>NC_068951.1:5276153-5896538 GCF_026419915.1 Harpia harpyja | reverse complement strand
CCCCATCACAGGCACCCTGCACGGCGCAGGGCAGCGGGATGCGGCCGCCCTGAGAAACACCTCCGAACCCCAACCACCCACCCCGGCTCCCCCGCCGTGGGTGCTGCCTTCCCCCCGCCATGCTCACACACTGCAGTGGGTGCGTGTTAGTACCCGTCCCGCTCCTCCCCACCGCCTTTGGGACCCACTGCCATCCCCGGGGCGGCAAATCCCCTGGGGTGAGCGGGGATGCTGTGCTGCCCAGCGAGCCCTTAAATTTCCTGAAGGAATAAATTCAGCTGCGTCCTGGGCCGGTGGCCGGGGAGCCGGGAAGGGATTAGCGCTTCCCGGTGTCCCGCACGCTACAGCCGCTAATCCCAAACACGCTGCGTCCTGGCAGCACGGGCAGCTGCCGGTCCCGCTGCGACCACGCCGGGGATGCTCCCCATGGCCGGAGATGCATCGGGGATGCCCTGCAGCACCCCAAAAGCAGGGCTGTTGCGGGCGCAGCGGGGTGCCCCATCCTGGGGTGCCCGGCAGAGATGGGTTCCATGCCCGGAGCCGGGCGAGGGTTAGGGCGAGTGGTTAGTGGCACACGGGGAGGTTCATGCTGCACGGCACACACCACTCCCACCTCCTGCCTCAGTCGCTCTCGGGCCGGTACAAATACTTCATCACCAGGCTGTCGACCTGCTTCTTCCGCTGCTTCTCCTCCTTCTTGCCCCGGCCGGGACGTCCTGGCTCCTCGCCCCCCACCGCCTGCGGGCCCTTCTTGACGCTGGAGGTGCTCCGGTAGGAGCTGGTAGAGCCGGAGGAGGAATTGGAGGAGGAATCGGAGGAGGAATCTGAGTCGGATGACGACTGCTGCTTCTTCTTCTTCTTCTTGGATTTCTTCTTGGCCTTCTTGGCATGCTTCTTGGCACTCTTCTTCTTCCGCTCCTCTTCCTCGGAGGAGGCTGAGCTGCTGCGGCGCCGGCCGGCACGCCGGGAGAAGTCGAGGGCAGATGCGGAGCGACGGAGGCTGCCAGGGGGGCGGTCGGCGGCACCCAGGGGGGCTGCGCTCCGCACGCTCCGCACGCTCCGGCCGTCGTCCCCCGAATCGGCCTCGGGGCTGGAGCAGCCCCTGGCCCGTGGCGGGCGGTAGCTCAGTACCTCCTGGATGGCGGCTTCCAGATCGGAGTCGAGGTAGGAGCGGTGCCCCACGGGGCGGGCGTCCCCAGGAACCCCCTCCTCGGAGGCAGCGCTGCGGGGCCGGGGAGGCACGGAGAAGCTGCGCCCCAGGGGGGGCTGCCCACGGGACCCCTCGTCCGCCTCTTCCAGGCGGCTGCGGGCCAGGGAGAGCCGCGACTCGGGGCGACCCTCGGGCCCCCCGCGCCGGCTCCGCAAGCTCCCGGGGCTGGAGAGGGCGAAGCTCAGCACCGAGCAGCCCTCGTCCCCCTCATCCCCGTCCTCCAGCCCGCGCCAAGTGGCGGAGGAGGCCCGGCTCACCGGGGCGGAGGCAACGGAGGCTTTCTCGCCGTCGGCAGCCGAGAGGGACCAACGCTTGCCCAGCCCTTGCCGAGCCCGGCCGCTGGCGTCGGCGAAGGCTCGGGCGATGACGGCCGCCCGGTCCTCGGGCTCGCCGCTGCGGGCCGCTCTGTGGGCAGCACGCTCGGGGGAAGCCGGTCGCTCGCTGAGCGCGCTGAAGAGCGTCTGCTCGTCCCCGTGGCCACCTATGGAGTCCTTGAGGCCCGGCCGCTTCCTATAGCTGAGGCAGCTCAACACGGACACCGGCCGCTCCTCGGCCTCGGGACCATCCGGCGGGGCTGACCTGTGCCGGCGGCCCCACGGCCCCACGCACGCACCGGGGAGACAAGAGAGAGACGGAGATGAGCGGGCGAGGGAAAGGGGGGGGAGAGCGGCGGCGAGGCAGCCTCGGTAATTTGCGTCAGCGGGAAATAGCATCGCGGAAAAATGTCATGTAAATGGGGGAATTGTTCTAGCCCAGCACTTTGATTCCCCTCTAAAGTGTTGGGTTCAATGTATTTCATTGTCAGCTACCTGGAGCCGCTGCGTTTGATTCCCAACTTCAGAAAAGGTGGAATTATCTCCAATAACAAAATGTTTTACATCTGCACTGCTGAATAAATTAAACCAATTAAGAAAAAGCCATCTCAGATCTTTCCCCCCTGCTTGGCAGAGAGGGGGGAGCCCCCTGGGACTCCCAGAGCCCTGCTAGGAAATTGGGTTTGGATAAAAGCAATCTGCTCTCAGCAGTCGAGCGCTTTCTCCGGGGAACAGGAGTGGGGCTGTGTGCCCCAGCCCCACGCTGGCCCTGCACCGTGGGGGCACCCAGGCATGTCCCCCGCCTCTGCTGGGGGCTGTGTGGGCAGCCCGTGTTTGCTGAGAGGTGCGGGAAGGGATGTGGTGGGGCTACAAAGGATGGAGGGAGGATCCGGCCCCGGAGCGGGGGAGAATGCACAAGGCTAGAGCCCACCACCAGGAACCTTGGGGAGGCAGACTGGGTGGGGGCTGCGGATGCCCATCCGCCTCCAGGGTGGGTCCCAGTACCGCACTGGGTGGGATGCCGGGGAGGGGGACCAGGGAGGTCCCCTTGGGCGGTGGGACGTGTGTCCCCAATGGAGACCGAGCTGCTCGCCGGCGTTAACCCTTCCCTGGCCGGCCACGCAAGCACCGGGTGGGAGCACGGCACCCAGAGTGTCACATCCCACGGGTGCCCACCCCGGCCGTCCGCCGGCACAGCTCACCCTGTCCTCTGCCAGCCGGCCCTGCGCCCAGCCCTGCACCCACCTGCTGCCCTTCAGGCTGCCGTCGTCTGAGAGTGCTTTGGAAGAGCCTTTGTTCTTGGAGAGCCAGGACTTCACCCCATCCACGCGCTCCTCCAGCTCCGAGTCCACGTCCGAGTCGCCGTCGCTGCCGGAGGAGCGGGTCGGGGTGGGAGAAAGCAAGAGGTGAGCAGGGGCCGGTGAGATTTTGGGTGCTGGGGAAGCGAAACTGCACTGGCGGGCACCGAACTCCCCCAGCACCCGCTGCCTGCGTACCCTGACATGGGCGAAACCCCATCCCGTGGTTCTGCTCCATCTCCCAGGCCACAACCTGCATGCATACAGCTTAACCTGCATACTAGGGGCTCCCCAAAGCACAGCCGTGCCACGCACCCCCCCGAACCCCCAAACCACCCCCCTGCCCAGCCAAGGGGCTCCTGCACCCACTGCCCAACATCCCCCCCTGCCACTGCATGGCTCCGGGGCTGGAAAGGTAAGACGGCGAGGCCAGCGTCGAGGCAGTGAGGGGCACGACTCTAGAAACACAGGAGATTTCCAGCTCCAAGGCTGGGAAGGAAATAAGTGGGTTCATTTTATAGGCCACCGTCGAGCGCAAAATTACAGCGAGGAAGAGCGATGTTGATGGCCCTGGGTAAACAGGAGTTTAGCAGGCAGAACAGAAACGACTCCGGCAAGGCGGGTGCAGGAGCGTGGCGGGCAGATTTACAGCCCTGCCGTGCCGGAGAGCCCCTGATTTACATCCCGGCATAAAAAAAGCCCTATCTGGCTTAAACCATCTAATTTATAATGGCCGTTCGTAACCATATTGATTGCCTTTAGAAAGAAGGTGCCGTATGCATTGCAAAATCCATTCCTCCACGTTAAAAGCATCCCTGCATAAATCTCCCTTAATACCTAACTGCTTACTGCTTTCATTAGGGTTATGGCAGTACCGGCGGGATCTATAAGGAAATCGAAGCGGCACGGCCCCCTCTCTCCCCGCTCTGCCGCTGGCCAGTGAGAGGCGAGGGCTCCCACCAAGCCGCTGCCGGGGAAGGGATATATCATATGATCTTAAACGGCCGTTTTATCCGCCTGGCTTTGGGCTTATTCCCTGCCTGGGGACACAGCAGACGGCACAGGGGACAGGCTGGGATAGACCCTGTATATGAATCCTCCTCGTTAAATTCAAAGCAACGAGCCGCACTCCATCACGCGCGTCTCCCTCCCCTGCAATACATCCAGGCAATGCTGGGCTTGAAAACAAAAACAAAACCAACAAAAAAACACAGAATGACAACAAAAAAACCCCCAACGAGCCCCGTAAACAAACTCTGGGGGCAGCTAAGGTTTTATAACCAGCAGAATTAAACTCCACGTCAAACACAATTTATGTCTGGGCGAGCGTGCCGTTAGTTAAGCGGGACCCAGGTCGCGGGGGAGCGACCGCGGCGGGGGATATTAATTGTGCGTGGCAGCGGGGCTCCATCACCGCTCCACGTCGATACGCTCATCATTAGCCGTGGCAGAGCATCACCCCCCGCCCCGGGGGCTCAGCCCCTGTCCCCCCACATGGGATGCAGTTATGTGCCGTGCCGTGCCGTGCCGTGCCATGGGTGCTGTTAGGGCATGCAGAGGTGGGCCAGTGGCATGCGGGACCCCGGCCCGCGGGGGTGAGGTGTGGGTTAGGGGAGGGGAGGAAGGAAAGAGAAGCTCCTCACAGTTTACTCTTTCTTTTCTGATACTTTGCCACCATGTCCTGCAAACTGGGAGGGGTTGGGGAGGGGGTTGGAGGGGGAAGAAACACAACAGAAAGGAAATCAAATGAAAGGGAAAAAAAAAAAAGACCAAGTGGGGGGAGAACAAATGGGGGGCAAATTAAATGGTGGGGAAGGGCCAAGGGAGGGAAATGTGGCTGCCCTGCACCCCTGGCGTGGGGCTGCACCCGGCTGGGTCCCAGCATCCTGGGCTGGATCCCAGCATCCCGGGTCGGGTGCTGGAGCGTGTCCAGAGAAGGGCAACAAATGTGGTAAAGGATCTAGAGTACAAGTCTTCTGAGCTACACTCTCTACAGCTACCTGAAAGGAGGTTGTAGTGACGTGTTGTCAGTCTCTTTTCCCAAGTAACAAGCCATAGGACAAGAGGAAACAGCCTCAAGTTGGGCCGGGGAGGTTTAGATTGAATATTGGGAAAAATTTCTTCACCGAAAGGGTTATCGTGCATTGGAACAGGCTGCCCAGGGAAGTGGTGGAGTCACCGTCCCTGGAGGTATTTCAAATACGTGTGGATGTGGCACTTAGGGACACGGTTTAGTGGTGGACTTGGCAGCGTTACGTTAATGGTTGGGCTTGATGATCTTAAAGGTCTTTTCCAACCTAAACGATTCTATGATTCTATCCCGGGCTGGGCTGGATCCCAGTGTTCCGGGCTGGACTGGATCCCAGCAACCCAGACCTCCTGCCAGCCTGCGCTGCCCTGGCTCCTGGGGCTCCCCAAACTGTTTCCAGCCAGCCAGCACGGGCCTGGCTGCGTTTCAGGCACCTCCGCAAGTGGGTGAAGCTGCACGGGGGCTGCAGGTGGAGGGAGGGATGGATGCACAGATGCACGGACTGATGCACGTGTGCACAACGCACGGATGGACAGATGCACGTGTGCACGATGCATGGATGGACAGGCGGCATCCTGCCAGGGCCAGGCAGAGCCGAGGGGTCCCCATGGCAGTTCAGAAGTGGCGAGGAGAAGCGGTGAGCCCTGGTGACGTGCCTCGCGTGGAAGCCGGACCCAGGCGCTCTCACCTGTTGATGAGGTCCTCGTTGCTGTCGCTTTCCATCTCATCCTCGATGGCCGCCTGCAGGTCCCCGATGCGCTTGAAGGCCAGCTTCAGGTCCGACTGCAGGCTCTGGTTGGCGGCTTCCAGGCTCTCCAGGTCCATCTCCTGCGGGGAGGGAGCGGGGTGAGCCAGGTACCGCGGGGAAAACCCCCCATCCTCCTGCCCGGTCCCATCGTGGGTGCCTCACCAGTTCGTGCTTCTTGCGGCTAGCCTCCGCCTCCTTCTTGGCCAGCTCGCCCATCTCCTCCTTGACGTCGCGGAGCTGTCGCTGCAGCCGCTTGTTCTGCTCCTTCTCCCGGTTCTCGGCGGCCGCGCGCTGATCCCGCTCCTCTGTCAGCTTCTCCATGTTCTCCTTCAGCCGTGTGGCCAGGCTCTGCAAAACGACGGGCGCGGGGTCACCCCAGATCCCCCCATGGACCCCTCACCCTGCAGCAATACCACCAAGGGCTCACGCGACGACGGATCCCATCCCCATGAATTTACACAAGGAGATGGAGGATAAACTCCCCCCAGGGCCGAGGAAGGGGCAGAACAACCGTGGGGGCTTTGTCGAATTGGAAAAATAGATTTAACTGTGTGTGAAGTAATTACAGCGTGTAACGTAGGGAAAAAAATAGCTCCCATTCTCCCCCAGCCGCTGAGCCAGCCGCTGCATATTTATGGCCCCGGCAGAGAGAGTGAGGAAGGGAAATAACAGCTAGGAAAATATTAAGAGGAGAGCTAAGCTGCTCCGCTCCCCCGGCAGAGCTGCAAAGGCAGAATATAAAGCAGGCTGCGTTTAGCGGGGCTGGGAGAGTCTATAATTTCCGTAAGTCAGTGCAGGGAAAGAGCAGCACTTTGCCGGGCTGGGTGGTGGATTACTGTTATCGGTGCTTGCAGGGAGCTTTCCCTGTGAGGATGGGGATGGGCTGCCAGCAGGGGAGGGCTGCAGCGTGGGGGGTCCTAGGGAGGGGATATCGAGGATTTGCTCAGCGGAGCTCCTGGGCAGCTTCACATCACGGTCCCATTGCATCCCGGTCCCAGCCGGAGCGGAGGGAAAGCCCAGCACCTACCTCCAGGCGCTTGACTTGTGTCCGCTCGAACTCCAGCCTGGTCTCCAGCTCACGGATCTTGGCCTCTTGCCGGCTCACCAGCGACTTGTCCACCATGGATTGCTCCAGGAACTCCAGCTGGCTCTGCAGGCCTTGTAGCTGCAGGGGGGGGGGGGTGCACAGCCTCAGCCTCAACCACAACCTCCCTGGCCCCCCGCCACACCGCCGTGGAGCAGAGCTGCCAGCCACACTGCGCCCGTCCCAATGGAGAGCTCCCCATGGGACTGCTCTGCAACTCCCCAGGGTGCAAGGGGCCACCCCATAGGGTGGGCAGTGGGTGTCTGGGTGCCCCCCCGTCCCCCTGGCTTCACTCGGGGCGCACGCCTGCGCCCAATGTCGGTGCTCCCCACCTTCTCCTGCAGCTCCTGCTTCTCCTTGCTGACCTCCTCCAGCTGTGCCTGGAGGTCATTCATCTGCGCCAGGTCCCGGGACGCCTGCGGGACACACCGGGGCCGTCAGCGGGGACCCCACTGTGCCAGCTCCAAGAGGGGTGTTACGGGGGGTCAGGGGTGCCGTGGCTGCTGTTCCCCCTCACCTGGGCCACAGCCGCCTTGTGCTTCTTCATCAGCTCGTTCATGTCCTCTTGGTCCTCCTCCAGCCGACTCTGCACTTCGTTCTTTTCCCGTTGCAGCCGGCTCAGCTGCTCCTCCAGCTGGGGGGAGCCGCCTGCATCTCCCACTGCACCCCGGGAGCGGAGCACCCACCCCCCAAAACCACACCGAGCGGCAGGGGATCACCCTGCCGGCATGCGATGTGCCAGTGGAGGTCTCCCCCTGGGTGCAGGTGGG
Source organism: Harpia harpyja (assembly GCF_026419915.1). Lineage (NCBI taxonomy): Eukaryota > Metazoa > Chordata > Aves > Accipitriformes > Accipitridae > Harpia > Harpia harpyja. Next base: position 5,889,085 of record NC_068951.1, on the reverse strand, counting down.
GCACGGCCCCATCACGGTGCATCGCACCCCAAAAACACTTACTGCTGCCTTAGCCTTGGCGAGGTCGTCAATCTGCAGGTGGAGGTCTTCGATCTCCACCTCCATGGACTTGCGGGCCTTGACGGCGGCTGCGCAGGTGAACTCCGACTCCTCCAGCTGCGGGGACACGGCTCAGTGCCCGGCCGGGGGATGGGTATACCCCGTGTCTGTCAAGGGCTGCGTTTTTGGTGGGGTCTGGATGCACACCTGGTTCTTGAGCTGGGCGATCTCTCTCTTGCTGGGCGCGTTGTTCTTCAGGTGGTCCAGCATGATCTGTGCATCGGCCAGTAGCGCCTTCGTCCTCTTCAGGTCCCGGCGCAGGCGCTTCTCCGTCTCGAAGTCCCGCTGGTTGGCCTGCGGCAGGGGGGGACCGTGTCAGGGCACCGCGCCGGCGGGGTGCCCACCCCTCCATGGCCACCTCGGGGTCTCCAAAGCGAGGCACGTGCCCGGCTGTCCCCCGCCCTACCTGCTCGCTGATGGCGGATAACTTGCTCTCCAGCTCCCGTTTCTCTCTCAGCACCTTCTGCTTGTCCTCGTACTCCTCCTCCAGCTGCACCTCCATCTGCTTCAGCTGGGGGACAGCAAGGGCAACCCAGTCAGGGCGGCAGGAAGGGGCCGGGACCTCCCTCTCGTGTGTCCCCACATACCGGGGATGCCAGGTGACCCCACCAGCCCGGTGTTTGCGCAACCAGAGGCACGAAGCCCGGCGTACGCTGGCCAGGGCAGCGGAGGGACCGGTCGGACCTGCCAGGCCAGCGAAGCTGGCCCGTGGCCGCGTGGGAGCCGGGTGCTGCGTGACAGTGCCCGGCTGGCAGCTCCCGGCACCCAGCTGGGGCACCGGGACGCATCCTGGCCCCCCTTGGGCAGAGGGGCCACAGCTGAGCCCTACCTTCTTCTGGCACGACTGCCGAATCTCCTCCACCTCCTCGTCGCGGCTCTCCACCTCCTTGGCGTGGGTCTGCCGCAGCCTCTCCATCTCCATCTCTAGCCGCAGCTTGGCCTGCAAACGGGGGGGATGCGGTCAGAGCAAAGGGGACGTGGGGACCCCCCCACGCCGCTCCCTGGGTGCCACTCACCCTGAAAACCCCCCGGTCCGAGGCCGGCCGGGCTGCCCGCCCCACAGTGACCTGCCGGGCCATGGCACAGAGGGCCAGGAGCCGCGTCGGCAGCCGCGATGCCTGGCCCGACGCCGGGCTGAGGGCGACCGCCTCCTCTTCCCAGGCAAGCCCGGCCCAGGTAATAACAGCCCTGCATGAAACCACCCCACCCAGAAACCTCACCCCTCCCCGCTGTACCTGCTCCAGCATCTGGATGGTCCCAGCCTGCTCGTCCAGTTCCTCCTCCTGGTCTTTGACCTTCGCCTCCAGGTCCCTCAGCTGCTTCTTCACCTTGGCCAGAGAGGCCTCATCCTTTGACTCCTGGGAGGAGATGTCCTGCAGCTCGGCTTCCAGCGCCTCCGCCTTCTGCGTCAGCCCCGTGATGTCCGAGTCCTTGTCCTGCCGAGAGAAGGGGACACCGTGAGCCCGGGGCACCTGCCGGTTGGGGGACTGAGGGGAGGACCGGGGACCGCTCACCTCCAGCAGCTGCTTGAGGCCGAAGACCTCAGCCACCAGCACGTCCTTCTCGCGGCTCAGCTTCTCCCGCTGCAGCCTCTCCCGCTGCGCCTCCTCGTGCGCCTGCGAGAGCTCGCTGTCGAACCTGTGCGGGGAGAGCGGAGCGGGCGCTCAGCACCCTGCCACGGGCACCGGGGTCAGGTCCCCAGCCCTGCGCCACTGGCACAGTGCCGAGCAACCCCATCCCACAGCAGCAGGCACCGGGAAGGGCGGCGTGCCGCCGAGTGCTCATTCGAAACGTGCTGCTGCTGAGCCTTTAATTGCCATCACGGCGGTGTGGAGCCACTTGGAGAAACTCCTCCCGACGCCTTCGCTCAGCGGCTAACGGAGAGCACAGCACCAATGCACAGACCCCAGCAGCCCCAGTAGCCACCCTGCGGGGCCGGCACATGCCAGCAGGGACTGTGGCTGCTAACGGTGGGGGCTTGGCTACCCGGAGGCAGCCAGGGACACCGCACCCTTCAAGCAGGACGCGGAGGGGCTGCAGGACGTGGAGGGGCTGCAACGCATGGCGGGGTCCGCAGCAGAGACGGGCTCTTGCGGCAGCTCGGCTCTCCCAGCGGCAGCCCCGGTGCCGCGGTCCCCACGGGAGGTGGCACCGGTCCCATCCCCGGAGGGGACACGAGCCCCCAGTGGGGGAGCGCTCAGCACAGCCTGGAGCCAGGCAGCACCAGAGCAGCCTCTCTCAATGCCCCTGGGATGGGATCAGCCGGGTTTGCTCCAAAATCGCTGCCTTTGGGGCTTGGAAAACAACCCTGCGCTTGAGTTTGTGACCTCCCTTAAACACCTCGGCAGCTAATCCCCATTTTTCCTCGCACTGGGTAATAAACAGCTGCATTAGCACAGACTCCAATCCGCGGAAATTGAAATTAATTAGATTGGATTCTCTCGCTGTATTTGTGTGTGTGATCATTACCATAATGAGATGAAAGCGTCCCTGCTGCTTAATAACGTTAGCAAACTTTGGGACTGGGAGAGGAGATGGGATGAGAGCGAGTGCCGAGCAGAGACGTGGGGCATAAGCAGCCTCCACCATGTGGCACGGCCCCCCACGGTGTGATCACTTGGCTCCGGGTCCCCGAAAAGGGCATCGGGGTCCCCGCCCCCAATGAACACACCCAACCCAGGCAGCCCCATCCTGCTGGAGAGACCTCAGCCAAGTGGGAGCTGGTGAAGTGCCCAAATCCCTGCTAAAATGGTAATGCCACTTTGCAAGAGGCTCGCCAGGCGGCGAGGATGCCGTCCGCCCCCGCATCCCCCCTCCCACCGCCAGCGCGCGGTCCCCACCTCCGCTGCTTCTTCTCCAGGTCGTGGTTGCGTCCTTGCTGGCCCTCGAGGTGCAGCTTGGTGTCCTGCAGCTCCGCGGCCAGGCGCTGGCACTTCTTCTTCAGCTGCTGCAACGCCCGCTGGCTCTCCTCGCTGTCTGCCTGCAGGTCCGTCAGCTGCAGGCAGGAGCAGGCAGGGCGGTGAGGGCTCCGGGAAGCCACCGCGTCCCCGCTGCCCTGGCCACGTCCTCCCTCAGCTCGGAGCAGGCAGCGGCTGCCCACCCCCTGCCCGTCCCCACGCTGAGCAGACCGGGGAGTCCCCGGGGCCGAGCCCTACTCACCCTCCGCTCCAGCTGCCTCTTGCCCTGCTGCTCCACCTCCAGCTTATCCTCCAGCTCCTGCTGCAGCCGTTTCTTGGTGAAGTCGATCTCCCGCACCGCCCGCTCATATTTCAGCCGCCATTCGCCACCTGTGCAGGGAAACGGGGTCACTGAGGGGCTGCGTGGAGTGGTACGGGGCCACCGTGGAGGTGGTGGGCACGGTGCTGTGACCACAGGGAACCCAGGGTCTGTCGGTGGCGAGCGCTGGAGGCAGGACGGTACGGTACCTGAATCATCATCGTCGAGCTCCCCGTTGAGCTCGGCCGCCCGGATGAGCCGAGCCTCCATCACCTCCATCTCCATGGACTCCATCTGCTTCTTCAGAGCATCGTACTTGGCCTGGGAGGGAACACGGCTGTGGTGAGAGCCGGGGGGGGCCGGGAGACGCTGCGAGGCTGGGGAGAGGCGCATTTACCTGCAGGTCCTTCATCTCCTTCTCGGCCCGCAGCCTCTCGGCCGTCTCAGCGTCCAGCAGCTGGGAGGCCGATTCACCGGTGTTTCGCTCGTCCGTCAGCTCCGATGTCAGCTCTGTGATCTGGCGGCAGAGGAGGGGAGCGGGACCATGGGCCGGGGCAGGCCGGCACAGCACCGCAACCCCTCCCGGTGCCGGCAAGGACCTACCCTACTCTCCAGGCGGTCGCTGTTGAGCCGGAGCTCGTTACGCTCCTTCTCCACCTTCTCGAGTTTGCTCTTCAGCTGCTGGATCTCTTCCTGCAACAGAGCGGGCGGTGAGGGAGGGAGGCAGGCGTAAGGGGAAGAGGTTGGCAAGCAAGAGCCTGGCAGGTCTCTGCACCCCCCCCCAGCATTCCACCCCCCCCAGCACTGGGTGGGCAGGGTGGGGGCTCCCCGAGGCGGGGGCCGCTCTCCCCTGCCAAGGGCTGAGCAGGGACTTTTCCCCAACTCGCTCCACCGCGGTGCTGACTCCAACCCCATAAATGGTGTCGAAACGCCAGGCAGCCCCGGTGAAGCTGGAGAGGGGTCACCGCAACCCCCCCGGGAGAGGGGGTGGGAAGAAACCCACCCATCGGCAGCTCGCCAAAGGGTTTGGGTGCACCCAGCCCAGGTGGGGAGGGAGGGGGCCCGTCGGGATGCCCAAGGGACCACCAGCCAGCACTGGGGAGGCGTGCCCTGCTGCCAGCTTCAAGCGCGTCTTTCTCTCCCCTCCTCTGGTCCCAGCACAGGCTGGGGGGGGCAGGAGGGGGCCCAGGTGCCCCCACCCCAGGTCCTCGTCTTCGGCAGGCTGGGGTGAAAGCTGAGCCAGGCAGCGGCTCCACGCCGGGCGGGCTCGGCGGGGGCACGAGTGTCTGGTTGCCAGCACGGCACGGAGCCCCGCATATGCCTCTCGGCACACGGTTTCATTTCCATTCTCCACGCCTTGTAATTGGGCTCATGCAACAGCCGGCTCTCGGGATGCTAATGACATGCTGATTCGCAAATTAGGGAGCAATTCGAGCCTGCCTGGCACTGACGGGGTGCAGGGCAGCCGCGGTCCTGCATCTCAGCCCATCACGGGCTCCTGCATCCCACGCTACCATGGGGTCCTGCATCCCACCCCACTGTGGGCTCCTGCATCCCACCCTTCCCTAGGCTCCTGCCTCCCACCCCACTGTGGGCTCCTGCATCCTACCGTGCCACAGTAGGATGATCCTGCATCCCACCCCACCACAGGACCCGGCATCCCACCCCACCGTGGGGGTCCTGCATTCCACCCCACTGCAGGATCCTGCGTCCCAGCCCTCTGGGGGGCCCTTCCCGGGTCCAACGCTCCCCTGAGCCCACCCTGCTCCATCCAGCATCCCCCGGCACAGAGATACCCACGTCTTTGCCACGGATCTGGTCCTCGGTGAGCTGCACCTCGATGAGGGGCCGCACGGTGGTGAAGAGCTTCCACCAGGGCCAGCCCTTCACCCCCTTGTTCTTCTTGATGTTCTTCTGCACGCACCGGATGGCCAAATCTTGGATCTGTGCGGGGCACAGTATCAGCACAGGGTACGGTGTCAGCACGGGGTGCTGCCGGCAGGGCAAAGTGGGGCGGGCGGGCGCTCAGCACCCCTGCCGGCACCCCGGCCTGCTCCCCTTTGTTAGCATTTGGGCTAATTGCACCCGGCTTATCCGCTCTTTGATTCTCTCCAGCCCCTCCAAACGCTAATCTAGCGGAAGGCAAGGTGCCGCCGAGATGCCTATTTTATGCCCTCTTTAATAATAAAAGTAGGAGCCGACACGCCGCTTCATCCCGCCGCGGCGATGCCCAGCACCCTCCCTGCCGGTTCCCCCCGGCCCCCCAGTTCCCCCCGGCCCCCCACGGCTCCCCCACGGCTGGGCGGTCGCAGGGGGAGGCGGGAGGAGGAGGTGCTGGCCCAGGCGCCGGCAGAAAGGCTGCGCTGCCCATTTTAGGCGAAATTGTGCGGCGGAGCGGGGAGGGGAGAGCTGCTGGGACGAACCTTCCTCTTCTTGAACTGCTGCCGTGCCAGGAAGCCCCTGCACGCTGCCTGGAAGAGGGTGATGTTCCTGCTGGTCTGCGCGTCCCGCTGCTCCTCCAGCCTGGCCAGCGACCCGGCCCGGAAAAAACACCTGCGGGAAGGGAACGGGATGAGATGTCGACGAGTGCCGGCATCCCTCCGGCCACGCCGTGCCACCTTCCCGCTGCTCCGGCTGGTGGGGATGCGGCTCTTCCCTCTGCAGCCACTGGTCCTGTCCCGCCGTGGGGGTTTTATTTCCCAGGCACGAGGAATGCCGTAGGTGGGAGCAAACAGTGCCGCCCTTGTGCTGCCCTGCCGCGCCGTGCCGAGCTATGCCGCCCACGCTTGCCCGTGCCGCCACCGCTACCCGCAGCCAGTGTCGGGCATCATACCCGGCTCAAGCCCATGTGGTAGCTGCTCTTTTCCAGGTCCAGCGACTCCAGGAGCTCCTCCACTGCCTGCAGGGAGGGAGAGGTGTCAGGGCTGGCTGGCGGCACCCCAGGGGTGCAGGGGACCCCCGGAGTGCAGGGGACCCCAGACCGCAGCGCCGGCCCCAGCACGGGGCACGCACCCGCTTCTCATCCACCACGATGTAGTTGCGCCCGTGCTTCTTGGTCAGGTGCGGGGCCAGGACGTCAAAGCGCCGTCTGAACTCCGCAAACACCATGTGGTCAGGGTACCCTGCGGGGAGCAAGAGAGAGCGGGGCTGCAAGGGCAGCCAGGACGCCCGGGGGATGGCCGGGGACAGCCCTGTGTGCCCTGACTTGCTGGTGCCCATCTTTTGGGAGAGTTGATGGGGACACCCCCACTTGGCACAAGGTCCCCATGGGGCCAGGCATAGCCAGAGTGCCCTGGCCTTCCCCGGGAGGTTTTCTTTGGCTGTGTCCTCCAGCAATTTTGGCCGGGATCTGAGGAGAAAGTGGCCAGATCACACCCTGAGGGGAGCGCAGGGACACACATGTTGCCTGTGCAAGCAAACAGGCCCTGCTCCGGCTCCGCTCTGAGCCGCAGCCAACTTCTGCATCAGGCTCACAGTGCTGAGCCTCCACGTCTTAATTAACGATGGGGTATTGACAGAGACGCTGACCCCGGCACAGCCGGCTGGCCACAGCCGTCGATCCAGGAGGTGTGCGGGCAGCATCGATTTCCGATCGTGGCAGGAAGGGTCCGGCCTCCAGGCAATAAAACCTCGGCTGGGCGGCCAGCCACGCGTATCGATAAATGCTTTGCTGAGCACAACCCGGAGTCCCTCGCCCCAGCGGGACAGGGGCCGACTGCCAGCAGGAGAGCTGCCAGGAGCCGGCGGCACCAGCGGAGACACCCAATTAAGGCCATGCCTGTCCCCGGCGCAGATAACGGCCCCGCAGGGGAGGGGGGACGGGGACAGGACCGCCCTGGGAGGACGGCTGGCAGCTACGGGGCTCGGAGCAAGGGCACGAGCCGAAGGGGTTCCCCAGGGGGGCTTTGGCTCCCCAGAGAGGAGACACAGCCGGGACCCCCCCCCGGCATCCATCCCCGCAGCGGGACGTGAACCGCAGCCCTGGCATCCCCGCGCCAGGGGTGCCGGCGGCGCGGCTCACCTTGGCGGTACATGCGGAGGGCGTCGAGCAGGCGGGAGCCGCGGAGCTGAGCGCGCAGGAGGGGCACGTCCAGCTGCATGAGCCCGGCTTCGCAGTGCTCCGCCGGCAGCTCCAGCTCGCTGCCGCTCACCCGCCGGCACGGCACAGCCCGGGGGTCCCCGCCGCCCCCCGCCGCCTTGGGCAGGAAGCAGTGCACGAAGTGGAGCTTAGACTTCTTGATGCTGTCGATGAGGGCATCCTGCAGGCATGGGAGAGCGGGCTGAGCGGTGACACGCGGCGGTGCCCCAGCCGGACCCGGGGACCCCGCCTTGGCACCCCTTCACTCACCACTTGCAGCTTGATCTGGATGCAGAGGGATTTCTTCTTGACGGCGGCCACGCCGGTGGTGAAGGTCTTGCGCATGCTGGTGGCCCGGCGCAGGGCCAGCTGGGAACCCCCCTCCAGCCCCGCCACCGAGCCCGACAGTACCAGTGCTGACCCGCCACGGCCGGCAAACAGGCTGCTGATGACTTTCCTGTGGGGCACGGAGGGGAGGTCACCCCCCAAAATCACCTCTCCTCCCCGCTGTGCTCCCCCCGCTGCCCCAGGACCCCACTCACTTCTGCGACTCCTGCAGCAGGACGGAGGCATTTTGGGAGGCCGGGTTGTGCTTGACATGGTTGAGCCAGCCCGTGGCATCGTACTCAACCCAGTTGGTCCCCGAGCTGTGACCCAGGAGGAAGTGTCGGGGCTTGTCACTGGGGAGCAGCGGGTTGTGCCCTGTGGGGACAAATGGCACCGATGGGCACGGAACCGGTGCTTTGCCAACACACGGCCCCGTGGTGCCGGGCCCCGCATGACCTTTCTTGCCGCCTTCCTGGGGGCCGTAGTAGGAGAAAAGCCGCTCCAGCAAGGTGTCCTCATTGCCGCCCGGCTGCAGTGCCTCCTCCTCCAGCAGCCACAGTAGCCCCCGCGCCTCGTCTGTGCGGGCCAGTGACCGGACCTGTGGGCGACACCGTGCTTGGTCCGGCACACCGGTGTCTGCCGGAGCGGGGATGGGGGGACACAGGGGACCCGGGCCACCCAGGGAGCATGCAAACTCAGCCGCTATCAGCAGCAAGGAAAAGTGGCACGACGTGAGAGGGCCCCTGCTTAATGGAGACCCAGTAAGGAAAGAGTCAGTACATAATATTCCGGGCAGCGAGATGCTCACTGGCATGGGAAACGCTATGCTCAGGCATCCGTGGGATGAAACCCAGCACTGGACTGGTGCTAGCAGCCCCCCCTCGGTCTCTGCAGCCTCCTCCAGCAGGAACTGGAGCACCCCAGGGACTGGTGCACCCTGGGGACCTATGCAGCCTGAGGACCAGAGCACCCCAGGGACTGGAGAACCTTAGGGACCCGCGCACCCCGGGGACCTGAGCACCCTGGGGACCTGAGCACCTTGGGGACCGGAGCACCCTGGGCATCACCCAAGGGCTCCTCACCCTCCTGCCCGTGACATGGGCAGCTCCCGGGACAAGCAGGGAACACCATACCAGGGGATGCACCAGGGATGTGGGCTGCATGCATGCTCGCAGACACGCTCTCATGGCCAAGCGTTGGGGACAGCCCCTCTCCTTCCCCTAACTAACCACCGCCAAAGGGCCACAAAAGCCACTCGGCCGCTGCCTCGTGCTACAAACTGCCGTGAGGCGGCCACGAGGAAGCGCGGCGGGTGCTTACCAGCGCCTGGTGCGAGGGCTGGTCTACAACAGCCACGGAGCCAGAGGAGCCGGGCTCGGCGTCAGCCAGGGCAAGCTCTATGTTCTCCTGGTGAAGGGGGAGAGAGGTGGGGTTAGTGCCTGCGTGACGGGGGAGCAGCGATAGGGATTCGGCAGCTGATCAGGGCGTTGGTGTCAATGGGGTCTGGGCAGGAGGCAGGGCTTTGCCGGTGTCCCACTGCCCCACTGCGCTGGCATGGCACAGGGCGATGTCGGGTGCCGAGAGGGGACCAGGACACATGGAAAGGTCGCCCTGGGGTGTCGGTGCTGAGATGGAGCAAGAGCAGTGATCTTCCCCACCACCACCACCCACAGCCACCCCACCATCTCCCGGTCTGGCACGTTGGCAGGCAAAGCTGCCTGGCTGGGGCCGGAGCTGCCGGCAAAGGCACCGCTGGCAGCGGGAGCCTTGGGGAAACCCCTGCTGCATCGAGCGTCGTGTCAGAGCTGCTTCTGCTGGAACCGGCCCAGAACGACTGTGGGTTAAGAAACTGGGGGGAACACCGTAGGAGATGCTTGCGCAGAGAGGGGAGGGCAGGAGGGGAGGAGGCGATGGCAGCCCTGCGCGACCCCGTTACCTCCTTGTACCGCTCCAGCTCGCGGGCGAAGGTGCGCTGGTGGAAGAGGAGCTGCAGGCGCTCCTGGGCGTAGTTGTGGCAGAGCTCCTCGAAGGTGGCCCCCCGGCTCTGCCCTGCCAGCTCCGGGTTTTGCGCCCCGGGGGTGTCTACCACCGTCACTGAGCACACCGAGTGCTGGCTCGACTTCAGCGCCCTGTGGGGGACAAAGGGACACAGCGGGGTGAGCGGGTGCTGCCAGCCCCCCCCTCCCCGGCTCTCCCCCCAGTCTCCCAGCACGTACCTGTTGAGGAGGGAGATGAGGAGGGTGAAGAGCTCGGAGTACAAGCCGGCTGCCATGCCCTCCAGGCACTCCAGCGCCGTCAGCTTGGGACCTGCCCAAGGCAACCCTGAGTGTCCCCATCCTGGCGTCCCCCGGGCCACCCACTGTCCCCACCGTCCCTCACCCTACCTGTGCTGCCTTCGCCCAGGGGGGGCTCGTCGGGGCCCTGCCGGAACGAGGTGGATCGCTGCAGGGTGCCCTTGGGCTGGTGTTTGAAGATGGAGGAGGAGAGCTCCTCCAGGCTGCAGCCCAGCAGGTAGGCGGCTTTCTGAGCCCACTCGTGCCGTGCAAACTGCTTCCTCCCGGCTGGAGGGTGGAGAAGGAGGCTCAGTGTCAGCTGGGGCATCCCCCCAAATGGGGGGCATTTCCAGCCAGACCTGGGATGGTCTCAGGGTCCCCCAGAGTAGGCTGGGGATGCTGTGCACTGTGGGAACACATGGCTGGTGCCGGAGGGCCAAGGAAGCGTGTTTTGGGGTCTGATTAGAGGAGATGGGGGTGAACGGCTTCGTGCCTCTGCAGGGCTGAGCCCAGAGCCACGCCGTGGGACAGGGAGCGGGGGTCACCCCTCGCCACCGCTGCCCAGGGACCCCTGGGGCCTGTGACGGTGCAGGACTCTGATCTGCCCCAGCACAGGGACACATCCCTGCTCGGCCGCATGCACCGAGCAGCCCCGCCGTGATGCGGCAGGACAGACCGCGGCTGCCGGACACAAGCACACGGATGCCGGGTGAGGGCAGGGGAGGTGGGAGCAGGTTAATGGTGACACGCAGGGACACGACAGTGGGAAGGCGGTGGCACACGGAAGGGGGAAGCCAGAGACACGCGTGGAGAACGAGACTTTACCTTCATCGGCGTCTGCATTGCAAAAGGGCAGCATGCACCATGCGAACAGAGACAAGGGTTAGAAACAACGGCACGTGACAGCGCGGACACGCGGCACGGGGACGCCCTCCTGCCAAAACATGCCACGCGCAGGCACCACCACCCCACGCACATGCCAAGCCTGGTCTCCCCCCAGGCATCGTTGCAGTGAGACGCTGCGACCCGGCGTGGGGGCCCTTCTCCTGTGAACCCCAGCTGCACCGTGGGCACTGGCGGGGAGCAGCTCAGCTCTGCCCCAGTGCATGGGGAGCCGCTGTCGGATCCAGCCTTGTACAAATGTCGAGGGGCCAAGGAAATGGGGGCTGATGCGACTGAGCTGGCTCTGAGCATCCCCAGTGTCCACGAGATGCAGGGGAGGCTCCAGAAGCAGCACGGAGTTAGGGCCGGGATGCTCCCCCTGAACAGGATCTGGGGTTCCCCCCCCAACAGACCCCCATAAAGAGGCTCCCAAGCCACCGGAGCACCCCGCCGCAGTGGCTGCAGTGCGGCCCTGCTGCCCTCTAGTGCCTTGAAGCACCCCATGGGCCAGCACTGCACCCCGCTGTGCCCCCAAGACCCCTCTGGTCTCTCCCTCTCCATCCCCGCCTCATCTTTTTTTCCCCAGGGCTGCAAATTCCCTCGGTGCAGCCGCCAGCTCCAGGTGCCCATTTCGGATGTGCTGTGCCCAGGCCCTCCCGCCAGCGTGCAGCACCACGGGGGCTTCCAGCACGACGCGGGGGGAAGGCTGAAGCCCCCGGGGGGAGAAGAGCAGCCCCACGAAGCCTAATTCACCACCCCCCGGGATGGAGAGTGAAGCCGGTGCCCGTCAGAGCAAGCCCTGCAGCCCACGGTGAGCTCTGGGTGCCGGGGCAGCCCTGCCCCACGCCACCAATGGTGCCAAGAGGACCGGGTGGGGGGTCCTGATGGGCAGCAGGCAAATTTGGGGCTGCCAGAACCCAGCCAGGGGTCAGGGTTGGTCCTGGCACACCAGCAGCATCCCAAGCCCCCATTTCAGCCCCTAAACCAGCACCGCGCGGCACCACCCGGAGCAGAGCCCCCCACGGCTCCGATTACCGGCTCCGTCCGCCAGCGGCTCTGCGGGGAGGACAGGGGGGAGAGGTGTTACACTGGGGACAGGGGACACGCACCCCCTGACTCCCTCAGCCCCAGCCAGGCCCCCGGTCCCCCAGGTTGGCAGGGGCCAGCCCTGGGTCTGGAGGTGTTCGATTCCCACCAGCCGGCGGGATCACCCCGACCGAGGGGGCAAAGCCAGGTCCCCCAGAGCACCCAGGGTGGCAGGGCACTGCCCCAAACACCCCTGTCAGCTAACACAGCCCCAAACATCCCCCCAGGGCTCGGTCACACCAAGGCGGGGGTCATTTGCAAGGTGCTGAGGTGCTGGCGATCGCTCCGGGACCCCATGCAGCCACCAGCCCCGAGCCTTGGCTTGTTAATGCCTCTGAGCCCTGAGCAGCTGGTTACCTTTTGTGGCCCCGGCAGCCCCCAGATGATAAATGGCCCCGAGGACGAGCCAGAAGGCTTTCTGCTCATCGCTGGAGATGCCCATCACCTTCATGGCAGCCTGGAGCTTGTTGAACTGCTGGGTTGCCTTCTGCTTTTCCTCCGGCTGTGGAGAGCAATGGGAGCCATTGGTGCGGGAGCCCGGCTCTGCCTCCCCCTGTACCTGAATGGGCCGGGGAACCGCAGCCCCCCCCCACAGTCCCCCACCCAGCCCGATCGCAGCGACCTTGGAGAGGGGTGCGATGCCGAAGACGTTGTTCTCTGCCAGGTGGTTGAAATGAAGCTCAGTCCTGCGGGGATAAACACCGAGATTGGCCCCACGTGGGAGACCCCGGAGACCCCCTGGGCCAGGGGCCGTGACCTTGCCCCCCTCCCTGGCTCACCGCAGGGTGCTGTCAGAGCAGGCCAGCAGGTAGTAGAAGACGTTGAAGGTGGCCTCGTTGGCCGGGCGCTTGGCGACGCGCAGCTTCTCCAGCAACAGCGTCTGATGGAGGTGGGAGAGTTGGGAACCATCCCCAAGGGCCCCGCTCCCACCAAGATCTCCCCAGCCCACCCCAGCCTCATCCTTGCTGCCTGCCCAGGGTCCCCACGGAGACATGAGAGTCTCCCCACACGGCAAGGCATCGTATGAATGCAAACATCACCCAAGCAACCCGTGAGCATCTCCTCTCCTGGGGTGTCTGCTACTACGGGAGCACAAAGCGGCTCTCTTGAATTTTAAGGGCTCTGCTGTTATGACACTGGGGTGGCGTCTGGAAGAAAGACACCCCGATATCGGGGCTAACTCAGCAAGGACGGGCAGTTGATCTGTGCGTGTCTGGGTGCGAACAAAGATGAGAGCAGGTTGCCCAGCTGCTAAGCACTGCGAGCACAGCCGGGCGGCCGGCAGGGGTCTGCGGCAGGGCTCGTGGGCTGCCAGGAGGAAAACACGCTGGTGAGGATGGACCGGCTCCCACGCCAAGGGGAGCTGCCCCGGTGAGGATGGACCGGCTCCCATGCTGGGGGTGGAGGCCACCCTGGCCCCCTCACCTGTACGGAGGCAGATGCCACCTGCCCAGCCTGGTCGAAGTCCAGAGAGATGATCTGGGAGAAGCGGGTGGCGTTGCCGTTCATGCCGGTGCTGCTATTGCCAAAAGCTTCCAGGATGGTGTAGAGAGCCTGCCACTTCTCCGCTGCGGGAAGAGAAGTGGAGCGGTGGGGTGCAGGGGCTGTGCGGCGGGCGGCCAGAGCCGGCACCGCTGGCCGGGCAAGCACTGCTGCTCCTGTGCCGTGCGCCACGCCGCAGCAGCCCTCGAGAGCGCGGTAAAGGGACCGGCGTGAGAAAGTGAAAGCGCGCCGTGTGGCGTGTGTCTGGCCGCTGCCGGGTGCAGGAGGCTGCGGAGGGCTGTGACCGCAAAGCAAGGGGCGTGCGCAGGTGGCACGGGGACCCCACACCCCGCCGGGGACTCACCGGAGAAGACCTTGCCGGTGCTGCCGGCGATGGTGGCGAGGTACTGGACAAGGTGCTGGCAGTTGGTGGTTTTGCCGCTGCCGCTGGCGCCCAGCAGCACGACCGCCTGGTCCTGGCGGCTCATCAGCATGCTGCGGTAGGCGGCCTGGGCCACCGCGTAGATGTGCGGGGACGTGTCCTCCCTGCGGCACCCTTTGAACATGTGCATGACCTGGCGGGGGTAGAGGGAAAAGCACGGCGCGGGCGAGGGTCAGCACCCTGCCATCCCCACCGGCTCCCTCTGCGCGGTGACACGGCTCCCAGCCGCCTGTCCCCTCCGGTCCCCCCTGGCCCCGGCAGCAGCGTCACCTTCTCGGAGTACATGGAGGGGGAGCTCAGCGGGTTGATGATGACCATGGTGGGGCCGGCGTAGGTGTGCAGGAGGTTGCCGCCGTAGCGCTGCCGCAGCGTGTGCAGCACGCTAGACTCGTTGAGGTAGAGGAGGCTGGCGAGGTCCTCCACGCGGTCGCAGGAGGGGGGGTTCACCTGGCGGTGAGGTAGCGGGGGGGCATCAAGCAGGGAACGGGAGGTCTGCCCCGCTGTCCCCCACCCCGTGGCCCTACCTTCTCCACATCATCCTCCTCCACCTCCAGGACAGCTCCGTCGTGGTCCAGCTTCACCTTCACCTTGCCCTCGGGCAGGGGGCTGCCCTGCTCCGGCCGCAGCTGGCTGCCTGCGAGGGGCACGAGGTGCTCAGCAGGGCCATGCCGGGCAGCCCCCCGGGGACACCGCAGCCGGACCGGAGGGGCTCGCTGTGCCGCGGGAAGGACTCACCCAGGGAGAAGCCATCCCTGTGCACCAGCCACACCTTCTCGGTCTCGTACCAGGCCTCCTCGGCCGCTATCTGCTCCTCCGTCTTGGCCTGTGGGACAGCGGGACGTGGGGCAGTCGTGGTCACCCGCCTCCCCTCTCCATCTCACCCCCTCCCCACGTCCCTGGGGCTGGAGGGAGCAGGGCTGCCTGGCCACGGGGCCACGTGCCGGGCAGCCATGGCCACCCTCCGCAAGCCCCAAGTCCTCCCAGCACGCGCGCCCAGCTTGCTCGCTGCCCCCGGGGACCCCAGTGGGCTCGGGGCTGCAGAGACCACCACGACCCTGCCATGGGCTCGGGGCAGACGTGAAGTCACGGTGGCCCACGAGCGCATTCACCACGGCCACCTTGGGCAAGCCTGGAGGGGCCGAGCTCCCAAACCGCAGCCCAGAGAGCGGGCACCCATGCCAGCCACATGCTGGGATGCAGGGACACCGGGCATGCTGTGGGGACATGGGACGTGCTGCAGGGACACGGGGCAGGGACACAGGACACACTGCAGGGACATAACGGAGGAACACGGGACATGGCACAGTGATGACAGTACCGCGGCATGGGAAATGCCAGGCTGGCACAGCCAGCACAGCGGGGACGTCCCCGCCACCCAGGAGCAGGGCAAGCCCCAAAGCCAAACCTGAGCTGCAGCAGGGACGGGGCCAAAGGGGGCTGCCGGGTCATCGTCCGCTTGACCCTGGCGAGGCCGAGAGATGGGGGGTGAAGGCGAGAAGGGTTAATCTCTGCCCCGCAGACAGCACAGAAAGCGGCGGGGGGGAAGCAAGCGGGGGCAAAGTGCCGCTGTGCCAAACCCCGTGGGTGCTTCTGGTGAGGGCCACCACTGTGGCCAGCAGAGCGGCAGGTCCAGCACGACACCGGGGACGCACAGAGCCGGGAAGGACATCGGCTATGAGGCCCCGCCGCCAAAGCCCCCAGGGTTGGGGGCCGCCGTGCTGACCCGCTGCAAGCCCGGCCAGCGCTGCACGCCACGGCTGCTCTGGCACGAGCCGTGCGTCCTGCCTATACCAGATGCTCTGCCCCTTTCTGTCCTGCTCTGCACCCCTGCCCGCCCTAGCCGTGCCACCTCCACCAAGAGCATCCTCCCGGGACACCCAGCTTCCCGGCACAGCCCCGCTGGGGAGAGGCACCCAGCTCCGGCCACCCCGGCACCCTCCGGCCCCGTGGGTGACGCGGCAGCCCACGGAGCAGGGTGGGACGGGGAAAGCCTTACGCTCCAGCACGAGGCGCGGGCGCAGACGCCAGCCCAGCGGCAGACAGAGGATGGCGGGGGGTCACCGGTGGAGGCAGAGGGCTCCTGAGGACGGGGGTACGGTACCTGGCTGGGTGCCGAGGCGGAGGCGGCGGGGTCCAGCTAACAGCAGCGAGGAAGGAGGAGAGAAAGGAGAAGAGAGGGGGTGAGAGGCAGAGAGCAGCAGCGGCACCGCCACGCGCCACGGGGCCCAGGCACGGCCACAACCCCCACGGCACTGCCTGGGCATCGCCCCAGCCACGGGCAGCCATGCCCGTGCTGCTGCGGGGATGCCACCAGCAAGGGCTGCTGGGCATCACAGCTCCCCACAGCCGGGCACACTGGTCCAGGCAATGACCCCAAAACCGCTGGCATCCCCTGGCATCCCTGGTCATCCGTCCCCTGCTACCGATGCCACCCAGAGAGGGATCACGGGGCTGGTAGCCAGGCACAGGGCTACAATCACCCCGTGCGGAGCACACGGTACGGCCGGGGCAGCCGCACGCTGCCCACGTGTCCCCATCCCCGGGCGGGCAGCACGCGAGCGCCAACACCCCCGGAATTACAGAAGCGGTGAAGATCCTCTCCAGCCGGCGCTGTGCCTCCTCCGACGGGCTCAGCCGGGACGCGGGGCTGGGGGCAGCCTGGAGGCAGAGCACCATTAGCACCAGGCTGGCCACCCCGCGGCCCCCGCAGCCCCCACCAGCCTCGCACTCAGGGCACGCAGGCACCAGAGGGGCTATTGCAGAGGCTTTCCCGGCCCTGCAGCCCGCCGGCGCTCAGGGTGGGTACCAGGGTGAAGGCTGGCGCAGACCCGCGGGTGCCGAGGCCGGCGCAGCTGGGGTACCGGCGGATACCCCGCAATGCCCAAGGACCCAGGTCGCTGCTCCCACACACCTGCTGGGGGGGTGCTGGGGCGGTTTTCGCAGCGGTCGAACGCTTCTCGCCAGGCTGCAGCTTCTTCTCCACACGAGCCATGGGGGAGACAAGGGCCAGCGTGATGGGGTGCCGCAGCGCACACGACTGTCCCGAAAAGTGACCCCCGCCCAGCACCACGTACCCCAAAACCACTGCAAACCATGCGGGTGAGCTCACACCATGCCACGCCGGGCGGCACAGCTCTGCCACCATGTTAGAGCATCCCCCGCCGTGCACACACCGGTACCTTGTGCCTCTCCAGGGCGGTGGGTTTCGGAGCGGGTGCCTTTGCCGGCTCCGCTTTCCCTCCCGAAGACTGCACCAGTGGCTCCGGCTTGGCTTCAGCGCCTGGGGACAGGGACGGCTTCGCGTCCCCCCTGGCCGGCTCGGGGGACTTCTCCTCCCGCCTGTCCCCCGGCCGGAGCCGTGGCCGGTGCTCTTTGGTTTTGCCCTTTGCCATGAGGGTTTTGAGCCCCGCCGAGATCTCATCCTTGGGCTCCGGCTTGGCGGGGGCTGCTGGCACAGCGGGGGGAGGCGGCGCGGTGGGGGGAGCTGGGACAGCAGAACGGCCCGTCTCCTCCTTCCTGGGGGGTGGCACCGGCTCGGCAGACTTGGCGTCTCGCCCCGGCTCCTTGGCACTGCCGCCGTCCTCCCCCGGTAGGACTTTGCGGACCACCTTGCGCACCACCCGGACCACCCTGCGGCGGGACAGCCCCTGACCGTCGTCCCCCTGCGCCTCGGCAGTCGGGCCCTCCAGCCCGTTCATGGCTGCCCCGTTCAGCACCGGCTCCGGGCTCTTCTCTCGCCCGGGGGGTGGCTCGGGGCTCTTCGGGGGCTCAGGATTTGGGGGTGCAGACGCCGCGTCCTTCAGGCTCTCTGACTGCAGCCACAACGACACCAGTGTGAGTGGAGGTCCGACGGTGCGGTGTCTGCCACCACAAGCACCCACTGCTCGGGTCATGGTGGTGCCTGGGGTTTCATGCCCTGCCATGGGAGCGCAGCTCCCAGCCAGACCCCGGCACCGAGGGACGCAGCACCCAGTCCCCTTCTCCAGCCAACCTACAGCTCCCCACCAGACCCCAGGGCTGGGAGCGATGGCGACCTCCCCAGCCCTGCACGCAGGGACCCATCAATTCTCAGGCTGCCAGTATGTAAGGGGGTAAAACTCAGTGCTCAGGGCACCGGCAGCCTCTCCGCAACGCACAGGGCAAGCCGCAAGATCTTCTCTGCCAACAGCTTTGGTGGGCAGCACAGGAGCCGGCACTGTAACCACGGGGTGGGCACCGACCCACCGTCCTGCTGGGGTGTGCGGGGCAGGGACAAGCCCTGGGGAGGCGGAGGGGGAGAGATCACCGTGCGCCAGCAGCCGAGCATCCCTGCCAAAAACACCCACCACCCTCCACACGCTGCTCTGGAGCGGCCACCGGCGCTCCCCAGGGACCAGGGCGGGTGCGGGGAGGGATGCTGAGCCCAAGACCGTCCGTGATGCTCCCAAGCCCTGGCACGGGGTCTGTCCCCACTGAGGGTGAGCCCCATCCCCGACACAGCTCCACCCTGCCCATGCCCTGTGACACTTACAGCCCCATCCTCCTTCCCGGGTCTTTTCACAGCTAAGGATTTGTCCTCGTCCTTGACCTGAGGGTCAGACAAACAAGAGGAGCGCGTTTCAGCCCGCCACGGGGCCTCGCTGCCGGAAAAGCCGCAGAAACCAGGAAAAGCCAACGGGACCATCACTCCATGCCAGGGGGGCAGGAGGCTGCTGCATTTAACAGCCCAAATTTGCAGCCCGTTGCAGCCCCAGGGGTGAGGACATGTGTCCTTCCAGGCTTCCCGGCGGCCAAAAAAGTGGGAGGAAGCGCAGAGATGCACCCTGGTTATGGCAAACCCCAAAAGTGGGAAAGGAAAGCGCCCTGCCCGCCTGGCCCGGGCCCCCTCCTTGCATGCAGCCGGTGAGCGAGCTGGTACATAGAGCCCCGTCACTGCTCCCCACGGGGGCTCTGCCTTTCTGCACGTCACTCCGCCGGGCGTCACAGCACGTTTTAAGTGTCACCAGCTAATCTCTGCGGCAGCCGCACCGTGGGACGTGCCAGCTCCCTGTCGAGCAGGGTGACCAGGGGTCTCTGGGAGGGGGGTGGGCAGCCAAACCCTCCCCTGCCATGGGTCGTGCTTCTTGAGCTCCAGGGCTCGGCCGTGGCACCGCGGCGGCAGCGCGTGGTGTACCCCGCAGGCAACGCTCCCCTGCTCGCCATCGCATAGCTCCTGCAAGCGCTCGGGGCCAGCCGGCGGCACCGAGGTGGCTCACACCGTGTTAGGGGCTTCACTAGCCACTCGCAAAGCGGTCGTTAGTGGTAGCGTTAGTAATCGCATGCGTAGCCGCATCGGTGACCGCAGCCGTGCTGCGGAGGGGCGCGGGGCAGCTCCCCGTTTGCTCGGTGCGGCCCCTGGCATGGCAGCGCAGCGAGAGGCTGGGATCACCGCTCCGAACATGGTGCTGGCACTGGGCAAACTGGGGGAGTTGGTCAGTAGCGTGTGGCAGCGTGACCCGAATGTGGGGTGCAGGCAAACGCGTGAGAAACTTCCCTTCTGCTCCCAGAATGCAAACCGGGATGAAAACGCCATGGCGATGTCTCATGGAGCCGCAACCCTGGCTGGGGAGAGAGGGAGAGGTGAGACGGGCTGGGGCCGGCATGCGGGCCGCTGAACGATGGCACAGTGTATGAACACGTGCCCTTCCCTGCCAGCCCTGGGAACCCAGGACCCTCAGGAATGGGGATCTGAGCTCACCTGGCCCTGCTCAGCGTACAAACAGGCAGTGCCTATAGGAAGGGCTCTGGGGACAGACAGGTGGCCAGGCTGAGACCCGGTTAAAACTCATTGTGCAAAAAAAGCCCCTTTAGTCAGGCCGCAGGACCGTGCCCCGGTTTCCCCCCCAGGGCGGGCCAGCCCGCTACGGTAAGCAAATGCCAGGATGAGGGAAGGGATATTTTCTGCCCTGGGCGCCCTGCTTGCCCTGACAGCCGGGGTTTATTCTGAGCCTGACCCCATGCCAGCGGCCGGGCAGCCCCGGTGGGGTCCCGCCACCCCACGCTCTGAATCCCAGGGGGGTCGTGCCCAGGGCCGGTGGGGAGAACTCCCCCTCCCAGGGCCAGGCACAGCATGGAGGAGCACCTGGCTACCAAACCAACCCACCCGTCTGGGGGTACATCACCCCGGCCCCAAGGGGTCCCCTGTACCCCCCTGTCACCGCAGCGTGAAATGCCAGCGCCCAGAGCACAGGCTGGGCACGGGGGTCCCGAGACGAACCCACCCGTGGGTCAGAGCCCCCAAACCCTCCGCCCACGGCGCTCCCACCTCCGCGCGGCCTGCCACCACCGCAAAGGTCCCTGGAGAGCACCCGTGCCGGGGTCCCCGGGGGGCTGCATGAAACAGCCCCCGGCCGCCACAGCGCCCCAGGGTCGAGAGCAGCCTCACGGCCCCCGACCCCGATGCCGAGACTGGCTCCCACGTGCCCCCCTCGTGCTCCCCCGTGCCGTGCTGGTCACGCCAGGGGGGTCCCCACCTTACCGCAGGGTCGGGGCAAGCCGGGAGCGGGGTTTCCACCGGGGCGAGCGTGGCGCAGCGCGGTGGGAGAGGCACTAGCGGGGCGGCAGCCGGCGGCGCGGGGACAGCTGGGCTGATAGGGCCACCCTAAAAATAGCCAAGGAATGCGAGGGCCCCGCCGGCGCGCGCAGCAGCCGGAGGGAGCGCCGGGGGGGGACACGCGGCCAGCGGGGCCTCGCCGACACCACCGCCACCGCCGCCGCCACCGCCGCCGGAGGAAGTGATGTGGGCTTGCGGCAACCCGGCGCTGCGGGGGGAACTGCCCGGCCTCCGTCCCACTGCCCGCCCCGGGGCGAGCGGGGAAAGACGTCCCCAGGCCGAGCGCAGCCGCGGGGCTGGGGGGAGCCAGGGAGGGTCCTGCGCAGCGAGGGATGGGTTTGCACGCTCCTGCACCCCGGTGTCCCGTGGCGGGGTGCCTGGTGGCGGAGTGGGGTGCCTAACGTCATAGCGGGGTGTCCGGCATCGTGTCGGGCGGTGCGGCCCTGACACTACTTGCTCCTCCCTTTGTTTTCCCATGAACACAACAGCCCCCCCCGAAAACGCTCCCGGGGACGGACAGCCCCCCAAAGCGAGGGCCGGAACCACGGACGTGTGCCGGCCCAGCAGCCCCCCGGCACGGTACGGCAGCCCACGGTAAAGCCGCTTTTGCGGCAAAGCTGCCTCTGGAAGTCCAAGGTCTCCCTGGAAACAACGGGAGCGGGGTGGCGGGCGAGGGGCCGGGGGCCTCTCCGCGCGGGGCCTGCCGGGAGGAGGCCGGCGGCAGGGAGCCAGGCGCGCCGGCGGCGTGGAGGAGAGGTGGTGACCGCCTGGGCTCGGGCATGGCGGGGACTCCAGCCAGTGCCTGAGCAGGTTCCCTACCCAACCCCAGGGACACGGACGTGTCCTGAGCCAAAAAACCACTCCCGGAGGGAGCAGGGGGTCCTGGCGTGAGCGGGAGGGCTGTGTTGACGGCGGGCTGGAAATCCCCGTGCCGGGGAAGCCAGCACTGGCCCGTCCGGCCCTTGTTAGCGCCAGGTTTTGCAGTACTGCCCCGTGGCTGGCACCACACGGCAGCCCCGGCCCGTCTCCGCACCAGGCACACGCTGGGGAGAGGCCACGGCAAACACCCTTGGCAGGGCTGGCACAACGCGGTGGAGGGTGCCCACGGTGTCCCCAGGTAGTGCTGGCAGCAGCCACCGGGTTATTAGCAAAAAGTTGCGGTCACGTCCCCGACAGCAGGAACAAGCTTTGGTGAAGGCACTGGCCCAGACCCGGCACACAGAGCCGCCGCAGCCCCCTCCACAGCAAGGCAAACCCGCACAGACCCAGGAGATGCAAAGTGGTCCTGCCTTCCCAGGGGGTCCCGAGCATTCCTACGGCAGGGCACGGAGCCACCCACCAGGGAGGAGCCCGGCTCCCACGGCCCATCTCCACTGGGACCCCCAGTCCAGCCACGCAGCCACAGCAGTGTTTCTGCCCGGCCAGCAGGTTCCTCTCGGTCCTCCACCGGGAACTTCGGCAGAGATGCACTGACCCCACAGACAAGCCTGCCGGACACAAGCCCCCTCCCCAGAGTCCCTCGGGGACCCCTACACCGGGGATGCCCCAGCAGCACCATCCCTACGGTGAGGGCAGAGGAAGAGCCAACCCAAGAACTTCCCCTGGAAGAAGCGTGGCCAAAAGGAGAAAGCATGTCTGGCACAATGGGAGTCCCCCAGCCCCCACCCCATGTCCCCCCATCTCCCGGTGGAGTCCCCCGGTGGGACGTGGGGCATGGCAAAGAGCCGGCACCCAGCCACGCTGTGGCACAGTGGCCTTGAATCCTGGGGACAGCAACCTCCAGGGACCAGGGCGCCTGTGGCCGGCGGGCGAGCATGGCATGTGGGGTCTGCCGGCGTGGCTGCCGAATGCCTGTGGTCCCACAGAAGTGCTAGAGCAGTCGGAGGCGTTTCTGGAATATTTCTGCCCGGCCGGCGCACGCCTGGGCCCTGCCAGAGGAATTTCGCCGGTAAATAAATAAATACAAGCGTGGAGCCGAGCCAGCCTGGCTGCCCCGCGCCAGGAGCAAGGCTGGGACACGGGGGGGGTGGTTTCACCCGGTCCCCGATGTCCGGCCACGCCATACCACCAGCCGACCCCCTGCACACCCCACAGCACCAAGAGCCCCCCCAGACACGGCGGGTGCTGCCCCTGCCCGGCTGAGGCGTGGGTCCGCGGGGACAAGGGTGGTTCGGCATGGCCCCCGCCAAGGGCGTTAAACCCCCCCCAGTATGCAGGGAGCCCGGCACCATCCCCGCTCCAGCCGGGGAGGGGCTTCCAGAGCAACAGCCCAAAATATGTCTATAATTTCCTGTTTCAAAAAGGATCATTTTTATTTAAATTAGGACCAGAAACATTCCAGGGAGCTTAGCAGGGCCTGGGGGAGAGCTGGGCCTCCCTGTGCGCCGGCACCTTGCACGGCCCTGCCGGGTGAGGGACACCCGACCGTACCCTGCACCACAGCCTCGGCTCCCCAGCACCGGCAAAACCGCGGCGGGTCTCCCCGGCGCACCCTTGCACCACACGGCAGGAGGACAGCATCCTGCGCCAGGAGGTGCCCGTGCTGCAGTGGCACCCGAAGATGCCACAAACACGGTCACTGCCGCCCCTCTGGCCGGTTTCCTCCGGCTGATGCCGTCTAACCGTGCCAAGACCTGGCGCAAGGCCGTGATGCTACAGCCTCTCCCCCGCAGCCCCAAGGGCACCGGCGTCTCCTCTTCCTCCTTCCCAGCCGCAGCACCGTGCTCTTGGCGAGCACGAGCGCTTCGTCGACCCCCGTACGCTGGCATCGAACGCGTACCTGCCCCCATGCCAGCGTACCGCAGCAAGGGCAGCAGCCATGGCCCCCGGCCCCGTAGGGTTATCCGGCCAGGGGTTATCCCGGCCGGTACAGCCGGCATTGCCCGGTGACGCCTGCCGGGCTCCGGGGAGGAGGTGCCGGAAAGCCAGCGCTCCGCTCGGCACAGACTCCACCCCGCAGCACCGGCGCCTGCTCGGGGAGCACACGGAGCCCCGTGGCCACCGCCACGGCCTCACTGTGGCCACTCTCACTCTGTCCCAACCACCACCCCACCGGGATGGGGCCCCGCCGTGCTCACCATGGCTCTCCCTGGTGCAGGCGACCTGGTCCGTGGGCACAGGCACCCTCCCCTCCCTAAGGAAGGCTTAAAAATACACTAAACAAGCCCAGTTATAAGCTAAACCAACGCCGCGCTGCTGCACCCCCCTGCCACCATGGAGGGGGTCCAGCCCTGCAGGCTGTCTGCATTTGGGGGGCCTCTGCCGGGCCACCAGCTGGCCAGGTCGCTAGTTAGCCCACGGCAGGGTCATCAGAGCTGGGCGGCTCGCACAAGAGATGTGGGTCACCCAGCCATTAAGTTTCTATTTATACAGCACCAGCCGCACGCGCAGGGCTGCGCACGCCATCAGCAGCTCCCGTCCCCCGGCACACCACGCCGCCCGCCCCAGTCCCCGGGGAGGGATCCCAGCTGGGGGAGGCCGACACGGGCAGCGGGGCAGGCAGCGGGGCAGGCAGTGCCCCTCCTGCAAAGCAGCATTAGGGATTTCCCGGCAGCAAGGAGCAAAGCTCCCTTCCCTGCCAGACCTCAGTGAAGGGATGGGGACAGACTTCCCCCATGCGATGCAGAGCTGGGATCTCCCGGAGCCCCTCCAGCAGAAGGAAGGCCAAACCCAACAGCACACTGAGCATTTTGGGGGGCAAAACCCACCGGTGCCGGTTTGCAAGCCCTGATGCAAACCCATCCTTGCAGCCGCTCTGCCGCCCCGGGGCACAGGCAGGCATCGCCCCTGCATCCCAGCCACAGCCTCCCGCTCCTCCCTGTGCATCGCTCCTGGCCAGAGCAGCCCCGGTGCCTGCTGGTTCCCACGACCCCTGCCAACGCAAACACCCGCTGCAAGGACGCTGGCGGCCAGCAGAAACCCAGGGCACTGGCCACACGGCAGGGACGGCGTTACTCACATCCCAGGTAGCGCGGCGCATCCCCTGGCCGCCCCGCAGCCAGCAGCGGCTCAGCTCGCTCAGCTCCAGGATGGGTTGCACCTTCAGCTGCACCGTCTCCCCCGACTGCCGGATCATCTCCACGATCTCATCTCGGGATTTGTTCTCCACATTTCGTCCGTTGATCTCCACCAGCCGGTCACCCGGCACCAACCCCAATGCCAAGTCTTTGGTGCCGGCTCCGGGTTCAGCAAAGTGCACGACGCGCCGGTACACCTGCCCGTCGGGGGCCCTGTCCAACATGGTGGTGCGGCGTAGGGAGAAGCCGAAATCGCCGGTGTTGCGCCTCTGCAGCTCCAGCTGCCGCGGGGTGGGGGGCTGCGGGGGCACCAAGGCGGGCAGCCGCAGCTCGGCGGGGAACCTCTTGCCGACGAGCTCCGGCGCCCTGGCACGCAGGGAGGTTGTGGGAGGGGTGCAGGTGTGTCCCGGGGGGACCCCTTGCTTGGCGAGCTGGGTCTCCAGCGCGCGCACCTCCACCTGCGGGGAGGGGGCCGCCGAGTGCTCGGAGGGGGTGGACGTCTCTGAGGTGCTCTCATCCCGGCTCTTCTGGGAGAAGGAGAACCGTTTGACGATCATCTGGGAGTTCTGCTTGGCCAACGAGCCGAACTTGGCCGCCCGCTGCAGCACCGAGCCCTTGAAGTTGGCATCATCCACCTTGAGATCATCGCTGGAGCTGGCCGTGCTCAGGTGGCCCGAGTCCAAGATGACGCTGCCCCGGTTGCTGTCAGAGTCAATGTCCGTGAGATGTAGGTCAGAGCCGCTGGCCACCTTAATGGGGATGGGGTTGGAGATCTCCAGGCGGGTCTTGGAGTCCCGCTTGGAGGCACGGTTGAGGTTGAAGAAGCCCCGGCGCATGCTCATCTCCTCCAGGCTCTTGAGCTCGGCCGCCGACATCCGCTCCTTCTTCTCCTTCTTTTCCTTCTTCTCCTTTCGGGCCCCATCCTTCTCTTTGTCCTTTTTCATCAGGTTGAACATGGTGGAGGGGGGCTCGGGGCACACTCGCCCCCACGGCAGGGCGCTGGGTCGGGTCACCGGTCACGGCACGGCCGCCTGCCTGCAGAAGGACAGACAGGCAAGGGTGCCATCAGACAGTGGCATGGCCAACACTCACCCTGCCGCCCGTCGCTCTACCCCACTGGTCACCCCAGCTGCCACCCCCAGCCCTGGGCCATGTCCCAGTGTCCCCACTCTCCCTCCCCTCCCCGGGGGCACCGCGGGGCTCTGAGACTGCCCCGGTCATTGTGTCCTTGCCCTGGCTGGGCACCAAGCCCCAGAGATGCAACAAGGGTGGCCCTGCATCCCCAGGGATGACCTGAAAGAAGCCCAGAAGCCTGGCACCCCCACGCATCCCCACGCCAGCACCGGGGCTGACTGCGGGCAAGACCCCCCCCCAGCATCTCTCACAGCTCAGGAGCCCTTTCGGAGCAGCACGGGTGGGAAGGGGACGAAGGCATCCCGGTTGCATTTGCAGCGGTTACCACCGGCGTGGACGCTCCCCCGGCAAAACCGCCCATCCCTGCCGGCTGCGGCACCACAGGCGTCTCGCCCACCGGTTCAAAAGCCCTTTGTCGAAGAAACAGAGGCCTCTCTGCCACTCGTCCCGGCCCCGGCCACCACAAAGCCGCGGGGGACAGCCGCGGGCAGTTTCCCCAGCGGGGAGGGAGCCGGAAACACGGCCCTAAGTGAAGGCTGCTCTAATAAACAGGAACCTGTAATATCACGTCCTTCCCAAACACTGATAAGCGTCTAATTTTAGCCAGGGCAACGTAGAAACTTATGACGCTGCCGGCAACCTCCAGGAACAGTCGCTCTTTCATTTGGGCATCCCGCGCAGGGCGGGGGGAGCACCCAGCCAGTAGCAAAACCGTGGCCCGGCAGAAAGCCTGGCCCCCCTCCCCGAGAAAACCCTACGTGCACCCAGCGCCTGGGAGCACCCACAGCCTCGCCTCGCGCAGGGCTGCTATGGGACCTGTCTGCCCCCGGGGCAACTGGTGCCCACCAGCCCCCCTCGACTTCCATCGAGCGCTCGGGCTGCGGATAAACAACTCCAAACTGGAGCAGCCGGCTGGCAGCGCCGCACGGGACGGGCTGACAGCTATATATAACGGGGCAGGAAGCTGCGCAGGAACTTAACCTCAGCACAAAGGACAACAGGAAAATTCCCCACATTTGAAGCATCTGCTTTAGAGCTCTCAGATGGGTGCGGGGACAAGGTTTGGGCAACCCGGCGGGACAGGCGGTGCTGCCCATGCTGATAGCGTGGGCTTTGCAGGCACCCTGGGGTGCATGGATGCCATGCTGTGCCGTGCCGTGCCATGCCAAGCTGCACCTTGGCTCCAGCACAGCATCAGTGCTGCATTACTACCGCTGCCTGGGCCACCTCCACTGCCCCTGAACGCACCCAGTGGGACATGGGGAACCAGGCCTCCCCTTGGCAAAGCCACACGGGTTCAGGGGACAGCAGGGGACTGCCCGAACCCCGCCGTCCCTTGGGGCCGGGGCAGGAGCACATGTGCCCGGGTGAGACCTGGCCACAGGGCAGGCAAGGGCAGAGCTCTGCAAGCCACGGCACGGCGCCGGCCCCGGGCGCGTGATACAGACGAGGCAGTGAGGGGAAGCAGTCGGAAGGACAAGGTCGGGCACGCAGTGTGGCCGGGCGGCTGCATTCGCCGGCTCCGAGCCTCCTGCCCACGGCCAGAGGGGCTGCCATGGCTCTGACCACACCACTCAGCCCCGGTGCTCTGCCTGTTCTGCCCTCCCCTGCAGCACCCAGGGCTTTGCCTAGATCCACAGCCAGAACCTGGGCTGGGCAGGACCCCAAAACGCATGAAAACAAGCCAGCTCCTTTCTCCTCTTCCAGAAATGCCAGCTGCGGGCTGATGGCTGACCTGAGCCCGGGGACGGCACGGCTCCTTCCCATGACCTGCAGCAGGTGCTGCTGGCAAAGGGCCCCGTGGCCGCACCGTTACGGGGGCTGCTCTCTGCCAGCTCCTCCACGGTGGTCCCGGGGCCTCAGCGCAGACAATAGCAGGGAGGGAACCACCTGCGCCCGTCCCTGTCCCCCTGCCGTGCCACGTGCCACCGGTACCCCAGCTGCCTGGGCATCCCCGAAGCGGCGTGGCCAGGGGGATGCAGAAAGGGCTGCACCCTTGGGAGCACCCCGTGCTCACCCCATGGCAGGGAGGGGGCTGCCGGGACCCCTTCCCGGGTCCATGGTGGGGGGACCCTCGGAAGTAGAGATGCTCACCGGGCAGGTGCTGGTTAGAACCGAGGCGCTGGGAGGCAGGCGGCTGGCGCGCTCTTTGTCCTCGGTGGTTTCTCTCCCCTGCACACACGCTCCCTCCCGGCCTTTGTACGCTCAACAAAAAGGGGGAACAAGCGTTACCATCTGCATCGCTAATCAGGCAGCGCCGGCAGCCAGCGGCCCGGCCACGTGTGCCCCACGCAAGGCCACCGCTGGCAGGAGCAGGACAGGGGGAACGGGAGCTTCGTGGGCTGGGTTGAAGACCCCAGCATCCTCCACACACCGGTGTCCCCGGCCCACGTGGGACGCCGTTGCGGTTTGCTCCCTTTTCAACGAGGAGGCTCCCGCCAGCGGCACGCACGCACCGGGGATGCTGGATGGCTGCAGCCCCACGCTGCGAGCAAGAGGCGGCTGCTGAGCGTCTTTTGGCTCCTGAATCAGACCCAAAGCGCCTTCTCTGACTAAGCCCGGGCTCGCTCCGGGATT
Source organism: Harpia harpyja (assembly GCF_026419915.1). Classification (NCBI taxonomy): domain Eukaryota; kingdom Metazoa; phylum Chordata; class Aves; order Accipitriformes; family Accipitridae; genus Harpia; species Harpia harpyja. Next base: position 5,860,902 of record NC_068951.1, on the reverse strand, counting down.
ACCCATCGCCAGGCGTGTTCAGGGCAGCGGCGTGCATGAGCCATAACAGGGGAGGGAGAGGTGCCCGCGGGCGCCGGCTGTGCCTGGAGATCGCACGCAAGGACGCTGCTGTGACACCTGAGCTGGCAGGGGACAGCGGATGTCACCTTCGAAGGGCCCGGTGGCAGAAAGGGAGACCCGGCTCAAGGCCTCCAAACCCAAAAACCCTCCCTGAGCCCCCACAAGCAGGAGCGAGGGGGATGTAACTTCCCCTTCATCCCCCCACCACGGCCATGAGCCCCCGCATCCCTGCCAGGGCGCCGGGGAGTTTCAGGCAGGGAGGAAGGCGTTCACTGAAACTCCGGGCCACTCCTTCCCTCCCCGAGACGCAATCTCGTCCGACACGCTCCCCGCGCAGGGACCTGCAGTGCAAGTTTCCCAGTCGCTTGCCCTCCCCGCTCTGCTCCCCGCGCCGCGATGCCGGCGGTAGGGCCACGCTTGCCCACCGCTTCAGCACAGGAGCTGGCGGCTGTCGCCTCCTTGGGCGCACCGTGTTGGGGCACCCCACGCCCCCGCTGTGCCCGGCTGGGCAGGGACAACGCCATGCCAGGGAGCAGGTGCTGCCGGCAGCAATGCCGAGCGGCCAGCCCAGCTCCCACACAGGGAAAAAGGGGCTGACCTGCGCGATGGCTCCTCGCCTCCTTGCCAGACACAGGTTTTCCACAGAACAAGGAAATTTAGGGGGTTTCCAAATTCCTCTGAACTGCCTGCCCTTACGGACAACGCTGGGATGCGTCACGAGGAAAACAATCGCGGATTTACCCGAGTCACAGCCAGGATGTGCCGCCAGGCTGTCTCCAAAGTGGGATTTGGGGTCCTCCTGCCATGGGAACCCCGTTTGCGGCAGCAAAAGGGACCAAGCCTGGCTTTGAAACGTCACCCCGGGGCCGGCAGCAGGGGCCAGGAGGGTGCACAGGGTGCATGCGTGGGGTACAGGCACCTGCCTCGCCCCAAAGCCGGGCAATAAACCAGTCTGGGAGTCCTTACAAAACAGAGGTGGCGGGGCGGCGATCGCTGCCAGGCTCTGCTGGGTGGGAGCGAAAGCGGGAAACGATTTAGCGACCAGCTCGGGGCAGGACAGGTGGGTCACAGCCCCGTTGCCATTGGGCACGTGCCTCCCCCCGCCACCCGTGCCCGGTTCGGGCCCCAGTTTGCAGCCAGACCCCCTGCACGGCCCAGCCCACAGTAAAGGCGAAGGGCTGAGCCACAGCTCGTCAGTGGGCAAAGTTCAGGGCTGATGCAGGCGCTGTGAGAACGCTCGGCTCCCAGTGGGGGATGGAGCAGTGGGTGCTGCCGGGTGGGGGTCCCCGGTGCCGGCGTGCCAGAGCCAGCCTGGGGTGCGGGAACGCCGGCTGCCGCACACCCTTGCACACCCGCCGTGGGCCCACACTTTTCTGTAATTGCCCTAAGTTTAGCTCCAGCGCTCGTTGACCAGAGGATTTGCATCTCACAGGCCGGCTGGAAACCACACTATTTCTGGACGCGCGTCCCAGCCCTCACCCGCCGCTCTATATATTCCTCCCCGGGCAAATGAACATGCAGGCAGGCGCCGTGGCGGCCGCAGGCCCCACGAGCCCCCGCCGCCCCCAGCACAGCAGCTTGCTGCAAAGCCACCGACCGTCCCCTTGTGTCACCCCAGAAAGGGACCCAGGTGCCAGTGCCGGTGATGCGGTTAACGGTGAGCCGGGCTAATGGCTTCGGACTCAATTCCCCAGTGGTGCGGGAAAGGCCCAGGCCAGTGGTTTCTCCCTGGAAGCGGGGCCGGCCCCGAGGAGCCCTGCTGTGGGTGCTGGGGCACCCAACGTGGGGCACCCTGCAGGTACAGGCTGGTTGTCCCCTCGCGGAGGGTGCGTGCCCACCCTGGGGACACAGCTGCCCCCAGTGGGGTGCACACACCTCCAGCACCCCACAGCGCGTGTGGTAAACACACAGGTGCTGCAATGCAACGGGGCTGCGGGGACACACACACACACGCCCCGCATCCAAACACGCCCCGCAGTGCAACGGGGAGCAGGCACAAGGTGACACAATGGGGGCCGCCGCACACGCATGCACACACGCACACGCTGCAGGACACCGGGGGATGCACACGCACACGGGTGCTGCAAGACAACAGCGGGGCCATGCGCATACACGCACCCCGCAAAAGCACGGGGGGGGGGGGGAGGCAGGCGCGCACACGCACCCCCCCCCCTCCGCTTGTGCAACGGCACGGGCACACGCACGGGCACACGCACAGCCCGTGGAAGGGAAGGGAAGGGAAACGGGGGGGGGGGGGGGGGAGCGATGCAGCCGCAGCCCGCCCCGCCCCGCCCCACGCCGGGCGCTGCGTGCCCCCGCCCCGGGGCCGGTACCGGTTACCGGTAACGGTAAGGACGCGGTGGGGGTACTCACCCAGCAACGGCGGTGGAACGGGGCCCGGTACTGGCGGCGGTGGTGGTGGTGGTGGTGGTGCCGGGCCCCGGCGGCGGCGGCGGCGGCAGCGCGGGGCGGGGCGGGGCGGGTCCGCACCGGGGCGGGCACTGCCGGCTCTGCGCGCGCCGCGCGGCGCGCCGGGCGCGGCTCCGTTGGGTACGGGACGGAACGGTATAAAACGAGGCGGTGCGGAACGGTACGGTGGGGTTTTTGGTTTATTCGGGAACGTTCAGGCGTTGCGATAGGCAGCCCCGGTGCGTGTCCGCAGCACACCCCGAATATACCCACGGACGGGGTGCACCCCGCAACACGCGTGCCTGCTCTTAAACTGGGGCGTGCACGCATACGCATACCCCGCAGCGCACACGGGAACACCTGCACGCCCGCTTTTGCCCAGCTGGTGCACACGCACACACGTGTGCTCACACCCGTGGTAAGCACGCAGCAGTAACGCGTGGTCCCGCTGGCACAGCCCTGCAACACGCACCCGTCCTCGCCCTGCAACGCAACATGGGCGCTGGAAAACACGCTCGCGGGCCGTGCGTTCACGCTGGTGCACGCGCAGCGCCGCGCGTCGCGCCAGCGCGCGTTCCCGGGGTTCCCCTTTTCGGAAGGATCCCATCGAGAGCAGCGCCCGATCCGGCGTAGGGAGGGCTTCAGGCTGCTGGAGCAGGGTGGCTGGTCCCCACCGGCAGCTGCGTGGGCTGAGCCTGGGGAATACAAAGCAGGACGTGGCGGAGCAGCCTGCAGAGCCATTTTGCGGCCGGTGCTTCTCCTCACACCGCCTGTCCCCAGGGAGGGCTGTAAGCCTGCAGGAACCAGACTGTTCAGGACGGTGCCTGGCTGCCTTGGCCAGGAGACAGCACGTGATTAACGACGAGCATCTCTCAGCGAGCCCAGCAGCAAGAGCCGCAAAGCCTTTGTTACACCCCTTTCACTCGTGCCCAGCTTTGGGACGTCGCATCAGGGTCGGTCAGATACAGCTAAAATCCTGCAGCACCCCCTTGACCACGCACGGCGTGAAGGCTGGCAGTGGCTGCCCTAGGACAGATGGTTTCAAGACAAGCCCCGCAGCCTCTCTGCTGGGACAACCTCCCTTTGCATCGGACGTGGGAGCCGTTGGGCCACCGCTGGGCCCTTTGCGGGACGTGGGTGGCCCAGCAGCCCGGGGAAGCTGGAGCGGGGCTTGGGGAGCAGGGACCCCAGATACAGGCATCCACAAGCTCTTTCCAAAAGCACTTTGCAGGGAGCACTTCATCTCCACTGGAAAGCTCGGGATGGACAGAGGGACCTACAGAGACAGGGGTCTGCCCCCAGCACCATCCCTGCCACCTCCCACGGCTCCTGCCCTGCCCTGGGGCACCCCAGAGCACTCGCTCCATAACCCTGCCACCGTCCATGGGAGGCTGAGCTGGGCTGAGCCACATGGTCCTGGCCCTCCTGCAATGAGCATGACAGGGTGAGGGAGACTCGGGTCTTCCTGCAGCTGCAGCCTCACCACCTTGCCTTGCGGCGCAGCAGTGCCGGGCTCTGCGCTAGCTGGAGGCTGAGCCCTGCCGTGCATGGGGGATAGGCCCCCGCCATCCGGCCCTCAGCATGGAGCATCTCTGCAGCAGCAAACAGCACCTCCACAAGCGTTGGGAATCACGCTGTGTTCACCCCCCCGTCTTGGGACACGCTTGCCTGGGCATCACAAGCCCCTGTTCCCTTGCGGCGGTAAGGCTGGGTATGATTTCCAGTGCACAACACGTGCCCAGGACACGGCCCCGCTGCAGCAGCGGAGCAGCACGCGTGTGCGGGAGCACGGTGACAGCAAGCTGGCAGTCGTGCAAGGGGCCCCGTGCTGGGCCTTGGGCCTCGGGACACGGCGGTGGTGGAGGAGACGCAGCCCTTGCAGCGGCAAAGGACGGCGGCAGCGAGCGCAGGCGCCTGCTTTTGTCACACTTTCCTTTGTCCCAGGCACGTGGCACCGAGCGCAGGGAGCCGCAGCCGTCCGGAAAGCAGGGACGGGGATGGGTGAGCTGGAGGGAAGGCAGAGCCCTGGCTCGGCTGCCAGGAGGGTTTTCCGGCTGCGGTGGCGAGGGGACACGTTGTGCGACTGTACCTCTGCCCTGCTTCCCCAGCACAGGCGGGTGAACAGCCGGTTACAGCTTGCGGCAGCTCCTGCTTCCTTATCATGCTGGGCAGGTGGTGGCGGGGCTGATGCCGGTTGGAACCGCTGAGCCGTGGGACAGCACGGCGTCTCCGGTGTCTCACACAGCCCTGCCACGAGCAGCCACCCAGCGGGGCCAGCGTCCTGCCACCTCCCCAGGGCTAAACACCTCCCTGCTTCCCGACAAGGCAGCCAGGTGCCCATACCCACAAGATCCCGTCCGACCTTGCAGCCCCTTTCCAGGGGCTGGGCTGCCATAAGAGCTTTCCCCTGGCATGGGGTTTCACAGGCACCAGCAAGCCCCGTGCCCAAGGAAAGTCTCTGTGTTGCCCAAAGCTTTTTAGGGAGAAGCGGGACAGAGCACTGGTGCCAGCAGCATTTCGTGGTGACCCCGGCAGGCGCAGACGGCTGGCCAGAGCGGCAAGGGCCCCGAGCCGGGCTGGGAGCGAAAGCATCTGTTTCGAAGCACCGTGGGGTTTCCTAAATAGGTCACTGCTTTTTTATAGGCTCTGGGATCTAGAAAAACCAGTTGTTCCAGACAACCCGTGGACCCGCCAGCATCGTCGCAGCGGTGGCTCCCCGGGCGCTCACCGCCGTCCCCCCAGGTCCTCGCGGGGAGGTGGGGAACCTGCCCCGCCAGCAGTGCTCGGTGTGAGCTTGGAGAGCGGCTGGGGAGCCCGCAGCACCCCGAGCCGTACCCTGGGGTCCTGCTTTCTGCTGAAGGTGACCTGTCCTTGGCCATGCCGGACCTGGGGTGTGCAGGGGGGGCCTTCCCCCGACCCTGCTCCTGGCCTGGGGTGGCTGCTGGCTCCAGGCTTTGCCCTGGGACCGTTTGCATCCAGAGCCGGCGTCTTCCCTTCCAAGGGGAGCCAGGTGTGGGGTGTAGAGGGGTGTGCGGTGCCGTACACCCCTTACACGCGCTGTACACCCGCATGCGCCTGCTGCGGCGTGGCCTGCTCGGGGTACGCTCTCCCTCTAGTGGCACCAAGCTCCTGGCAAAGCCTCCGCATCGCCGGGGCGGCCGAAGCCACGGCCGGGGCATGCCCGAGGGTCTGGAGGGAGCCGGGGGACGAGTTCCAGCCCGGCCTCCCCCTCGCAACCAGGGGTCCACATGGCAGGGTGCGCAGGGAGGGTGCCCGGCGGGCTTTGCAGGAGTGTTCCCACCACCAGCCCCACTTTTTGGCAGCCCCGCAGCGGGCAGGTGGCTCTGCTCCTCCCTTTCCCCGACCCCACGTTTGCCGGGACGCGGCAGTACGGTCAGCCCCGGGAGCCAGAGTCAGCCTCGGGGGTGCAACCCCACAGCTCTGCTTCCCAGTCACCCCCCCAGCTTGGCCAACCCCATCCCCATCCCCGTGCCCCCACAGCACCCAGGCTCCGGTGCCGCGCCTGGCAGCAGCCGGCGAGGGCAAAGGCCCCGGCGAGCCCCAGCTTCCCCCCGCTATGGCGGAGCGCTGCCCGCAGGAGGGGTCCCCCAGGACCCCCCTGGGCCCCCTCAGGCCGGGCTGGTCGGGTGCCATCCCTGCAGCACGGCCCCGCCACGGTCCCCCGGGCCGGGTGCCAGGCCGTGCCGCCGCGGGCAGCGCTGACGGGGCATTTTGTTTTGTGCCGGCCGCCCGGCGGGGAGACAAAAGGGGCAGTCAGACGCGGGCGGTGCATTGTGCCGGCAGCCATGCGCTGAGGCAGCAGCCCGCGCCGCCACGCTCGCCTCGTGACCCCCAACGGCCTGGGCCTGTGCCCGCCATGGCACCCTGGGGCCTGCAGCGCCCGCCCCGCCAGGGTCCTTGAGGGAGCCATGCTGCTGGGAAGGGGGAGCGGGAACTGGTTGTCATGGCTACCGTGAGGCCTGAGGCCTAGGGGTGCCTCATTGCCATGGCTACCGCAGGCCTGAGGCCTCCCAGGCCCATGGCGGCTCCCCCCGGGGGAACAGGGCCGGGGCGATGGCACCGCTGCGTGGAGCCGGAGGGCGAGCACCGGGGCTCGGTGCGGCCGTGGGGCCGTGGTTGCCGGGCCGGTGAATGGGAAGCCCCACAGCGGCTCCCAGCGTGCTGGGAGGAGCAGCCTCACGGCCCCCTCTTGCCCACCATGAGGCCACGGTGGGAGGAGGGTGTCCGCACCGACATGGAGACGGGGACCCGCCGTTGGCTGGCGGAGCAGGGCAATGGCGGTGCCCGGTAGGCACCCAGCTGAGCCCACCACCCGCGGGGTCTCGCCGGGAGGGTGCCGTGCCATCCCCACCGTGCCAACCGGTGCCAGGGCCGGGCCAGCCCCCGCGCTTGCCCCGTGACGGCGCGGTGCATTGCCCCTGGAAAATGCCAGAGCAGTCAAAACGTTGAGTCATTTGTGCCCAAGATTATCTGTGCAAACAGCCGCCCCGATTATTTTTTTTTTTTTTATTATCAAAATTTTTTTTTTTTTTCTTTTTCCCTAAGAATGTGGCTCAGACCATGGGGATGAGCAGCTGAAATCTCCGGGGATCAGCGGGACAATGCCAGAGCAAGCATTGTGCTGACGGCTCTGCAAACACTGGCACCGGCTCCCGGCCAGCAGCACCCTATAAAAGCCGAGCCGCTGAAGTAGGCAAACATTACATGGGCGAAGCAGCAGTAACCGCCTGAGCTAGGTGAGTCCTGGGACCGATTCGCACCTCTTCCACCTCGCCCCCTGCTCGCCCCTGCCGCCGCCGGCTTGCCGGGCAGACACCCTTCCTCCTGCCTGGTGGCAAAAGACACCCAGAGGGACCGTCGCCATTTCCCGTGGCAAAAGACAGGCTCACATGTCCCCGCTGGCAGCCAGGGTGGCTGAGAGCCCCTCTACCGCAGGGCACCCCGCTCCTGGCACCCACCTGGACCTGGTCGCCGGCACAGCACACCGGTTGGCATCTCCCACCATTAGCCGGGGCCATCTGTGGGAGCCCACCGTGCTTCCCAAGGGAGGCATAGCCGGGGTGCCGGGGCAGGGACAGAGGCGCAGGCGGGTCTCTTGGACACCGCCACGTACCGGGCAGCCCTTGCCCCCCACCGCAGCTCCCCGCTCCAGCTCGGGGATGTTTTTCCTAGCAATGGCCTGGCCTCGGGGAAGGAGAAGGGGGAGCTGGGCACTGTGCCCTGGCAGGTGTGCCGGCTCCGTGCCGTGGCTGGGAGGAGGAAAGGGGCACCGCGCGGTGAGAAGGGAGCACCCTGCTTTGGATGTATCCCGGAGCCCCCTGCCTTGCCCCCACCCCATCCTGCGGCTAGCAAGAGGGTCTCGCTACGACTGGCATAGCTTGTCCCCAGCAGCGGGGCAGCTGCCTTCGAACAGGCGCCGTGGGCAGCGGGCACAGAGCCGGCCCCCGGCCCCATGAGCAGGCAGCAGGGATGCACAGGGGCACGCTGCGGTACAAATGGCTTTTCCTTCCTTCTCCAGACACCGTTCCAGCAGCAAAGATGGCTCAGACAAACCCTCTGCCTGTCCCCATGGGCCCTTGGAAGGTACGTCCTCGCACCCCCTGTACCTCGCCTTTCCCGGTGTGCAGGTGGGACACAGGGAGAGGGACGAAGCCAGTCTTCGGGGCCAGGAAAGCTGCACAGCGGGCAGTGAGGCAGGGGGGAGCACAGGAAGCAAGGTACCCCTGTTCTCTGCCCACGGGAACTTGCCTCCCGCCTGCTCACGCACCTCCCGGGTGTTTTTCGTAAGCCTCTTTGCAGCACCCTGGCCCAGCCGTGCCCTGCTCTTACCGGTTGTCCTGTGCCAGGCAGTTACAGCAGTCCCCAAAAGCCACACGCTCTTATTCGCCCTCCCCTGTCAGTGCAGGCAGGGCAGGCAGGGGCCAGCCAGGCACGAGGGCTGCAAAGGGGGCGGTGGGCACAGCGGAGCAAGGTGGGGAGCAGCCCCAAGGGGTCTGGCAATAGCTATGGGGACACGGTTCAAGGAGAGAGCCGAGAGGGAGAGGAGAAGCATGTGCGCAAGCAGGGCGCACCCCGCCGAAGCCTGGAGCTGTCGTGGGAGAGGAGACCATCAGCCGCAGCCCACCGGGGAGTTCCCCCTCGCCCTTTCCCCCGTTAATCCTCTTTGCCCTAGAGCTTTCGGAGCAGAGGCCGGGAGAACCGCCAGCCACAGCCCTGCCACCCGCCCGTCCCAGAACGGCTCCGCTCCTCTCTCCAGACGGCACCGCTGCCCCGGGAACTGATCTCCGCAGGGGTGAGCAGGAGAGCGGAGCGGGGGCCAGCATGCGGCTCCCCCGACACCAAGGCAGGGCGCCGCGGGGCCAGCAGTGCAGGGATGCGTGGAGGCGTGTGGGGCTGCGTCCCAGCCCAGAGGGGTGCCCGGTGCAGCCTCCGCCGGCTCTTCCCCGGACGGAGCGCGACCCTCTGTCTCGAAGAGGCACTGAATGGCCTGGGACCGCTGCCGGGCGGTTCCCAACTTGGCAGCTCGCTCTCCGTTCCAGATCACTGTGTACGACCAAGAAAACTTCCAGGGCAAGAGGATGGAGTTCACTTCAGCCTGTCCAAACATCATGGAGTGCGGCTTCGACAACATCCGTTCCCTGAAGGTGGAGTGCGGCGCGTGAGTACCTGGCTGCCAGTGGTGGGGATGCTTTCCCAGGCAGGCTGGCGGGACGAGGGGTGCCTGAGCATGGAGCAGGGCTGGCTGTCCTTTCTTTGCTCAGCTGGGGGAAGCCAGGCACGGGGGATGCCACCCTGCGAGGGTAGAGCAAGCCAGTGCTGGGCAGCACCGATACAGACAGAGGGCCAGAGGACGGCGGCAGTGTCTTTGGCATCATCCAAAACTGCCTCCCGCAGTCTGGGAGCAGCCAGGTTTGGAGCTCCCTGGTGCCCAGCAGGGATGCTGCCCAAGGATGCAGCGATCAGTGCTCAGCAAGTGGTTCTTGAGCTCAGCCTGGTCCCCATCTTGCCTGTGTAACCCTGTGAAGCATCATGCCCAAGAACCACTGTTTCATGCCCCAGGGCCCAGTCCTGCTCTGCCCCACGCTTTCCCCACACCGTGCAGCTCCCCAGGGCCAGAGCAGAGCCTTCCCGCAGCCTGCGCTGGGCTGCCCCAGTCGCTGATAGGGGTAGGGAGCAGAGCCGGGCTTCTCTCTGCGCATGGGAATCTTCCCTGGCACAGGCAAGACATTGCCCGAGCTGCTCCGCGACGCTGTGTGTAAGGAGCGGTCCCCACGGCAAGCATCCCGCTGGGGCCGGGGAAGCAGACAAGATAGATTTGCGCTGCTATATTTAGGATTTGTAATGCTAATGGGATTACAGCAGCATGCGTGCTCACGCCGTAATCAGCTCACTGCTCCAGTTGACGTGTTCCTAATCAGGCTGTTCACCTTGCACGGGGGGAGGCCGACTGCGAGACACGGGACTGAGTCTCAGTTTTGGTCGGTGGCAAGAGGCCCTCAACCCCCCCAGCTCAGCGTGCCCCTCAGCACCCCGCGTACCCAAAAAGCAGGGGGTTTGTGGGCTGCACAGCCTGTGCCACCTTCCTTCCAGCCTCCAGCCCAGCCTCTGCCTCCCGGCTGCGGCTGTCCCGTCCCCAGTCTCCGTAAGGGGACTTGCCCAGGAGAGGTCTCCACCCTGGGGACAGGCAGGCTCTCTGTGGGCAGCACCAGGGCTTACAAAATGTGTCCTGCAGGGCGGAGGCACCCCTCTCACCTCTCGTTGTTTGTTTTCAGCAAAGAGGGGGACCCAGAAAGGGGAAAGGCTCCCTGCCTGGCCCAGAGCCAGATGAGTTCTGCCTGGTTTGGGCATTAGGAATTGAGGTCTTTCCAGCTGTACCAGGTTGTAATTGGGAAACAAGTAAGAAATGAGGCCTTTGGGAGAGAAGGGCAGCCGCCGGTGTCCTGTGGCATGCTAATGCGATGCCGGTCTGCGTAAATAACCACAGAGCAGTTAGGGGAAAGCGAGCCACCCTCGCAGGCTGGGCCCCTTGAGGGAGAGACCCCATCACCCGCCTCAGCCGGGGGATGCCGGCACTGCCACGCGGGCAGCCTCCCAGGCACCAGACACGGTTACACATCCAGCACCTCTTCCTTTCCTCCCGGACTTGTGGGCAGAGGCCAGACCCCAACCTCTTCCTTGCACCTACATCTGTGCCCCGGTGCCAGCCCCAAGCAGGAGGCCCAGAGCTGCCACAGGAAGCCCTGGCAGCCCTTGCTCTGTTTTTGCAGCTGGGTCGGTTACGAGCACACCGGCTTCTGCGGACAGCAGTTCATCCTGGAGAGGGGAGAGTACCCACGCTGGGACGCCTGGAGCGGCAGCAACGCCTACCACATCGAGCGCTTGATGTCCTTCCGCCCCGTCTGCTCCGCTGTGAGTGTCCTGGCTCCCATGGAGCTCTCGCGTCTCTGATGCCATTAAAACGTCCCAGGCAATAGCACCAGGGCAAGGGAGCGAGCCTGAGAGAGTAGCTGTGGCATAGCTCTCACTGACACCTCCCGGGTCAACCCCTGCCCCACCCTGGCCCAGCACCACCCTGCTGAGCACCTCCACACATCTGAGTTATGGGAAAACCAGCACCCCACCCCAAAAAAGCCAGCCCGGGGTCTGAACACCTCCCTCTTCAGGAAATACTGTGAGCAATGCCATAGGGAGGAACAGGCATCGCCCCACTGTTCCCATCCATGCTGCAGAGGGAGCACTGCCTCCCCCTCACCCCCTGCTCTTCCCCCCCCAGAATCACAAGGAATCCAAGATCACCATCTTCGAGAAAGACAACTTCATCGGCCGCCAGTGGGAGATAGGCGACGACTACCCCTCGCTGCAGGCCATGGGCTGGGCCAACAACGAAGTGGGCTCCATGAAGATCCAGTGTGGCGCGTAAGTGATGGGCAAAGGACCACGGGGCAGGGACAAACCACTGCCGTCGCTGTGCTACCACAGCTGGAAGGGGGACACCCCATAACCCCCAGCTTACCTCTTGTCCCCCTTACGGCCCGCCTGACGACTCCTTTTCTTCCAGCTGGGTTTGCTACCAGTATCCCGGGTACCGTGGCTACCAGTACGTCCTGGAGTCTGACCACCACGGAGGAGACTACAAGCACTGGAGAGAGTGGGGTTCGCACGCCCAGACCTCCCAGATCCAATCCATCAGGCGTGTCCAGCAGTAACTCCCCACTTTCCAGTACATCGTTGCAAGGTTTCTAAAGCTCACCGGCTCCCTTTTGGTGCTAATACTCCCCTCCTGAAATAACCACCCCTTCTTGTACTGCAACTGCTTATGGAACAACACTCCCAAACGGTACCAACTGCCACAATTGCCAATAAATGTGACTGAAAGAAAAAGATAAACCAGCTTGGTGTTTGCTGTTGAGTGTTTGGAATTGAAGTCACGCATCCCCATGCCAGTAGCAGGGACCGGACTCTTCCCTGCCTATTTTAAGCAGGGCTGAAGCCTGGTGGGGTTCACACCAAGGCAAGTTCATCCCCCGACTGTCTCGTACACACAAACACAGCAGCCAAAACCCCGGTCGCTGCAGCTCTGCGCCGCGTGGCTTCCTTTCCTCCCTGCCCTCCCCCTGTCGAGGTAAAGGACGCTCCCAGCCCCCTGCCCCACCGAGCAGCCACGTACACACAGCCACCGGTGCCGCGCTGCTCGTGGGCTTTGGGGCCAGCGCTGCCAGGCTTGAGGGAACGAAAGTCGAGTCGTCAGCCACGCAGCATCCCCGGGGCTAAGGGATGCTCCCTGAGAGCGCAAAAAAGAAACTCACGCTGACACCCACAAACTTTAAAATTTTTATTCAACAATTTACATCACTTATTGTCTGTCTTAACGTATTCGATCTACACAAATTTCTTTTTTTTCCTGATAAAATAATAAAATTTGGATAAATTTTGAAGACCTGTTGGTGCAGAATAAACAAAATTTCAGGTAACTTTTTTTTTTTTTTTTTTAAACATTTAGTGTGAAGTATGACATCATTGGTAAAGATACATCATGCCATTACAGCTCATGGACATTACCTATCCTTACAGTCCGTGACATCACCCATACCAGCGCAAGGGGCTGCGCCAGACACAGCTACAGCAGGTATTACACTAACTCTTCTAGCCACCCTCTCACGACCGGGAAAACGCCTACGTTTCCAGCTGGGCACACAGAGTGCATTAACCTAATTGGAAATACCGGGGAGGGGAGAAGAAAACAAAGACTACCTTTACCGATTCGTGTGGTCACACACTACAACATCGACAACAAAGAGGGGCTGCCCCTCTCTGCAGGTCAGAGGTAATTCAGCTCCTGAGCAGGTAGAGCACAACCCCTCGCGGCGATTTTAATACACACCAGGAAACCGAACGAAATGAGAACTTATCGATGGGGGGGGGGGGACAGGACAGGAGACGGCTCCGGCGGCTCCGCCTGGAAGGACCTCTCCAGCCCCAGCTCGCAGTCGAAGAGCGCGGTTGTGTTTCGCACCGCCCTTAACACTGAAATATTCAGGGGGAGGGGGGGAAGAGAGGGGCATCCGTCCCCCCAGTAAACAAGTTGAGGACCTTCAGAGGCTCGCAAGCCGCTGAAGGTGTGTAAGTACACGTGTGATGGTAGATAGAAAAGCAGCCCTGTTCTGTATGAAAAAAAGCTGTCAAGTTAGTACAAATTTCTGCCACGGCGAAGGGAACACGAGGAGAAAGCTGTCAGGGTCCTTCTCCCGCCACAAAATCCCGACTCTCCTGCACAAAGGCTCTGGGCTAAGCAACAAGTTTCCAAAGGTGGTACCTGCAACCCAACGCACCCAACTCATGAAAACACAACTAAAATAAAGCTCTCGCCCCAGAGACCGGCGGGAGCCCGCCCTCCACTCCAGCAGGCCATGGACTACAGCTCCCGCAGCAGGGACAGCGAGGAAGCCTGTCCCTCCCACCTCACAGTGGGAATACGCAACAGCAGGGCTTCTCTTCAGTTAACTTTGTCACTAGAAGCCTCAAGTTTGCCCATGCCACCAGCCTGCAACGCAGCAGACGGATCTCCATCCCCTCCTCAAACCTGCTTCGCGTGGGGTCCGGCCACGCGCTCCCTGTCCCCCTTGCCGCTCGCACACCTGGTGGAATGTCGGTGGGTACCACCGCCACGCTCTCGACCAGAGAAAAAAAGGGCACTCATTCATCCGACAGTATGAAGTGTATCTGAAACACAAGCCAGCACACCCCGCTCCCTCCAATTCAATTACTAAAGTAGGCTCTTTAAAATAAAAAAATAATATATATATTTATATAGCTATACAGAGAGATACAGAGAAAGCAAAGGAGAGAGAGAGGCTACTAAAATAATCAAGAAGCGCCAGTTTTCTGCTACAGCTGTCAGCAAAGAACTGTCACCTTACATCATACCCTCCGAGATGGTGAAGATAATGCAGGCAATGACAGCACAGGAATGCAAAAGAGGGCAGATAAGTCACTTCTGGTAATGAGACACAAATTAAACTTTCAAAACATGTGCATAGCTTTATTCATCTGCTTCAAACTAACCTTTTCACGGAGCTTCAGCGAAACCCGAGTGTGCAAAATGCATTTCTAAAAAATAATGCAAGCAAGCTTTCACATTTACAGTGGCAGAAGTACAGAAAGACTCGGACAGAATCACACATTGGGGCGAGTGAGTCGGGAGAGAGATGAAGAAACAAGAATTGCACAGCTTTGTATTCTGAGTCACTGACTGCAAACTTAAGCGTTTCTATTTTGTTAACTTTAAGCACGGCGTTGTTTACTTCTCCTTTACAAAAAAACTGAAAAAACCCCACAGTAACAAGAACCACAACCTGGAAGGGAATAAATCCCCCGGGTAACGGGATCCCCGGTGCCACAGAGAGCCCTAACTCCAGAGCAAAGCCGCTTCCAGACCTTCACTTGTTTGGGCTTTGCAGGCAAAGCATGGCAATGCTTATTTTTGTCCGCAGGAGAACAGCAAAGCAGCTTCTCTTTCTCTCCCCCCCACTCCCCTCCAAAGTCACAGAAAACGGCTTGTGCTAGCAAAGGAAAGGTGCCACCCCACAGGACATCGTCCCCAAACTGTAAGACAGCCACTACGCAGGCTCGAGTCCAAGTCTCATTTCCATCCGATGGGTCACCAGGACATTAATGAACCCTCGACTGTAGATGGGGCATGGTCATTGTGCTGCCCGCCGGGAGCCCAGCCATCCCACGCCACGTCCCAGCAGCTCACGCACCACTACAAACTCTCTTCAGAAAGACTAAGCACACATGCAAGGCACATTTAGTCAGATGTACACACACACGCCTGTGTGTAAAAGAGCAAACGCTGGCCAAAAAAAACCTGATGCTGAATAAACTAATTAAACAGGCAGAGAGTTCTGGCCTATGCTATTTAGGTACTATTTTCCAGGCAGTTGTAATCCCCAAGCGTTTTTCCTACATGACTTTGGACCTTCCTTACTCTTCCCTCACTTTACAGAGGTACTTTATTTTCCTAAAGGATCTTCTATAAATAGTCAAGTAAATTCCCTTTTTTCCCCCTCCAGTAAACTCCTCCTTCACGGTACGCGTCCCCCTGTGGCGGTCCAGGTGTGACCCATGAAGACAAGAGGTTCTGGATCTGCCCGTGCCCCGTGGCAGCACCTCGATGCAGCAGGACCTCTCTCCACCACTCCCTAAGCCGTGGGCTTTCACGCCTCAGCCGTCAGGTTTTGGCTGGGTAGATGGCCTGGCCTCGCTTTTTTTTTCTTGGAAAACATCTGACTCCGGGCACCGACCGCTCCCCAGCAGCCGAGGGCAGCTGGAGAAGGAGCCTATGACACCGCAACACCGGGGCTGTGGGCAGGAAGGAGGCCTTGCAATCTTTAATACTGCTGGTTAACTTCACATTGAGATAAAGCATTAAAAAGATCTTTTTGCAGAGATGAACAATTTCCTTCCGTAGATAGATTCAAACAGAAAACAAAAATATTAAAACCGGAGACGAGACAATAGTCGATTGAGATTTTTCTACCTTACAAATTACTCAGGCATCTTTCCCACACCACCAGCCATCGAGGAAGGAGAAGTTGAAAACCTCAGGGATTTGTACTACCCTTCCAATAGCAGCTTGAGAAAAGGAAGGAAAGAAGAAAAAAAAAAAATGCACAGTGTTCTCTCAAGTTAAGAGTTCTCCTTTGCTTGCTTTTGCATAGAAATTCCCGTAGGTCAGCACCAAAATCAGGTACACCCCTCTCCTACACCCCAGCTCCCCCAGTTCCTATGCTACCCGCAGAGTTAGTGGCTGTGTTACAGGAGGGTTCAACTATCTGCAGAGCAACTATATGGTCATGTAAAAAAAAAGTGCATCACACATTCTTGATTTTCAGGGTTACTTATAGCAGCAGCAGCATTAATCCAAAACAATGAACAGTTGTAGATTCGTTCTCAAATGCAGCAACACTTAATGAAATGTCTTCAAGGAAGGTCATAAGAGGGTCCTTCTCAAAAGGATAAAATGAAAATTAGACTATTCAATATAGACAAAAAGGAGATAAAACAAAAATTAAAGACACAATCTTATTTACATTAAAAAAACATTCTTGTTAAAATATCTTTACAACACCTAAGCAAAAAAATATGTATTTTAAGAATAAAGCAGAAACTCCTAAAGCAGTATCCATTTTTGGAACCCTTATTTAGCACCTGAGGAAAGACTGTATGGAAAGCAGACAGGGTTTTTTTTTTTGTTGGTTTTTTTTTGTTTTTTTAAGAAAACTGTAAGTTGTGTTTTTGCTAAACGTTCATATGTTTGCAGTACACAAGTTTCATACCACAGAAAGAAATGAACTATTTTTTTTCTTCTTCTTTTTAAAGATACTCTACTCATCAATAAGGCTGTAGAAAAGGGATACTGCTATCTTACAAAATGGCTTTAGAGCTCTGGACACATTATATGAAGCTTTCCGATTAACAGTCAAGATAAATACAGCTCAGCATCCCCTAGTGAAAGCACAGGTATGATTTTTGCTCCTGTCCCAGGACAGAGAACAGCCCGACACCCCCAGCAGCATGCCTCCGAGGGTCTCATGCCCCAAACACAAGGCCACTGCGGAGCTCTCTTGTACCTCCCCAGACATCCACTGCTTCGGTGTCGCGCTGCTGAGCGATGCCACTTCTGAGGATCTCGAGCAGGATACAAGAAAGCCAGCCTTACCCTGTGGTGTAACACGTATTGTGCAAATGTCTAAAGCTCTGTAATCTCTGGAAGGCAGCGCGTCCGGCAGCGCAGACCGAGATCTTCTGCTCCTTCGCACCAGCCCAGGTTCCTGCTTCTCAACTGCTTGCGCTAGGGCCTTTTCGCATGGAAAAAATGCTCTTGCGGTGGCCAAAGCTAGCATTACTCTGGCTTCTTCGGCTACTCCACCATGCTAGCGCTCCTCCAGCCCCAGCCCTCCTCCTGCCTTACGCACCGGTGTGAAAATGTGTAGCAGCTTTAAATTAGGTGTAGCCTTGTTCTCTCCCCTCCTGACCTCGACCATCTCCCTTGTAAACAGCCTCTGTAAGGAAAACAAATCACTACGGACGTACGTACAGAAAAATCTTCTAGGGACGAGACTCCTGAAAGCTTCGGACACCATAGCAGTTTACTGAAAACGCCGAATCAAGAGCAAAAACTGAACGCACAGGAAAACTACCAGCAGTTCTGAAACACGTCTGTGAATGCCATCACTCCCAGATGTCCCTGAGGTCACCCACCGGCCACTTCTGGAAAGGATGCTATCATGCTACGGTAACACTGTCTTGAAGGTGAAAAGCACTAATTACACATGCAACTGAGAGGACAACTTCCATCTCTTTTTTTTTTTTTTCCCCCTAGCAGGAAGCGATTTTCCTTTCGATTTAGCTAGCTGGTTCAACCCGTCACCCGCTCCCAGCCGCCAAATAGCTGGCATACTCGCAATCTAATGAGATTTGGGTTTTTTTCCCACATTTCAAAGAAGTTCACAGCAGCTATGAAAGGCAAACAGCGGGATTTACAGTTCAGAAAGGGCAACGGTTTGAAGTGGGTTAGCGACAGAATCCACGCCCTGGAGCTACCCACGCTGTCAAAGAGACGAGAGATTTCTAACAACAACGAAAACAGGTTTCACGGATGACCAAGGTGGGTTTAAACCAAAACCAAACTCCAACCAAACCTTGAAAGCCATCGCGTTGCCAATCCACCAGACAGGTGGAGCGGGAGGGAACGGAAAGGCTGAAGGTCCCCAAACCACCCTCACCAGAGACGGGAGCATGGAGCAGCTTTTAAATCATCTCTTGGAACGGACGAAACACTCCCTGATCCACCAAAGAGAAAGCAGATCCCATGCTGGATCTGGCCGGCGGTACGCGCTCCAGCCTCCATTACGCAAGGTCCTGGACAAAAGACACCCGACAGGACCTGCCGGCAGAGGAGGAGCGGTGGGGAAAGACCAGAGGAGAAAGGAGACAGCCCCTGCCCCTGCAGAAATCCTTGCTCCACCCAACAGACAGCCTCGGCAAGGGAACCGGAGGAAAGGGACTCGTCGGACCCACGACGGGAACAGAAATGGGAAAGAAGCCTTAACCTGAATAAGTATCTTCAGAGCTAATAAAAAAATAGGTCATGATCTCACCCTTAGTGCCACTTTCTGATACTACACATATTTAAGGGGTTTTGTTTTAAAACTTACTTTACTCAGTGTAATGAAAACAATGGCACAAATAAATACACGCTCGCTCTCCTTACACAAGTAAGATGCCCCCCACCCCAACCCCCCCGCACGCACAGACACCCTTGGGTGCAGACCCGGGAGAGAAGGCGGCTGCACCCCTTCCCGGGCTGTATTTGGTTTATGCTACAGTACTAATACTCTGAGTCAAACGAAAACAAAACAAAACATGAGACTTATCAGTAACACCTTAGCATTATTTAAATGTGCTAAATTAGTCACAGCTCAATTTCAGGGTTTTGTTTTTTTTTTTTCTTTTTTTTTTTTATAAGTTTACACAAAAAATAATCAGAAAACAGATTAAATCTTAATTTTTAATAAGTGCTCAGTAAAGAATTGTGTGAGGACTTCGGGAGGACTGCAGACAGCGACAGGGCAAGTTACACGACAGCACGAGGAAGTTTCTTCCACAGTCCTGCCTGGCTCTAGGCAATAGTCTATCCCAGAAATACCGCCTGCACCAGTGAGCCAGAGCTACAGGAGCTCAGAGAGAGAATTTCCTAACTGCTCAGCGCTGAGCACACGCCGTGGAGCTCATGGAGACAGACAGACAGACATTTGAAGACAGGATGGTCAGAAATACAGCAGAGAAGCTGCAGAGGGTGTTTCTGGATGGGTCCTGCCGGCAAGGGACCATGCGCAGCGAGGCAAAGCAGCAGGGACGAACATCGGGGAAAAAACCAACCCAACCCATCACTTGAACCATGTTTCTTTCAGCACTTCTTTCGCTATTTAGAAGATAGACTGGACTAGGCCAAGATGAGCGTCCTCAAATATTCAGCAAGACTCGGATCTCTCTAAACGCGCAGGGTCAGATTCAGCATGGGTTATTGCTGTTCCGCTTCTGCATCGTGCCAGCCCCGAAAGCGGATCTGGGGGCGGGGGTACCAGGACAGCGCAGACCCCAGGTAAGCAAAACAGGGTTTGTTTTTATCTTTTTTTTTTCTTTTTTTCTTTTTTTTTTTTTTTTTTTTAATGGAACCCAGCCCTTAAGGCGACAAGTGACTACACAAGGCAAATAAATACACAGCAGAGCCTTAAAGCCAGTAAAACAAACTGGAAACTTTGCTATTAGCCTTCAACTTTTTGAAAATAATTAAAAAAAAAAAAACAAACCAAAACATTTCTTCCACCTTAATTTTCCCAGTCCCACCATCCAGTTTGTTCAACACTTTAAAGCTCAGGAACACCCCAGCTCTTCCGCAGCAGAGCTGGAGGCGATTCCGACTTTTGGCAAGCAGTTGGGAGACTCAACAGAATTAAAAATAGGAACGTCAGAGGACTAGATGTCGGACACATCTGTAAACATGTTATACATCTGAAAGTTACACACACCTGTAAAGCTGGTACAGTTTATAGGTGAAACAGAACTATTTGCGACTGGCCAACCACACATTTCTGAACCTGGACTGATACAATACATGATTACTATATAGTATTACACTACAGTATTATACTATATAGTATTTTATACATAAAATGGAGTAGGCAATCCATAGTCAAACTTTTAAAACTAAGCGTGGCAGAAAGCTAGTAATCTTACAAAAGGTACAGAATTAAGTTTCATTGTCCCACCATGAACCTAAGCGTCTCATTCAGGAACAATCTTATTAAAAGAATAAAAACAATTAAAAAACGCATGCTACATACTCCTAGTTAACAAAAAAAAAAAAAAAAAAAGAAAAAAAGTGGATAAATCTAAGCACAAGGGGTAGGCGAAAGTTTTGGGCTTATCTGCTTCCTGTAATGCCCCATAGGATCCAGTCAAATTTTAGGAAACACCAGCTGCTGCTGACCTCGATACCCAGACATACATGAGCCAACATTTGGCCACAAACACCCACGATGAGCATTGGGTACGTATGGAACTTGGGTAGGTCAGAAAACCCATTTTTGCTTCACTCATTGCTCGCTCTTGCACTGGATCCTGTGAACTTTCCACCTTTTAAAAAACCCAGAAAAACTACCCAACCCCAAGATGATTTGGACGTGCTAAACAAGCTGCAATGGGACAGAGCGGGTTACACAGCTGGAGCCTGCAGTCTGCTCAGCCTTCTCTACCACTGCTAGGAAGCTTTCCTTTCCTTGGGATTTTTTTTTTTTTTTCATTTTTAAATTTTTATTTTCATTCCTAAGCCCTCCATTTTTGTAATAAAATATATTTTTATTAAGAGATAATTAGAAGCAGAGCCCGGAAATACACAGACTGCATTAAAATATAAAAGAGCATTTCCAATGGGCAGGTGCGGGAAGCCCAGCCATTGGCATTCTATGGACAAATTGAAAAGGATTCAAATTCCCATTTTTCTTTTTTTTTTTTTTTCCTTTTCTTTTTTCCTTTTTTTTTTCTTTTGAAAAAAAATTTTTTTTAAGAGAAAAAAAATAATTCAAGAAGGGTGAAAGTTAGCAGAACTGAATTCCTCTTCAGTTTTCCAATGAAAATGGGAAAAAAATCCAGCACATTTAGTGTTAGGAGACAGACAGAGCAAATATGAAGCACCTACAGTTGAAAGCAGAAGATACCTTTTTTTTTTTTTTTTTTGCTCCCAGTAATACAATGGCATTAAACTGTGGGAACAGTGGGGTTTTTGTTGGTTTTTTTTTTTTTTTCATATTAAATGCCTAAACAGATTGCTTATTTTTGCATGTTGTCTTTTAAAATGAAATAACTCTTCAGTTGCAATAGTCCAACATGTAACCGGAGCCAGGTCAACTGTGTGACTTCACCATGCATCCTAGAACTGCAGTATTACCATCTTTCCCCCAGAAGAATGATGCTTTAAGACAACATCCCCAGCACAGGATTGCTGCTTTACTCCTGGCAAAACATGCGGATTATAATTCTCTGGAAAAAAAAAAGAAACTCTGCAAACTTCAAGGCGTTTCTCCAGCATTCAGTGGAAAACAGAACAGAAAAAAAAAACCCCAAAACAAATAGGGAAGGTGGAAGGGAAAGGGGAGATGGAAGGATGGTGAATCATCCTGATTTCCCTGTGATTAGTGTGTCACTACAGTCACAGAACAAGAAACAGAAACCTTGTCAAGTGGAAATGCCTCTCCAGTGGGTTGCTGTTGCCCATGTAGACGACAGCAGGAACTTTAGAACCGGGCTTGTAAATTGAGTCTGTATTCGTTAATCACTTGCATTCACTCTTTAAACAAAAACAAAACAAAAAAACGAAAAAAATCTATTCAGTACCGGAGATTAAATAATCACGTGTGTAGTCTCGTTGAAATAAATTTTCAGATTCCTTAAGAAGTCTAATTACTTTCAGTTGCCATTTTTAAATAACTATATATATATTTGTATATATTATCCTGTGATTCTAGTTATGGTTCCTCTGCTGCACTGAAGATTTAGAAGGAGCATAAAAGCCTTTTGTCCCCCATGAACAGCACAAATGCTGCAGAAAGGTTATAACAGGCAGTCTCGTCTTGCTACCTTCATTGATCCGGGCGATCCATGGCTTCATCATAAGTGATTATCCTTTTGGGATCTGGAAAGAAAGCAAAATCCTAAGTTTTCGACAAGCTGCTTTCAGGACCTGTGGCTGAAGACAGTCACAAGAGATCTGCAAGGTAATCAGACGCTAACAAACTTTTCCTTAGGACCCCTAGTGACACCACCTCTTGCAAACGCACTCAGGAGCCCTGGCTGACTCTAGCAGAGCAGTCCCTGCTCCCCACGTTACACCCCAGGGCAGCAGCACACGAGTCTCCACGTACCCACTCTCCCCACAAGCTAACACAGAACATCTTCACAGGTGAATTGTGGGGATGCACCAGAATTTAAAACTTAATTCTTGGGTGTGACACCCAACACCAGAAATAGAAAGCAATTTTGTATACACGTAGGGGAAAGACTCATTAAATCTAGTTTGACACTGTTTTTATTGCTCTCTTAGAGACTCTGCTTCTCTCTGAACACCCCGCCATTACAGTAAAGCTTACTGTCCTGACTTCTAGCGATCCAAAACACAGATAAACCCAGACTACAAACAGTAGGCACTGAAGAACTAAATCCAGGCATCCCCGGACACCAAGACAATCCGCTCTCATCAACAGACAGACCAGGACAGAGCAATGTGGTTTATTTATTCTTTCCAATATCCTTACCTTGCTTCTGCAAATTCCAAACCGATTCCATTTCTGTGGAGGCAAAATGAGAAGACCATTATTATTATGCAGATTGATGCTGCCATTAGAGACAACTCCAAACATGCTTTAATTTTCTGAGCATGGCAGGACACCGCTGCCGTTGTGCTGAGGCTTTCAGACAAAGCCAATCCCGTCCAGCCCAGCAGCGCAGCCCCAACCCAGCCCACAGGGCTGCATAAATTTGACATGAATTATCCAGCAATAAAAGGCAGTGAGATGGCTGTAACATGGTCTTAAGGGTCAGATGGCCAAACTGAGCATCAGAAATGTCATCGCCATTTTCCACACCTACAAATCACAGTCTAACTCCGGGCTTTACTACTCCGACTCCAACACGACTTCACACATTACAGCCTCAACAAGTAGCCTGGAGAGATGATTTTTACGAGTTGACGCTTAGCGTGTGTGAAATCAGAACCGCTGGACAAAGCGAGTTTCTCATGGTTCACAGCATGCATCCATCTGCTGAAGCACACCATGCAAAGATTCCTCTTCTAACATCACTGCAAAACTGCTGCCAACATATCATCTGAGAACAAGGTGTGATGCTCGAGACATCCGGCTGCCTGCTTGGCTTGCTTTCCCCAATTTACTTCTACAACACACTTGTGGGCTAAAGACAAACAAACCCTCCCCAATTCTCACTGAAAGAGCACATGCTTTTGTTTACCTAAGAAATAACAGCAAAGTTAAATGCTCTTTTTATTCACATTAAGAAACAGAATGCTCTTCCCTTTAAGATATCCCCCAAATTAAGTCACATCTTTAGAGACCTATTTAAAATAACTACCATTTAGCCACTATCGAGTTGGAATTTTGTGAGCTAGAATATTTATAAAGACACTAACTGTACCCTGTGCCCAAGGTTAAGAGACAAAATTATAGAAAAGGAACATTTAGTAGGAACACAACCTGCAAGAACAATCTTTCAAGTCTGCCTTCTGCCAGAAAGGAGGGTGACTAGACCTCGGTAGGGGCTAGGAACAGAGAATGGCAATGGACTAAACCGCACAGTTATGTGCAGTAAAGCACAAAACAAGGCAATAAGTAAACTAACAGGCATGGGAAAGGAAGAAGAAAAAAAACCCTACAAAACTCATGGCCTCAGCATGATGTGTGCCAAGTGTCACCTCGATCAATCGCTTGCATGTTCGCATCCCTTCTCCAACCCTTCATCTGTCCTTTGTCTGCTACAGTCTCAAGCTCCCTGGGGCAGGAAATTGCATGCAAATAAATATTGCCAGCCCTCTCTGCACAATTAAGTCTTTTGTAAGGAAGGCCCTGACAAAATTTTACGAGGTCTGTTATTTTTGCGTCACAATAATAACAGCAATACTTGGCACTTTCATCGGGGGAACCCTAAGTGCTTTGGGAATAGTAACCAGACTCTAACACCCCCAGGGATATAAGCAACCTAGCAAGGGACTACCTCCCTCATCTGCCAGATGCAGATTCCCCAGAAGTAAAACGAACCAGCTACTAAAATTACCTCCAGCAGAGCTAGTTTTCCATTCAGTGAAGTTAGATGCATCATTTCCCAACGGCTGAAGAACATCACCTATTTTAACAGCTTTCCTCAAAGGCAGGGGACAGAAAACTACTCTGAAGTTGTTGCTTCCTCCACATTAGAGCAATGTTTGAGCATCAAATACAAGGCAGGGGCTGAAGCGCTGCCTGCTACTCTATCTCCACGCAAAAGATCATGCTTTCTTTTGCACTTCCATTTGATCCTAACTTCATTGGACACCACAAGAATGTGAACTGCTTGTATTAAGATGTGCCTGGCAATAAGACAGACAGTGAGATACTATCAAAAACACACCAAAAAATTTCTAAGTTGTCAAAATTCTGTTTTAAAAAAACCTAACAAACCAACACCCAAACTTCCCAACCTTTTCAGACTTCAATCTTCCTTCTCCTTCAGAAAGAGGGGTAGGAGAGAAGGTGGTGTTAAGTGTCCTGTAAATCCCAAACACCTGGACACGTTGGCTGGCAGATGCGCAGCCTGACAAAGCTACAAAAACAAAGACCATCAGTAAACTGGATGCGATATCAATTGTTACTGAATATCGTCTGCCATCAGAAGAGCAAGAGCAAGGTCCTCCCCTCTACCTGGCCAGCAGCACATGGATACAGGATAGCACAGGTTAAGCACATTTACCAACTGAAACAACTTCACAGAGGAAAACAAAAAATAAGTCTTGGGCTAACTGCAACACAAAACTAGGAAAACAAAGGTTTGCCTTCAATCTTAAGATGGAATTTTGTGATTTATTCTGCTTTACTGGGTAATATTATTAGAGTGAGTTTTCCTCCCAGTTCTGGATCGGTTAAGGGCTGTGGTCACCTATGACCATCACAAGGTGCTGTGACAAGTGCCATGACTACTGTAACAGTGGTTGGTTGGACAGACCTCGGTTACCAACCTGGCGGACAGGCAGCTCAGCAGAGCCACCGCTGCGTTAACGCCTGGCTCCAGCTAACCCGAGCAGTAAGCACAGGGATGCAGGCTGGAAGAAAAGGCAGCCCCCACGAGCTGGTCATGTAAGAGGCCCCAAGGCTGCTTTCAGCCCTCCTTCCTTGGGCTCAAGGAACTCTTTTCTTGAGCCCGCTACCCCTAGATAAAGCTTCCAGGGTGAGTTCAAGCAAGGATTCTTACAATCGCTCACCCCTGCATGGGAAAAGGGGTATCTTCACCATTAGTCTGAGTCCACCTCTCTCAGATACTGACCCAAAACCTAGTACTGCCTTTTTCCAAAGCAGAAGGTGGTCAAGACCCGACAACAGACAGGAGCCACCATTCCCAAAACAGGACATGTGGCCAGGGAAATGGCACGCTTCCTTCTCAGCGGACTCCAGCCCAGCTGGAGAAAATGCCATCAACAAACCCTTGCACAACCCGGAGTCAAAGCCAGCCCTGCTCTGAGCCAGGGGCAGAACTAGGTCACCTCCTGTGCCCCTTCCAACCTCAGGTTTTCCAGAATTTTTTACAATTAGCCAGCCTCTCCACAGCCCTCTGGCTCACCATTTGCTGAGGAACTGCCTGGGGCAAACAGCCCCAGCCGCATCCACCTAAAAAGCTCTAGGGAGAGAAACCATTTTTTTCTGGGGACTGTCATCGAAACAAAGGGTCAGTGGAGGAAGGCTTTGATGTCAGGAACACTCTGGTGAATTGTGCTGAGATTCCTCATAGATCAATAAACTTTATAGCAGGACTGGTACATAACCTTGGAGGGGAAAGAAGTCTTTCTGTGATAACTTGTTAAGACAGGCACTTTTACACACATTTTCCTTGCTAGAGAGGCTGCCCCTGAAAACAGAAGTGTCTGCACAATGCCACAGTACTAGTTCTTTGTTCTAATAAATCTAACATATAAACTGACAATTGTCCCTAAAATGAAGTGCTAAAAAAAAAAAAAAAAGTAACAAAGAGGGACCATCCTCACCTGATTTTCTGCTTCTAACTGCAGGACACAACGATTAAGTTAGGGGATTGCCCCGGAAACAAAGCAAAGACTAAAAATTCAATGCTGTGGAGACCTACCACTGTACCAAATATGCTGTACTCATCCTGACCACTGGAAAAAGCAGAGACTTGAAGGAGAATTAAATCAGCTTTTGCCCCACAAGACCATAAGCAACAGACTGAGATCTAACCCCTTCCCACCATGGGGGATGGGAAACCGAGGCTTTTTTTTTTTTTCCCCTCTCCTAATGTAAAGGATGAAAATTGCTGAATTCACAGCTCTGCTATTTCTTCTGACCCAGTTCACCATTCCGGCGAATGCCACTCCTGGCTGGCCCACGCTGCCTTGCTCTATTTTCCATGCTGCTCTTCTGCTTCTTCACGCAAGCAGAGATACTGGCGCAACCGAGATGCTGAGAAGGAACAAAGCAGCAGCACAGGCAGAAACTTAGGGGCAAGACAGAAGAGGGAAACACTGCAGTTTCCTCTCCTCCACCTATGTGGTCTTTGCTACTGTGCAGCTGAACTGGAGACCTCGATTATTTGCTTTTTAGCTAAGGACAAGCAAACTACTGAGCTTCCCACCACAAAGCTTGCCATATAGAGCCCAGTGTAAGTGACAGACAACCTGGCCTGGAAGACCACAACTGCCCAAACACAATGGAATTATTCTGATATGAAACGTTGCATCCAGCTGTCTTTAAAAGGAGGACTAAAGCAGTAAGAAGATACTGATTTCCATCGAAGTAGAGCTGAGATACACCCAGCCTCCTCTTTTGAGGGACCAAAAAAAATCTGTGAGGACCAGTCTCACCTCAAAAAAATGAGGATTTTGGCAACGCCACACTGAAGCAGGGGTTCAGTTTTAAGTGATAGAGACAGAAGTCTCTAAGCGAGATTGTCACCCCTTCCTGGTCCTTCCAGCCTCCCATACTAAGCTACGGTCCCTGCCTCCAACCACATAAACAGTAGGCCCACCAGTGCTCGACTACATCAGATCTACCTTGCTAATCAGGTATGTCACCTGCGAGTGTTTCAAGGCACTGTCACAAACACTGAATGGCACGCGCTGTCAATGAAAGCAGCCACGTTGAAGGATCGTGTTTTACAGTCAAGCAGATCAGATGATCCAAGAGAGTCTTTCTACCCTTTAAAAAAAAAAAAAAAAAAGCAAGGCACAGAGCAGGGGCACAGAGGAAACCAGCACAAAAAGTATCGAAGAGAGGAACAGGAGGGTGCATCATCAGCCTTGCCAGCACATTCCCAGTACCCTGACTTCTGGGGAAATAGCAATCTGGGCATGTGCAAACGAGCACAGCTTCCTCCACCAAGACCTCACTCTGCTCTGCAGCCACCCAGCCTTACACCCCAGCACAGCCTTGCCAGCACGCAGGGTGCTGTGGTGATTTAAAGAGGATTACTGTACCAGAGCCAGCACACCCTGCGCGTTACCTCCTCCATCCATGCTTTCCCAGGGAAGCTGTGAAGCAATTACAACCTATAACGCCCTTTGCAGTCACTGGGCAAACCACGCACAGGAAAGCCTGGTTTGCTGGAACAAAGCTACTGAGTAAGCTGGAGGCTTTCCCACAGCCTATTTACAGTCCAAGATGAGGATCCACATAACCTGATCACGGCTACAGAAACAGTGCAAAAAAGGGTGCAAAGCTTGTGACAGACAGGTCGAAGCACTGCAACCACTCATGCTAGAGCCCATTCCTCACTGCAATACCCAAAGCTTCATCCTCACACCACAGATAGCTTGCACTGAACTACATGGAGGAGCTCAAGGTAGGGAATGCACCAGGACCCCACCAGTGCTCCATGCTCACCCCTGTCCTTGCCCCACAACTGTTTCTCTTTGTGTCCATAACCCCAGAGGCAGGGCAGATTTGAAGATCAAACTATCGAGACTTTGCTCAAAAGCAAACAGATCAATCTGAAGAGGGAGAAGTTCACCCTCCTCTCGAAATCAAAACCAAACAATCTGAGGATCCAACTGCCCGGGACACCCTAACACCAGCCCAGGAAAACCCAAACGCTCTCCCGAGCGGGGAGGAGGGGAAGGCAGCTTGTGAAAAATAAGCAAGTGAAATTGTTCCTTTCCTATTGCAGAGGAACTGGTCGGCTAGAAGTAGGACCTCAGAACAGCCCAAGATAAACGGAGAGAACGGTGTGGGAATTAACCATCGCACTGCTGTCCTGCAAACACACCCTGGCAGCTCCATTTTCTAGACGTTTTGCAGCACACTGTGCCACAGGAGCTCACCCGTGGGGCTCTGGCTGCAGGTTCACAGCCATGAGGAGAGGACAGCGTTTTCCACCTGCATGGGGCAGAGGAAGGCACCATTCCTCCCAACACCCCTTAACCCAACTCACCCCAACAGACTCGAACACACACAGAAATGCAACACCCAACGTCATCACAGAAGTCTGTACTAAGACCTGGACTGATCTCCTGCTCTGTAAACCAGCAATAGCATCTGAAGACTAAGTAGGAGAAAGACAAGCTCAAGCTGTGGAGCACCCCTACCACTGCATTAATGACAACACCCATTAGAAACATCCATCATCTTTTACCTCTAACACCTTGAAGTTGGCACAGATAGAGCTTGAAAAATAAATCGGCACAGAGGAGCAGTGGGGCAGGAACCTGTTTCCCCAGGGCATCACAAGGATGCTTGCTCTGGATGCTCAAAGCAAGACCATTCACATGCAGAAGCATGGAAAGAGCAGAAATCAGTGTTTTAAAGAGTGCTTTAGGTGTCCATTCTTGCCATTGAATGTAATTAACTCCTGTGTTCAGAAGAACTAAACGCAGCCAGACTTTGAAGTTAACACCTCCTTAAGAGGACATGGGAAGGGAGTGTTCTTTATTTTCCTGTTGTTACTATTGTTTTACTGGGGTCTGTCTTTCACACAGCTAGTGAGAAAGGGAGAGCTGATGAGTCTTGC
The DNA here is from genome assembly GCF_026419915.1 of Harpia harpyja. Taxonomy (NCBI): domain Eukaryota; kingdom Metazoa; phylum Chordata; class Aves; order Accipitriformes; family Accipitridae; genus Harpia; species Harpia harpyja. The sequence continues at coordinate 5,832,075 of NC_068951.1, read as the reverse complement.
TGAGGCTGCACAGAGTTGCTTTTCTACAAGAAAGTTCAGGCTGACAAAAACAAAAAGAGACAAACTTAAGCGTTGGGAAAATTCGCAAACTTAAGAAAAGGATTGCCTACGACTTCCCTTCTACACCATGCTATGCCTTCTGGTACCCCCATTTTTTGATGGGAAACTGGGATTTAGGCTGCAGGCAGACACAAGAAATGAGAATGGAAAGCTTGCTTTAATACTGGAATAGACTGAGCAGAGGGTAGAGGACCCAGATAAAATCAATAGATGAACACCATTCTCAAGAATACTAGAGCTTAAAATGTTAACATCATGAGAGTAAGATGACTTGGAAAAAATATTTGGAGTTATTATTTTTAAATGACAGGGCTTGCTATTACTAAAGGAAGGCATCTAAGTTTCTGTATGCTATACAGAGAGTTTGTGAACAGGTAATTTAAGAACTTTGCAGCGGGTCAAAACACAGCAAATTTGCCAATACCAACCCTTCTGCAGAGGGGAGCAACACATTGTCCACGTATGTATGTGGAACAGTAAACAAAAAATGGATGATCACCTTTTTCCCTTCAGGGTAGGGGGATGCAGGGAGAGGGAAGCAGGGGCAAATAAAAAAGGAACTGCCTCTGTGTTCATCAAGGGTAGGTAAGTAACACCGTGCCAAAAGGGAACACGCAACCACTCGTGTTAATGCCGAGCTGGGACCAAAAGTCAAGAACTGCCACAAGACCTCGGAGCTTCTGGGGCTGAGGCTAAAGCAGAAAGCAAGCCATCCCACAGGCTTCCCTCTCTTCGTTCCCAGTTTAAAGCATCTCTATCGGGTTTGAATCATTTCAGTCTCAAAAAAACAGGAAAAAAAGGAGCTGGACTACAAAGGACTCCATGAAAGCAATAAAATCATTTGAAAGATTTGGCCTACAAAGACAAGGAGAGAATTCAATCTGCAGCTTATAGAAGAATTGATAAGCAAAGATTTGTCTTGCCATTGCCATAATACTCAAGAAGGGCAGGGGAAAAGCATGTGTGTGTGTGCGTGTGATTTGCTTAAAAAAATAAATTAGATCACACCATGAAACGCCGTAGGAATAATTTTTTTTCTTCCTTCAAAGGCATGATTTCATGGCCTGATCTGCCTGGGGAGAAGCCGCAACACTTTGGTGGTAGACGTGTGAGTACAGATTATGAAGCCTTTTCAGTGACAGAATATCACCTGGTAAAGCTGGAACAGAGCAGGTGAACGTACACATTTAACTCCTTCCATTGCCAAGAAGCTTAGGAGGACCTGCTCGTTCCACAGGAATTAAAATGTAAAACACACTAGCTAAGTATCATCCCTATCAACATCACTTACGCTTGTCCACAGGAATAGGGCAATAAATACCTCTTAACGTTAATTAAACAACCATTTGAATAGCTTTGCAAATCCTTATTGCCATTAGAGGTATGCAAGCAAAAAGCTCATTTTTAAAACAATCAGAATTGCTGTAAGGAATATATCATGTTAGAATATTGCACTTGAAAAAATAAAATTAAAAAAAAAAAAAAAAGAGAATGCCCTTAGGCAGCAAGTTAAGCCATTACCTTTAGTGTGATACATAATAGCAGCCCTCAGGTCAAAAGAACCCCAGCTATCTTTCCTTTCTAGGCCTCTCTGGTACCTCTGTTCTTTGGCGGAGGCTAGCAAATTGTTCGTAGGAGAGGCCAGAGGATTCTCTATTTCATAGTCTTTTGAAAGAAACACTAAAGCACCTTGGCTACCGGTGTCTGCCTTTTGTAGGTCACCTGTGTGATGCGACTCCAAAGCTAAGACACCACCCTCAACAGCAGTCCCAGGCTTAAGAATAGCACTAAGAATTTGAGGGCTAGTCCGTTTATCCAGCTCATAAGCCTTAGGAAACACAGGTTGTTCAGTTCCTGAGGGAATGATTTCAGCACACTGTGAAACCAAAGTGGCAGGATATTCCCCTTGAAATGTCACTTCCATTAACTGATTATCCGCAGATTTCCCCACAACAGTTTCGGGTCCAGCGCTGGGCTCGTTTATGAAAGACAAGCCCCACTGATTCTGGAAGATATCTCCCAGGTTCTGCTGATTCGTCTGCGACGGGAAATCGACTTGCGCTGTACCCAGAAGCACAGTTTGCATATTTGAAGGGTAGATAAAAAGGCTAGATTTCTTTTGTTCGAGAGCTGTTGAAGTTGTACTCATGTCCTGGGGTACTGACTCAGAGGAGGTCGATGGTACAGTACTAGCAGCAGTTGAGAGCAGTGGCTGGGTCCCTGGAGAATACGCACTTCCATCAGTCCCTGCTAGAATTGGCCCATTCGAGAAGCTAGCAGAAGTAACAGATTTCATAGCAGACATGGGGACTTGGGACAGTCGACTTGATGTTTGGGCCTGAGTTTCCCCAGCAGATGACGAAGATGACGAAGACGACGTGGATGGGGTTTGAGCTGCTTTGTTGAGGTTTTCTTTAACTTTACTTGCATAACTTATTTTGGGAACAATTTTAGCACTGCTATTGTCCACTGGAAAAACTGGGGGTGGTTTAAATAAGGTCCATGAGTCCTCTTTAGATGTAGCCGACGAGGCATGTTTCCCTTTGGGCCGGTCATCAAATTTCTTGCTGCTAATCCCAGGTTTGGCATCAGAGTTTTTTCGCTGTACATCCCCAAGCCCAGGCTTTCCCCGGCCTGCTCCACCAGCCCCAGCCTCGTATTTCCAAACAGGCTTAGTATTTTCAATTCGGTTCCCCTTTTGTTCACTATAATCAGGCTTGAAACTCTCAAGTTCCTGCTTTAAGGTTGGTGCACTGACCTCCTGTTGCATTATTTTGTCCTGTACTAGATTCAAGTTCTCACAACCCTTGGCACTGTTGCGCCTGCCTTTCCGTTTTTTAGGCGTAGTATATCCACTCTCAGAGCCACTACCATCGTTATCGGCCCCTTTGCCTACGTAGCCATTTGTGATGTAGCTAGAATTATTGGTTACCACACCATTTGGAATAGACACTCCTTCCGGCTTGTCTGAGGACTGGCTTTCTCTAAGTTTATTTTCATAGGACTTCTCATTCTTTTTGTCCATGCTATTTTTCTGAATGAAGTTCTTGGTTTTGATTCCAGCCTTCCCCAAAGCACTGGCCTTCACAGTCTGCTTTGGGGTCACGTTGGTGTCTACGAGCTGCTGGCTGCCATTGGGTACCCTGGATCCTGGGGTGGTGGTTTCATCAGAGCACAGGCCCTTTAATGACACTTCTCTTTCTCCTGCGTTACCATTTAGCTCTCCGTAGCCTAGAAGAAAGCCAAAAGCAACAAAAGGCAAGAATTAGAATGTGAAATGTTAAACTTCTGATTGCAGAAAGCTGTAATCAGTCCCAAACATATCCAGTTTCCTCAAGCAGACATTTTAAAATAGGAAAACATCTAGTGTCTGACATACAAAAGCACATGCTTATTTGCTGGAAGCCACAGCAAGAAGGGTTAAGGAGAAAGTACCAGCTGCCACCGACTCTCACATACAACACTGTGACGTACAGATAACAAAACAAAGCAAAAGTATATGCAGATACTTTGTAAGGAAAATATAGTGTACTAAAGATCACTGGCAAGCTGGAGAACTATTTCATCAGCTACTATTTCCAGGTCACACAGAGGAAAGAAAATTAATTCCCAGGATGCTTCAAGACAGAGGGATCTGCTGCCTTTGTTACAAGATTTGTTGAAGTTCAGAATCTATACTGTGAACGAGGGACAACTCCTAGGCCAACTCCTATCATCTCCATCAGCTCCCAGGCCTGCAACACCAGCAGCCCTCCTTCCCACCCTCTTCCCAAACGCCATCTCTAGTGAAGGGGAAAAGAAAAAAAAAAAAAAAAAAAAAAAAAAAAGAGCCGTTTTCCAAAAGGACATGTGCTAGTCCAGTTGGAAGTTGCATTTCCTCACTTCATTTCAAAATAGTAACCAACACCTCCCTACACATGCTCTTTAGCTTTGGAAAGGTGATAAAACTGGGAAGAAATGCATTCCTGCAAGCACCCTTCCACCACCACTGGCAAGTGGCCTCCTGCCCACTGAGAAACTTCAGTACTTCAGAGTTCCTGGGAGACCCAGCACTAGCTTGAGACCTGAGCAGTACAGTACTTGCTGAGGGCTCCAACTCACCAAACCCTGAGGTTATGCTGCACACTCAGCTTTCCTTTTTATTTCTCAAGTTCATTTCTAGGCCTTACGATTCTGAAGTGAAGCAAGACCGCAATTTAAGTGCAATTCCACTGAAGCTGGATGCCCAGGACAGTCCAGACCGAACCACCTCATCTTCCTCAACATTTTTTTTTTTTTTTTTTTTTTAAATCTCTGGCCAGAGACCCATTGCTTTTGAGGACCCTGCCTACAATGCCCCAAGAAAAGCCTTGAAGGCCCACTGAGAGATGGGAAGAGCGTGCTGTACCCTGCTCAACAAATACACTCCAGCTGTGGAGCGAGCCGAGGGACTCCCTCCTACTGCACCCGCTCCTCCGGGAAGAACGCTAGCCTCGCTCCTCCTCTGACTCATGCGTCCTCCTTCCCGAGGGTGGAAAGCTTTACATCTCCTGCAACAACTGACCCACCTAAGGCTTCATCTGCAGCCACGGTGGTACAAAGCCAGCACAGTACACGGAGTCCCCCAAGAATGAGAGCGGGCAAAACTCCAGCTTGAAAAAGAATGTTTTTGTTGTTACCGATATTGTTGAAATTAACTGCTATACTAAAAATCACTGTTATCCTCACATCCTGGAGCCTCAGATGTCTGGCAGATGTAACTGCTCAAGTTCTGTGCAAGTCGGGAACACAAGAATCCTTGTAGGAATCTTTACAGAAATTCCACAACTGAGTTTGCCGAAAGGGATCAGAAAGGATTTTACTACACGCAAGTATTTGTAACCACCACAACTTCCACTATAACTTTCAAATACGCTGTTAAGAATATTAACCATGAGTACTTCATCCCAGAGAAAACTGATAGGATGGGATTCTTGGCTGAGTCAAGGCCTAAAAATTAAGTATTTCAGAATGACATGCAAAGGAAGCCTTCTCAAGAGCAACGTGTTATAGCTGACCTTGTATGACTCAAGACTCCTGACACCACTTGTTAATGAAACAAAACAATAAGAGTGGTCATAAGACCATCGCAGATGAGGAGAGAAAGAATAAAATGAAGAACAAAATCCGTTTCAGTAAGTCAGTGTGTCAGCAGTTTCTAGTTCCAATTTTCTAGTATTCACAACTCAGCTGCCTGAGTTTTCTCCAAATCAACATTTGGCACAGCTGGCCATGGCCTGGACACAGAGGTGCAGCAACCAAAATTTAGGGGAGGAAGGGAAGAAAAAAAAAAAAGGGGGGGGGGGGATGTGGAAGTGAACAGGTGAAGAGTATTTGGCAACCTCACAAATCATTTCATAGCTGGAAAGGGAGGGGTGTCAGAATAAGGGCATATTAAAACCCCGGGCACCCTGCAACCAGTGAAATGACTACTCAACTTATTTTTGCTCAGTAACTTATTTTAGCATATGCCTGATCAGGTCCAGAGGCTGTCCACGGGGGCACTACCAACCCTACTCCTGATGCAAGCCAGGCCCCTTCCCATCTCCCGCCTGATTATGTAAATGAAAATTCCAAGGGAAAAAAAAAAAAAAAAAATAAACGTACGCGGCATTCTGGTTGCTCTTATAATCACGCACTTGCTTTGAACCCACACAAGCCCCCAAATGGGATTTTTTTTTTTTTTTAAGACACAGCAGCCGGGCAGCCCCCCCCCCCCTCCACCCCGGGAGCGAGATGGGAGCTCCGATTCCCCCCCCCCCGCCCCCGGCCGCACCGTAGCCAGGGCTGCCCGGCCACCGCCTCTGCGGCGCTGCCGCCCGGCCAGCGCGCCGGTACGCGGCCGGCCCAGCACAGCCCCTCTCCCGGCCGGCCCGCAGCGAGCAGCCCCGGCCCCAGCCCCTGCGCCCCCCCGGCTACGGGCGGCGGCCGAGGAGGAGGCGGCCGAAGGCCCCCCCGGGCGCCGCCAGGCCAGGCCGCGCCGCTCCCGCCGGTGGGGCCGGGCCGGGCCCCTCCGCCTTATCTGACTCATTGATTTTTTTTATTCCCCCCCCCCCCCCAATCAATTTTTAACCAGCTCCTCTGCCCTCGCCCCCCCCAACACCCCCCCCCGGCTCGGCTCGGCGCGGCCCGGGCGGGGGGCAGCGCCCCTCAGGGCGGCGGCGCGGCCCGGCCCCACGTGCCCGGCGGGCGGCGGCGGTTGCCGGCGGGCCCCGCGGCTCCCGCAGCCGCGCCGGCCCCAACATGGCGGACAGGAAGCGGCCCCAGCGCGGCGGAGAAGCTTCCAGCCGGGCCGGGGGAGGAGGAGGCGGAGGAGGAGGAGGAGAAGGAGGGCCCCGCCGCCGCCCCGCGAAGGTCACAGGCCCCGGCCCGTCGCCGCCGCCGCCCGCCCGCCCCGACCTGCTCTCCGCTTCGGCGCCTCCTGGTGCTGCGGGCCGCCGTGCTTGTGCTCGTGTCGGAGCGGCGGCTTGGGCTGGGCTCGGCCGTCGGGCGGCGGCAGGTAGGCGCTCTGCGGGTGGTGGTGGTGGTGGTGGCCGTAGTAGTAGTAATGGTGGTGATGGTGGTGGTGGGGCTGCTCCTCCATGGGGGGCGGCTGGCGGGGCCGGGCCGGGCTGGGCGCTCGCTGCTGGGCCGTGCGGCTCCGGCGCTGGGACGCGGCTGGCGCGGGGGAGGCGGCGGCGGACTGGCAGCGCCCGCCCTGCAATCAGCGAGCCGCGCCGCCGCGACCGCCCCCCGCCCCGCCCCGGCCGCCCGGCGGAAAAGGAAGCGCCGGCCGCCCGGCGGAGAGGCGAGGCTGGTGCGGGGAGAGGGGGGGGGAAAGCCAGCCCGGTCCGGCCGTGGCGGGGCAGCCCGGGACCCGCCTGGCCGCCTCCTTCCCCGGGGGCAGCGGCAGGTGAGGCCGCGCTGCCGGTTAGGACGGGGCCCGCCTTGGGGCGGGTGGGCTTCCCCCCCCCCCACCCGTGCAAAGGCGGTCGAGGCGGAAAAAGGGGCCAGGCCGAAGCCATCTCCGTCTCCTTCCCCTTCCCCCGCCGCTGAGTCAGGCCTGGCAGCCTAGCGAGCAGCCCCGCGCCTTAGCTTCCACAGAAGCGGGGTGTTTCGTAACCCGGCGCCGCAGCCTCGCCTCCTCGGGAGAGGAGCGGCCTGCGTCCCCGGCAGGGTTTCGCTGCAGGGTCACCGGGGAGGAGGAGGGCGGCTCGGGATGCGGCACGGCCTCGCTTATACCGTAAGCGAGCCGATAAACCGCGCCCCGCTGCCAAGGCAGGGGTTACTGGAACGGCGCCCAAGAGGGCTGACTGGAGGGGAGTTGGTCAGGGGGCCGTCAAGCGGGAACACCGTAAACTGCCGGGTTTCCGGCCGCAGTCACGGAGAACTGGGGAGCAGCAGCCTCGGAAAGACGCCGAGGTTGAGCTGCAGAGGCTCCCGCAGGAGCCGGAGCCCCGCTCTGCTCCCGGGCTCCACCCGCAGACCGCCCGACAGCAGCGCAGCCCGGGACAGAGCCCGCTGCGCGCCCCGGCCCCGGCCCGGCCGCTCCCGGCCGAGCGCGGTACGTCTCCAGCACCAGCTCTGGTGAGGGAAAAGTAGGTTCCGACAAATACTCCCGCCCGCTTCCGAGAGAAGCGCTGGAGACCTTGACCGATGCTCAACGAAAAAAATCACAGTCGGGTGGCTGGAATGCCTGATAGTGGATGGGGGAGACAACCTGAAACTTGTCAAAATTCGTAACAGATTTCCTACCATTTCAAACCTCCGATAATCCCCGCTGCGGCATGTTCAGTGGGGTGTTTGGCAGCTAAATGAGCTGAACGCCTGCCTCTAGGCCTGAGCATGCTGCACCGCAGGAGGAAAAGGCCAGCAGGACTTTCCCCTCAGGTTGCCTCCCCCGGCCAACAGCTCCCGGTTCCCTCCTCAACACCGAGACAGAGCGCAAACAGACCCAAGGGTTCTCCACGGACAGCCAGGCAGCACGGAGACAAAGGGGTTTGGTTTGAATGCAGAGCAGTGAGGAACCGAGGCAGGAGTTAATCGGGAGGGTAGGAAAAGGGCAGAGAGAGGGATGGGGAGACCAGCGATTGACACAGATAGGCTGGAGTCGGAGGCAGAGTCCTGCTCCGAGTTATTCACTGCTCCAGCGTGATTAATTGCCTCCAAATACTCACAGTGCAGACCGCATCAAACAGGGAGGAAGAGTGACAAAAGAAAACGTGATCATGTAATTAAAGACTGTTATAATTAACAAGCACAAAAAGAATAAACAGCTGCATAGACTATCTTAAGAATAGTATTTCCTTGCTTCTCAGGGCATCCACTTGCAGCTTTAATGCCCTGCTATATTTTTTTTTAGCTTTTTAATAAAGTAAACAAAATTAATGCAGTCCAGAAAGCCCTATCAGCCTTTGGCTCAGTTCTGCTGGGCAGTGTACAAAAGACAGAGCCCTTGCCCAGAGATTTTACAGTTCCCAAGTTTTATTTCAACAGAACATAGTTGAAAGTTTATGCCTCAAGCACAGCTTCCCACTCCACCCTCCTCTTTAATACATAGGAGGTAAAACTTTTCCTACCAGAAATACCAACTTCTACATTAATATGGAGGATTTTTTTCAAGATTTGATGTACCTGAAATATGAGTTCTGTGCCAAACTGGCCCCACAGTTTACACTTCTTTCAGTACAATGCAAAGCAATTTAAGATGCAGCAAAACCATTTAAGTAAGCAACTATGAACTTTGGGCTTTACCCATGCTCTCAGGAATAACGGTCCTTTCAAACGCTGACTCACAGAGTGACCTCACATTGTTTAGGAGACAAGTCTTAAAATGAGGAGTCAGGCTTTAATCACAGTTGACATTTTATTGGTGGCTTGGAAGAATTTAATATAAGGGACTGGCTTGAACACATAAACTTCAAAAGGCTCTGAAGAAAGCAAACAATTATGAACAAATCAGCTCTGCACGCACATATACCAGAAATCTAAATACAGAGGACAGCGGGTTGTCTCTTCCTGAAAGACAAAGCAACAGTTTTGCTGCTTAGAAGTGTCATGTTGTCAGTATTATACGAAGCTTGCAAAAACCGATTAAAAAAAAAAAAAATCCCAAACCCATACAGCCTGGGGCCCATCACCTTTAGTAACGCACCTAGCAAATGAAGCACAGGCATCGCACTGTAGGCATCCCACATCATGGGGTGGCTAACTGCATATGCGTCTGCAAGGCGGGTCACCACCCTGCTTAATGCAGAGATGCATTTTAAAGGTACTACAAGTTCCAGCGTGCAGCACTGCACTGTGGCCTGGTTTCTCCTACCTGCCATGCTGGAACATGTAGTCTTCAAAAGCTATACTTTATATTAATCCCATCATTAGCACAGTGTTGCACCAGTTACGCTGCGTATTAATATTCAACAGTTGTTTGGGATGCGTTCTCTGTGGAAAAGGGAAACCGGAGATTTCCGTGCCTCCTCCTCTGCAGGAGTTTTCCTTCTTGCTGCTCTTTGAGTTTGGCAAGCCAGCAGGGTCTCATGCAAAGGAAAGAGGTAATTTTCCTTGGAATTCCACACCCAGTGCCAAGCATTCCCACATCCAGGCACAAAGTTGGGCACAGCCATCATAATTTCTAACTCGGTAATTTATTCAAAGCTTTATTTTATAAAGCTTTGAAGTAGATGGCTTTTCAGAGAACCTGCCATTTAAAGCTGCAAAATGAAGGCAGCAAGGAATGAATCAACTGCTACAGAAATCATGAGAAAGTTTTCCTGGAGAGTCTGACCTGAGATGAGTTTTGAATTCCTATGAAAACGCAGTTAAACTGAGAAGCTATTCTAGTGATTTTCTAAGAACAAATAATTTCCTTTCAAAGGCAATCCTCTTTGAGACACTACATTTAATTTCCATTCAGTGTTTTCAGGTAAGTTAAAACTGAAACTATAAAATTAATCCATGAAAAGAAAAATGCTGGCTTTGTAATATTTCTTGTGTCTGTCTCCTGTTTAAAACTCAAAATTGGGAAACATCAAAATCACCATATTTATAGATACTGGGAAGGGCTCTTATACAAAGTATGTGTGGCATTTATTTACATTTTTTTTCACCACTGTTTTCATTTATAGCAAGAGTTCAGACTTGCTAAATTCTCTATATTCTAACACATCCAACCTAACAAAGCACTCAAGCAGATGTTTAGTTCCAAGTATGTTTCTAACCGTACTATTCAAAACCTTGCCACATTTAGCCTCTGAAATCTAATGTATTTCAGTACAATGCAGTCATGATTTACCGGTTGATGTTCAATGTTGGAGCAAGACTCAGATCCCAGAAGTAGTTTAGTCAAGATGGATGACAGGGGTGACAGTGGTCCTTGCAGCCTTCTGCTTCACCAGGGGTACAGCTATCCTCACGGAGCTCACAATACCGGCCTTCACAATTACATTCAGGTAAGGTGGACCCTCTCCTTGACTCCATTTTTGTACTCTGCTGTGTACATTATTTATAGGTACAAAGCTGGTCTCTTTAAAGACTTCTCTCTCTAGAGACAGCTTGATAGTAGACTTTGGGTTAGAGGTCTTAAAAAGCAGCAAAAAGAAAAAAGAAAGGACTTAACCACCGACTGAATTGTAGGAATGGATACCAAGGACACTTATCTTTCCCATCCCTAACAATTTAAGCATTTCCACCTAACAGCACATGCTGAATTAAGATTTTCTTTCTTCTAAAAACTTAACTTCCAGATGCCATAAGCACGCGACATTAATCCTTCATTCACTCTCCAGAAAATTAAGGCAGGCCAGCACCAAAAATAACCATAGGGCATAGTTTTGTGAGGCAGCAAAACTGACGTAACAGCTAGCTGCTCCCAAAAGGGAAAGTCGTCTCTCTCCCTATGCCTGCTTGCCTCTGCCCTGCTCTCGCAGCAGCACTGGTGCTTCTCTGAGCCTGTTTGCAAAATTAAACTAAAAGACAATTCTTCCGATGAAAAAGTGCACATTTTTGTGCTGGTTAAGCTTCCCAAACTGTTTCACAGAGGAGCCAGACAAGTATTAATACCCTTAAGAATGGGCTGTCACTACAGCAACTCAGGAGTTGCTTTCTACAGCCAACCCTGCTGCAGGGATGACCCCTTCTGGGAATCGGGCAGTGGGGACACAGCTGGGATTGCCGCCACTTAAACCATCTAATTTTATTTTGCTCATATTTGCGAGTCAATCCCCTGGAGTGCCCAAAGAGGGATGGTGTGACCACCCTTCAAAGTGTTTTGAGCAAGCTGTAACAGAATGGCTGTAACCAGTGGGACCTCCTTCTGGTGGATACATCCATTGTTTAATTGGACTAGATCTGAGGAACGTCCCCTGTTGTAAACACATTGAAGTGTTCACACAGGCATGAGTAACATCTGCTGCCCGTATCTGCATGAAAAATTGTTTACTGGAGTGCAATCATATAAACTGGAGGCAGCTTCTTGGACACATATAAGCAGCAGCACGGGAGGCAAGCTAGCAGGTTGGCCTGAGCCAATTCTCTCATCATTACTTGTCTAGGATTTCAAAGAATCCTGGCTCTGGGCTTTCAGACAGTTCTGGATCTCCTCCTGCTTCCTAGGATCATCACAGGGACCACAGAGAAATCTGCACAAACACCTTGCAAGGTGCTCTTGCAAAAACTGCCTGCTGTTAGGACCTGACACACAGGCAGTCTAGCCTGACTTACATGGGGGATTGTATCAGCCACAGTTTGCAGTAGACTTTGACCTCTGGAAGACAAATGAGAAAAAGCTCAATCCATAAATCCCAAGCACTTTTTATCTTGTTATACAACACAACAGTCACGTGGTCGCTAGTCGCATTTCATTCTCATTCCACTTGGATACCAAGTATCTATTATTTTGAAACAGGGATTTTTTAACTATTATTTTTAAATTATGTATTGGGTACATCTGCATCTGGCACACAGGGACTTCAATACTTGTGCTTGGACTCAGGGTCTCTAACCTAACAGTGCCCAGCATTGGCAGAACATTGACCCTGTAAGGGTTATTATTTGAGTTATTACTACAATGGCTGTTTCATTATGTGACACAGGACAATGATGGTTGACTACAAGATTAGGGATTGAGAAGAGCCCTTGTCTGAAGGAAAATTAAAAAGACTGGGACCATTCTCCTCTGAGGGAGTGAATAACAAAAGTCCACAGTGAAGGTATTACAGAATGCATGGCCTAGAGATAGCAGTTTGAGAACTTTTGTTCACCTTATCTCAAAACATAGGAACACAAGAACATGAAGGGGAAAAAAAAAAAAAAGGTAAATTAAAAGATAAGCAACCACATGTTAATGCTTTGCATAAAATATATATGAATTCACTGACATGCAACATTGTGAAGAGCAAGGTAGTATTAGTATTCTCAAAGGATAGGCATAATTCAGCTAAAAGTAAATATTTAACATCTAAAATAAAGGTTTTAGAAGGATTATTATCTAAAATTCTTCAGGGCACAAGTGAGCTTCTACCTCTTAGGATTTAAAAGGAGATTTCTGCTAGGTAGCCAGCACCTGGAGAGCTCAGAGAAGCACAGAATTTACTCATAAATACCCATCTACTCCAAAGAACTCATGAACTGAATATAAACAAGACAGCTGATGGCTCTAGCTAGACAGGGAGGAAAACGCAAGGCACCAGAGACCAGTAATGACTGGCACGGCAAGCAATGGTCACTGTGCAGCAGATGCTTGTTAATATCTAGACTCCATAGAGGGGTTCCTGCATCCTCAACTTAATGGATCTATGCTCCAATTTATAAAATTCAGGTATTTCAGTTACTAAGTGACAACACTGCAGAAGACAGTCGAAGGCTAACTCTTGCGTCATCTTTAGCCCCACTTCCTTATCTTGGAATCTGGTCCACAATACCACTCTTGTTCTCCCACACAGTTTCTTTACTTCACTGCTTACCTACTGATGAGGAGTGAATTACAGGACAAAGGCTATTGTTCGCAGCAAAGGGTTTGTTGAACAGCTATTTTGGCACAGCTCCCCAGGTGGAGATACAGTTCATATAGGCAAAAGAACTCACTAAACCATCTCCTTAAAAGGCAAACTACACCATCAGAATAAATCACCTCTACATCTTTGCTTTTTGCATGCATCATTGCTGCAGGGTTAAGTCTGGGATTTTTACATTCCAACCTGCATAACCATTCTGGCAAGACTAGTAGTTCCTTGACCAGGAAGACAAGATGCACCAGGAAACAAAAAAAAACAAACAAAAAAAAAGAAAAAAAAGGAAAAGAAAAAAAAGAAGAGCTTGCTTTGTTTTCTTAACTGCTTCTTTTTTGTACATATTGAAAGAGAAGAATAAATGAAGTGCTGGCTCTGTTAACAATGGGAAGGGGAACTGTGTCCAGAAGTCACCTCTGGGGTGGAGAACAGCAGCTGAATAGCAGTACACAGCAACCCTTACAAAAGAATTTATTTACTACACATATGGAACAAGAATATTATGTCCTAATGAAGCTATAGTGAAACACAAGTAAAATCTAAAGACATAACATAAACAACTCATCTAGAATTGAACCAGAATTCTAGATATAAGACCCCCACTCTACTGGAAAGTAGCCTAGGAATTCATACACCAAGTCCAATTAATAATATTCATTCTTCATTATCATCTTTACACTGCAATAGACCTCATGTTGGCCCCAGGAAAGGATATGAGTCAATCCTTGACTAACTGGCTCTGATTCACTAAGGAACCAACATATATAAAATCACTCAAGATAAAAAAATGCTAAGGTTTGCCTCACTGATAATTTATCTAATGGCTGCTAAGACTGGAGTAATAGGAGAGAGATGAGAAAGAATAGCACTACATTGCTATGGAAACTAGAATTTTCAAAATAAATACCTTTGCAGAACTGAGGTTGCAGATCTAAAATAACCCATACTGTTTTTGATGTTACGTCCCTTTGCCACGAGATCCTTCCAGGCTGCCCAGCGAGGTGTAGGCAAAAAGCTTGCATGCGGTGATACAAGATATCCCATGGCTCATGTTCCTTATTCCAATGCAGGTATGGGCTCTGAATAGAAACCTCAGCGTTTGGTCTCTTACCTGTACAGTTTGGGAGCCTTCCTGCCACGCAGCCAGTCTGGCCAGGCCAATGCAAAATGAATTCACAACCACTCGAGGCAGGAAGTGTTACCTTTATCCCACTGTACTGATAATCTCAAATATTTGCAGAGTCCTTTTTTTTTTTTTTTTTAATTTTAAGTGCACTAAGACAGCACAGCTTTGTGAAGTTCTGATGCCCTTACTCACACTAGGAAACTCTTTACCCTACAAATGGCTCCACTGCAGTTACCGCTGAGGGTATCCAGTCCTTTGCTCCCTGTTAGTCCCATTTCAGAAAGACAGTTGGTAACTTCCCCACTTGCACCCGGGCAAAGGGTTCTCATTTTAGACACACACGTACCTCCACACCCCACCTACCTAGTACCATCTCACTGACTGCTGCTGTAAACAAGTCTAGGCTCTAGAAATGCTGACTCACAGTGCTAGGACTATGGAAAATATTTAGAGTCACTAAAGAAGTGAAGCCTGGCAGGTTTCCTGCCCTTCCTCCTTATCCGTGAGCCCCTTGCCTTGATGTAATAAAGGACCTTGCTTCCTGAGAGGAGGCAAAGAGTAGGTACTTGCTTCCTAAAGATAGCCTAGATTCCTTTGGATTCCCAGTTGCTATCTAGTAATTGCAGGCAGGGGAAGAAAACCCCCAGTGCTTACAACCACAGGGCTACAGATGTTGAGATTAATGGCTCCTGGGTAGGCTCTCTCACCTAATGCAGCATTGCTCACTGCAGTGCACTGCCTGGGAAATAGTCAAGTTCCTTTAAAATGCCTCATACATTTGCTATGGAAGGCTATTCTTTACCTATAGACTTTACTGAACCAGATTTAGCTCCGATTCCTGCCTTTAGCATAGCTGAGTCAGTGCAGACAGGCAAATCACTATTTGCTGTGTGAGGGTTTGCCACCAATCGAGACACAGGCAAGCAGCACTGGGTGCAAATTATGGTTTACTGTGGGCATGCCAGCACAGGCAAGGAGAGGGACCTGTGCTTAGGCTGAACTGCAGGGACAGCAGGGAGCAGCGTGGGGAGATCGGCGCTATCTAGATGGGAGCCAGTCTGGGTGCATTCTGCCTGTGTTAGCACACTGCTGCGCCCAAATTAATCGGCTCTGGATCTTATCCAAACGACAAGCTGACTGCCTACCACATCAACAGCCTGTTTTCCCCACTGGGAAATGACCTCCTGTTGCAAAAGGCAGAGCATTTAGGGAAACAGCAAAGTTTTATACCCACACAATTCACGTGGCAAATAACTCCAGGAAGCCTAAGAAGCACGGAGCCTTTACGACTGGCTGGGATGGGCAGGTTGGTGAGCTCCCTCCTCCTCCTCCCATTACCTATGCAGCTCATGTGCAAAGGAGCAGAGGCTGATGAGCTACATTTGCAAGCTGGGCAGGGCAGACCAGGGACCAACTCTCACTGAAGGGAAGGAGCAGGCTGTAGCGAGAGCTGTATTGCAGTGCTCAGAAGTGACTGTGCTAAATGGTCATGGGAGTGGTATTGAGTTGATTTTACTTATAACCCGTTCTAACTACAGTCTGCAACCAACATGGCCTGTAGCTTCAAAATGCACTAGAACACACAGCTAGGGATGCAGGGCTTTGTTTTTTATTGGCAGCTGACTTTCAGCTCAGCTTAGCTGTGCATCAAATGAAATCCTTAGCGAGCTGATCTTGCGCATAATTCTCTCTATACTTGTCAATTTGGAGATGTACTGGGCTGAAGTCTCCCTCCTTCAAGGCAACAGGAGCCATTTTGCATAGATGGAGACTGGGGCTGGTCCTACAAGGCGCTCACACTAGTTTAAGAGAACAGTTACTATAGTGCTTTTGCCCTTTTTATAGTGCGTACTCAAAGCAAACCTAAGGTGCTATCAGTCCTTCACCTCAGATAACTGCTGTTACAATGAAGATGGCTCAGTGTGAAGATGGCCCTATACAAAGAATAGATCGGATCATAAATGCAGAACAGCTGCTTAAGCAGAATGCAAGGAAAAGAAGCAACGATGTTGCTGGGCAGAGAAAAGCATTGCAAGAGCTTACAGATAGCCTCCTTTCTCCAAAGGCACATGCGCACTGCTATCATTCAGTCACATTTCTCTCAAGCTTCCTGGTAGCAGCATCAGCAAGTGTGTTCCGTCACATCTGACTGGCTACAGGACTCTGTCCTCGTCTGACAGTAATGACCTGGCCTCAATTTTTCACAATTTTGTCACCTCCTTCCTCTGTTTCAGCACCATAAAAATCACTAGGCATGAAACCTGCAGCACACAGAAAATTCTCGCTAGCACAGCCTGCTGCAGTACACTTCCCTCAGCAACACAGGCGACTGCAGGCATGACAAACCTCTCATAACCTACATTAGATTCCCAAAACATTTCAAATCAGGCATGTAACTTCCAAACTTGGCTGAGATTTATCTCCATGGCCAGACTTAGCATACACACCAGAACTAAAACTCCGAGGATCATGGTGAGCAGCTTTGCTCCTTTGGTAAAATGTAATGCTTTACAACAACAGACAGTTCAACCCCATAAAAACAGCCTTTTTTTTGGCCCAAGAACAAATATTGAAATCCCCCTAGAACTAAGGGCCATCCAGACTTCTCCACATCTGCACTGCAAAAGATCAACACTCTGGTTGAATGGCTACTGCAAAACACACCTGACATTGCCACGGCCATAGTCTCCGATCTGCCACTGGCCTGAGTTGATATCATGGGTTGTGTTCACTGTCTGGAAATGAGGAACAAGAAACACACTGCCGTTGGCTGGCCGGCCAGTCCAGTGACACATCCTGACATGGGCCACAGTGAGACGGAAATGGGCAGACTGATGCCTCTTAAACATCATAGAAATAAAATCCAAGGGACAAGTTGTCTGTGCAAAGTGTCTTGGTCAGTGGCAGAGGGTCTGCCCAGGCCTTTGATGTTTTTGTCCATCTCTCTTGCTGCACCTCCTTAGTCATTTCCCACCCCTTATCACCTCTTTCCTCAAGGCTGCTTAGCTAATTAAACTGCTGCTGTTTTTGTTTACCCTGTTCTACCTGCACTGAACAGCAGCAAGAGTGCTCTCCCACTGATGTCACCACTACCTTTAAGAAAAAAGCTGACCTGCAAGCTATTTTTAGCCACATTGTAAAGTCGTGGAGCTATTTTGGTCACATCTCTGTACTGTAAGCTGCAGGACACTGACAGGCTCTGTGTTTGCTTAGGGCAACAGGGGCTTTAACTGTGAATGAGAATGGCTTGTGACTTTGCACTAAGGCTTCTCTGCCCTTCCTATGCCATAGGGCTCTTTACACCAAGATTTGATTTCTCATCGTTTTAGAAAAGGGCAACACACCTTCCTGAATTCTGCTAGATACCAGAGGCTCTGTAGGGCCTTTGCATTGTTGTCCTCTAGCTTGCACTGTTTCTACGTCTGCAGGAGGTGCTATTTATTCTGTGGGCTCCCTCATTCCCATTTGCCTCAGTCGCTAGGAAAAGGCAGGTGCAATTATGAGTCCACAAAGACACTGGACAAGATTTTATCAATCTTCCTTTGCATCAGACCTTCACAAAAGACCAATAAACATTAGTCTAGTGCCTGCTGAGAAGTTGGGTGCACGTAACTCTGTGAAGGTAGAAGGAAGAGCAGAAAGGAACCATTTGCAGAGCAACATGTTGTTCTGAATACAGACTAATGCCTGGGAGCTCTGGGGTACATCCAGGGCAATGGGCAGAAGGTGCCTGGTCTAGACAGTTGTTTTCTCTAGAGTGCCCAAGGGTTGGTTGCCAAATTTGCTGGGGCTATGTAGCAGGTGCAAAGCACAGGCAGAGTAGAAGCCAAAGCTGGATTTAACAGAATTAAGCCCATAGATACAAAAGGAAGCTTGAAGGATAGGAAATAGGAGGTAAATGAGAGGAGAGAAAAGAAAATACTGAAACTGGTGTGTTTAGGACAGGGACGGATGAGGCAGATCTATAAAGGAGGAACAAGGGAGTAACTGTACATGCAAGTTTTTGAACAGCTGTCAGCCCCCCCCCCCCCCCCCCAAAACTCCTCTTGGAACTACTGCCATCTTCAGCTATAGTGCATGTTTTCCCAAGACACTTCAGATAGTGGTATTAACAGTAGTGCACCTATCTCATTTGGGACAAGCCCCTCATGCAGCAAGAGAACCAGAATTTCATTGAGTGTCAGACTTCCAAGTCTCTCTCATGTATTTTTCCCCCAACTTTCTTCTAAAGGTTCTTCTTTAAAAGTTCTCACACTAAAACCTAAATCCTGCTCCTAAGGTGAGCCACTCCTTACTCTAGTGACGTAACTTGCACCTGTTTTCATGAGTCAGCACAACCCACATATCTCCTCCATAGCAGTGCCTGCTAACAGGATGGACTGTCCCAGGCAAACACCGGCAACCTGTTGCAAACAAAGATTTGATTTATAGAGCATCACTGTGTTTCACTGGGCATTTCAGTGGAAGGAGCTGCTTTAACTCATTTGGTCCCAGGCAACTGTTAATCTGTCCATGTTAATATACACGTTACAATCTTCACAACAGTGAAATCAGCTGACCATTAACTAATATTTTATGACACGTAAATTAAAACTAGCTTAGTAAGAATTTAACTTTTTAGTCAATAGGTGGAAACGCCATGGACAGAATAATATTGTTTAATATGTTATCTTAGCAGGACAGAATGGAACTGCTGCAGTTCAGACACAGAGACGTGTCCAGCAGCAATATGTCAAGACCTGTTGGGTCAAAAAGCTCAATGAAGTGGTTTGTGTTTCAGCTTCCCCCAGAGCTCTGCACAAGACTAGCAGTAAGCGTTACATAGTGAAAACATTTTGGTGAGATGAAATAACATAGCAACATGTTGCATTCTTTCCTGCTGAGCTTTAGCTGCCTTGCTTTGGGACGCTGCATAAGCAGGGTAACAAACACAGCATGACAAGAGTGTCTGACAGAACGGACAGAACAGATGACCTGTCAGCTCCTGCATGGTGAACCCACGCTCCTGCTAGCAGAGCTTTGTCAGTGTAGGGAGTTACTAGTTTACCTTTCATCACCTGCCTAGATCCTCATATTTCATCCATTTTCCACACAATTTATCTTACTGTGAGAGCATTACTGGAATCATCACTTGTCTCCACCAATTATTTAATGAAGACATCGTATCGCCATCTCCACAATGCACATATTTTACTAGTAAATATAAAGAAAACGCATTTTTAAATATTCCTACACCTGTTCTATTTTCTGGTATGGAAACGCCAGGCATACAGTAACAAATCACAGGCAGCTCACCCCATAGACGTAGTCAGAGGTCATCCACCAATTGTGTGGATCCAGACAAGTGCAAATAATACGCTTTAGCTGACAACTGCAATTGTTCCGAGTGTCCTCTAGGGAGTGCAGTCGTAAAGGAAGAAATGAAAACTGCAGCACACAAGCCAGCTGGTAATCGGTGACTCAGGATATTCAGGCAGTCACAAATGGTGTCTGTCCATTTCCAGCTGAACACAGGGACCAGCAATGAGGTTTGAGCTTGATGTAAGAGCAGGATTCTACTAGAACCCGAGGTATGCTTTAGTATGTGAAAGAAAAGTCTGTCAAGATACTAAAAATCAAGATCTAAAACAAGCAACAGGACTTCAAATACTGGATCAATCATTTAACCCAACACACCCACAGCTGAACACAGTGTGGACAGCACCACTATGGGGCTTCCATCTCTTGTCCACTAGTGTATCATGCTGCATATCCATCAGATCATCCAGGGAAAGCATGCTCAGTCTCAAAACATCGTTTAGGCCTTGGCCTCTGTGCAAAGAACAGCAAAGAAATGTTAATTTCTAGAACTGGCTGTATTTTGTGTGTATGTCCACATCTCTGTACTAGAAACTGGGCAGAGCCATCAACTTATTTCACCCTGGATTCACAAAACAGCTAAGCAAATAGTATCTGGCTGATCTTCATGGTAAGGAATCATGGACGAAAAGGCATAAGGTTGCCTATTTCCTTCTTACAAATCGCATCCATGCCTCAACTCTACGACCTTCTATGCCTTCGTGAAAGAAGGACCAGAACATAAAATGAATCTGCTCAGAACAGGACCTTTGCCCACCTGCCCACCTGCCCACCCCCCGCCCCAATCCATGTTTCCAGTCTCAAAAAAAAAAAAAAAAAAAAAAAGGAACGCAGAAATCATACTACCATCCACCTAAGGCAAAGCGTAAGAGAACAAACTTGCCAGGTAAGAGTCTGGATAGGAAGAGCAGGTCTGCAGCAGGGACATAACTACATTCAGACAAGTGCCAGGGTCCATCCCACAGCACAGCAGAGGATGCAGTGACTTCTGCAGTTAACTGCTTTGTGACAAAGCAGCTCTATTGGATTTCCTAAGGATGGATGATCCCTTAGTGTCGCCAGGACAGCACACCTTTAGAGGCAGGGTGTCTTTCTGTCCTGCCATACCAGACACTCTTCACTTTTCTAAGTGCTACGTAAGAAGCTGCCATCACAATAATTAGGGGATTGCATAGTGATCCACTGAAGCAGAGAACTTTTGCAAGATCCTTGCTCTCTCACAGGGTGCCAGGCTCTGGGTTCCTCATCAGAGCCAGTGAGCAGCAGCAGCTTTGAGGACAGTGGGTTTGGGAAGCCAAGAGGCAGCAACCGTTGCTGCTTATGGATAAAGCTGCCGGGCTGGCACTGACAACTTTGCCACATACAGAAGTCATCCATAGCAAGCCAGGAACAGACATTCACATATCCTAAGGACAGCAACCAGACCAGGGATTTCACTTTCAGCCAGGCATTCAAGTGGCAGCAGATACCTGTGGGACAATGCCAGTCTTGTGCTTTTAGAGACTCTAAGTTCCCTCTGTAGCACATGAGTGGACAATAGCTGTGTCTGTTACTAGATGTGGATTCTGCAACTAAAATGCCAGCAGCTGGCTCAGTTTAGGCTGAGCAGCATTGCTAGTATCTGCTAGTGTGTAACAGCCCATGGAAAGGAGGAAGAGGCACTCAGCACAAGCTTCATGTTTACTCAGCAAGCACCAGAAGCGAACCATCTCATTTCTAAACTCCTGTTGCCTCCCACTTTTTGTCTCATCATCACACATCTAAGCTACACATGTAAGGTACCATGAGCTAATTCGCTCATCCACTCCCTTTATTATAGCTCCTCTTGCTGTCTTCTCACCCGTCTCCCTCAACCAGCATACCAGAAGCCCCATGTACCGACATAAAAAAAAAAAAAAAAAAAAAAAAAGAAAAAGGCTCTGGAAGGTGTGATAAATAAAAAGGAACCATTAGCTCTTTCTTGCCCTTGCAAATAACAGAACTTCTCCTCCCTGACCTGTCCCATCCACTCTTAAGTCTTCCAACAAGCACTGATTTCTACTGCTGTTGTGAATAGCTGCAGGTGCTTTTTAATAGAAGCATGGGAAAGACAGACTTAGCATTAAGAGATCCTCAGAAATCTGTAATATTTCTGGTGATGGCACATTTGATTTCTAGGGGGATGTTTATGAAGTATGCATCATCACAGTCTCAGAACTTCATTCTCCACCTATTTAGGATTCCCACACTGGATTACAACCTGCCTTCATATATGAGATGTTGAAGCTTTCAATGAGGTCACACCAGACACTGACAAGTGCTGATGGGTGAGTCATGCTGCAGTAGCCAGAGATACTAGCAACAGATTTGTTAATCTGTATGCAGTCTAACTCTCTTTCTGGTCTAGAATCTTATTCAAGAGTGGAACACAATGTCTCAGAGATAGGTGACTACGAATTGCTGAAGAGCAAGGCCGTATTTTCACAACCATTTTACAGATTATAACAAGAATCAGTTCCTGGGAGTATGTTTACAACAATGCAAAATGTGACGGTTTACCTATTAAATGGAAGATCAAGATCCAGATGGGGTCAAGAGCAGAGCTGTCCATTGCAGATCACTGGAAAAGCTGCCATGCTAATAAGGAATCTAAGGGTTCTCAGAAGAGTTCCACCAACTCTTGCTCCAGCAGTTTAAATCATCATCTCCATCAAGTTGCTCTTCTAGAGGCTACATCACTGTACCAGAGTCAGCAGGCGTAAATACAGGTCCGTACACCAGCCAATCTAGCACAAAGGCCACTGTAGTAACAGGATTGTTAGGCTTGGGTTTGAGCTAAGACATCTAACTATAACTGAGCAGGGTCAGGCACAGAACAAACTCTCTTCTGCTGGCTCTGCTACAGGAGGGAAACCTGTGGCGAAGGTCTAGACCAGACAACGGCAACATCCTGAACCACCACACCAAAATTCAGTGGAGCTTGCCCATGAAACTTTGGAAGTGTGGCAAGAGGGACACAGAAAACCATGCAATAAGTGAGATATGGGGGCTGAGTACATGACAGCAGAAAAAGTTTCTTCATTTTGGCTAAACTACTGGACAGCCAGAAAAAGAATCAATAAGAAAGGGAAGGGGCAAACTAAATCTAAAAGAAATTCTGCAGAGGGAGAACAAAGAAACGAGGTGCTGTTGTATTTTCATTGCTACAAAGCTAAATTAAGCTTCCTAAGTCAAGCAGAAAAATAATTGTTTAAGACTTCTATTCAGAAGACAGCGTGAGCAGCAAATGCCAGTGGGACAACTAACAAAGGGTGTCTTCTCACAGAGAAAGCCACCTGGAGATTGCATAACTATAATGAGTTTCCTCCCAGTTTCACATTATTAGTCACCTTTCACCCTTCTCTGCCAAAGGCTTCTTCTTATCCATCCATCCAAGGACCAGAGCCAAGACACAAGCCTTTCCTGTGCTGCTTCTTTCCACCAGTCACTCTTCAAGGTCAAGGCCTCTACAATACTGATCCTTGCTGCCCATTTCAGCCATTTTGAACGAACTCCAGAGTAAAACCCTCTTTAGCCCTGCTGTTGGGAAAAGATCTGAGATACCTGAACAGACCCTCCTATACTCAGTTGTTATGGCCTGGAAAAACAGTTAGTTTTCAGAGCAACACATTTTGATTTTGCTGTTAAAAGGGAGTCAAGAACATTGTTGTCTATAGCTGTGTTCAAGAGACACCCCAAAACACCACTTACCTTTAAGCATCCAATCTATCAAAGTGCAGTGCATCTTCACGTGCTGTATTGGTGAAAATACATTGTACTGATATTCTGGAAGTACTTCCTAGCATCAGTTCATTTGGCCTGTATGTTATAAGCTATGTATAAAAAAAGCACCTGAAAAATGACAGCTTAATCAGCTTATTGTTATTCTCTTGCAGAGAAGGGTAAAAAGAATTCCTGGGTGTCCCTGGGCAACATATATTACAAAAGACCCTGAAAGTAATCAGAGGAAATGTACATCTGGCAAAAAGAGAATTTTTTTCAAGTTCTGAAAATATTTCAAAGCAAAACCATTGCAGAGATCCATCGAGGAGGCCTCACCAGCAGAAGACATGCCTACCTAGAGTCTCTTGGAAACCTGTTTGACTCAGGTGGAAATGACCTACTGGCATTTACTTGTAATTGCCCAGCATGGCAGTTGCTGAGGAAGGAAAAGCTGTTGAGTCATACGGCAAGCCGCTTTTCCACTTTTGTCTAGTTGCCCAGAGGGTAGAGTGGGACAGTCAGAAGGCTGAGATTCTGTTTATGCCTCTGACACTGATTTCCCATACGACCTTGGCAAGTACTACTTCTTGTGCCACTGTTTCCCCATTTCTTAATAGATAAAACCACTCCCTTGACTCATGGGACAATCATAAGTGCACAGCAAGGAACATGTTTGTTTAAACTAATGAAAGGTAAGAGAGAAGAGTGAAGAGTTATTATTGTTGTCATATAATACAAAAGCAGTTATGTAACAACATCAGTATTGCTTCATTTTAGCCATTATGACATAACAAACTGTCAGAGGCATAGTCTGACATAGTATCTTCATCCCAGTGAATGTACTGAAGCATTTACCTCATTGATACAAAACCAGATTACACCACTCTGGAAGACTCTACCTCGTTTATTTTGACCAGCCTTTCTCTAGAACATGTTTTTCCTGTATAACCTTGTAACCCTTAATAATGGCCCAAACTACACTATAGGAATGACACCAGGTTTCATGAGCTAGTAAAAGCAAAACAGTTCCTCACTTGTGCATTTCACAACTAGTCACACACTAAAACACACAAGTACTTATCATCTTTGCGAACAGCGAACAAGCTTAAGTTAGTTTCTAAACTGGTACATAATACAGACAAAGAACACATTCTAAAAATCTCAATGCCATGAAAGAACTAAAATATTCCCTAATTTGGCTAAATTACATTCTGCTTGTATGACGACAAATTTCCCAAAACAAAAGCATTGACAAGTGCAGTTCATAACTGCTATTGGAATTAATAACCAAATCTCATTGGTTCACATTCTGCGATTTATTCTAAAATTTACAATTGTTCATTTAAAAAAGGTCAGAATAAAGCAGCATGTGGACTGAAGGCTAAGGAAGGTATGACTGTGATTACAGCAGCTGAAACTCTGCCCTAATCACACTCTTATCTACTGAAAGCGTTTATAAAGCAATGATTACTGTACTAGGCCCCATCACTGCACTGAGTTAGTTCTGAAGCAGCACCTTCGCGTTGCTGTAAGAAGTTTATACTGCTAGAGGTGGTGTCATTCTGCTGAGACAGAAAGCCAAGCTTCTCATCACTTAAAGTCATTAAAAAAAATAAACTATGACACTTCTAAAGAAGTAGGGGTGTTAACCCCAATGTCCTGGCCAAATTCCCAGCTTGAGTAATTACAATGTGCCTTGAATAAATTCTTGCCACAGTTTCCGTTGGACATAGTATTGTTCTCTACTTCCTTTCCTACAATATTATGGAGTGCTGATGCATGCTCTTACAAAGGTCCTGTCTACACTGGAATGTCGTACGGGTCTACCCCAGGACCCAGCTCTGTGGCAGCACATTGGGAACAACGTGTTGAAACCAGTTCTGCCTGTCAGCAGAACCGCTAGGCAATTTGTAATTTTTATTTATTGATGTTCTGGCACCTCCTTCAGATGGAATTAACTTTGGGTATAGCTATCTGATAGACACACTGGTGCAAATCCCAGATGCAGACATACACAAGCCTGTTTAGTTTTTCTTTAAATGAACTAAATTTGCATCAGGAAATTAGCAAACTAAGCTAAACTAACTTTCTAGATGCCTACTATGATCATCTGAGAAGGCAGGAAGAGCATGCTTAATATCACAGGGCTAGAAAAGCATGTTAAATGTGCCTGTTTAGTTTAGCTGGCAACAATAAACATCATCATTTTCATACTGTCTGTTCCTTCAGAATTTCAGCAGACTTTTTCTAAACTGACGGTCCACAGATGATAGTGTTTATTTTTTAAGCAGTCACTGAATAACGTATCAAATGCAGATCTAGTATTTTAAGTAAAATACTTGACAGTTAATGGTAAAGCATTATTCACATTTTTCTGCAGCCACCGTTAGAGACTCTAAGGATTTTTACCTAGAGGTATCATTATCTTTTTATGTGTGTAACACAAAGAGCTGAGGCCCAGACTCTCTGCTGGTGTTTGCCGGGTTAGCTCCATGGACCTCACTAACCGAAGCTCTTGCTCTCATAATTCACGAGCTTTAAAGGCAATTTGTCTGCAGGAGGAAGTACAAGATCAAGATTCAGAAGAACCCGATTCTCAATTCTACCTTATGACCCCATGGGCACTCCCTCATACTGCTCCATTTTAGTTTTCCAATCTGCAAAAGCAAATGATACCCACTAATTTGACAAAACACATACAAGAACAAATTTATACTGATAGGCCATGCTGAGCAGATTTGTGTTAGACACCATTGTTCTAACGTTTGCAAATACAAATATTTACCTTTCAAGTATGTCCTTAATTTCCCCAGAAGCATGCCTCCAAACCCATATTGTTTTAGAAGACAGAAACTGTACTTTCAGAAAGTGGATGGTTTTATTTTTGTGCCATTACAAAAATGCTTTTTAACTTGTCAAACGATACGCTACAAATATCTTTGGCAGATGAATGAAACCAAGTTTCCTGTCATAGCTGCCAACTTCAAGGTTGAGATAATCAGATAAACCTTTAGTTTGCCTCTCCCAATACTTACAACAACATATGTTTGAAGTGATCCACATTTGTCTTACTATTCCTCTTGGGATTTGAAAAAGCAAAGTACCAGACCACTATGTGACAAGTTCGTGAAACTCTAGATGCAGTCCACAACTATTACAGCCAACGTCTGTTCTCAACTTTCCTCAGGTTTCCCCCATCCCAGGTTAAATAGCCCCCAGTAGCTCTGCTTGTCTAAAGGTAAATGCAAAGTTCACATAAATAGTATCCAGTATCATCCTCAACACTTGCTGGATACAAAGCCTTCTTATGGTACAAAATACCTGTTAGTTTACGGGAAAATAGGAAGGAAGTTTGTTTTGCTTGTTTTATTTCAGTGGTATCAGTAATACTGGATTTACAGAATTGTACTATTTCATACTGGGGACACCTCAAGACTGTGAATATTTGCAGGGTATTTCATAACTGAGAACACTGTCCCTTCAGATACAATTCTGACTTTAAAAGTGGAAGCAATCCCTGCAGACACACCTTTTACAAACTTTGTGTCTTATGTAACTGTTTCTATTAATTTATTATCAGGATGTCAGTACAAATTGTTATTTTGATGATTCCTTGCCCCCATACTTCTGAAAGGGAAAGCAACTATAAACACAAGGGAGACTGACCTCAGTGATTTCCTCTGTTCAGACAGGAGCACAATACACTTAAACACCATGACAAGGAGAGGTGGACTGTTTAGAATTCCTCCAGCTGTAATCTATAGTAAAAACAAATAAACAAATACGTGACTACAAGACACAATAATTAATCCCTGCATGAAGCCAACTGTTATCTCTAGCTCATAGATGGAGATATCAAAGCACACAAAGGCTCAACAACCTACCAAGTTCAAAACCCACCACTGAAAGCCAAGACTACAGCTCGGGAGGCCATGTGCTTGGTCCATGAGATTTTTTTTTTTTTTTTTTTCCCCCCTCTTCTGGCCATAAACCGGATACAGTTCTGCCAAGGGCAGACAGTCTGAAACGCACCCATTTGGTCAGGCCAGTTGCACAAGAGTTAGCTCAAGCAGACACCTACCACCTCCTGGGATTATTGCCTGTAGCTAGGCTGCTCCCTACCAGCAAGGCAGCTCCACTCAGCCGGGTATCCTCACCCCCAGCTGGCCTGTCCCAAACCCACCCTCCTTGCCCCACCTGCCCCCAAACAAGCTCCCACCTGCCCCAGACCTCTCCCCTGCCCTCCTCCTTCATCTCCCCACCCGTGTCCAGGCCCCACCTGCCGCGTCCCCAAGCCCTCCTTCTCACCGCTCCTCCCCACAGCCCCCAGCTAAGCTTCTCCACACCTTTCCTCAGTTTCCCCATTCCCCTTCAAGCCTCCCCCCCCCCAACCCCGCTGAGCTCTTACAGCCTCAGTACCCCCCCTCCCCATTTTCTCCCTCAGGCCCCTCTCACCCCTCCGGGTCCCCACGCGGGGCTCCCACAACCCCTCTCCCCCACACTCCCTCCTTCTCCACAACCCTCAGTCCTTCCAGCCCCCCCCCCCCAAGGTTCCCTCCTCTCCCTCAGCGACCCCTCACCCTAACTGCCCCCCCGCATTACCCTGAGCTCTCCCCCGAAAACTGCCCCTCACACAACCCAGCCGCCCCCTCACCCCGCCGCGCCACAACTGCCCCTCCGCCGCCCCCGGCCCCGCCTCCTCCTCCTCCCCCCAACCGCCGCCCCCCGCCCCTCCCGCCGGCCGCGGTGGTTGAGGCGGGGGGGGGGGGGAGAGGGCGGCGAAGTCTCGCGAGAGGGGCGGGCGGGGGCCGCTGGCTGCGGGCAGCGCGGAGCGGCGGCGACGGAGCAGCCGGAGCCCGGGCGGCGCTGAGGGGAAGGCGGCAGGCAGGCAGGCAGCTATCCCGGCGCGGCCCGGCCGAGGGATCCGCTCCGCCGCGGACAGAGCACGGCCGGCGCCGCTCGCCATCCCGTACGCCGTGCCCCCGCGGCGCGGCCTGGCCGCGGCTCGGCGAACGGGGCCCAGGCGGCGGCGGCGGCCGTGGTGGTGGTGGTGGCGGCGGCGGCGGCTGGGAGCTCCGCCGCGCCTGCCCTGCCATCTTAGGTGCCGTGCCCCGCCGCCTTTGTGCCCGCCGCGCCCGGGCACCCGCGGGGGCCGGGCCCGACGCCCCTCCGGGGGCGCCTCCCCCCGCGGGGCCGCCGCCCCTTGCCCCGCTCCTCCTCCTCCTCCTTCTCCTCCTCCTCCTCCTCCGCGGGGGGCCGACCGGCGCTCCCAGCCCGGCTGCGGCGGAGGGTAAGGCGGGCATCGCGGCGGGGGGCTCGGCCGGGGCGGGTCGGTGGCGGGGGCGCCCCCGGGAGGGGTGAGGGAGGAGGAAGGAGGGGGGGGGTGGTGGTGATGGGGGGGGGGCGGCCCGGTGGGGCCGGCGCCTCCCCCGCCGCGCTCTGCGGCAGTGCCGCAGGACTCGGGGCTGCTGCTTCGGCCCCGGCGGCGGGAGCCGAGCACCAGTGGGGGAACGGGCGGCGAAATGGCGTTTCTTCCCTCGGAGGGGCGGCCGCCGCCGGCGGGGTGTTCCCCGCGGCCGCCGCTGTCAGGGGCCGCCCGGGGCCTAGGGCTGGGGCAGGGCTGCCCGTTCCCACCGGCCAGGCGTGCCCAGCGTTTCGGTCCTTTTTGTCTGCGTGGCTCCGGTGGGCTTCGTCGGCCGAGCCCGGAGCCCCCGGGGGACTGGGGGGTCGCTCAGAGACCGGCGCGGATTCCTGCCCCCCCCCCCTTTTTTTTTTTTTTTCTTCCCCCGAGCTCTCTTCCCTACCCCTCGCTCCTCCCCAAGTGGTGAGTTTTCAGTGTAAATACCATTTTGTTCGGTGCTGGTATGGGATTTGGATGAAAGTGACCTATTTTAAAGACCTTTTATTGCTTCCCCTCAGCAATGCATGTGGCAGCCGATTCCGTTAGCCAAATAGCGTTTCCCAACCATTTTAATTTGTCAGATTAAAACATCTCATGGAGGCTAGATTTCTGTAACCCGCGTGTGGGTATGTCTTTAGAAATATCGTTCAGCCTGCTTTGCTGCAAGCATCTTTGGAGCATTAGAGTTCACCTTTGTCACTGTGAAAGCAGAAATAAATATAAACGCGATACCTGGGCGCCCGTAACATGCAGTTGTACCATTGTGTTGGGCGCGGTACAAGAAATGGGGGGGAGAACCAGGGATTAAAAATGGTTGTTGTCAAATGTAGATCTTTACATGTCTTAGGAAGAATGACAGAATGATATTAGCCTTGAGGACTTTCATTTATTTTCTTAGAAAAGCATTTCGTGTTTATCGTGCTTGTCTGTGCTGTTTATCATGGTATGGAGTATTTCATTAGGTGGCATTTTAGTGGCTGAGTTGGTTAAATAGCAGTTGCATTAACTAGTTGAACCAATTGTGTCCTTCACCTTTGACTGTTGCATTTTGAGAGCCCTTACAGCAGTGTGCCCATGCATGCCAAGGGCGGATTAATAAGATGTTACCTAAAGGTTTGGATGTTATTGATTCCTTACTATTAATGCTATTTATAGTGCATTTGACATGGCTCTTGTTTTATGTATTTGGATAAAGGTTATCAGCTTGGAATGCTTCAAATGAAATGTTCCCAAAATACCACCCCTAACATTATATATATATATATATATATATACACGCACACACACACACATATATATTGTTGAACAGTATAGTTCAGATCTTCAGTGTCTGAAAAATAGCTTTAGTAGGTAGCACATCATAATAGTGAAAACACGGTGGAAAACTGTGATGTGTTTTGACACTAGTGAAGGTTTGTTTTCACATTTCAGGATTACAGAATAACAACTGCTGGTGCACTAAATATGGTTTTAGATACATTCTTCTTGAAAGTACTTTGAGTCTACCTTTTCCTTGCCTTTGTGCCTGTTCATAGTGAGTGTGTCATAGTTTTTGCTACTTATGTCCAAGGGCAAACCTAATCAACGATTGGTTTGAGCCTTCATATTAGATTCTCCACAACATTGGCCTAGTTCTGACTGGTATGTTTGCCATTTTTAGGACTCCTCTTTCTTTTATCTGTAGACTGAAATATATTGATAAACTTGAACCTTAATTTGTCCTTTGAACTTGAGAGAATGTTTTTCTCCTCTGTTAAGAATATCTCACTGAAGAGAAAGTGATTCTGGTAGAACAGCTTAAATTAAATCTAATCCTGTTGAAACACAACTGCCTGAAGTAAAAACTCCTTGGATAGTTTGGTTTTGTTTGTTTGTTTTTTTTTTCCTTCTCAACTAGACTGAAATTAAGTGCTGCGTGTAGAGGACCAGATGTTGGCATTAAAATTATGTAGAGATAAGGTGACAGGCCTCAAGTTAGACTATTGGAAAAAGTTATCTATCGTATGTCTTTCCTTTAAATTCTGGTGTAAGCTAAGCTGGAGAATTTTAAATGTTTACTTCCATCTAAATAACATTTCCATTTGTGCAGCTTTCATCTTTGCCTGTCCATTATAATTCATCAGGTTTTGTCACCAGAATCACGTATTTTTAATGAGTTGTAAGACAGCCTCAGTTTTTATGCTTGGTGAGATACATTAGAAGAGAAGCAAATATCACACTAATAATTACATCTTCAGATGTATCCTAGTAGTGGATTTCCTGTAATGAGGATGTTTTGTAGAGAACAATAGATATGGCAATGAATTCAGAGATTTGTTTTAAAGATGTTGTAGGTAGCTGACTCTGCAGTAGTGAGTTCCACTTTGACACAACCGTTGCATGCTCAACAGGAACATTGGGTGGTTTCCAGGTAATTCGTTTTCAGGTGCTAATTCTCTTTCTAGCAAAGACAGACTGGATGTACTACTGCTGTTGTCTCTCTTGTCTCTCTCTTCTGCAAGGATGTACTTCTGATCTAACTTAATAGAGACTACAGTCATTTGCAAAATATGCCTCATAAAAGTTTATTTGACGGTATAGATGTTGTGTCAAATAAGAAAATGTTTAGGGTTGATCTGGCTCTCTT
The DNA here is from genome assembly GCF_026419915.1 of Harpia harpyja. NCBI lineage: Eukaryota > Metazoa > Chordata > Aves > Accipitriformes > Accipitridae > Harpia > Harpia harpyja. The sequence goes on along the minus strand of NC_068951.1, from coordinate 5,800,762 downwards.
TGTGATCCAGAAGTGGTATGGAAGCTATGATAAATATCACTTGTGTTACTCCATTCTCAGTGTATTTTGGAGAACACTTGCATAATCTCCAAGATCCTATCTTAGAAGCATTTTCTGTTGTGTTTTTGTTCATATTAAAATCATGTAAACAACATATTGGTATGTTGAAGTGCACACTAGAAACTACAGAAGTCTTTGGTATTACCAGGGGTGACCCAGGCTCTTTTCTTCTGAATTACAATGGTTATGGGTGGCCATTACATTTTTCCTGTTCAAGTATGCCATGTAGCATGAAGGTTTTTAGTTCTATTTCCTTTTGTGAAACTGGACAAAGGGAAGAGCTTAACTTCAACTCTGGACTAGAATCACATCTGAATGAGAAAGTTATCCTGGGTCTGACAGCAGGGTCTCCGTCATGGGTAACACAGATGTCGTCCCTCGGTTAACCATGTTTGAGACAAGCTTGCCTATAGCGGTACAGAGAGGGATGATTTAATACCTGCTGAGGCTGATGGCTGTCCTTTCTTTTATAACTCTTGAATGCGTCTTACTCTTCTCCACAAACTGCTCACTTTTGACCAACATGATGCAGGGTGAAACCCCGGTCTGTGTGGCCTTGTACTTGCTGGTGAGTTCCTGTTAGGCTAGAAGTTGATTTAGGTGTGTGGTCCCATCCTCCGCCTGCTTTTCCATGTATGTCATTCCATTGGCTCTGGTCTTTGATCCTGCACTGAGCCACACCAGCAGAAAGCTAACCTAAGGAAAAATGCAAAGAGTTTTGTGTCGGCTTGGTGATCTGAAATGGCTCAGTGCACAGTTGGGTGATGCTAGAGACAACCCAAGGGCCTGGGCTGCACCACGACAGCCAGCAATTAGATCAGTTTATGCTGCCATGGAACCACAGCTTGTACAAAGAGAAATGTTTGGAGACAGAGGTGGTTGGTGGCACTTTTCCCTAAACTTGTAGTCGTTAGGTTTCAGGATTCTTTGTTTTCATTGTTCTTTAACATGCTCAGGAGTTGCTCATCATACATTGATTTCTCTGTGGAGAAGAGACTGGAAAAAATCCAATGGATAAAGGGTCAGAAAACCACTAATCCCCTCATGTGAAGTTCCAGAGGGAGCTCAGCTGTGCAGAGCTGCAAAGCAGAGTCCTTCCTGTGAAGGCAGAACTTTAAAAACATGAAATCAGAGGTGAAGTGCAAAGTGTCTGAGGGGAAAAAGTGTGCACAAAACGGGAGGAAAGGATGGAGACCTGTTTAAAAGCACAGTTGGCTTTTAGACGCTGTATTCCCTCCTCCTTGTCTAAGTGCTCATTTACAGTACAAAACATGGAGGAAGGAATACTTTCTGAAGGCCTTTAGAAACACAATGGATGTTAGACAGCACAATGAGTGCTCCAAACGAGGTTTTCTAAAGCAGTTTTTAAACAAATATTTGGTGATCACTGGAATGACAGTATTTTTTTAATTACCAAAGGGAAGCCACTGAGACCTTTAATACTTTGTCAGAAATTAGTGCATTGTTACTCTTGACAATTTTTTTTTTTCACATCCTGCTAAATCTTGGTTTCTTTGCCAGAAGAAAAGACAAGGTAGCCACTGTAAACATAGCATGAAATTGCCAAAGCAGCAATAAGTTTTGTCTAAACAGAAAAGTTTCTCCAGTTTAATCGGAGCTTGCTGAGCCCAGCTATGCAGAGTTAGTTACGTACCTACATTGTAGCTTAGAGATGAGGTTTTTCCTTCTCATAGAGGTGTGGTGAGGACAGCCCAACAGACATTCTGAGTTACGGTGATGATGGCTTCTTAACACGAGTGGACAGTAGCTAATAGTTTTGCCTGTTGTATTGCTTGGCTAGAAGTAGTTTTGATTTTTCTCTCGGGGTCAGGATGGGGTGACAGCATGAGATTTACATATTGAATATTGTCCTTAGAATGGAAAAAGCTAGAAATGTTTTGTTTTGGGGAAAACTTAGATCTTGAGGAAAGAAGTGAAAATCACAGAACTCTACAGCTGGCAGGCTGTGCAGTTTTCTGTGCCTGTGATCTTCCACTGACCCTTACTACACTCCTGGCTACAGCCATGCAAATATTTTCTTTAGAGTGAGATGTAATTTTATAAAAACAGTTTTCTCCTACGCTCATCAAGTGTAGCATGTTTACAGGGCAGCCTTCTATCAGAATGTGGGTGAGTGGTGCCTGTGAATTTAGTTGGAAGCTTTTGCTGCGTGTCAGTGATGTCAAGCCATATTTGAAAAGTAAATTTTGATGTTTAATCTTAATCTCAGAGATTCTTGCTTATAGCTTTCAGACTGAAAGCCAATGTGTATTACACCTGAATTCTTAAAATGTGAGTAAAATTGCTTTCAGCCTTTCACTTAGTTCAGCTAAACTACAAAATCCCTTTTTCTTCCCTTTACTAAGCATCGGTAGACACAGTTTTTGAGGGGTTAGGCCCTTTAAGATCAGTCCCTCTCTTTGCGTTGCTGGTTTAGCTTCACTTCATTCCAGTCTGGGTGATTTCTAACCCGTGGAAAGCTTTGGGATCCAGGAGCATAGGAAAGTAGAATATGCAAATGCAAGTATGTTGAAAGAGTAGGGAATATTTCTTGTAACAGTTTTTGGCTTGTTCCCCGTCCATGTGTTCAGTCTGTTTTCCAAGCATCCAGCAATCCTTCCTCTTCCCTGACATACCGCTACTCAAAGGCAATAACAGACCCATGAGCCCGTTCCCAGAGAATTGTTGTATTGGGATTTCTTGGAAAGAATCGCATGTGGTATTGCACATGTTTGTTATTTTTGCCTCCCTCCCCCTTCTTAATATGCAGTTCTTATTTCCCGCCTCAGTCCTCTTTTAATTGGAGACTGTCACTCCCTCCCCCAGCCGAGGAGATGAGAAGAGAGGTTATTTTTGCTAACGCTGTTTCTCAAATAGGCCACGGGTATACAGTAAGTAGTGCAGTAACTTTCTCCATGGGAAACCATCAGTTACTAGGATTTCTCAAGCTGGGTCCCGGTGGCAGTGCAACATGTTTCTTCTTTAGTTCTGGCTTGCAGTTGTCACTAGCATAACTCCTCCCAGTTCTCACTTCCTTGTAACCCAATCTGAATAAAGATCATGGGATTTGAATGTGCCTTGCTTTTCTGCTGCTGCTCTGAATGTTTGGGTTGTTTCTGTGTTCTCTGTAAACTGTACGCAGTGATCTTTGCTTTTTGGCTTTGCCTGTTCCAAAGAGCAGTTGACAGTTGTTAAAATCAGTTCTGGGCCAGCCATGATTTGATGCGATTAAACTGTGTTAAATATGTTCCAGAACTGTTTCTTGGCCTAGATAGCAAACTAGTTAAACCCTGGTTTTGAAATCTATTTATGTATGATTTGGCTCTGTACCCCTAGGTAAGCTGTCTGCCTCTTAAAGGGTCAAACAGCACAGGATCTATGCACAGCACGTGATCTTCTGCCTTTAAATCCACCACCCTCCCACATCTCCTTGGGCTTTTTTATTACACTTTGCATATCGAACTCTTGTCTTGAGAATTATATACTGGCCTAAATGTAGTAATGTGGTTTCACCATCCATAAAGACTAACTGTGTTGCAGTGATATGATTTTCCCTGGCATCAGCTGAACTGGTATAAACCCCACTTTATACTTACTCGGTATATCCCGAGTATGCAGGCAGGCTCCTAGATTGAGGTTTTTATGGAGGTTTGCAACTTTAATTAAAAAAGAGGGTAACCTAGGCCTTAACAAAATTTCATGCTGGCTTCTAGAAGTGCGTATCAAAGTTGGGAAGGAAATAATGGTACGTTTCAGAGGCAGTGCCTTGCTAAGAATGCCAAGCTCCGTTTTTATTATAGGTTAATTACCATATAGGCAAACCCCGAGCTCTTACCTGGGTTTTTGGCTTAATTTTCCTTCTTCCTTTTCCACACAAAACCCCCTCTAACCCATGCTTTGAAGTATTTAAAACTAGGTTAGTCTCTGGCTGGAGGTGTGTGGTAGAACCTCCTGCTAATTCTTGCTGGGACCTGCCCGTTTTGCAGCAAGAATGCAGGCGAACCCATCTGAATGCTGATCATCTGTCCTTTGTGGAGGATGGAAGATTATTTTTCCTTCATTTGACACAATACATGGGCAAAGGAATCCTAGAGCATCTCCACTCCAAAAGCCACGTCAAGTGCCCAGAGCTGTACAAGCAGGAGTGCATGCCCGTGGAGGTGAGGGAGGATGCTTGGTCTGAGTTTAGTTGATTGCATGACAGTCACTGGAGATATTTCCTTCTCCCACTCTCAGAAGATGTTGCTGTGAGCTGCTAGCTCAGAAGTTGACCGTGTTCTTACCAGATCAACCTACACAGCAGTCCTGAACTGACCAGAGTCTTCAAAATTTCACTCTGTTGCTGACTGGGAAGACAGAGCACAGGGTCCCAAACACTAAGATAACCTGTACTTAAGAAGAGGTCAATATGCAGGCTTTTTATCCAAAATAAAATATTATGGAAGAAGCAAGTTCTCATCCTCACCATTACCTCTGATTTCATTGCAATACTGATGTTTTAAATTTGTTTGCAAAAAACAAGACTGGGCAAACAATTTGTTCCTGATTTGACACTAACAAGCAGAGTGCTTTGGATACTAGATCTAACATGAAAATAGTTTACTTACAAAGAACATGATTTACCTTCACTAGCTCATAATTAGTCACAAAACCATAAAGAAGACTTAAAGAATTATTTGCTAGTTTATTGAAAAAGATTTGACATGCAGTTTTTGATGCACACTGTTCTTTAAAATATTTTGGAAAAGTCTCTACATTTTCCAAAATATTTTAATGGTAGGTTCTTTTTCTTAAATAGCCCATATGTCTTGAAGACATTAATTCACACATTATTTTAACTATCTTGTATTTTCCCTTGTTGTTGGAATTGGTTATTGTGGGTGACTGTGCCGGCAGGCAATCACATGGAGTCTTTCCACAGTGGCTGGTCCAGCACCAGGGTATGTGATCCTCATTTGAATAGTCTTCCTGTTGCACTCTCTGGTATTGAAAATTAATTACTGTAGTGACTACAAATTAGTATAATCACTATGCTCTTTGTAGGTATTACAAATATTTTTATGTTTAAATAGAAATAGCTAGCATTAATATTAATACTATGAGAAATAAAATATTAATACACAAATAGAAATTTAAGTAAGCTATAACACAGAAAGATTATCTTACATGTGTGATGTTTTTATAATTTTCTCTGAGTTGGCAGAATAATAATAGTAATTCCCAGTTCTGAATTTCATCTATAAATATCAAGGTATTTGAAATGGATGATGAATGCATATTTATTTTTCACACATATAAGGTGGGGATACTGAAGTACAGGTTGGGGAGTGAGCGATTTGCCCAGCATAGCTGGTGACAGAGGTAGAAGAATTTGTCTCCCCAGTCCCCAGTTAACATCTAACCAGCAGGACTGCAGTACCTCCTAGGTTCTAAAGTAAAAGCAGAAGTGTATGAGATGCTGCATTGTCTGTGGTGTGTGGTGGAACAGTACAGACCTCAAAGTTCAGCAGCACCACTGTCCCAGATCTCTTCCTGAAAGTCTGGCTGACCTACTAATGATGCAGGGGACTGCTTTTTTTGTTTCATCATATAAGCGCTATGTAGATTTTTCTTATCATAATGGCAGTTTGATGCTGTTCATGAATGAGCTGGCTAAATCTTGAAATTTATAATATTATGTGTTACTATGATGTGACTTGTTGCTGATTTTTATTTTTAAATAAATCTGAAAGGGGCCTTTAGTGCATTGTAGATTAGTCTCTGAACTTGATGAACAACAAACTAAGTCTTTTCATTCTGGGAGTCAGTCACACACAGGGATAACTGGGAACTGCTCACCCAAGTAAAAAAATGTTCTTGTGCAGATATAATTGCAAGACTTGGGGATTGTCTGGACATCTTTATGGAGATCTGTGGAGGCAGAGTGTATCCTTTTATCCTGTTTGTGCAGTCCCTACTACAGCTGAATCTCACTTCTTCTTAAGGGTCTGGTTATTGTGTAATGCAAATGCACACTGCTGTTTTCTGTAAAAAGCTGAAAGCGTCCTCACCTGGTACACTAGGAGGGAAGAAGAGTTTTGAGCCCCTGTACCTGTCAGGAATCTGTAAGCATTGCTGAGTGAGCCATTGCTCAGCTCATCACTAGTAACTTTTATCCGTTCTAGATTCTACTTTAACTGTCTCTGCAGAGAGGTTTACGGTGTTGGTATTCATTTAAAGCATATCTATGCAGTAAAATTGCTGGGGCTTATTTGGAAACAATAAAACTAAGGATTTTGGTGCTTCAGTCATGTTATTTTTAAGCTAGAATAACCCAAAAAGCATAAAAACCTTGAAAATTGAGTCCCTGTGTGGAAGTGCTCTATATTTTTGGACCTTGGTTTTCTGAGGGATTTTTGTTCAATGTTGCCACAACCATGGAGTATGAAATTTAGCAAGTTTTCTCCAAGATCTGCTTTCAGCTTTGTAACTAATGCTACCTTGTGCTGGTTTGAAATAGTTCATAGGTGTTTATCATGTGCATTGCAAAATCTACCTACCTATTTACATAGGTGTTGGGGAAACAAGGATGATACGGACTAGCATGAGTGGTACGGAGCAGCATGAGTGGAAGGAGAGTATGGTGTGAGTTGTGATTCTACTTGTCTGCTTATTTTCTGGTTTGGAGGCATCGAGCACCTGCTGATTTAGGGGTTTTCTATATGTGATTTCATACCTGTGATTAGCATTTCTAAGGACATGACACATACGGTCTCACCACTAAAATACGTTCTGTAAATATGTAAACAGAAAATTACAGAGATGGTCATTGTCCATCTGTCCTGACTAGTCTCTAGAGTTAACCCAACAGGACTCAGCATGCTTCATTGGGCCCATCCGATATAACAGATCTCGGACTTCAAACTTAGGAGTAAAATTCCTTCTCTGAGTGGAGTGACCACCTCCTTTTGATGCTTCCTTAATGGCAGTTGCTTGTCTCATTTTCTTTGTTTTTAATCACTGGGGCAGGAGATTGAGATATTTAGATAGCGTATTCCAGTGTCTTACCATTTTACTGTTTAAAGTCTTGAAGTCAAACTCTCTAGAAAACTTCAGCTGCTTCACAGAAATCTGTAATTGCATTTTATCTGAAATCAACCATTTGTTATGCCAGAATTTCTCAAAGTAGATGATGAACAGTAATAACAGGCCTTGTAAGTTCTGGGTAGGTGTGAGACATCCTGTATAATGATGTCTTTTAAAAATCTTTTTCTGGACAAAATCTGAGAATGATACCTGGTTAGTTGATGTTATTGTTGGAGTATTGTCCCTAAGTTAATAGCAAGGCTGTGTTTGTTCTGCTGCTTTGAGAAATTATTAGTATTCTGTCTGAATTGAGCAGGCTGCTAATACTGATTAGCTTGTGCTTAAGGTGGAGATGGCAATCTCCTTAATTTCATATTTAATTACCAAAAAATCACAGCAAAGAGCTATTGAATGATTTGTCACCATTGTGCTGTTCAGTAGCTATCAGTGGAACCATGTGACCACTGGGTATTTAATATCTTCCCCTTCTATAATTCTCCTTTTTTTTTTATCTTTGCTGTTTTTTGTTGTTGCTGTTTAAGTGATAAATTGTTAGGAGCAAGGAAAATGGTCACGTACCATCTAGTTTGGTGTCTTGAATCTCCAGGAAGCATCTTGGAGATTTGCTTCCAAGATTTGCAGACTTTTCTCACTTAAAACCTGTTATTTCTGAGCTTGCCAGTCATGTCGATATGTTGAGTTCAGGTATTACATGAAGAATAAATCTCCTTGTGACATGGAGCAGTCAGTGCACATGTTCTAGCACGGGCCTCTCCTGAGTTTTAATAAATACAGACAAGGTATAAATGCCTCTTCACTGCAAGAGGCGTGTTTTTTCCCTCTGCAGGTGCTACCTTCCGCATGCATACACATCTAGCAATTCCTCTGTCTCTGGTATAGCATATGCACTTGCTCTGCAGGAAAGATGCTTTTTAGAATGCTTACCTCATATGGAAGAAATAACTTTATAAAGCCTTTAAGTAAGAGCAGTTTCCAATTTACAGCGACTTAAACATGCTATGCTTTGCTTTGTTTCATCCTGGTGAAAGCCACTTGCCTGTATAACCCGAAAACAATAATAAAACAGGCATAAACAAGCATAAAACAATGTACTGTTCAAGGTATCTTTATAGGCAAACAGTAACTAAACACACTTTAACTTTATTCTGCCTGGCCTGGAAAGCATCAGCACTGTTGCCTTCTCCCATTTTGATGGGCTGCTCTCATGGGCCAGGGGTCTGAAGGGAAAATTATTTTACCCCTGGACACATTAAGTTTTGAGTTGTCCAAAAGGTAACAGCCAGAAGCAGAGCTGTTCTGAGCTCTTGTTTGAGGGAGAGCTGCTTCCCTCCTGTTTGGGTTTTGCTTTTTTTTGTAGGTGTGATGTCATCATTCTGCGAGGTCTGCGCCACCGTGTCCTCCAGGAAAACAAAACGGGGGGACGAGACCTGAATGTCAAATGCAAAAAACAAGCAGATCTGATTCTTCCTCTCCTCCCTCCCCCTTTTTCTTTGAAAGGAGCTTTCAAGCTGACTTTATACAAGAGGAATTAGCTTAATAGAAAAAAGAGAGCGAGAGAAGCACAGTTATTTCTTTTCAGATCTGACTATCAAGTTTTCAAAAATAACTTCTTCCTGCCTTGCTGGAGGGTGTGATGTAGATTATGTGCCAGATGCAAATATATGGGCATTTTATAAATACCTAAGTCCTCCTTAGTTCAGGGATCTTTTTTCTTTTAATGTAACCTTTGTTTGTTTTTTACTGTTTTGGAGATATTTAAATAAGTACTGCACAGTGACTTCTTGTCACGTTTGTGTTGGTTTCTACCAGAGAAGTGTCCCATATGCTTCAGATGTTTGTATAAATATCATGGTAGTACTAACAGCAGCCTTCCACCAAGATTACTGTTGGGTCCTGGCCAGGGTCAGGGGAGCAGCCAAAACCAACTGCAGGACTGATATAACCAGGGTGATTTTTGTTAAAGCCTGTGAAATTTAATATAAGAGTGTATCCGAGTTCTTCCTTTTCTATGGGAGCCCTTTTGTGGCCTAGCAGCAACTGGCTTTCATGTAGCTTGTTAGCTATACTAAGCAATATGGTTCATATAAATATGGACAGGTTTATTCTTTTTTAAGGTTAGAGCTTTAGATATTCCCTCACTCAAAATGACTTTGCAAAATGATCTGCAGAGAGCCTTTTTCAGGTATTTGGAGGCCATAAACTCTGAGTATTGGTTGTGAGAGGATAGGCTGGTGGTGTCCGAGAAGCTGTCCAGATGTAGTAAGAACTGGGCAGCGAGCAACACTGGAGCTGATATTCTTTGCCCCATTGTGTTCAGGAACCTTAATTACTTCTTGGTTGCTCTTTATAGCTTGCATCCAAAAAGTAAATACTGTTTTCTGGCATGGCATGTTGAGTTCTCAGTAGCTCCCTGTCCAGCTGGGCTGCATGGGTGATCTGCATGCATGATGAGGGAGCAGTTCTCGCTTTTTGCTGGTCGGTTGTTAGGGCAGTATCTGCCCAAGGTATCAGGAGGTTGTCCTACTTTCCCAGCTCAAAAATCCAAGATTCTTAGAATTTGTAAAATGGACACCTGACTTTCCCTTTGTTTATTAGCCAACAGGAGCAGTCAGCAAATAGATCTTCTTTTAATAAAGGAAATGTTGCTTGAAACTTTACTGGTTTTTTTTCTCTTATTTGTCTGTTCCTACTGACAAACAAAAGGCATAATCCGTTATTCCAAACTGCTGAAAAAGAGGCTTCAAATTGCCAGGTATGAAATTATGCTGCTTGTTCAGTTACCAGTAGGAAACGGCATGCGAGATGTTTCAAAACCTACAAAGGAGAAAGTTCTTTGTATGTGTGAATTTAGTATTCACAAAAGGTGTCAGATTGACAGCCTTGGAGATTGTAGAGATTGGAATTTTATTTATCCCTAGAGTAGGTGCAGTGCAGACTGCAATAGTGCAAAAATTTGCTGTATTACTCTGCTTTTATACCCTACTAGTGCCCTTCACAGGCAGCCTCCAGGGGCAAGGAGCTCCTTTTTTCTCTGTGCCCCTTCCAGTAGCTGGCTGCCAGAAGGATGTGAGGGTGGGTTTTTTTGTGTGTGATGTGGGTGCTTGTCTCCTGAAATCTAAACAGATGTGAAAGGAATTTGATATCATCTACCTCTAAATAGCCACTGGAGCAAAGGCAGCCTTCAGCCCCCATGTTCTCTGGTGGTATGCAGGCTGGTACTCTCGAGTCAAAAGATGCTAGCAGTCCTGAGTCTTGTTATTCACTGACTTAGCCATTCTTCTGCAAAAGTTGAACACTCTGTCTTGTGATAAATGTAAATTCTATTGAGAGATAAGATTATAAAATCAGGTAAATAATACTGGTCCTTGTTTTAGTAGACTGGGCACTGGGTGAAACTTGAAAAAGAAACACAGAGCCTATGTATTTAATGGTTAGAATAAGAAATGGGATGTCAGACCTTTCTGTTCTTGCTGTGAACTTGTATGGTCTTGGACAGGTCACCTCTTATTCACACAGTTTACATGTTTGTAAGGTAAGAAAGTTTATTGCAACTCTGCTAAATACTCAGAAAATATCAGGTGCTTTTTAAGCCTTGGTAATGAAAGTATAGGTCAGATGTGACATTGTGAGTTTTGGCAGTTGATAATATCCTCTTAGGAGAAAGTAGTGAAAATGAAAAAAAACCCAGGGAGATGGAGCAACCTCTAGTCACCAAAGCGCTGGTCTTTCCACGTTTTTCCAGACCCAGCATAAGACCTGAGAAATGCCAAAGAACCTGTGAATGGAGATGTCGCAGGTGTGGTCCTCTCCATCCTGGTGAGTTGACACAGTCGGCCGATGTTAGTCATGCAGAGCTGTCCTCCTCGCTCTGCAGGCTGTGAAACCCTCAGCCTGAGCTGCGATCTGCTTTCTTCAATCCATGTAGAAAACACATTTGAATGCCACAGACTGATAATATTTCAGCTTCACAATGAACGGTCTTTATTTCAGAGGGATGATTTTATTTTACTTTTCACCAGCAATTAAATACCATCAACCCCAGTGCAAACCATTGCTTCTGTCCCAAAAGGAAAAGCTCTTTGTAAAAGCTTCTACTGTTCACCAGGACAGAATTTCTAATACAGTTTCTCAGTATGAAGTATCTGTGGCATGATAAAATCTAAACATGCATAGCTATCGTTAATTAAGCTGGATTTTAGGTAACTACTGATTGTCTTCTCATGTGCTCTTTTTAAATTCCATGAGTTTTCTTAAAATCTAAGTGAAAAATGCTGCAAATTTTTCTACCTCAGAATAAGGCCTAGTTCACTGCAGCCGTAGCTGTGCGTAGGGTAGATTCGTAAATACTGTAAGGAAGAGGACCGTTTTAAGGGAACCTGGACAGATATGGTGACAGTATTGAAACTCTAATGCAGGCAACTTCTCTTGTTTTGTCTAAAAATCTTTGATAAACTCTCCAGGGAAGTAGGAGGGTCTCTGGGAGGTGTCATGAAAGAAAAGTGTAATGTTTTGTGTGAGTTGTCCATTTGTTAAAATGAAAATGGAGAAAGAATACCAAGCCCTGTTTCTGGGGAAAAAAACCCCAACAAAACAACCCCCCCCACACACACTAAAACAAACCAGCAGGTGATTTATTTTTGAAAATTTCTAATGTCCTCCTGGCAAGGTCTGTCCCACTGCTCTCTTGGGACTGTTCTCGTGGCTGTCCTTGTCCCCTGGTGCTTTACTTCTTCCATATCTTGATAGAGCCAGACCCCTATGTTGCATATTTGCAGACCATCTTAAGGAAGCCCTTCAGACCATACAGCTTAATCCTGCTATAGCTGAGCCATGTGGTGATAGCACTGGGTAGGAACTTTTATCATCTTCAGTTACCATCCTTCATTAGATGGCATGATTGTGTGCCCCTGAGTAGCATGGTTTAGCTTTGACCAAATCACTGATTGCCTTCAGATCAGAGTCCAGCTGCTGCTGCCGTCCAGCAAGGTGCAGGCAGCTGTGCTGGCTGAGACAAAGGCCTTTGAGCTCAATCCCTGCCAGCAGTGAATGCTTAAGGAAAAGTATAAGATCATTTTAATTGGCTTTTTCTTTGCAACGCTATTCCTTTACTACATCTCTCAAAGATCAGGTCAGTCTTGGAAAAGTCACCTGTTGGCAGCTCCCTGCCTCACCTCATGCAAAAGCTGAGGCCAGAGTCCGTGAAACAGGCAGGACAACCTTGTTTTCAGAAACCCCAAGTGTGAGAGCAGGTTCCACCATATCTCAATTAACCTTTTATTTAAAGGCATAGAAAATAGTTTTGTCCATTGACTGAAGCAATCAAATTATCATTCACCTCAGCTAAAGGGTAGGAGTGGAAATGGTTGCTGATTATTTCTTTTTCGTTCATTTGCTTTTGTGAATGATTGCTGAGAACAGCTGGATTAAGCGGCTTTGTGTGTGAGCACACAAAGAACCCGTGAAATATAAAGGTGTTTGGATCTGTGCTATTGGAATAGACCAATCTCTGATTACAGTTTTCTGTCAAATTTGGGATGGATGTGTTCCTACTTGAGCTGAAATTGCCTTTTCAGCCTTAAAATACTTTAACGCTTACTAGGTACGTTCAAGCGACTTAAGTGCTTTCCTCCTCTCTTCAGGCCAGAAGAAAGTGCTGTATTTCATGCTTGGGAGCTGAAGAGTTGGTGTACAGGAGAAAAATTTTTTTAAATACTCCCAGTAAGAGTCAGCCTAGGTAGGATGGACCTTGGGCATTAAAACCTGCTTTGTGGGCCTTGTTTCTGAATTGTTGTTCCAAGTATTTGCTTCAGGTGCAGATGCTGACCTACCTCTTTCATCCCTTGTATTCAGGACAATTAGTAATACTGCCAAAACCAGAAAAGAGCCAGATAATTTTTTTTAAAGCAGGTTTTTGGAGAAAAGATGTAGTCATTTACCTTCTGTATGTGCACAATAATGTATCTACTTAACCTGTCTTTCTAGTGGAGAGGCAGTCAAGCAACAGGATGTCTAAGTCTGTGGTTTGATGGACTTTTTAGTAAACCTTCTGTAAGGAGAGATCTGCTGAATTTACTGAGTATGTTCCACTGCAGTGGATTCCACTCTTCGCTTCTATAGTGCTTGCAGATGCTGACGTTCAGAGAAAACGTAGCACTTGAGCATTCCATGCATGTGTCTTCCTCCTAGCAATATATACATAAAACAATGATATAGGCAGGTAAAGCATAAAGATTAATTTGTTTTATATAAGTTCCATCAAGATGGAGACTCTTTGTATTTGCAAAACACCTCCTGGAACAGGGGCTTAGTCCTTAGTGGCACCCACTCTTACAGTGCAATGTGCAGTGGTAATAAGAGGGTAAACCAGCACTATGCGTTGCGTAGGCATTTTGCAGCTCCTGGTGCTGAGCAGGCAGTTATCCTCAGAGAGCAGCTGAAGATGCTCCAGCCCTGGTCTATGGGAGATCAGAAGGACTTTTCCCTGCAAGAGAGGCTCCTCTTGTTTCCAGTTCCTAGACTGTCGGGAATCTCTGTCCTGTGTTCAGTGAATCATTCCTGGAGAGCACCCAGGCAGTGTGGAGGAGGAAAATGCCTGGTGTGAATGCAGGAGGTATAAAAGTCAGATGAGAGAGGAGATAAGAATACGTCAGGACAGAAGTATAGTGAAACTGGGGCTGCAGAGGGATCGAAGAGGAAGGTGCTACAGCTGGTAGAGAAATGGAGCTGGAGGTTTGCAGGAGAGGTGACTTGGGAGCCTGGGAGATGGGGAGGGAGGCAGCAGGTGAAGATGGGTTGGCAAGGGAGATGGCAGTCTGAATTCTGACACTTTCCAATTTTGGAATGCTTGCCTTTGTAACCTTAATAATTTTGTTCTAATACACTAGATACAAAAATTACATTATATATTCTGAGGAATTTGGTTACTATGGTAATGGGTATATAAGTACATAAGAGATAAGATGTCAGAAAACGGAACAGCTGTAATGTAGCACACAAACCTATGACTGCCTGAATTTGGGAAGCAGGCCGTTACAAACTTCTCCTGCTTCAGTCTCACATCTCGCTGTCTCTTCCTGTGTGAAAGTGACGTAAGAGTTTCTGCAACAAATCTTTCGGGTTTACAGAATTTCAGCAGATGTGCCCAAAATTTCTAGGTAAACAGACTGCATACCTCCCTTCCGTGCCAAGACAGGGAGGTCTCTGTTCCCACCTAGCTGCTGGAAGTGCGGGACCAGTGCACTTGCACTGACCAGCTGGACCACCAGCCTGTGGGATGGGAGCGGGCTGGTGCTGCCTGTCCTCTGCTCTGGCACCCTCCTTCCCCCTTGCTCGAAGGTCGGGGCTGGCTGAGCCATGGGTGGGTGACTCGTTCCCAGGGTCACACAACCAGTTTCCCTGTCCTCACTGTTGGTGCCCTGTCTAGATGGATTTGAGGTAGTGCAGCTGGTACCTATTTTTTAAGTCTTTGCCAGAAGCCATTGCTTTCATTGTGGCAGCTTGGTGATCTTGCTCAGCCGTAGCAGTTGAGGAAGGTGATGGGGAGCAAGAGCATCCTGGGGAGTGCCAGGCAGAAATGTGGGGTAGCCATCGACACAGGAGTGGAAAGGACGATGGTTCTTGCACACTTCTTATCCCTTCCCTTCCCCCATCTGCAGCAAGGATACGTTTTGTGTGCCCACCCACACCTTCTGATTTAAAAACTACTTGTATGGTGTTTCCCATGCTTGGGGACAAATGGGTTGTGAGGGGGACTAGCCTCAACAGGAGACTTGCTGGAGAGCTGATGGAGCAAGACAGTGGCTGGGCTGGAGGAGCACTGCGAGTACAGTTCATCTCACGTAGGCGAACGTCAGTACAGCACAGGACACAGCATCATGTTGGAGACTTCTTAAAGTCAAGTATGGTGTAATGGTGTAGAGACTGGCTATGGGAAGGTGAATTCATGCTGTTGAAGGAGGAAGTGTGGGCTAGAGGGAAGCTGCTTGAATGGTGTTTTGGTCTTGATGTACACATGAAAGGACTGTGTTAATAAAATTTGCTGGGGCAAAGTTGGGGGGTATTGTCAATCCGGAGGAGGCCTGGAGTCTCACTCGGCCGGACTGAATGAGCTGGAGGATTTGCAATAATAGAGACAGAAACAGGATAGTACAAAGTGCATGGTCATGCAGTAACAACAAATATATCATAACATATAATATATAAATATATATAATAATATATGTATATAATATATATAAAAATGTGGTTTATCAGTTAGAAATGGAAAGGTGCAAAAGACTTGAGTGTATCTATTGATACCATGGTGATGTTAAAATTTTAATGCTCTGTGTCCAGGAAATCAGCAGATGTGGAGAATTCCGGTCAGGGATGTTTAAAAAAAAAAAAAAAAAGCCTTAGTTTGGGACAGATATGAGGAAGGGCTGTTAGGACGGTCTGGGAAGTCAATTCTCCCTCTTGTGTCATACAGGAAGGTAAAACTGGCTTGCTTTTTTGAGCTAACAGGCTAAGGGGACACATACTGCATCTCTGTACTTGTGTTTATCCCTCAATATTGAAAAGGGAAAAAAACTGTTTAAACTTTAGGGACAGTATGGGAAAAAGAGTAAGTCAGTATAAACTGACAAATAATAAATACAAACTGTAAATCAGTCTTAATCAGTTCTTAATCTTAGATTGATTCCTAATCAAAATAGGAGTGGGGATCTGGAGCAGCCTTGTAATCGGAGTAGTGGCTTTGGGAAGTTCTCAGGAGTTGGTTATTATTTGATGATTGGATTCTATTATATAGTTGCCTAAAATAGCAGGAACAGGACTTAATAAGACCTTCAGTCCTATGATCTTAACTATCCGATTGAGACATATTCTGTATCTGAACCATTGTTACCTAAATTGTTTTGTATATTAGTTGAAAGGAGCATTTTCTCCATGAAAGCAGATAAAACTCATCAAATTAAAAGGGTATGCTTGTTATTTAAATAATACATACTGAGAACTATTTTTTAAGTGAAAGGCATAAAGGGAAATAATCTAGACCTTGCAGAATTCCCTGGAGAAGCATTTCTTCAAGTAGGTAAAATAGTGAAAAAAGGTGTTTTTTCATTTGTTGTTGCTTGCTTTTGGTTGTTTGATTCATGCCTTGCTGTGTGCTGTTTAAAAGATTGTCCTGCTCAGTCATGTGGAGACAGGAAAAATAAATACTCGAGCTGGAGTAAAACTGGACAAATTGCCATGACTTTGGGGAATTCCAGCAGGAAAGAAGGTGCTCACAGGCTCTAGAAATGTGTGAAATAATTGCTCGGTAAAGGTACTCCATTTATGGGTACAGATAATCTGGTAGAACAGATTTAACAGTTACAGAAGGTTTTAAACTCTTTTAATGCTGGAATATGTTTGAACACCTTTTTGAACCTGCTTTAAGTTACAAACTTACGTAAGCAGCTGTATACCCTTGCTGTACTGTACTGCTAACGCCTCTTTCTGTGTGCTCCATTAGGTTGGTCACTCCTTCTAAAGAACAGAATAGCCTTTCACTGGTAATCTGTTCTGAAAAGGTTTTTCTGCATTTGCCCAGTGATGAAGGTCCATCACATACGTGTACCTTACTAGAACCTAGTAAGGTATTTTCTCATTATTTCTGTGCAGCCTTTCAATAAAACTTTTTTTCTGTTTGTGATAGTAGTCATATATTTTATAAACTCCTGTGTTAAACAAAATTGACCTTTTTCATAACAAAGTGTGGTTTAATGATGCTTGTTTGACCCTAGAAGAATATCAATATAAAAATTGTCATCCAGATTCTAATACATCGCCTGTCTGGTCCTATCTGCTGTTTCTGGCAGTGAACAACTGGCTGCTTCAGAAGAGGTGCCAGGAGCATTCAGGAATACCTTTCCTGACTTGTCTGTGGATGTTCTTACTCGTGTAAATGTCTGGTTTAAAAAGCAATGTTTATATCTCTTGGGCTCAGTACCTTGCAGTGTTTTCTGCAGGTTAATTTTGCTCTTTGTAGCTTGATTGGTTGAATTCCTTCACTCTGTTATAAATATGCTGCTCTTACATTTTATGGACTCTCCCCTTGTTCTTGAAGTCTGAGTACTTGACATGGCCTTCTTATATATGATTTTTAACTCTTACACCTTTTCTCTTCAAGCTTAGTTTGTTGTCTTGGGCATTTATGCCTTCTTATTTCTGAGGCCTTTTTGTACTGTACTTTCATTTTATTACTAGAGGTGCATGAAGAATAATAGCCAGGAGCAGACCATGGCAGAGACTTCCTTAATGTATTGTCGGAAATTCTATATTATTTTCCTAATTGATTCTCCATGTTGTTGTTTTAAAAAAAGTCTGACATTGTCTTTGCATAATTGTGCAATTACTTTCATTGAGCTGTCTGCACAAGGCTCAGTTCCTGAGTTATGTTTAGTTTAAAAGTAGGTATGTGCTTGATGGTTCTTTACTTTTTGACCTTTCATCTCCTGCCTTGCTGCTCATTCACGTTTTTTTAAGGTTCCTGTGTACTTTCTGGTACTATCAACTGCCCTAAATAAAACTTGTCGTGTCCTTTCCCTCCCATTCCAGATCTTAAATGCAAATATTATGCAGGATCTGCAGAGAACTGTGGTCACTCTGGTTGCAAGGGCCTTTTCCCTTGATCAAAATGTGTAATTACATATCTGACCTCTTGATTTTTTCAGAGTTTTGTATCAGTTTAGAGGTGATGTTTCTGTTCGCCACCTATGACTAATTAATACTCATATAATTTTGTGGGTAAGACTTTGCCCACTTCTTCTCGAATATCCTTTTGAGTTATTCTGTTATTTTAATGACATATAGTGTAGTGCGTAAGTGTTTGGCTTGTTAGTTCTTAGTGTATCACAGTCACCAAGTGGTTAGCATGTTATTTTCACTAATTATTAGTTCAATTAATCCTTCTGTTCAGTTTGGCTGCAGCCATTGTGGGGAGCTTCTCTGGAGCAGCAACTGTTGGAAGGAGACAGCACTTGTGACAAAAGTATACATCACTCTAGAGCTACATCAGGCTTTTAGGGCAGCGACTTACTCATCTCCACAGGTCAGTAATGTTTAATTTATGAGTTTTTTGAAGGACCAGCTTTCTTGATGTATGGTCTGTGACAGCACCATACCTTATACCTAGTCATCTTCTTTGTGCAGATAATTTACCTTTTTTCCTGTACCCTTGCTCTCCTGCGTGGCTTTTTTCCAGCCTGGTAGTGGATCAGGCTGGATGACCACCTGAGGCTTCTTGCTGTCACAGCTTGGTTTTTAAGATTATTCCCATAGAATCTTCCAGTTTTCTCTCTCGGATTTTTCTGTTTGTATTTGACTCTATTTTCTACCTTAGGTCCTTCCTACTGGCTTCAGTTCCGCCAGGTTCATACTTGCTCAAATAAGAGTCTGACCTGTGGACTGGGGGGTTGGACATAGCCTCTGGCTGGGGTGGACATGTGTCCTGGCATTCTTCTGCACTCCGGTGAATTCAATTGCAAGCTCAATTTAAACATTTCCATTTTTTTTACTTATTGGTCAGAAAGGCTGAATTACTTCCTTTCAGGCCTCCTTTCTAAAACTGTGTGTGGTACTGCTACTTTTTAATTACTTCTTTTCTCAAGGGTAATTATCTATATTGTGAGCTTTAGTAGCTTATTTCTGAGTTATTTATGCTGAATCCAAAGAGCTAATTTGCTTACGTTTACTATATTTATTGTTCTGGGGCAAAATTGCTTAGGGGTCAAGAAAAGGTTTCTTTAAACTCAAGTCCCATTAGGATATCTGAGTAATTTTTTTTTTATGGGCAGCTGGAGTTTCCCAGTATTTTTGCCTCTAGACTTAATTGACTCTCATCTGCTGGCCGCTTGCTAACCTCTTCCTGGCCAGTGTGCTGCCAGCACAGCATCTCCTGCACTGGAATCTCTTTAGTCCGAGAGACGTGGCCACAGAGAGCTGTCTGTAGGTGATGCAGTCACAGAATGTGTATTAATGCGATGCTT
The DNA here is from genome assembly GCF_026419915.1 of Harpia harpyja. NCBI lineage: Eukaryota > Metazoa > Chordata > Aves > Accipitriformes > Accipitridae > Harpia > Harpia harpyja. The sequence goes on along the minus strand of NC_068951.1, from coordinate 5,781,608 downwards.
TACATAGTAAAGGGAAAGAGTTGGCAATGACTGTGAACTTAATGAATTGCAAAAGAAGGGGGACAGAAGATTTCATTTTTTCCAGTTGCCTTCCTCATAGCTTTGCTAGCCTAAGGAATTACTAAATTTAGAGCTGACCTTCTTAATAAATGTACCAGAACTATCACAAGCAAAGACATTCAGGAGATGTTAGTCTTGAATATGTCAGGGTATGGTTAGCACTTCTTGAACTTTCATGACATTGGTCTTTGAGAAATGAATGCTGGCTATTTCTTCAGCTCTTCTGTAGGTCTAACTTTTGATGCCATGGGATGTTTTGTTTTAAATAGGAGAAAAAATGCAGGATGCTTTTTGGCATTAATGTTTCTTTCAACTTCATCAGTAGTGTCTTTTATTTGTGTTATTTAAGTGGTAGGGTCAGTGGTAGATTTGGCATTTCTTGGGTGAGTGACGTTACAAAAATTGCCAGTTAACAAAACTCGTATTTTCAGGAGTGCTGGTAGTGCTAGGTATATTCGTGTTTATTATAGCTGGCCTACGTAACTTGTCAAAATAGATTGAATTTGTTCAGAATATCTGTCTAACACAGGAAGAGGCTTACCCAGTTAGAGTTATCTTTTCCACTACTTAGAAAACTTGAAAGATTGTAGAAATAATCAGAAATACAGAAAACTTTCCATTTTGCTTTAAATGGAAAGCACAGGATAATTGTTGCACTGTTGGCTTTACTGCTGGTCTGGATCATCCTAACAAACATTTACACCCAACCCAACTCAAAAACACATATCCTGGGCTTGTCAGTGGAGATTTGGGAAACTTCCGACCTTTTGCTAGTGACATTCCTGGAAAGTAAACATCCAAGCAGAATAGCTCAGCAGGATCAGAAAGTGTGCTGGGGTAAGTAATTCAGGGAGTTGATGATGGACGTTTTAGTGTCAGAATCTTGAGAGGAAATCAAAGTAAGCCACAGAGTCTACAAGTGCATGTATAAGAGAAATGCAAGCAGTATTCTAACATAAAAGTGTCTTCCTGAGGCTATTCTGTGAAGAAGTATAATACAAGAAAAAACACAGGTAGAGAAGCAGAGAAAGAAAGAAGGAAAAAAAAAAATCTGCAAAGAGTTTTTTCCAAGATAGAACCATTCCTCAAAAATAATTTTAAAAGAAATTGAAAAAGGAATCTTACTGGAATGATAGGCTTGCTCTTTGTCAGGTGAAGAAAATTTACCATGTTGGGGAAGAAAAGCCTCTTTGAACATAGGTGCTCACGCAGACAAAAAGCTGCCAGAATTCATCATAATATCCAGGTGCAGAGTCATCTTATCCTTATAATCTATTCCTTCTAGAAATACATAGATGAGGGAATGTAGAAGATATAAAGGGGACAGCATTTGATGACCATTCTTTGCTGTAAACTCCTGCTACGGAAGAGGATCTGCGTTCATTCGCAGTAAGCAGTACTGTTGTTACACAGGTACATGTGGGGTTGTAGACCACATGAAGTGCTCCTTACTGTCATAAGGCAAGTTATGGAAGTGTCCAGCACAGCTGTAAGATCTCACCTGCTTCAGGCTTTGGCAGCAGAAGGGGCTCCTGACTCGGAGGTGGGGCGATCTTGTCTTTTCCTTTCCCCTGGGGACTGGCAGAAAGCCGAGGAGCATCTTCTGTATACAAGCTTGAGACTGAAAAGCAATGTAGGAGAGCAACGTCTCAGTGGGGCTTTCCGTGGTCCACAGTTACCTTCCACAATCCAGTTTTCTCAACCCATTCCAGATGTCTTTGTTCTGCTTGTACTTGGCACTGTTTCAGGATGGTTCCTTTTTTAATCAGTTTTGTGACAGCATTTTGAATTTTTTTCTGAATATTAGACATTTTTCTAACACTGTCTTGTAGAATGCTATTCATCTGCACCTCCCTTTTCCTTAATGACAGATAGTCCTAGTGGATCCAGTGTGGAGAACAAGTGTACCAAAAAGAATGATTTTAAGATAATTAAGAGAAAGGCAAGTTCATTACTTTGTCAGCATTTTTTTTGTCTCAGCTGCAGCTCATTACTAAGTGGTAAAAGTAAGTTAGCAGGATCCTGAGGGAGATGTTCCTGAGTGCCTCTTGCCCCTTTTGCAGGGCATGGGAGAAGCTAAATGCCATTTGCTGCATCTCCAGGGTTTTTTTGTTTCATTTCTGGGATTTTTTTTTCCTTCTTCCTTAATTACCACTCTAGGAAGATTTCCAAATTGCAGAACTAGGAGGAGGAAAAGTAACATGTTGTTAGCTTGGTGGGAGAGGCTTACCCAAGTACGCAAGTAGTCTGTGGTATGTGGTTTTACATGAATCAAGTGACTAAAATTGCTGTCCGTTTTGAGAGGCTTGGAGGTGCTGATAGACTTTCCATTGTGATAGTCACCTAGAATACAACTGTCTTGATACCATCTGCTGTGGTGTAATTGAGCATGGATGGGAAGCTGATTTTTAGCTGTTCAAGGAAACAGCCTTCTTCTGCTGTGAGCAGAGAGTAACTCGTCTTTCATGTGTGCAGTGCATGTTAAGGCACCTGAGAGTTGCTCTGCTTTTGTCAGAACAGGAAAAAAGAGTTGACTGGGTGAACCTGAGCCTAGGTTAAAAGAGGTTTTAAAGAATGTCCACAGCACTTGGTGGATTGCCAGGGCTTGCTTTTTTTTTTAATTGGAAAGCAATAAAAAACATGGTATACGTCGTGATTATGAAGAACCTGATGAACATGTGTCCCTGTGTTTGCTGAGATGTGCAGAGGATGGATAGAAGACAATCCTGAATCTTGGCAGTAATGCACTGGCTGCAGATGCCCTGAAGTTCAGATAAGCCAACAGAACTACTTCTGTCTGTGCCCTTATAGAAAGGACCCACCACAGCAAGCTGGCTAGCACCTGGCTTTTGATGAACAGCAACTAAAGTGATGGGATGTGTAGTAGGTAATGTGTCTGCCCTTAATCTTTCCAGATAATGTAACTCCATGCACAGAATTCATCGGGCTAAAATTTTAAAGGCTGATTTATATGCAGATCACAAAATAAGTTGGGTAGTAGCATCATTCCTAAAGTCACATGTATCAGCACTGCCTGGTGTGACGAGTGTTCATTTCTTCTGATGCTGGATCTTCATCATCTCTTCTGATACATCCCCACCAACTGTACAGCCATTCCACTTCTGATACCAGGTTAGAGTCAAATCATTGCACATACATCCCCATGAGTTTGAGGGGTGGGTATTGCAACATACCGTTGTTGCCCAAAGAGAGTACGCTGGTATTGCAAAATACCAGTTTTGCCTGAAGAGAGTACATCTCAGAGTAAAATGAGTAATTTTTTTTTTATTTCTACTCGGACTGTACATAAGCCGTTCAACACATTGTTTTCTCTTTCCATACATTGTGGCCTTGTTTTTCAGTGTTGTAGATCAGATATTTTACCCACAGTCACATAACAGCTGGAGCTCAGCCTCCTGTGCTTGGCAGTGCAGTCTTGATCAAGTGGTGACGTGCTTGGGTATGCAGTTGTACATTGTTGTACATTTTCCCCTGTACTCGGCACTGGTGAGGCCGCACCTCGGGTACTGTGTTCAGTTTTGGGCCCGTCACTACAAGAAAGACATTGAGCTGCTGGAGCGTGTTCAGAGAAGGGCAACCAAGTTGGTGAGGGGCCTGGAGCACAAGTCTTATGAGGAGCGGCTGAGGGAGCTGGGGCTGTTCAGTCTAGAAAAGAGGAGGCTGAGGGGAGACGTTATCGCTCTCTACAACTACCTGAAAGGGGGTTGTAGTGAGGTGGGTGCTGGTCTCTTCTATCAGGTGGCTGGAGATAGGACGAGAGTAAATGGCCTCAAGTTGAGGCAAGGGAGATTTAGGTTAGATGTTAGGAAAAAATTTTTTACTGAGAAGGTTGTCAGACATTGGAATAGGCTGCCCAGGGAAGTGGTTGAGTCACCATCCCTGGAGGTATTCAAAAAGCAAGTAGACGGGGTACTTCAGGACATGGTTTAGTGGGCATGATTGATGGTTGGACTCGATGATCTTGAAGGTCTTTTCCAACCTAAATGATTCTATGATTCTATGATTGTGCTGGGAGAGCCTCTTTGGTGTCTCAAATATATGTCAAAGAAACTTCCTCTACCCAAAAGGCAATATTATATGATACTGAAAGTCCAGTTGTGGTTTCCTCTGCATGGTTTATGACCAAACAGCTCACGTGTACTGATATTTTTGGTTTATATGCTAGAAAACTCTTATTTAAGTTTGTTTGTTGTGTTGGGTTTTTTTTTTTTTTCTGAAAATGCATGGAATAGTGACTACTTCACATTTTGCATACAAGCAGCAACTTGCATTCTAGAATTTTGCTTACTTTTTTTACCTTACAGGCTTTTATTCAGTCTGTCAAAAATGGGGAATGATTTTTCTGCCACTTCCAAAAAAAATTGTGCTTTCAGGTCAAGCACTCAATGTTATACAGAGATGTTTAAAAGTCAGTATTTTAAGCATTCTTACTATCTAACTCTCACTTTAGGCATAATTGCAAGTAAAAGAAAAAAAAAATTAAAAGTCAGTTCTTTCAATAGTTCCAGTTTACCATATTTATGATAGTGGTGGAAATTTTCAGTGTCAGCTGGAAGCCATTCAGGAAATTTTTAATAGTGTGTTGAGAGGATAATTTAATCTCAGCTTCATACACTCCCCGGATCTGACCCATATGCAAGTAAGAGAAAATCCCTTTTCCCTTTTTCGACAGTTGCATGATGACACTCATTCCCCATCTATTTGATGCTCTTGCATTAGATCCTGCCAGAGGAAATTACACTAAAATTTAGCAACTCTTTGCACTACATGCAATGCAGATGCTTAAAAAAAAAAAAAAAATCTAAATATCAGTTTCCAAATGAAGTTATGTTGCAGTGGGCTGTTGTTTTTTTGGTATTGGGGTTTTTTTTTTGCTGGTTGTTTTATTTCCACTCTGACTTTGAGTAAGAAGACCTGCAAAGGTGGTCTTAGTAGTTTTCTGTATTGAATATTTACTTTATAGTCTTTGCTGTTAGAGTGTGCAGCTCTAAAGATCATAGGTGCTGTAACTGGTCTCCTGGTTTGTTTGTTTGTTTGTTTTTAAAGTGTTGTGTATATTCTATGAGGGAAAAATACATAGTGTACCTACATTTGATACTAAAGATAAGGTTTTATAGATTTTACTGTGCTAAGTGTATTATATAGCAGATGGCTATACCATAAAACAAGATTTATGTCTCAAATTGCAAATAATTTTTTGTTTATAATTCAGTAATGGAGTGCAGCATTCCTGTTGGCCTCATTAGCCATCATAGGAGTCTGTGTAGTGTGCCTCTTGGTACCTGGTGAAATGGAGAGAGACACAGGATGATGGATGCATAAATCTGTTTGTTGTTTCCGTTTTGTGCTCACATCGTATTTGTTTAACTCTGGTTATAATATTGTTGTGTATAGAAGCTGAAGGAATGTTGAATACATTGATTCCTTGAAACTTCATTTGTATGGACAAAGTGTGCTTGCCTTTTAATGCTAATAATCTCCAAGCAAGCCTGTATTGTTTCTGCAAACTTTTGAACCATCTTAAGGAACTACAAATGCTTTGATGCATCTCATGGTTAGTGTAACTGAGTATCTTCTAGTCACTGTCACTCTCACTGAGTCGGTCTGGATGTGAACTTGAGAAATAACTTGACAGATAGGTGGAAGTCTCAGTGAGTAGGTTCCTTTCTTTGCAGGGAAGACTAAATACATTCTCTTAGTACGTTGGTTTATTACATGAAAAGAGTGACCTATGACACTGACAGCCTTCTGATGTTTTAGTGTAGTGTGGACAGATTTTAATTTCTCTGAGGTCTCTGTAGCATAAGGCTTAAATACGCGCTTTGACCATGGCAACTGACCATTCAGAGCTTTGCTTGTTCTGCTCTGCAGGATCCCAGGGGACGTTAGTCACCAGGGTGGGTCTTGCTTCAGCTTGAGATGACATGGCAGGCAGGGAGGCAGAAAACTCAGGAGAGGACAGGTCTTACCCCGTCCTCATCTTCAGCTTCCTTATGTCAGTGGTTCAAGGTGTGTGTACATTTAATATAGCCGTAATTACAGGGAATGTAACATCTGATTGATTCACAGACTTTTGTGGATGTGTGCATACTGTTTCTACTAACTGGTAGTTGTTCAGATGAAAGTAATTTGATAAAACTTTTTGGCCTGTAATCGGTGTCATTTACACTAGTAATGGTAGCCACTAACTAAATGTAGTTAGTTCAGCCTACTATATGGAAAGAGAGTTGGTCCAGTCTTGTGCTTTGGTCATTCCCTGGTTTATTTTGAATCTTTCTCATATTCCTACGTCACCTTATTGGTTATGAGTGGAATTGATCTGAGTACCAGTAGTTGTGTTTATGCAATGCAATATTCTCTTTTTGTATGAGTGACAACTAGGAAAAAATGTGGGATTTATTTTATCTAAATTTAGCAGCCTGCAAGGTGGCTTGTAGGTAGACTGCTTCTTCAGCCAGCAGAGACATGAGCACAGTCGGAGTTTGCATTGCCTGTCTCTTGGCCACAACCAGAATCCGGCCACCTGATCTGAGCTGTCTAAGGTGAGGTGATCAGTCCCATCCACAGGGAGCAATTGTGTTTAACAGTATAGCTGCACCAATCCAAAAAACCTGTAGTAAAGAGACTACATTGGTGGAAGAATGCAAAATACGTAAGTGCAGCTGCCTGCTGGTATATGATCTAATTTTCAGTACGGTTTAGTTGCAGGGGTTTTTCTCAATCTTAAGACTCGTCTGTATTTTTAATACATTTAAAATAATGCAATAACCACGTCGCATGCCACTTCTCCTAACTTCACTTCCATTTCCCCAAAGTGTTCAGGTGTCATTACTGCAAGGCAGGAGGCAGAGCATCTCGGCTGCTGGCACTGTTGGGCTTTGGCAGGCAGTGTGCATTGTCTGGGTAAAAAGAAGACTGAGGGAATTTAATATTGTAGTATCCATAAAAAATGGGAGCACTTTATTAAGCGAGACTGTGTAAAGCTTTCTTATGGATGGAATTTACATTAATGCATTTTATTGTTCCATCTAAGCAGATCAGATGATAAGCACAGTGTCATGCACATGTTTGTGACTATTCTGTTAAATAGGTTTTAATACTTCATGTTTTTATTCTCATGCATTTCAAAGCAGCAATTGTTTCCAAGAATAAAGATAATTAAATTTGTTTTGATGCTCTCAGGATTAAAGGGGGAAAAGCTGTATTTTAAGGTGTATTGCAATAGATGAAGAGTTCTGCTTGGATTTGCCATTTGAAGTCCGGCAGCGCAGTAGCCAGTCCTGTACCACTCCTGCACGTATTGTCAGTGAGCCTGGTAAGAGTTTTAGCAGTGGTAAAAAGTGTTGCCTGTTGATGACATTTCAGAGGCATGCTCAGAAATGATGCCAAGAACGAGTCTGGTGGCTGGTTTGGCATCGGGGGTAGGTGGGGAGGGGGAGAAAGCTGTAATCCATCTCAGCTGTGTGTGCGCAGGGTTTTTCTCCTCACTCTGGCTCTCACACGCACGCTCGCTCGCGGGGACATGTGACTTTTGGCCATATTAGCAGGTTTATCCAAGCCTAGCCCCTCTGACTAACAGATGTAGGGAAAAGGGCATTCTGGGATTGCAGCAGTTGCTTTTGAACAACAATGTCCTTTTTGTAAGAATCTGATGCTTCTTAAAAGATGGAACATGACATCATTACCGTCGATCCAAGAAACATTCCTTCAATAATACTGAGTGTGCTCTGGTTATCAGCTCCCTTCCCCCAGCTCCTTTCTCTCGCTTTTCTGACTGATGCTTTTTGTCTATTGTTTCGTCGGGGGCTGTAAATGTGAAACAGTTGTCTTTCAGTGTTACGTGCTTGTTAGAGCTGGAATCAAGTGGAATATTGTTGGCTTGTTTGAAAGAAAGAAAGAAAAATAACAAAAAAAACTTTTCTTCCAGTCTTCATAAATGTAGTGTGCTTCAGGTACAGGCTGAATTGAAGCTAATTATTTCCCTTCCCACGCGGTATTAGTTACTGTGTTATGCAATGGAAGGTGGAGATATTGCAGTCCCGTTCCTGTGCATCTCACTCGGCTTCATTGGCAGTTGGGTATGTCATGTGCTGATGCCGTCTGCTTTGAAGGCTCCTATAATGATCCGCATCAATATGAAATGTGTGTGTGTGCATGCTCATGAGTGCAGTGTAGCAGAGTTGTGGACAGCTGCATATTTTCTGTGTGTGTGTACGTATATATGTTTTTATACTTGGTCCACCACTGGGATTTGAATGTTGGTTTTTCCTTAGTCCCTGAGAGCGGGCTATCATGGAAACATGTTTTGCGTTGCATTATGAATCTTTTTGAATGCTGACTGCTTGGAGAAAAGCTATGAAAATGCTGGATTTTGCTTCCCTTCCCTGCGTTCTCTCTCCCACGCATGTCTTCATCAGAAAAACTGGAGACTCTTGCAGACTTTACAACTAGGTATGTCTTGGCTGTCTCTAGCACAATCGTGCTCTCCTTGTAGCGATCCTGGCAGTTATTTGAACTAGCAAGGAGCAGGCAGTCTTTGGCACTTCCACATGCTGCAACTGTCTAGAGAAGAGTACCACTGAGCATAAACATGCAGGAGTATGTCTTTTTCCATCCTTGTAGGAATTGCTCTGCAGGGACGGGAAAACAAATGATTCATTGATGGTCTAGAGGCTTGGAGAAAGGTGGAGTTCATAGTGTCCAGAAAAGGAGGCAAAATGGACAGGTATAGGACCTTCTGATTCATTGGTTAAACTCAGGTTTGTTGTCTTTTTTTTTTCATTATGAAGATCTAAAACTTTTTTAAAAACAAATTTGAGACATGAAATACGAATAAAAAAGTACAAGTCTTGACCAGACAGGGATTTTTGGAAAGAGGTGAGCTGTGTGATTAGCTGTTTGCCAGTGACACAGAATTGTTTTTATTGGTGACAATTTACAGGGAATTGAGAGGAAATCCCAATAGCCAGGCCCTTCCTTTAGGAGGAAAAAAAAAAGTGCATTTTACTTGGAATGGTTGTTTGGCTTCACCTGTTGTAAAGATACAGTAAGATTTTAGCACAACTTGAAAGTATACTTTTGTTCTGGATAAGATTCCAAGGCACACTTTGAGTAAGTGAAAGCAAATGCATGGTGCAAACAGAAAGGATTTCATACATTCCCAATGGCATCTGAAGTTGCAAGTTCTTCTGAAGAAAGTGTTTGCCAATGGACTATTGTAGAAGGCTCTATCATATGCTATCATAACCAAAATATATGTTTGCATCTGCTGAAGCAGATTAGAAAGACATGTGTTGTGTGTGGAACTGGGTATCTCCTGTTCTGGATGCTGTTCCTCTAAAGAAGGGGGTTGCAAATAAGACTCCGAGGAGCAGGCCCTTTAAGATAGAGTCATGAATTTAGATAAGAGAAAAAACCAGAAAGGACTATGACTTATTTACTTGTGGAAGGAGAAGCTTTAGAGAGGTCTCCACGTGCATGCTGAAATGAGTAAAAATTGATCACTGGCTGCTTCTTAACTGGAGTACAATTGCAGAAGAAAAAAATACTGAGCAGAATTAAAAAAGTGTAAATACAGATTAGTAAACGGCAGTGGTGGTTCATACACGTCATACTTGTACCATATATCTTGTCTTGCAAAGACCATGATATATATATGCAATTGTGTCATCCACTTCACAAAGTCCGAACAGTACTTTTAAGACATAGTGGGTATAACTCCTCAGAGGGAGGGTGTCAAGGTAATATGGGCTCACTAGAGACAAACCGGTTATTGCTGTAGGTCAGAGAGATTCTGTTGACTGCTCTGCAGATGACTGAGCAGATGCTGGAGCAAGGAATGTGTCTTGTTTTGTGTTTTGATTTTGGTTGGTGTTCTATAGAAATGCTTCACTGGTGTCACAGTGGGACTGTGACATTATCTCAGCAGATAGGTTGTATTGCTTCACACAACAGGGATGCTTGCTCTGGAAGAAGTGGAAGCTGCTCTACTGTTGCTTTGTTTCTGGCTCTGAGAAGAGGATAATCAGTGAAGGATTGCAATCTTTTTCTTGCAGTAATCCATGCTGAAGAGGCTCCATTCATACAGATGAACCAAGGGTTGAGGCAGCACTTTAAACCCAGATAGTCGGTCGGCTAACTGCCCAGCAGGATGCCATCAACCAGCCGAGCGGGCAGCCTGAAGGACCCAGAAATTGCAGAGCTCTTCTTCAAAGAAGATCCAGAAAAGCTCTTCACAGATCTCCGAGAGATTGGCCATGGAAGCTTCGGAGCAGTTTATTTTGTAAGTAGCTCCGCGACTTGTGAATTTTAGCTGTGTCTCTTTTTACGTTTAAACTGTGGACGTAGGCTTTTTTTGAACATATTGAGGAAAAGAAACTACTGTGAATCTTTTTTTATGGTGTTTGGGGCAGAGATGTTTTCTTGTGTGTCTGTACAGTCTCAGTGCGTTCAGACTTGCAGCATCTGTAAGGTGTTTGCAAACTGAAAAGAAAAACTGGAAATGTGGCCCTTGCCTGGTGCTTTTTTGTGCATCGTTACACTGCAAGCAGGGATTAATCTGCAAATTAAAACATGAACTTCTACTCCATCGATTCTGACTGGCAATGCAGTTCTTTTGGTCTGATCATCTCCTTATCTCTTGTTCCTTGAGAGAAATTGAGTTCTCTCTCCCTTCCTGCATACCCTCAGGCTCCCTTAAAGCCATTCTTTGTGTGTGACACCTGAATGTTGGTGCTTTTGTTGTCATTTGTCCTGTCACATCCTTCCCTACTGCAGGCAAGAATCCCAGTATTCATCTGCATAAAACTTACTTGACATGAACGTCTGGACAGCAGAATTTTTCCCAGGCTGCTTGTATAGCTCAACCGGAGGTGGGATGTCTCACGGTAACCTCATTTGCAGGTTGCTGTATGTTAACCAAAGTGCATACTGTGAGACCTTTTATTAAAAAAACATTTTCCTCAGAAAACCTTTTCACATTTATAATTATAGGAGGTGTGGCTAAACCTGCCAATTTTCCTTCAGAAAGCCATTTGTGTCAGTATTTTATGAGATGCCTATTCATTGTTAATAATTGCAGCAGACCATGTTGGGAACCTTCCAGCACAAATTTAATGCAGCACAGATGAACTAATTAGGAAAAGCTTCTTAATTTTGTTCCCTGCTTAAAACTATGAGCCGCCACTGTCTGGGAACAGATCTGGGGGAGGAAGTGTTTTCTAGTGAAACAGTACTCACCTGTGCCCTTTACTTGATCTCATTTACTCACTTTGGTTAAAGAGTGCATATAAAAGGACGGAACTGACAAATCTGTCTTCCTGCTATGTAGAAATAGTATTGTGAAGAAATATTATTATGGAAATATTACTGAAGTTTTTCAGGAACACTGTATCTTGCGAGGCATCCATGAACCACACAGGTATGGAAAACCAGCATACAGCTGGAGGTGACCTGCGAGCTGTATGCTAACAGCATTCCCAAACATCAGCAAGAAGCTGCCATTGTGGCATTTGCAGACTGCCCGAACTCTGTAGTTTTGGTAAGGGCTGATTGCCCATTACCTGCTCCTTCTACAAAGGGATCGAAAGTAAGAGGTCATTAATTTCTAGGCCCTTCTTTCTCTTTTTTTCCCCACCATTTTAGACTACCAATTCAGTATAGATTGGTATTTATTCACTAAAGAGTGCAATTACTTGCCGGTGTTTGGACTGTACTTTTTTAACAGAAAGTACGTCTAATTTGGCACTTGAAAAAAGACAAGCGTAAGCAGTACATTGCACTACTCCAACCCATTTGGGGGCTTTTATTTTTGTCAAGTAAGAGAGAGTTTCCAACAAAGAAGATACGCTGTTGCTATTTCTGTGTTACAAAGTTTTAACCTGTAAGTTTTGTGTTGTATTATGGTGTCTTTTTACTACTGGCAGGTCTAAGATCTTCAACCTTAAACTGTTTCAGGTAATGTACTGGATACCTCAAACAGAAGCCCAAAAGATGAGAAGAACATCATGGAGGGATAAATTTAGTGTGAATTAAATAAGCATAAAGAACTGAAGTAGGGGAGTGTATGTCTTGGGTCCTTTATTCCCCTGTAAAGCTAGGGAAAAAACTTCTCTTAAATTTCTTTAAGAAGATTTTGATTCTGCTAATGCAAACAAACTTTCTCTAATCAACGTAATATTGGATTATAGTTAATAACTGCTTAGAAGCATATTACCAAAGCCAATGACATACTCCACCTTTTCTTTGCTCATGCTTTGCTTGTATCACTGCCGAAGTTACTCTGGTCACCAGATGTTGATCCTTTGTATGGAGTTTTCAGAGGAAAGCAGGATGTATGTGTGTAAATGTCTGCCATAAAACAAGCCTCGCTCATTTGGATCATTTAAGTTAGCTGGCCTTGTAACATCTTCATGGCTTTTGTCTAGGAACCGTCTTTTTTCAATTATTCAAGATGGCAACAAAACTAAAAAAGCAAATGAAACTCCACAATTTTAACATTCATGGGGTGTCAGCTGGGATGGTTCTCTCAGCCCCGCTGTAGTGATGAAGGACTGTAGGTGTTTAGGCAAACACAATCAGGGCTTGCTTGCTTGGGTTTTCTAATACATAGCACCCCCCTCACCAGGCTGCTTTCATTCCATACAGCCTGGACCAAAAATGTTGATGATAAATAGATGTGGTAGTAATTAACAAGTAGAAGAATCCATATAACCCTGAAATCGCCCCCTGCCTTCTTTTAAATGCAGTTTAGTCTCTCATTGTTAGTTGTACCTACCTTTCTTTTCTTTTAGCGGTGATCCTGAGAAGGTGTGGTATATTTAGCTTATGTGATAACTGGCCAAGAGTGTTCACACTTGTCTCTTTCTTTGTTTCTATTACATCCTGCAGTGGCAGAAAGTTTCTTTTTTTTCTTTCATAATTGACATGAATTTTGCTGGTTCACCTCATGGTTTTAGTTTCTTAGAAACTGCAAGTCTGGCACCTCTGAATCATTTTGGTATTATCCTTACCCTACTCCCTGCTCTGCAGTGTAATAATAGCTTTTTCTTGACACAGGAAACCTACTACACTGGAACACTGCAGATGGAGCAGAAGAATAACCCACTCTCTTTTGTTAGAGCTGCGTTCCTTCTGCTCTACTCCAATATTTTACTTGCCTGTTTTATTGCAGTTCTTCACTGATTTGAATGTTTCAGAGATTGTCTCTAATTAGTAAAGATCTAGGAGTCAGAATTTTATTCTTCCTTTTTTGTCTCAAAACCCAAAAATAGTCGTCCCCCCAACCTTAGAGGTAATATCAGGAAGGCAGTAGGAAGGATCCTCTCAAAGAGAAAGAAAACTAAAAATATTATTGGTTCAAGCTTATCATAACTGGTTGAAATGAGGACTGACAGGGAATTCTGGGAATCTCTTGGATGAACAGCAGAATTAAAACATGACTGAAAAACCTTGTTACAAAAGGCAGAGTCCTAGTATTTCATTAATCCATGTTCTGATAGGCTGTACTTGATAGTACAAATATATTAAAAATCAGCATTTTCATCAGTCATCAGTGAATGCTGTGGTGCACATTATTTTGATTTATATCATTTGGCTTCTTATCCAAGTTGATTATTCTTACCAGAGAGACTCGGAGGTCTTTTCCTCCACCACCCTCCTGTGCCGCTGAAATCCTTAACAGAGGAGTGGCTGGGGTCTTGTCTTGAGCCATCCTTCCTGCAAGCAGCCCTGCCTCTTCTCCTGCCAGGGTGAATGAGCCATTGCTTTGGTGCTAAATGAAACAAAACTTCTTGTCTAGTCTTATCTTGGATTGTTGCTGTCTGAAGTCAGGAAGTCAGCCTTTGAAGTGTGAAAAACCATGTACATTTATTGTGCAGTGTAAATAATAATATGATTGGACTGAGAAAGTGAAAGTCTGAATAGGAATCTGAAGATGGGTCACTTAGACCACTGCCATCTCTCTGTATATCATCTGCCTTCCTTTAAGACACAATAGCTAATCTGTGGGAGCACTGGGGAGAAAGCCGCCGGTGTCTGGTATCTCCTGTGCATCTGTGACATCTTTGCTTATGTTTGGAATGGAACAAGGGGGCTGAGCCTTGCTTTTGTCTCGAATGGACCTGGGCAGGGAGAGGAGTTGATTTAGGGAAAATCCATTCTGCTTGAATCAGAGCTGCTTTTATAAGCTATGCTTTTTAGTTCAGAAGTGACGGTACTCGACTCTGGCAGAGACTTGCTGGATGCTGAGCATGGAAAAATGTCATACCTTGTCTCACAAACAGGGGGCTGATCTTTAACTTCAGAAGGAAATTTCTAAGAGATGCAGCAGTCACAGCCCTTGAAAGATACTTTAGTTTAACTCTTTGCTAATGTTAACTAATGGATAAAGATTTGTTTGAGTATGTTTGGTTTATGTCTTATGGGAAATCATGATCTGAAGAAGCTGATGCATCATGTTTTCGTGTTACAGGCACGTGATGTGCGCACCAATGAAGTGGTGGCCATCAAGAAAATGTCATATAGTGGGAAGCAGTCCAATGAGGTATGTAGAACATGTTGCATATTAAATCTTGACCATTGCAAATACTTATTATATGTGATGATTTTAATTAGCTTGGGTTACAGCAGGAGAAATCTTTCCTATAACTGTAAAGGTGAATGAGGGTACTGTGTAAACAAAACAAATTAGTTTACTGTTCACACTGTATTTCTGCCTAGTCTGCTCCTGGAAAAGATGGGTAGGACTCTTCTTCCAGACAGAAAGGGCTCTTTTATGGGACCAGATAAATGTGTAGAAAGCGAAAAAGAAAATTAAAAATGGTAGATTTGTATGTTAGTATGTCTTGTTGCCCTTAAATGTTCCATTTTAAATACCTTTCAATATAACCATGTTGCTTACTGGACAAAGAAATAATAGCAATGGATGCAGTAGTGAGAGATTCAAAGGGAGTCTTGCTTGTACAAAGTAGTAAGGCAGAATGCATCCTTCCCTAGAATGACTGTGCTGATGAGGAGCTAAAACAAAAGCAAAACAGCAGTGAATGAATGAGTGTGAAAATCTGAACAGCAGTATAATTATGGAAGAACTGCCAGAGCTAGGGATTAAGGCAGTCTTTGCAGAGAGGTCTGTAAAAGTAGGCCTCCGAGATTTAAATGTTAAATGTTTTCATGGCCACCCCAGATGTGTGTTTTTCCCTAGGACGCTTAACAGAGAAAATTGATTTTATACTTGAAATGTTTAAGTGTTAATACAGATTCTTGAAAAGCCCAACATGACATGAACAGCTGATTTGGTGTTATTTCTGGTAAATTACATCTATCAAATCGTGGCATGATTTTTCAACAGAAGTATTTATTTTAAGCATGTTGTTCAAGGCATTTATGATTCCCTCCTTCCATTCTCTATATTCCAGTCTTAGAAGCAGTCTTGCTCCGATGAGTTTGACTAACAACTCGTTGCTTTCTGTACCTGCCTTTTGTGTATTGATCATCTGCGCTGCACGGAGCTGAACTATTCCTTCCTTTCTGTGTGTGTATGTGTGTGTATCTGTGTAGGAGGTAGAGGTGGCAGTGTCTCTCCAGCAGTCCTAAATTCTAGCTTCATAGTTACATTTGCTATGCATGTTTCTATTTTGTCACTGTGGTGACTTGTTTAACTGTGTACTGATGAAAGAATAATTTGTACTTACTACTTGTCCTACTGTTTTAATTACTGTGAGCTATAAATACTCTATTCACATGAATGAAACAAACTGTGCATGCTTCAGAAATAGCTTTTGTTTGTCTTCAATGCGTATGTTTCTTTATTTTGAAGAAAGTAATAAGACCAGGATTAAAACACTTTCTATTTTACTTCTATATTTATTTGTTTTGTTCAGAAGTTTGCTAGACTTATGATCTAGCCTATGTAAAGAAAATTGATGAAGGCCATTCTGGTATCGTTTATATTTACTTTGGTTTCATAATAAGATTTTATCATTGGTGGCAACAATTATTCTCTAAAATAGGGACATATTTTATACTAAAAATAAGTTTAAAACCTTTGAAATATGTAGTACTGTGCTCTTAATGTGATCTCAGAGCTTTTTTTTTTTTACGCAGGGAATCATGGATACCTCTTGACTAATATATCACCTCTCTCTTCCTAATATAGAAGTTTAGCGTGTTGCTTTCTTGGTTTGGCTTTTATTGCTTAGTACCTCAAAGCCTTTGAAGCTAAAGGTAAAAGGCAACTAAAGTTGTTCTTGTACTGAAACGAGGGTGTCGGTGAGAGAGTTTATGTTAGTATAACTGCACTAATGTCATTCTCATGAAATTTCTGGTGTTGAGAAATGCTTAGTCAATCAGCTGCCTCGGTTGTGGCTACCATGTCCCCTGGTTTAATTTGTTTCTGTAACCCTACAATTTTTATTGAGGAGGATTTGGATTTTGCACATTTTCCAAAGCATTTGGGTATATGGGACCTCTCTGTCCATCTGTGAATCCTAACCACACACGTATGCCTGAGGAAGTGTGTGCTGAGAGATTAACAGGACCTGGAAAACAGCTTTTGAACCTTTTGGTTTTGGGTGAGGTTTCCCTACCTCTGATTAACTTCAGAACTAATACTCTTTCTCACAAACATTTTCAGTTTCAACACTCTTGTGTTGATGTCTGCATACTTAAATGGTTTCAGCTACTGCATTTGTTTTTGAAAATCTTTTCTGGTAGTTGTATTTTTGCTGTTGCACTTAAAAGCTTTTGCCTTTCTTGCCTGAGGAGGTGTGGATATGCAGCAAATGGGAGGACTTGGTGATTTCCTCCGAGGGGAGTAATGGCAGTGTCTAGGCACACGTTGGAACATGACATTTTGGCCTCTTCTGTACTTTAAAGTTGCACTGGCAGAGCTCCCCTTAGTATAAACCTGGATTTTGTTTTATCTGTTTATTCTTTTACTCCTGCAGGACCATTCCCTTATCTGGTAGGTAACTCATTTTAAGTCGGTCCTTGTAAAGACTAAACTAGTAATGGAGAAACATTATCAAGAATGTAGTCAGATATTTGGTGGCTGATAAATGGAGCCTCATCCAGTGTAATATAGTTACTAGTAGGGATAGGTCTTTATATCTACAACAGTTAAGCAAGAGCTGATCCTGCTGAAGGACACTTATCGTCCACATCTCTTTCAGGTTGGGACAAATGTTTGATCTGACAACAGAAGTGGTATCCCTTAAAAAAGGATCGCTGCTTTTTTGAGGACTTGCTCAGATATTGTTTACCAGTATATCCTATGCATACGTATAAAGTATTACATTGATGAGAGATCCTTACATACAGCCTAATCAATCAACAACTTTGTAGATCTGTTGAAGAGTTAAGCAGTGACCATCATGATGTTGGTGTATATTTATTCTGATTTGGAACCTTAAGATGATTTTGCCTCTTAAAATAATTAAATGACATACTAACTTAACAACAACCAAAAAAAAAGGTAACATTTTTATTAAGTCTTTCTATTTCTTTTATTTTTTACAGAAATGGCAGGATATTATTAAGGAAGTCAAGTTCCTCCAAAGAATAAAACACCCTAACAGTATAGAATACAAAGGCTGCTATTTGCGGGAGCATACAGCATGGGTAAGCATCTGCTGCACTCTGCACTTCTTGCCTTGGTTAAGGGCGCTTTAAAATATCTCCAGCTGGCTTTCAAGAGGCACCTGAACACTTGCATTGCACAGACTCAGATGAGAATAACCAAGGACCTTACAGATGCTCAGCAAAACTGAATGTAGTTTTTAGAAACAAGATTTAGGGAAATTTTCCCTTTCACTTGCAGAGTAAGGCGATTGTGCTGTTGTTCTAGTGTACTTACCTTGATGGACTGAGTATTTGAAATAAACGATAAATGGGGGGGGTGTAGAATTTATCCATCACTTTTCTTGCTGTAAGGAAAGGTGAGAATTTCACTTGTACTGCCTGGGAGACAAATAATGGCAACTTTATTAGATACTTGCAGGTCATTTAACAATGCATTTGGTATGCCACTAGAGTATTAATGGTTCAGTACTTTACAGGTTGACTGAATATGTTCCAGAAGTAGGTGTTCAGTTGTACTTTAATGGAATAGGTTAGAATTATCCTACTGATAATTGTAATTAAAGTATATTTTGAGTCATTAGTATTTCTGTTAGTTAACTAAATTATTCTTTTGTATATCGTTTACTTCTGTTGTCATGTCACCTGAACACACACACAGAGAAAAAATCAACTAGCTGGTTTTATCTCTGGCTGTCATCTCCTAATTAAATGAATACATTTGATTTAAACAAACAAAAAAACCCCAACCATCCCAAACTAAATTTGGGTTATTTGAGTTTGTGTGCATAAAAATATATGTGTAGGAATAGATGCAATTAGCTGTGCAGAAGCAGCGTTTTGTCAAACAAAAAGTGTGACGTACACCTCTCATTGACAAAGTTTTTGTAGTATGATATACTAAAGAAATCACATTGCTGAACTAATAGTTTAAACTGTAAGTACTGTTCATGTATTAGCTTCAATAAATCTGTAGGACAAAGTTTTAGTTTCTTTTTTTGAAAACTGACTGGGACAAAATCTTTAGTAAATCCCTAAATAGCCCTTTAATACTCGGATAAGCTTGTTAAGTGCAATTTAACATTCCTGTTAAGTATGTGCATATAAAATAAGGTATGTAATACAATACATAACTGGTTATGAATATGCTTTTGCCTTCCTTACAAGTTTTGTTACTTGTTATCTTACCCAGGAAGGCTGTGCTAGTTCCAGTTAGAGCTGTCCTTGTGGGAGGGGTCGGTGTGACAGTGCTAGGATGGAGCTTATGTTATAAGCAATACTTATTTTGTTATGGCAGTCTGCATTGTATGCATCAGTGATTATTTCTAGATTTCTCCATAGAAATCTAGAAAACACACATTTACTATTAGAGACTTTCTAACAACTATTTTGATTTCTTCCCATACAGCTTGTTATGGAATATTGCTTAGGATCAGCATCAGACTTACTAGAAGGTATGGCGCGCACGTTTATTTCATTGAAAGTCAGAAGTATAGTATTGCGTAGTTACAGCATCACAGAATCATCCTTGAGTATATAGTTTTATTTGGGGGCAGAGTGTATGTGAACAGGTGCAGTTTTTCAAATTCTTGCACGTCTGTAATGGTTTTTCTGTAGAATGTCGGCTTTCCTAGGTGCCTAGTTTCTCCTTGGTTCATATTTTAAAGTTGTCAGTCAGCTATTTTTCTTCCAAGTTTAAGGTTCTCCTGTCACGACAGTTCAAGATTTATTTCTGAAAACCCTTGCTGTTGATCCTAATGCTTACTAACAACTGTAGGCCTGCTGACTAAAATAGCACTGCAGCAGTATTAGGGTTTTGCTTGATGAGGTCTTTTGTTAAATGGTCGTTTTTCTATCAGGCTTCTTGAAGTGAACTTTCTTTGAAGATATATGTGTGGCCAGTAAGTTGTTCATCTCCTTTCCTTGCCAGAAGCGTTTCAGGACAAAAGGCTGAGCTGCTGGAGAGTCATCTGTATTGCTACAGTTTATTCATGTGTGAATTGTCGTAAAGTTCTAGGGTTTGGGATTTAGCTTCATTAATGGAAAATTGAGTATTGAGTCTCAAATAGGTATTTAGGAGAATGGTCACGGAACTGACAGGAAGGTAGTTTGTGGTTGCAAAGTAGTCTCTTTTTGATAGTAAATAGCTGCTGTTTTACAGTTAGAAGATTACATCTGATTATAGAATGTACGCTACAAACTATTTTTACATTTGCTTCTCATACCGAACCTAGTAAAAATGAACTTCTAGTATTTTCTCTCTGTTTACATTGTTAACAGTACTCACTTGCATGCTGCAAACTGCATTGTTTTCTTTAATATTGAATTTCAAATAAATTCTTTCCTTAAGTTCATAAAAAGCCATTGCAAGAAGTGGAAATAGCAGCAATTACCCATGGTGCTCTCCAGGGATTAGCATACTTGCATTCTCACAATATGATCCATAGGTAAGTGGTTATACTTTTGCTGTCTCACACACTTGCAGGTAATTTATTTTGTTGATTGTATCCCCTTCATCCCAAAGTTAGTATTTGTAAGCAGAGATTTTCTTTTTGCAGGGCCCATGTGCTCCCAAACTAGTGATTTATAGTAGTCAAATACTAGCAAGCTATGTATCTCCATATGCACTATCTCTTACAGCTGGTGTTCATAATTTCTGCAGAATTGCTTTGAATCTGCTAGGCTTTTCAATACTTGATACGATGCTGATTATTCCCTGAAGCAGTGAATAGCAAGGCAGGCTGAGTTCACCTAAATAGCTTGTAGCCACTGCAAGGCAAAGATTGCTGGGGCGGGGGGAGCACTAATACTTGAAAAATTAGTTTTACATGAACACACATGTTGAGAAGTACACAGTAAGTATGGGATGCAAATGTTCTTTGTGTTTAAAGTATCTGCTGCATTTTAGTAGGATGAAGGATTTGAATAGTTACATTATTAGGACTTTCTGAAAAACGTTTATAAAGGACGTAGTTGGTTCAGAAGGTTTTGCTGAACTGTATATGGAGCTTATCCAGGTGTGCCATTTTAAGTTGATTTTTAAGACAAACTAGATTCCAAGATCAAGGGCCGTGCTAAGCAATTAACCTAAAGGTTAAATATTTTGTATTTGGAGGAAACGTGGGTATTCTGGAGCTTGAACATGTGAATACTGGTATGTTTTGTAGTCTGTCCTATAGAAGGTTTTCTTGTTTGGAGAGGAGTAATACTGATACTTGTATTCTATAACCAGAGATATCAAGGCAGGAAACATCCTGCTGACAGAGCCAGGACAGGTGAAACTTGCTGACTTTGGGTCTGCTTCCATAGCATCTCCTGCCAACTCATTTGTGGGGACGCCATATTGGTAAGCCAAGAGTTTTATGCATTTCTGGCTTTGTGAAGTAAAAAGATCATTTACTGGGATTTAATACACTTGGGCTTTGTTGGAGCTAGCTTTGTAATCTTCCGGTTGTGGTAGGGATAAAATGTACTTTGCAAAAAAAAGATTAAATAGTAAGTAGGCTCTGACTTCAAGAAATTGTGAATCCTTGTATTTGTAGTTCACAAAATTTAATAAAAATATTTTGTTGTTCTACTTATGCTGACTTTAAGTGGTAGAGGTGGGATTGAATCATCTGTAATATATTTTAATCACACCCCCCAGTGGTTTTAACAATTCATATGTTCTTACCACGTCTGGTTGTTGAAATAACTGAAGTGTTTTTTCTTTCATAGGAAAGGCCAGGTTCATTGAACAAAACCCTTTGCAGATCCCTTGTATGCTTTTGATCTCTTACACCTAATCTGTGGTGTTTACACAACTGCATGCTATAATTATTTCACCAGAGTTAGGCAGCCAGCTAAACTATTGGAAATGTGGGAGGGTGAGAAGGTGGTGATACTCATAAATGGAGAGTTGGGCAAAGCATAGGAGAACATCGCGCAGCCTCTCTACAGGCTTGTACTAGTGTGGGTGCCTGGTCTGTGTTCCCAGTATGCTGTGTTCATGCCTGATACCTTGGAGAATGATTTGTTTATGGTAGCTGAAATCAGCGAAACAGCCTGTTTCATTGAAATTCTGATGATGATAATGTGTTCCATTGCCCAGAATTTTATGAGCACCAATTTCGTATTTTAGGATGGCCCCAGAAGTGATTTTAGCCATGGATGAAGGGCAGTATGATGGCAAAGTAGATGTTTGGTCTCTTGGAATTACCTGTATTGAGTTAGGTAAGTTATTTCCTTTGAAAAATTATAAAATGTAGTTATTTAATACCTAGAACTTATTCAGCTGAATCACAGTGCAGAAAATCTATGCTTCCTTTATTGTCCGGGTTTCTCTGGGACTTGAGTTTTAGAGAAAAGATCTAAATGTGCTCTCTAGAATTCAAGGCCAAGTCTCCAATCTGGTGTTTATTGAACTGGTGTTTTCATTACCCGAAGAAAAAGAGTTTTCTAGACAAAGAAAATAGCCAAGCTATTTCACTAAAGGTGTTCGCGTTCTGTGGGAGAGGCAGTTAACTTTTGAACTGAAAAACACCCTATTTGCTGAACAGCTTTAGAAATGAACCAATAAAAGTACCAGTGTAAAAATGTATTTAATGATATAAGTTGATATTGTTTGCATGAAAATTTAAGACACATTAACAAGTTCTGCAATAATGAAGTTTTGGATAAGTGGACAGCTTCAAAGCTATATGCAGTGTATCTTTTCACTTGTGAGTAGTTCATTTGTTTGTTGTTTTTTTTAAGAAAAAGATACAGAATAATCCAGTTTTGAAGTGGTAACCTATAAATCAAACCCAAAAGAAATGATGGCATTGCCATTAGAACAGGCTCCTTAAAGCAGAATGTCAATTTAGAAGGCCTATGTTAGTATGGCATTCTGTTTAAATTTAACATGTAGTATTTTCTTGGAACAAAAATACACTCATGGAAGCACAACACCATGCACAGCACTACTCGGATTTTAGTCAGGATCCAGCTCTCTAGAAGCACTTAGCTGTAAGTTTTCCTCAGGATGGTGAGGTTCAGTGCTGCTCGTTGCACCTGAGGCTGTCCTACCATCCTTGTCAGATCTCATTGCTCGTACTCCAAACCGACGTCGGTGGAGGAGCAGCCCGGCTGGGCAGCGAGAGCTCTCAGGAACACGCTAATCCATGTGAACTGCACAGTTTAGCTAAAAATGCTGTCTGGCATTCCAAACTGTCAACTTCACTTTCTTCCAGGACGTGAAATAGATTCTTTCTTCAGAGCAGAGATTTTTTTTGGTTGCCAATGTAAAGTAAGTTGAAGGGGTGTGACTGTCATGACAGAATCCTGCTCCGAGTGGAGTAAGGAGACTTGGCTGGCTGCAGTGCTCCAGGAATGCAGTGAGCTCATGGCCACCACACCCCCGGGTGCCTTCCTGCACGCTGCGTTTTTGCAATATGAAGCGTTAGGCTTCGTCTATGGCTTCTAGCGTGGTGGGAGGTGAGACTAGGTCAGGACAGTAGAGCGTTGTAGGCTGGGTCGGTGTGGTTATCTTATTTGTGTTGGTTTGGATAAGCCAAGAAGGAAGAAAGCAGAAAAATGAGATGTCTAGTAGCCTTCTCAAATTATCACTTAGTGTTAGAAATGGCCTCACTGAGTTTCTTGAAGATTTCTATTTTATTCAGGTGAGTTAAGAAGAAAAAAAAGCTAGGGAGAACAGTCAGTTAAAAATAGTTTAAGAGGTCAGTTAAAATAGTTTAATGGATAATCAGTCTGATCCTCGATAGCAGCAACTAGTTATCTGACAGATTAGAGAAGGTGAAGTGCTACATTTGAGGAAAGGCTTAACTCCTCAATTTACCTGTTCTGAGGAATTTGTAGGGCTTAGTCCGTCCTGTGGTAGCGATGAGTGAACTGTGGTCTCCGATACATAGCTTACTGCTACTATTCAACTCAAAATTGAAAAGCAGAATAAGAAAACTATCATTATTTTTTTCTTTGCTTGTTTTTTGGGGGGAAGGAAAGTTTTCTGTTACATTTTCACTAGTGTAGGAAGGTCCTCGTGGCCTGACCAGCTTCTCTGGAATGTTTATGGCAAGGCTGAGCTTTATAGGTTTACCCCATAAACATTCTGATGAAGCTTCGATTTTGTTGTTACAGTGAGATCATCTCCTTCCTCATTAAGCTTTCATGCTGTGTCAGTCTATAAGAGTAACACAAGCTTGAAAGAGAGAGAAGAGCCAAAGAGAATGCAACTCTCAAAATAGTATAAAGAGTTGGCCTGTTACTGACTTCCTGCCCATGTGCTTAGTCAGCTAAGTTTGATTTGATGGTTCTTGTAACCAGCTTTTTCTTTATCACTGCTGTCCTTCTAGAATTAAAAATTTGTTAGCTTTTTAGCAACTGTAGTTGAAAAAAAAGGGGGGGGGGTATGTAACCAAGAATGCTTAGTGGCTAAACACCGAGTATAGAGCTTACTGTTAACTTACTCCTATTTCAGTATGTTAAAATGAGTCAGAGAACTCAACTATGATAAACCACGTAATTTAAAAGCTTGAGAGGACAAGGCATTTGATCTTCAAAGTGCTTTCATCTTCTGCAGTGGTATAGGACATATGCCAACATATCTGTCTGATTGCAGGGTAGGGTTGGTTTGGGGTTCCATGTTCAGGCAATAGTGATTCTGCTGATGTGGTTTTCTTTTTAAAGGGATGTAAACTAAAAAAGAGCAAACACATGAGACTATCTCCCTATATAAAAATTATTTTCTTTTGTGTGTAGCGGAAAGGAAGCCTCCTTTGTTTAATATGAACGCAATGAGTGCCTTATATCACATAGCGCAGAATGAATCCCCTACACTACAGTCTAATGAATGGTGAGTATTACTGAGGGAGGAATGTAGTAGGGAATTGCTGTAAATGGAGTGCTTTGTCATGCTGAGTTCTTGAAATGGCTGGATTCCTATTGGGAGGATGTGAGCTGGAAGGTTCTTGTTAGGTTCACTATACATTTTATATACAAAATTGACCAATTGCTAAATATGCATTTTAGACTCTAGAATGTAGTAGAAACAGGACATGCTGCTGGAAGAACATAAGATCCTGTAAAAAAATTCAGTTCAAGGGTCAGTAAACTTTTGAAGCTCCCAGGCTAGCCAAAAATGTGGTTTTTAGTGTTTTTTAATCGCAAACCACACTGTCAATTCCTAAATCTTGTTTTGTTGAAGTAGTGCTTTGCAAGATGAAGACACTGCTTGTGTGTGGCAAGTGTCTGTTGCATAAACTTCAGAAGAATAAAGCACAGTAGTAACATTTTGTGCCTCCCAGCCTCAACAACTGTCTTTTGAAACAGCAAACACAGTAAACTAATTTTAAAGTTAAAAACTTCCTAATTATATTTTTCCGAGCCGTAGTCCTAGGCCTCTAACATAATACATTGTACCTTATTTTTAGAAATTTTTTCTACTTCTGAGATTTTCTGGTTAGGCTATTTCACACCCTGGTGCTTGACAAAACATTCAGCTCATTTTATGCATTTTTCTGACCAAAAAATGCAATAATTTAATTTACTGAAATATTGCAGTAGCAAAACTCCCCATTACGTGATGGGGGAGGGGGAGTGGTGGGAGAGGAAAGAAATAAAACCTGTACAACTGATGTGCTGCTGTTTTCAGGGTATAATCCTGCCCTTCTGAAAACCTGTGGTCAGAGAAAGGGCAAAATACAGAATTTTAGCGTACAGAAGGAGAGAAGTTACTGAACAAGTCATGACCTTAAGTCTTACTTGTGACAGATTGCACAATAGTGTAGAAGTGTCTGAGGGGCCAAAGGCATTTCAGGGATTGTGTGCTAATACAGTTTGTGGATGAAACACTGGCACACAGAGGTGGAACAGGGCAGAGGCTCTGATTAGACCTTGAAGAGTTTGTGCAATGTAGAATTTGACAGGGTTGATGCTTGCACTGAGATATATGGGTGTCTGCCTTTTATACAGAACTTTCCTTCCTCTTGAACTGGCTAATATTTTTGCATTCTTAAGCTGAAACATTTTGTCTGGAAGCTGAGGTTAAAGGGATCTACCTACTAATAGCAGTGGCCTTTGGCTTGACTTAGGGATGATAGAGGCTGTAGTATGAAGTACTGGGTCTGTGTGGTTTCTCCCCACTCTTTCTGCTAGGAGCACCCAGATGTGAGTATCTTGATTCCTTAATGAATTAAACTGGGTCGTTAACTCAGATGGATTTTTTTTTTTTTTTTTCCCCTCTCCTTGCCACAGGTCTGATTATTTTCGAAACTTCGTAGATTCTTGCCTCCAGAAAATTCCTCAAGACAGGCCTACATCAGAGGAGCTTCTGAAGGTTGGCTTACTTGTCCTTTTTGTTTTCCACGTGGTATTAAAAAGGGGCCATGCCCTGAGATGTTCTTCTGTCTCACCTACTGTACTAGGTTACGGTTAACAATGCTGTCTCTGCCCGTTATCCCTATTGAGCTGAGGGTGCTGTGGAGTGTACCGAGCTGGCAGTCCTAGCTTTACTGCCCCTTTGCAGTGTCTCAGGCAGTTCCCCGGGTGACTCTCCCAGCCAGCATGGTTCTCATCATAAAAGGACACCCCATCAAGTGACACTGGATGACCATCAACTTGTCGAGAGTTTCAGTTTCTTAAGCTCAGTCTATCCTTCCAGTGATTATAATTAATCCTGACAGAGCTGCCATGCACTAGTTAACAAATACCTTTCGTTACTTCCCTCTTTATTCTATGCTATATATACCCCTAAAGGCTTTTTATCCTCTCCTATCACCTATGTGCTTTACACGTAGAACTGAAATCCTCTGTTCTAATAGTATCCCTGGGGGAAAGGGGCAAGAGGAAAGCAGTTTTTCTTCCCCATACTTTTCCTTGACATGAATAAGCCTCAGCTGTCTGCAGATTTTCTCTTGCTTTATTTCTTAGCTTTTTTTTTTTTTTTTTCTTCATTTGTGCACCTGTATGCTGCAGATACTTGGTTTTCCTTGCTCTAGTCTGGAAACAAAGCCAATGTGGTAGATTGTTGCAAAAAGCTGAAATGTTCTTAAGTGAACGCAACTCACGTAGAAGTTAGGTGTTAAAGCTGCTTTATTGTAAGTGTGACTTCGATGGATTTCCTTTGTGGCATCACGTGGCATTCAGAATTTTACTAACTTGTCATTTTCTTTACAGTGCTTGTGATGTTATTTTGTTATTTTGTTTTTTTTTTTATCCCAGCCATGTTTCTGCTAAACAGCGGTTTTCCAAAATTTTGCATTGTAGGGAAATGGATGCTATTTATGAAGGTTTTATCATCACCTTTTTGCATGTTTTTACTTAAATGGTTCTGAGGACTTTTGCCTCTAAAAACTGTGTATTCGGAAACTAAATGCAATTATCCAGTAGAGGTTTCAGTGTGGGTGTGTAGTCCTGCCATTTCAGAATTCTGCAGATTGGTTTTATTTTGAGCAATGCACTGCAATTATAGAGAACATTGATGGAAATTAAATGTTTGTGAATGTATTCCTTCCATATCTATAGTCTGAAACAGCTGCATGCCACTTTACAGAGACAGGTAGGGAATGTGACATGTTGGAAATGGCAATGCAGTTCTCCAAAGGAACAAAATGAAACTAGCAGTGGTGTTAATAATGACTCATGCTTGCACAGCACATTTAATCTGGAGACTGCAAAAGCTGCTTCTGACATACATAGACAGGACTTGTTTTACCTATTGGCAAAATGTAGCCACCTTTGCAGTGAAATGCAGTGAATATTTCCAAAAAAAGAGCATAACATGGCTAAGTGTTCTAGGGCTGGGCTTGAAGGTTCACAGTCTATTTTATGACTCAGAGCTATATGCTGAATATTTGATTATCAAGCTTTTCTAAACAAGGAAAAGGGTTTTAAAGTGGGAGTTAGCCAATGTGTTAATTAACATTTGGTCAGAGATACTTAACCAGTCTAACACCTTTAGCATTTATATGTTATTTGTTGCTCTTCCCCCTCTAAACCACAAGTAGATAACTCTCTAAATACCCCAACATCTAAAGAAGTCTAGGTTTAAACAGAGCCTGTTTTCATGGTACATGAAATACCATTTCTGGTTTTTTTACATCTTTACTTTTTGGTCAACGTCTCCCATCAGAAAGTAATCATTCTGAAATCTATCTGGATCATGAAGCCTAAAAATAGTGCCAGTGTAAGCTGTGAAGGTATTCGCCTCCTTTTCAGGGAAGAGAGCTAACAAACCCAACTAGTGGTCATAATTTTATCCTCAAAGCATGTGCAATGGAGGCATAAGAGGTCACTCACCTATTTGTGTGTTCTACAGCACATGTTTGTTCTTCGGGAGCGGCCCGAAACGGTGTTAATAGACTTGATTCAGAGAACAAAGGATGCAGTGAGAGAACTGGACAACCTGCAGTATCGTAAAATGAAGAAGCTCCTCTTCCAGGAGGCGCACAATGGCCCTGCAGTCGAAACACAGGAGGAGGAGGAGGTGAGAGAAACTTTGGATTTCATCACTGAACCGGAGAATGATGCTGTCATTTAAATAACCACAACTCAGATATTGCTAAAACAAATGGAGGCTGTTTACATACCTGGCTGTAAAGTCTGTCTTCCCCTCTATGCTTGGAATAAAGCTACCTCAAGGCACAAACAAGGACAAACAGGGTAGATGCCTAGTGCTGGCAAGAAGCTGTGCCATGTGTTCATGCTTGAACAGTTAGCTTCCAGTTCTGTAAATCCTAGCTTTCTTTGCCTGTTTGTCAGGCTTCATGAGGACTCTTTCAGCAACTGCAGTTAACGTCTGTTTTGACCATATGTACAAGGCCCTTGACAGTCTTCTAGTTTTGTCTGGAGAATGTTGTTCTGAGTCTAAGACACAGAAGTCTGTACTTGATTTTAAAAAAAAGTATCTTTTTGGGGTTGCATGCTGCAATCACCATGCAGAAATTGAGATTCCTCTAGATTGCAGTTCTGTCATGTACGGAAGGGAACTGTGCAAGGTGCCGGGTCCCAGCTGAGCACTTAGAAGATGCTGGTGTCAGAACAGTTTCTGGTGACACACTGTTGCTGATACATGATAGAGTTCAGCTTGTTAACAGACTCGCTGTTGAAAAGAATCTGACATCAGCCAGTTAATCTTGACAAGGTTGATTCTTTCTCTCCCTGGCATCCCACAAGAGAAATGTTTCATGGCAATGCCTGGAGGGTGGGAACTGCCATGACGTGGCAGGTAGATGCCTTTAGAAAGGAATGGAATGAACATTTCATTTGGTAGTGTCCATAGGATACAACTGTGATGGATTTGGATTTTCTTAATAATTCCTTTCTCTTAGGAACAAGATCACGGTGTTGGCAGGACAGGAACAGTGAATAGTGTCGGAAGTAATCAGTCCATTCCTAGTATGTCTATCAGTGCCAGTAGCCAAAGCAGTAGTGTTAACAGTCTTCCAGATGCCTCGGATGATAAGAGCGAGCTGGATATGATGGAGGGGGACCACACCGTGATGTCAAATAGCTCTGTCATTCATTTAAAGCCGGTAAGCATTGGATTTTTACTGGATAACTTCGAAGGTGTAAAATGGGACAGGGTTGGGTTGGCACGATGACAAAAAGTCAAATGCTTGCTATCCCAAGTAATTTTCTGCAGGTTCTAATATTGTGCTCTAAATATATTAATGCACGCTGGAAACTTTGGAATATTGCTGTAAAAATCGTTCATTTCTGTTGATTCACTAAAAAATCTTTTACTTATTGAATTGTTTCAAAAGCAGTTTGCTTTACAGTGAGGAGTTGGAACGGCAGGTTGCGAATAGGTTTATTTAGTGGATGCCCTTAATTTGCAGCACTGCTTCATGGGACAAAAGGATGTGAGAGTTCCACCTTTTTACCTTCTAGTTAGTGAATTCTTAAATACAGGATCCACAGTAGTGGCTGAAATCTGTTCCTGAAGTACCCAGCTTCCCAGCACTTGATTCGAATATTTGGTTAATGAACAAAGATGCGTGGAAAAAGAAATGTAGCACTCTGGCCACGGCAAGCTGTGAAACCACTTCCCCTGCTTTACCTCTACATGATGAAGGATAAACTGGGGAGTGTCCCTCTGAACCATGCTGCTCTTGCTATGGAGGGGTTATCGCACCTTTTCGCAAAGCGGTAACGTTTCCTTAGCTAATGATAGGTGTGGTTAGAATGTTTTGTTCTTTGCCCAGATATGCGAGAGAGACACAGGTATTTCCTCAGGGAGTTAATTAGTATATCATATCTAACTACTAATCGCTCTGTGATGAATGACAAACTCAAAATAAGAATGTGGAATGCACCGTGACAAATTTTAAAATTTGCTTTGAGGTATTTCTGTAGTGGGTGTAATGAAAATCTTCCTCTGTCTTTCAGGGTTACAAAGACGTTGTTTTTGTCTTTCAGACTTGGTATAATCTACTTTATAGCTTCTATGTTTTGTTGAAGTAAACTGTTTTAACTCAGTTTTCAGTTTTCCATTTATTTTTCTCATTTTCAGCTTTAATTAGTCATTTTTCTCTCAGTAACAAAAATTCACAGTGAAATTTCCAAAAGCAAAGATCCTAGATCAGAGCACTTGTTGCAATATATTCCTTCATCCAGCTTATTGGCAGGAGGATCTTTGAAGGCTGATGAATGTAAAATGGTTTTCCTTCCTTTTAAATGTCTTTTAAACCAGACCAAAATAAAAATCCTTAGTAACACAGATTCTCTTTATTCTCTCATGTTAATATTTGCTGATAAGGAGGAAGAAAACTACAGAGAGGAGTCAGATCCTCGAACAAGGGCATCAGAACCCCAGTCTCCTCCCCAAGTATCTCGCCACAAGTCTCATTATCGCAACCGAGAGCACTTTGCTACTATACGCACAGCATCGCTGGTACGTTAAAGTTCTTATTTTGATGAGGTTGTATAGGACGGGTTGCCTTTGAACATTGCTCTGTGAAATTACTTAGAGCTTTTAAGATTTCATCAGAATATGAGCTGTCCTTGTTGGCTGAGATATTATCACTGAAATAGTTTAATGTAAGTTAATAAAAGTTTAAATGCGACACCTGAGCAAATGTAATTTGTGTATATTAGGTATTTTCAAAACCAATATGCCTAGTAGAATATAGGAAACTGTTTATAATAGTAAGCTGGCTTTTATTTTCATATGCGTATTATGTATATTTGTGTATTTGTGTGTACGTGCGTGTATAGATGCACCCTCATTGCAGTGGGCTAAAAAGACATTATTTAGTACCAGCTTTATAACAATTGTACGGTTTTTCTGCTGGAGCCCATGTGAGCTTATCTTCTACAGCAGAATTCAGTTTTTAATCTGCTCTGCTGCCATTAGGATGTGTGCTTTTCTTTACAACAAAATCATATTTCTTTACTGAATAGTTTTATTTTGTGGTTTGAAGATTGCTGAAAAGCAGATTAAGAAGCATTAGCTTACTTTGGCCCGATGTGGTTATCTTCCTAGGTGACAAGGCAAATGCAGGAACATGAACAAGACTCTGAACTCCGAGAGCAGATGTCTGGCTATAAACGTATGAGACGGCAACACCAGAAGCAACTGATGGCATTAGAGAATAAACTGAAGGCAGAGATGGACGAGCATCGCCTCAGGTTGGACAAAGATCTTGAAACACAGCGTAACAATTTTGCTGCAGAAATGGAAAAGCTAATTAAAAAGCACCAAGCAGCCATGGAGAAAGAGGTAGGAGATTACGGTTTAGCACACCAGTCTATATTTGTTAATTACATTGAACTGTCCACTTCCCCTCACTGATGAAGAGATGACATTGTAGTCTCTTACATGTCTGTTTTCAGGAGCCAAGCAAATTGCTAATTAGAAAAAGGCTAATACATCACCTCCTTACACTAAGGGGTTTATGTAACTAGAGGAAAGGTATGTCCTTCATCACAGTGCATTATACTAAATGTTAGTAGACTAAGCCCAGAAAAAATACTGTAAGGGTTTTCCTTTCTTTTGCCATGTATATGCTGTCAATAACTGACTGCCATCAAGTGTTATGGAGGCAGATTAGCGTGCAGAGAAGTACGCCAACTACGCTTAAATGTTCGCCATCTAGTTGCTTATGGATATGGGGGGTTTTATGCTTTTAAATAATTGATAATGAAGTGGTGCCGCCTACAGCGATTATTATTGATTCTTTGTTCATCTTGGATCTCGGTGGAGCGCTAGGGATATAGTTTATCCTAAGGTGTTGACTTTGTTAGGCAAGACTAGCTGAACAGTAGTGCTGAGGAAATGAGGCACTGAAAAAGGTGCGTTGATGGGGGGTTGGAATGAGAAGAGAGTGAGGGCAAGCTCTTGAGACTCGTGCTTATTCAGAATCATGGTGAGTATCGTGGTGACTGTACCATGAGTTCCCAGTCTTGGGGCTGAAATGGAACATGAGCTGTAATCCATCGGGACTCAAACTGATTTGCTGCTGGATTTGCTGTAGGCTAAAGTGATGGCCAATGAAGAAAAGAAGTTTCAACAGCATATTCAGGCCCAACAGAAAAAAGAATTGAACAGTTTTCTGGAGTCCCAGAAGAGAGAATATAAACTCCGTAAAGAGCAGCTAAAAGAGGTAACTCATCTGTAATGAGAAACGTGAATATAAGTACAGTGTATGATACAGTGCGAGAGCGGTGAACGTTCAAAAATAAAAGTGCCACTGTGCGCAAGAGATCTTTTGCTGGATTGCAGCAAGTTCTGCGTTTCATGAGCAGTCCTGTACATGCTGTATTTGTTTCATATCTTTGACCTTAAGAGTAAGAGGGTTTATTTATATATTGGCACCTATATGTTTATCTTGTGAAAGTACAAACTCCTCCGTTGTTTAATAGTACTTTTTAGGCAGAAACATGCAAATTTGGCAATCCTAAGGAATGAAAAAAGGTAGTTTAAGAAAGGTCATGAGCATTTTTCTCATACCTTGTTGCTGCAGATATTGACCATGCACTGCAGCAGTTAGTGAAGTTTCTTATCACTTAAATGATATTTCTGTAGCAGCAGCAAGAGAACAGAGCAGTAAAGATGACCTGCAGATTATTTTTTTTTAAGGAAAATATCTGTAAAACACTATTTAATTTTAATGGAGAAAGCTGTGTAATAATAGTTTAATAATCACTGAATTGTAGTGAAAATCGTGACCTTTGTGAAATGCAGAAAAACTGTAGAATCAAACTTCCTGATTCTTTTTGTGGAGTGACTGAAACTGTAAGCACTATAAATAATTTTTTTGAAAGAACCATTTAGTGCTCAACCACCAACTTGTGTGATGCAACTTTGGAACTTGCTCCAAAGGGGAATATTCCCAAACATAGACATTTCCCAGGAGAAAAAAAAGGCTAAAGAGCAGCAGAGCCAAGAAAGATCTAACAAAAACTATAGTAGCGTGGGCTCTTTATAATAACATAGAATCTTTTTCTAAGTGGGCAGCAGATCAGAGAGCACCAAGAAACACTGATGAAATACAGAGGATTTCTGTCTCATACTTAAGTTGAAATGTATCACAACAAGTCTAGTTACTGTATGGGCATCTGTAGTATGCAATTCAAGCAAGCAAAGTCTTTTGCCAAGGATACTTCAAGCTATGGATTGAATTTAATACAAATGTGGAAACCGTGGCCTTAAATTTCACCTGTGAACTTCCTTTATATTGCTTTTGTAAGTTATGGCATCTTAGTGAGTGGCTCTGCCTTGATGAGTTACTTATAAAAATGTGTATGTGTTCTGATCAAGCAAGACAAAAATTTTCTAATGTGCTTCATGTGGCTGGAGTTTTCTTTGAACAACAGGTCGACAACGCTTTCCTTCACCTCTCAGTCCTTTGGGAGCCTGTAAAAATGTTTGTCAGGCAGTATGGCAGGACCTTCAAGTGTCTTTGTTTTCAGTGGCAAACCATCATTTTTACATTTTGAGCTAATACATATGTCTGGAAACTGTGGACATGAACCAGTATTTTGGCCAGTTAAAATGGCCAATGCAAAAACAAGTTGTAGTTAAGTTTGCTTCACTGTGAATTGTCTCCTGGTGTTCCCTTAGATATGCGATATGATGCATTTTGGAGAGGCTGGGATGGTGTTGGCCATGAGAAGACAAGGTGGAACGGCTTTGAAACATAGTTTATTAGGCAGGTCCGTCCAGTTGTTCAGGGCCAAGAAGCTTAATATGACTATTCCACAATTAATTATCTTGCTGTTATCAGGAGCTGAATGAAAACCAGAGCACTCCAAAGAAGGAGAAGCAGGAGTGGCTCTCCAAGCAGAAGGAGAACATCCAGCATTTCCAGGCAGAGGAAGAAGCCAACTTACTGAGGCGTCAGAGGCAGTACTTGGAGCTGGAGTGTCGCCGCTTTAAGAGACGGATGCTCCTTGGCCGCCATAATCTGGAGCAGGACCTGGTTCGGGAGGTAAGAGAATAGGCAGAGATAAGACCTGGAACCACCTGTGTGAAAGCAATCTGCAATCCAACTCCGGTCTCACTGAAGTGTTAATTACTACATCTAAAGTTTTTTGGTAAAATAATGGTTTGATATGTTTTGCAATGCCATCTGGTAATCCCTGTGGCATTTAGGGGATCATGTGGAATCAAATGTTCAGATTAGTGCCCTGTTGTGGGAGAATTGTTAGATCCAAAAAGTCAACAGACATAACAGTTTCAGTCCTTTCCAGAAAATGCTTACTGTGAATCCTGTTGAGCATCTAGAACAGGAAGAAGAAAAGTGAAATGAGGAAGGAAAAATTACCGGTGGCGGTGCTGTCTGCTTCTGATAAGACATAGAAACTCTGCGCTCTGTCCTCAAATGCCTTGGAAAGAGAGAAATGCCCTTGTGAACAAAGTGAAATGTCACGTTGTGAGCGGAAATCCAAGTAAGTACAAAGAATCTAATAATTCTCTCTGTCCTCCTGTTAGGAATTAAACAAAAGGCAGACACAGAAGGACCTGGAGCACGCCATGCTGCTGCGTCAGCACGAGTCCATGCAGGAGCTGGAGTTCCGCCATCTCAGTACCATCCAGAAGATGCGCTGTGAGCTGATCCGACTCCAGCACCAGACCGAGCTCACCAACCAGCTGGAATACAACAAGCGCCGGGAGCGGGAGCTGAGGCGTAAGCACGTCATGGAGGTCCGGCAGCAGCCCAAGAGCCTGAAGGTACTAAGTGATGTAGGAGCTCTGGGCACGAGCTGCTGGTGGTGGCGGAAAACTGGTACATTGCAGCTCAGTTCTCATTTGCAGTGTATGCAGGTCCAAGGTATTTTGAAGCTTGTTAATTTGAAGAGGTGTCTCATTCTGTAATGAATGCCGCCTTAAAAAAGGGTCATATTTGCCGAGTTGTGTAACTGCCAGGGTGCAACTGCAGCCCTGCAAGCACCATATGTATGAACCATAGCAATGGTGATCAGGGTTGCAGTGTATTGTAGGCAGGCCATAGCAGCAGTGTATCCTCATTTTATTTGAAAAGCTGTTGTTCACAGCAACGTGCCTTCTTTTTTGTGGTAGTTTAAAATGCATTTAATCTTTGCACTGCCCTTTTTTTTCCCCTTTTCCTCCTACACCATTTTCTGATCCTTTTCTCCCCTCCATGTACAAGAATAATATCTGTTTTTCTGTAGTGAAGCAGTGTCATTTAAAAACAAAACAAAACAAAAGCTTTGTGTTATTGCATGCAGCAAAATGAACTGCACTATTGGTCTTGGCTAGCTCAAACTTGTTATTGTTTTTATATTAAAGCTGGTATGCTAGCAAGTGTAGGGGGAAGAGAGAGAGATACCACCAGCCAACTGCAGTGTCCTCAGGAAGCTCCTAGTGCTGACCTTTGCTGTGTTGTGCTCTCATGGGTTTCTCATGCTGCCCTTGTAACTGTGGTGGCTGACCAGAACTATAGGGCCTCTGTAATTGAGGCTCTTAGTGTTTTCATTGTAAGCCTTCACTTCATCCAAAGAAGTCCAGTGGTTTATTCTGAAGTGTCTGAGAAGGGAGTATAAGGCCTTTCACAAAGCTGCCTGGTACATTTCCTTTGAGGAGGCAGACTTCTTCTCTCCACCCAGTGTTCAGCTGTGCCAGTAACAAAATGAGTGTATGGCATACTGAACATGGGGTTTCTTTGTTGTTCTAGGTCTTTCCTCTTCGTGATATTTCCCATCTGACTTAATTTTCACCACCTGCAAGTTATCTTCTTACAGAGAAAATAACCAACTTGAAAATAGAACTTCAGCAAAAAAAAATAAATACCTGATTTGTCAATATTAGAATAATATTAAATAGTGAAAACCTAGCTTGTGAGAACAAGGGACCATCTGATCGCTGTTGAGAATCTCCAAGGATATAGTGTATAAATAGCTGATGACTTCACAGGGAAGCTGCGCTGCACTCTGAGCAGAATAAAACTGAAGCAGCTGTATTAGGTTGATCCTTCTGAGATTAGTATGAATGAGTTCTGCCTCCCTAAGGTGATGTGGTGCAAACACGAGTGGGCAGCATGTCCGTTCTCATTCCCTGGCTGGCAGTTGGGACAGCAGGATCAGCGGTCTCTCTGGGCTGCAGAGGCTTGGCTGCCTTCTCACCTCTGCAGAGTCTTCAACCCCTTCCCTTTCCCAGTGAGAACAGGGCTGGAGCGTTTTGTGGGCAGCATGGAAAGCTTGCACTTTGCTTTGCATGGCTGTTCTGCGATTAGTGAAGGATTTCAGGCTTGAGCTGTCAATCCAGCACCTTTGCGTACACACAGTGCTAATAATGCAGCCTGCTGGACAACCGTTCAGTTTGTAGTACAATCCCCTATTTATCGAGACTGTTCCCTGGTATTAACTCTTCTCTTGCTTCTGGCTAATGCAGGCAAGTATTCTTAATTGAATAGATAATCTTACTATTCGTTCAGTTTCTCTCTCCAGCAACCTTTTCCCTTGAAGGCACATGTTTCAGGCCTCCCCTTTGTCATTTAGTGAGGTCCTTTGTCCTGAAAGCAGGTTTTTAACAGTCAGTGTCTGTTGCTGCTATTACAGCACTAGAAGGACCGATAACTAGAATTCACCCTTCACTGAAAACTGCTCTGTTGTTATTTCCAGTGTGTTAATTGTCATGCGAATACCCTCTTGCTGGTATTTCACAATACTAGGTCAAAATGATCTTGTCAGAAGTCTGACTGGAAATCTTACCCCTCCCTTCTGTTTCCTGTTGTTAAAGCCTTTGGATTGGAAGCCTGTAAACAGTCTGGTGTCCAAGCAAGACTTCACAGAAAGTGAGGACAAAATAGATTGCTAGTGTTTTGCTGTGACCAGGTCCCTGACGGGAATGTGTAACCTGGTGACACTTCCCTTAAAGGCAGCGAGAAACAACCTTAAAGGTTTCCTGGAGGGAAATAACTTCCTGTGAATTTAGAAAGGGTAAAAGTGATGTATTCCTCTCTGTGATACACGTTTTGGTTTGAATGAAACCCATCTTTGTCCTGTTTTCTGCATCAGGTTAGCAAAGTGGAATTGTTGGTTTACGCAGCAAAGCGTGCTGATGTCTACGTTGGGCTGGATGTATTGTCTGATCCCACTGCATCTTTCTAGGTAGCTACAAGTGCTGCGCTTATCACCTACCCTGCTGAGCCTTGAGTTAGTGCCAGGAGCAGGCAGTGGAGGAGCTGACGGGAGACATGCGCATATATCTGCCTTACTGGTTCAGATCCCAGAGCTCTTCCAACTTATTCAAGGGACAGGCATCTGGTCCTATGCTCTGTTCCTGCCCCCAGTGCTTCAGGATTTGACCATGGTGGCTGACAGCGGGAATGACCCCGAGAGTGTACTGACTGCCTTGATGTGGTGGGTTTAGGGTTTTTTTTGTTTGTTTGTTTCTCCTTACCATGAAGAACTTGACTATCTGTCAGTTAACCAGCATCGCTCGTAGCTTGTGGATTTTGCTTAGTTAGAAGTATCCCTGCCAGCCCTCCTGTAGAATGACACAGGGAACTCCAGAACACCTTCCTTTTCAGGGTCTTAAAACACTTAGTAGATGTTAACCCTCATGAGCTGCTCTGGGGGCAGGTAAGGCAGGTGAAAGAAAAAAATAATTTCCTCAAGGTCATACAGCAAAGTCGGGTCCAGATGCCTTTTCCAGGGTTGATGTCTCCCAGCCCTTTGTGCAATTGCAAAGTTATGTCTCTAAACAATACAGAGGTCCTAGCAAGTGCAAAGGGAAAACTTAGTCTCCAGTGAGCCTCCATTAGGACTGAGGAATTGTTTTGTTTGCCAGACTAGCACAATGCTAATGTTGCTCGTGGCGTACGTCTTCAAGCGTCTAATCTTTCCCAGCCATTTTTTAGTATCTTTATGAAAACCAGGCTTTTAATATCAAGGGTTAGAATACATCTTATCTTCATCAAACACTCAATGGAAAACATGTTGCTTTTTTTCCCTGTCCCTTCCCATGCACCAGACCTGCTTCTTTTCATAACATTAAGTGCTGTTCGTATATATGTGCCATACAAGCACAATAATGTGTAAGTATGGCTTTTGGTGCTAATAAATATTAGTCCTGTCCCTCAAGAACTTTTCTTGAAAAGCAACACCCAGGACTGGATCCAGTCCAGTGACAAATGTGAGGCTCTTTGTGCAGACAGCTGTATTTAGGCTGGAGCTTTGTTATAAAAGTGTCTGTATTGTAATTGTTTCTCACAGTAGCAGTGTCAAAGCAGCTGCAGCAATAGTCATTGCCTCTTGTGTATTTTGCTTCCCTCCTTGCACTGTAGATGTTAATATACATTTGTGGATTCTTGAACTCATATCCTTAATGTAATCCTAAATATCCATTTGAATGGATATTTCTCCCATTTGAAACATGCTGGTTTTTTCTTTGTTTGTGTCCCCTCCGTCTTTCCAGTCAAAAGAACTACAGATAAAGAAGCAGTTTCAGGATACATGCAAGATCCAAACCAGACAGTACAAAGCACTGAGAAACCATCTGCTGGAGACCACGCCAAAGAGTGAACATAAAGCTGTCCTCAAACGGCTCAAGGAGGAGCAGACCCGGAAGCTGGCTATCCTGGCTGAGCAGTATGATCACAGCATTAATGAAATGCTCTCTACACAAGCTGTGAGTCGCCTCCGAGGGACCCAGGGTTCCTCAGCCAAATAGGGACGTTTGCATTTTAACCGATCTGTATCCTGACAGCAGGCTATCTGCTTCCTTGTTACATGTGCCATACCCTGCACAGTCGTTCCTCTGTATTTAAAAAGCAGCATTCAAACACAGAGGAAGGAGGTATTACCCCCTTCAGGCAGGTTGAAGTTGAAGCTGCTGTTGCAGAGATGCGAAGTGATGCATCTGTGCGGCCAGAGGACTGCTTTTGCATGAAGTTTGACAACATAAACATCCCTGTTAGAGCATCGTTAAATAATGTGCAGCTTGCTGTCTTAAGTCATTTAGGTTTTGATTTGTCAATGATACCAACCAAAGCATGTCCCACTGGTGGAAGGTGCTCATTGAGTCATGGAGGAGTCCAGAGTTTTGACTGTAAATCTGAAATAATGGCGAAAGTGTTGTGAACATTCCGAGATTCCATCTTTAAGGAATGAGCACATGAGCAATGCTTTGAGTCCTTGCTACAACTGAATGTGTAGTTTTCTTTGCACTTCTTGCATATTGCTTCCTGCTCACATCGCTCTGTACAACTTTGACGCTGTGAGGCAGGGTAGCTGGCTTAATTTATGTATGGGAAGGCTGAAAGTTCAGTATCGTATTGCTTTTAGGTTTGTCATTATATTCTTTTGCCCAAAGTCCTGCATTGGCAGGGATATGGACTTAAGCCTCCTGTGTACAGGTAATTGGTTAATCCAGTTGAACAGAGCAAGAGATCTTCTCTTTGCCTCTAGCAAAAGGAGAGCTGTGGATGTTAGCACCTCCAGCAGTCTGGTCTCTGCAGTATGGATCGTGGTTCCTGAGGTGCCACTGCTCATCAGCATCACTTGCATCAGCACTGTGGGCTCACTGTCACCAGTCTTTGTCACTATAGGTCCTCTGTTCAGTGAAACGAAATACAATAGAGACCAATTGTATTGCTAAGAAAACAAAGTCCCATCCCATTCTCCCCCCTTCCCCGCAGTCCTCCCCCAGAGTGTCATGAGTGGTTACCCCATAGTGAAACGTCTCTATTGTCTGTCTTTCCCAGCTGCGTTTGGATGAAGCACAGGAAGCAGAGTGCCAGGTTTTGAAGATGCAGCTGCAGCAAGAATTGGAGCTGCTGAATGCATATCAGAGTAAAATCAAGATGCAGGCAGAAGCCCAGCATGATCGGGAGCTGCGTGATCTTGAACAGAGGGTATCCCTCCGTCGGGCCCTCCTCGAGCAGAAGGTAAAATGGGCATGCGAGCATCATTAGCACGCTACATATTTCAGATCTTAAATTGCACTGTACTTATCAATAGAGGGGGAAATGCTTTTACCTTGCTGTATATAGTAACACAGATCATTTGGGTATTTGCCTCTCCGGGATGATAGCTCAGTGACACATAGGCTAAACTTTCTGCCAGCTCAGCCGTCCTATGTGAGCAGCTTCTGGCTGGGATAGAGCTGCTTGAAGTGTGCCAGAGGGAGTCCTGCCTCTCTGGGCAGAAGGGAAAGTGAACTGTTCTTTCTGTCTCTGAGCTGCAGATTAACTTCCCCAGCTCATTAGAGGACAGACAATAACAACTTAAAGCTGGGGGGGGCGGAGTTTGGAATTTGCATGGTATCAGTAGTAGGTATCTTTGGGGAGGGGAAAAGAAAAGGTAAAATGTATTTGAGACCCTGAGTTTTATGGTAATACTATTTTACTGCAGATCTGCTCCCGTTGTCAGTCTGTGGAGACCAGGCTACAGTTTCCCTATGAAATTATGCTTGTTATGGGAAATGCTGCTGTCTGCAGCATTTCCCTAAGCAAACTGAAGTAGCCAGACCCACAGGCATGGGTGACCTGCTGCTTCCTAGATTTCAGCTTGTAATTGGCTATGTGTATTAAAGTGCTCCTTGTTAAAGTATGCTTTTTATGCAGTGCCAGACATACGGTGTGTATAGAAATGTTAGTGGCCTCACACACAACCAGGGGAAGGGTAATGCACCAGTCGGTGAAAGGAAATACACAATCAGCCTTCCTCCTGCAAACTTTTTCCCCTTTGATTTGCCCTGTTTGTGCCAGCCATCACCATTCACGCAACAGTTCCCAACTTTGCTGATCGGTCATTATTAAGTTAGGGCAATTACACCGTCGCCTCGAGGTACTTTACATTTAACTTCTCCCAGAGGCTAACAGATGGATGCTGGGCTGATAGAGGGCCCTCATCAGCATATAACTGCTCCACCTCATGGTCAGCCGAGGAAACTTCTCCAAGAAGACGGTACAGTGCTGTTGTGCTTTGGTCTCCTGCAAGTAGACATGAATCTCTGGAAGTAACTGAATTTGTGGAAAAAAAACCCCAGAGTTCCTGTGTGGTGCTCACATGTGTAATAGCTGTCTTTAGACCCCATCGCTAGTTATTTTGCTCCTGTCCAGAAGAGGACAGCTCCCATCACAGCCCTGCGTTTGAGCATGTGTTTATGCTGGGTGTGCATTGCCCTCTGGCGGCATGATCTGCTGAGAGCTCTGGGAAGAAGTATGCCACAGTGAGCCTGCTACTGGTCCTTGCTCCTTGTCTGTGGGACCAGCATGTATTGCACTGCATGAGCATTATGTTAAAAGTTGAAGTGAGGCCAGTGGCTTAAGGAAACACACATCAACCAATAATATTGTCGTGTAAGTCTTTCATTGTGGACCAGGATTGAAGTCTCTGTGCATAGAA
This sequence comes from Harpia harpyja, assembly GCF_026419915.1. Lineage (NCBI taxonomy): Eukaryota > Metazoa > Chordata > Aves > Accipitriformes > Accipitridae > Harpia > Harpia harpyja. Next base: position 5,740,163 of record NC_068951.1, on the reverse strand, counting down.
AGCCCCTGCGAAGCATTTGACATCAGTAATGGTGTTAGGAAGCTTAGGAATGCTACTTCACAGAGGGGAAAAAAACAATTAAAATAAGACCTAGCATAATTTTTTGTGTGTATTTGTGTCCCTGTGTTGCCTTAGAATAGCAAAAAATTGGATGGTGCTTCAACTTCCATAGGTTTATTTAGTAATACATGCAGTCCTAGCGCATCGCAAGTCACAAAGTCGTGGCCCAGCAATGAGACTCTCTTTCTTGGTGGGTTTACAGTCATTTAGCAGCAGCTCAAGGGAAAACATGTAGGTGCAAAGGTAGATGCATCCTTCTTTTGCAAGGGTATTTTTGGGGAGGATAGGTGTTGTTCTGTTTTTGCAAGAATTGAGTTGTGAGTATTCTGGTGTGGATAGCTCAGGGATGTCACCTGGTATTTGCTTGCATGTGCTAACTGAAACTGGCAGCCAGAGAAAGGGCAGGTATGTGCGCAAGATGAATGTCTGAATTTATATGCACAAATATATACGTAGCCTGTGGCAAAGTCAGTCCCTGATGTTCAATAATAAACCAGATTCCAGAAGTTAGTGTGTGCATAGGACTCTGCTTCCTTCTCAGCACAGTGCTCTTTATTTTTGATGGTGCCCATCACCATAGTAACTCACCAGAGCATACATGTCTGACTGAGGCTAAGGAGGGAGTAGCCAGCCCCATCAATGCGCAGCCTTTAAGAGCCAGTGACTGAGGCACTGTACAAGCTATACCCTGATACTATGTTGCTTGTGTTGCACCAGTAATGAGCACGTCCCAAGAGTGTCTTTAAAAGACTTCAGATTTACTCATTTCCTTCCCACATGCCTCAGACACCTCATCTTCAGAGTCCTGCATCCTGAGGTCGTTTCTAAGTGATGTCATTTTAATGCAGTGTGTTAGGCATGCCTTTCTGTGAAGTTCAGTTGCGCTAAGTGCTGTGTGTTATGTTGTCACAAAGACTGAAAACTGTGAGCAACTGGACATGCTGAAGACATTGAAAAAGGAGGATCCTGCTTAGATAGCAGGACTGGAAAAACAAGTGGAGCATTTTAAAGAGCTAACGTTAGAAAAGGCACTTTCTTCCTCTTCTGCCTTTCCCAAACTAGCTGACCACTGCGTGGCTTTCAGCACAAGTGAGCAAGGCTGCCCTATGGAGAGAGTCAGTGTCACTCACCTAGCGCTAAGAAACAGGCAAGTGGATAAGGCTGTTTCTGAAAGCCTCAAATGGCTCAGGAGATGACTCGGGCGGGAGCAGATTGTTTCCTAAATTCCAGATGAAATCACTTTGCATATTCCCTGACTAAGGCAAGAGAGTGCTTACAAGTACAAGGCTCTGCCCAGTACCTTCAGCACAGACCAAGATAACACCTCTTGGCTGTGTTGCTGCTGACAGCAGGGGAGATGCCAGTGAGCTGTGCTAAAAGTCTTGGCTGCTGCTTTGTACCCATTTGGTCTTTTTCACTGAGGCCAAAAGTAGCTTTTTCAGTGCTGGCAAGAAGATAATAGAGTGATTCTTAGGTTCTCCACCTGACTGCAAAGGTTTCAATAAGAAAGGCTTTCATCCCTGTCTGATGGGTGTCAGGAGGCCATAGCCCCATGTTTTCTGTACTTCGGGAGCTGATCCCAGTGCCCCTACCAAAGTACTGTTGGAAACCGATTTGGAACAGTGTTAAGGGGAAGAAATTGGAGTTGCCAGCTTGCATATCATCTAGCTAGTAATCTGCCATACAGTTCAAACATCGCTGCCTACTTTCTTCAGCCACACACCCTGGAGAAAGTATCAGGGTAATGAAATATGAGAAACCAATTTAGGAAAGAAGTAGATAGGAGGTGATAAACATGAGCTAAGAAAATCTGGCCAGTGAACGTTGGAGAGGAAACTGAATGTGGGCTCGTACATTGAATCCTGGAGAAAATAGCAGTCATCATCATCAGATTCAGCTACAAACAGTGAAGGTCACATTAAGCTGTGTTGGCAGGTATTTGAGTGTATGGGCACTGTGCTTGGCTGTTTCTGAAGGTGCTTTCCCAGTAGGCTTGTGTGGAAGCTGCAGACTTTGCTGCATCTTAAAAGATTAATCTATGTCAAGCTGTTAGTGCAAACTTTGGATTCGCATCCCTAAAACTTCTGTATTCACCCAGGAGCAGGGACCAAGACCCTCCAACTGGTATTTATGCTTTGGCATGTGCAGGTCTATGGGGCTTACCCTTTTGCATTCAGAACAGATTGTGAGTCAGCGGACATCTGATCTGGATACAGTCCCATGTAGAAACATGGGGAGAGGGTTCCTCGTTAGCTTGCTGTTACAAGTCCTTCAGAGACTTGAGGCCATGCCTGTAAAGGAGTCCTGCTACTACAGACTGTCTCTTTTTTTTTTTTTTTTTTTTTTCTTCTTCCTAGATCGAGGAGGAGATGCTGGCATTGCAGAACGAGCGTACCGAACGGATACGAAGCCTGCTGGAGCGTCAAGCTCGCGAGATCGAAGCCTTTGACTCAGAAAGCATGAGGCTAGGTTTTAGTAATATGGTTCTTTCTAATCTCTCCCCCGAGGCGTTCAGCCACAGCTACCCGGGAGCTTCTGGCTGGTCCCACAATCCTACTGGGGGTGCAGGACCTCACTGGGGTCATCCCATGGGTGGCCCACCACAAGCTTGGGGCCATCCAATGCAAGGTGGACCCCAGCCATGGGGTCACCCCTCGGGGCCCATGCAGGGGGTACCTCGAAGTAGTGCTATAGGGGTCCGCAACAGCCCCCAGGCTCTGAGGCGGACAGCTTCTGGGGGACGGACGGAACAGGGCATGAGCAGGAGCACAAGTGTTACTTCACAAATATCCAATGGTTCACACATGTCTTATACATAACTTAAACAATAACTGAGGGTGGCAATTCCACTGGAGCTGTCTGCCAACAGAAACTGCCTACAGACACCAGCCCAGCAGCCTCCTCAGTGCGGTGCTGACGTGTGGAAGCTGGGTGCACATGGAATATTGTATTCATTTTGTAAAGCATTACGTTTTGTGTTTACTAACTGGGATGTCATAGTATTTGGCTGCAGGGTTTGGGGGGGGTGGTTTTTTGGTTTGGTTTTTTTTTTGTTGTTTTTTTACTTTTTGGAGGGGTCTTGGGAGGGCGTCTGAGAAATATATGCAATTAGTCAGAAGAGTTGGCTGGTGGTCGTCACACTGACAGGACAGAAGGGCCTCAGACTGCCCTCGTCACACCATCCATAGGAAGTCTGAGGGAGAATGGAGACCTCCTCCCATGTCCATAAATTTCGAACTGCCACCCTGCAAAAGCCAGGCGAGCTGCCTTTAAACCAACATCCAGGGGAGGAACAGCTGGATCTTCTGTTCCATTTTTATTTGTCATTAAATTGGATACATTTCTAGGGTATTGCCTCTGCCAAGAGGCATTTTCAGAGACTTGTAGGTGAGGAAGAAGGGTGAGAAGAGAAGCCAAGAGACACCAGGGCTCAGCAGGGCCCTTCTACCCAAGTGCCCGCTCCGTGTCGTGTAAGAAGTGACGTTCTCTCAGAAGGCACTGGTCAGCTTCCCGAGAACTGTGTTAGGTAAACCTGTCTGGAGGGAACAGGCTAGAAATGTTTGAAATCGTATTCCTGCTTTGGCACTCCCTGACTGTGCTGCTGGTAGCTCAGACGAGGTTGGGCAGAGGAGCGTAAGCAATGCACTTGTACAGCTAATACTGTGACATCTCATTTTAGCTAAGCATCAGAATAATTCTTGGAGCCCAGTGTAGTCCTTTTTGCTCCATTCAGAACTGTTAGACTTTCAGCCAATCAGTCTCAAATGCCAGAGGTATTTTGAAGGATGCCATAGTCACAAAATGCCATTGATCGGGTTTTTCATTATTACACTACATCCACCAATTTATTACCTTTTTGGCTTGTTGCAATTTCCTGTTTACATGTAGAGTGTAGCCAACTGTTTAAATGTTTAGTTGCCACAGTGTACCAGGAGGAGCTGAGCCAATGACTCTTTCCCAGCTGATGACTAACCCACATCACCACTGTAGATCTTGCTGCATGTGAGGCTCCTTTTTATTACTTTTGTTGCTGCAATACTTCACAACTTTTACAGTCCCTTGAGATGCCGTGGTATTTTGGCAGCATATCACACCATGCGAGAAGGCACTACTTCCAGAGGCTCGTTGGAGCTGCTGTACTACTGAAAGGAAGCAGAGGAGGTTGTGAAATCCATACGGTGATAAAGGGGTCAGGGAGTCTCATTAACCAAATGACTTTGTGGCATCGTGTCATCCCTTAGCGCTGGGAACTGGAGATGCCCCCATGCTCTCGTGCCAGTGCCAGGGCGGTCTGGGTCAGCCAGCGCTGTGGGGCTAGGGAAAGAGCAGGTAGATGAAGTTTGGCTTGAGGCAAAGATTTCCGTCTTGGGGACTGACCAGCCAGGGTTCTTTGTAAATGTTTTTCCTTGCACACTAATCATCTTGAAGAAAACACTAGCTGCTAACTCTAGGATTTGCCTTTAATATGTTTATAGGGCTCAAAAGCAAGGTTTTCCGAATGTGTTTGTCCATGTGACATATTTATATAGTAAATACTCTAGTGTCTCGCTGCTGTTCAGTACTCTCAACAGGGCGACGTTCTTTCGTTAGCTAAATTAACATCCACTCCCAATCCTTAACTCTTTGCCAGTGTCCGGTGAATCCAACTGGGATTTCTAGCATCTTGACGTAGCATATTACTCTAATTGAAGATGGAAACTCTACCGAAATATGTTTGAGCAGCCCCTTAGTAAGGAGCTTTGTAGTACTAACAGTTGACGGAAGCCTGGGATGAGGCGGTGGTCCCGTGGAGGTGACTCTGGTTGCCCCCTGGGGCAAGTGGTGACCGTGAATTGTCCTGTCCTTTCCTCTGCTATGTTTTTATGTGGAATTGGATGTTTTGGGGTCATTCTTTTGCATTGCAGTGTTGTTGAAATGCAGGGAAACTGATTTAGGAAAGGTACCTGTATTTTCCTGGGGTTGGAAGGAAAGACAAAAATGAAATGAAAGGCCAAAATTGTATTGGGATTTACCATGTCAGTGTGGAGGGTGTGCCCAGAGCATGGTGCTAACACAGCGTTTTGAAGTTCAGCTCCTCTTATCACAAACAGCAGCAGCGACAGCAGGGACGGGCTATACCTGCAAGTTCAGTGGGTTCATTCTTTTGCTTCTGTTATGGTTTGAATTTGGTCAAAGTCTCTGGCTTAAATTGAGCTACTTCAACAGAATTCTCTCAACCCATCTCTTTGTGTAATGTCAAGCATGACTGAATGCTGAATCCAAATGATGGCTATCCCATATTGGCTTTTTTGTATTCAAAAAGAATTGTGTAGTAACCATTTTTACATGTATATCATGTGCAGACCTGGACTATTCCAACAAGTTAATATTTTAATTAAAATAGTTTGCAAAAACTGATTCAGATCAACTGGTCTAAATGTGTGTGTCCCTGTGTGTACGTGGGGGAAGGAAAGCTGTCCCAAACAAGTGTGATCTCAAGAGAAAGCACCCCATTATGCAGCTGTAGCCAGAGGGACTCAGGGTCAGGCTGTGCCTTGGAGGTATACGAGGAGGCCCTTGGTGTTGAGAATTTTAATGTATCTCGGGTGTATTTCTGAGATACATGAACAACTATACACTAGAGAGACGCAAACACTCTCTGAATCAGTTTGCAAACTCTATTTTTAAAAGTAACACCAGTTACTCCATATTGTACTTGTTGCAGTCATGCCCTAACTTTGGTTTTAAAAATGCTGTAATCTGTAAATTGTGGAAACTACTCCAGTACCTCAGCAAAGATGTTCTCTTACATCTTTTATGTTCGTATTTAACACTGGGGAAACTCTTCTGTGCGGACTACTTTGCAAACTTTTTTGCAGTATTTTCGAATCACCAGCTTGACCCCTGAAATCTCTTATTCTGTGGTTATTTTTCTCTCCCCTTTACAAAGACCGAAAGTTCTGATGTAGTTTAGCCCAGAGATGAAAAAAACAGAGGAGCCAGCATTTTCACCTCTTTCTAATTTGAATTTCTTTTGGTTTTATTTAATTAAAATCAGTGAAAGGGACCACATTTTTCTTGTTCTCCGTGGTCCCAGGGAGTCAGCAGCCACCTCTCCCTTCCATGTTGAACGTTACGTGCTTTCTTCCTCAGATGCAGCACTGAAATGGAGGCCACAGCTCTGTTTCACCTGCATTCGCTCCAAGCCTGTGAGCTTCAAAGGGATCGAAGAACTAAATGGGGTATGATACCGAGCTTTCCACAGAAAATTCCCTGCAGCCATTCCTTGCCTGGCTTGGGGCCAGGCTGGCATCGCTCTCTATCCCACCCAGCCCTCCCGCTCCAGAAGAACGTGCGTTGCACACTAGCTGTAACCTGCACGGGGTGCACCCTCGTCGATCCTGGGATGATGCTGTTTATTAATATCCCCCCCCAGGGAAAAGGGCCCCTTGCCCTTCAGGCTGCCCTTCCCCCCCTTGACCCCGCTTACATGCCATTTCTTGAGAGGCAATAAATTGTATTGTACCACTGTCAACCATTACTCTGTTGAATACGCACATCTCTGGATATATATGGTATTTCATTTGTATATATTTATATACTCTGTATGTACGTGTGTGTGGGTATACGTGCACACACACCTCATGCTGTGCATTTCTGTCAGGGCACTTAAGTTCTGCCGTTCTTTAGCACTCCTGTTCATAAGCAAAAGCAACCCCTGCGGCAGGGCTCTTTAGGGCGAGGGCACGTACATCTGCGCAAGCTGTGCTAGGGCTGAACGCAGTCAAAAGCCTTCGCTTAAATACTGCCCTGCTAATTGTAGCTTTCTTTTTCTGGGGCGCGGGAGGGTAGGCTAGCTGCTATGGGTGTGCTGTAAAGGAGAGAAGAGAGCTCCCAGAGGGTGCCAGAAAGTCAGAAGACAGCAGAGAAGAAAACAAGATGGTATAGCGATAGGAAAGCAGTTGAGGCAATGTACCGATCTGCTGGGGAGGCGGTGAGTGGGCCGGTGAAGTGCTCAGCAGGCTGAGCTCAGAGTCCCCAGCTGCGTCTCGCCATGAAAGATCACATGCCTGGCACGGTCTTGGCATGCTGCACCGGCACTAACTTTTGGCAGTCCTGAGTTTAAGCCGCCGCTAACTCTGAACACCGTCTACCTTTGTGTGCGTCTAATAACTAGAGCAGGTTATGTGGAGGATCAAAAGAGAAGCTAAATTGGAAGATTGAAAATATGTGTGTGTGTACAACATATACATACATATATATACACACACAGACACTTTTTGGTCCATTCTTTATTCTGCTTAGGCATTTGTGTTTTGTTGCTTGAGTCCAGTAAGCAGAGGACAGCCTTGTTCTTCTCCTGGGTGCTTGCTCTGCATTTCTAGTAAATCTTGCCCTGGTCTTTCTCATAGTAGAGGGGTGAGTGCCATGCTGGATACCACGAGCTCCTCAAGCTGTGAAGACCCTTCTCACCTTCTCCTTTGTCCTCTACAGACCCCACCTTAGTGAGACATCTGGCAGTTTGGGGGATAAATGGTTATCACATGTGTTGAGTCACAAATGTTCATCCAGCTGTGATATTTACCCCCCAGGGAAGTCCAGCCAGCTCAGCAGCGTGCCAACCATGGGCTCTCTTCTTTGTGCTACCGGAGAATTCGGAGGCAATTTTCCCCACTGTCCCTTTTGGATGGTCTCTTTTGAGTTTTTTAGGAGAGGCTTGGGTTTGGTTGGGACATCCTTACCCTTTCACAAGGGAGTAGTGTCATCTTTAGCTGTGCTCCTGCCTCTGGGACTTTGCCACCCTGGTGCTGGCTGGCAGTGAGCCCAAAGCCACGTGCCAAGGATGGAGGAGTGGTGGATGCCCAGACAGGGATGCCGGTCGGTGTCCCTCTGCTGTCTTTGTTTCAGTTTGCACTTTTACGAGTCGATTGAGCCGGAGTCTGTTGAGAAATACGTGTGAGGTGCTTTGGAGGGTTGTGGGTAGCTGTTTACAGCTAAAAAAAAAAAAAAAAAAAAAAAAAAAGGCTGATAGATCTAGTGGTTATAGTGAACATCACCCCACCAGGGAACGATGGCAGCAGATAACCCTGGTTCCTGTTGCACAATGAGGTTCAGCCAGCTGGGGCCGCGACGCTGCCTGCTGCATCCCTGCCCTGCCCCTCAGCCCAGGCGTTACTGGGGAAGGAGAGGCCTTTGTCAGCTAGAGAAGGACTTAGTAAATCGGATTTGCTGGCAAACAAGCACCTTAACCACCGAGCTGTGGGTCTCGATACTTGCACTTCACCTGAAGGCTCCTCTGGCGGGGGGGAGGAAGGCAGTTTGGTACGTGACGATTGGCTTTGCACCCGTCTGGTGTCCTCAAAACATCCTAAAGCCATGTCCTAGGAAAAAAAAAACAAAACCCAACATTGGTTCCCTCTCTCCTTGCTTTCTCCGAGTGCACACACTAAGTCCAGGAACCAGTAAACAGGAGGGCTGAGCGTTGCCCCTGCGGATGTGAACAACCCCGGGGGGATCTTCCCCGCTGCCTCGCCCCTCCGGTCCCCTGCCCCGCTCCCCACCCTTGAGTACGGGTACCTCAGAACATGCACAGTTTGAATTTTCACTGACAATTAGTTTAATTATTGTGAGTGAAAAGAATTGTAATTATCTGTAAATATGTAGTTAACAAATTGACCTAGTTTCTGTATTTTTTAAGTTTTTGTACTAAAATTTATAGATACAGTATGTGCCAGCTAGCAAAAAGCTACTGTAATTGCCAGTCGTAGTTCAGCATGCATCTAATCCCCGAGACTTGTCAAAGTGATGCTGTAAGGAATTGTGCTTCAATATTGCGAGCTGGGGAGGCGAAGCAGCCGACGGGGCAGGAGGGCCGGGGAGGCCAACAGCCGCTCACCTGGGGCTTTCGGCTTCCAGCCTTCAGCTGGGTTTTCCGTGTTCGACTGTGTGGAATCTCCTTCCCTTTGGCGTCGTGTGCTGTGCGGTGGGCAGTGCGAGGGACAGAGCGGTGGCTTTGAGCTTTCTCTGGAGCTGAACTCAATGGGAACCAAGTTCAGGTTCTTTGCTGCAGTTTAATACCGGCTTACGACTTTTATTTTTCAACCTCTCTGGAAATGATCTGGTTTTCCCCTTCTGACTGCTTTTGTCTTAAACCTGAGATCATCTAAACCTACTGGAGGGAATAAAAAAAAAAAAAGACAAAAAAAAAAAAAAAGACTTTCATTTAAGATCGTTGCCTGCTTTTAGTGCCAGGATCACGCATTTCTATGGCAACTCTGAGCTCAGCAGAGTTTAGAAATCAGCACAGGGTTGTTAACGAGCTGAAGTACGTCGCCGCGGTTTTTGCATGGCTCCGGCAGAGCCCGACTGCAGCCGGTGGCAGCCGCGAGGGGCGAGTTTGTGGGTGCGATGCGGTGGCTTGCGGGGGTCCCGGTGTCCCTGCCCTGGCTGCGGCTGGCTTGCACTGCAAGACCTGCCGCTAAGCGAGGGATGGGTTCCTAGGAACGAAGGAAGGACCTGTGCTCCTTGTCTTGTGGCAAAGGCAAGTCCGCAAGTCGAGAAGAGCTTTGCCGGGCGTCCCGGGAAGCTGGGAGCAGAGGAGTTTGAGCGCCAGTGAGGCTGTGCTCTCCAGGTCTGGTTGTCCTGGAGGTCGTAGGGGACGGGAGCTTGTAAGGATTCAAGGATCAAAGAAGGAGAGGCATACGTGCGCGTACAGGTTTGGCTTCTGGCAAGCAAACCACCCGCTTCCTTTCTTCAGCTTTTCTTCCCTCCTAACCCCCCGCAGCTCTTCCCCCTGCTTGCTTGGAACAGGAACATTTTTTACCTGCCTAGAAACAGCTGAAAGATGGGGGGGGGGGGGCAGCCCCGATGTAAATAATTAACGTTGCAAAGTGAAGTGTGTATAACATAAAAGGCTACAGCCCTTTGGTGACTTGTAAATGCTTGAGAAGGTTGTGGTGAGACGTGGAGGGCCGAGCGACCCGCCTGGGGCTCTGCAGCCATCGCTGCCCCACCGACACCTCGGGGCCGGCGGGTCGGGAAGGGGGGGGCCCACGCCGCGTACCTTAGCTGTGGGGAACCCCCGTGGTTTAGTGGATGGGAGGGTAGCGTAACGTGTGTAATATGGATAGGAGAAGCTGTGTGAGGTGTGTATAGTGTATATTTTTTAAAAATAGCTTGCTTGTATTGTGAAGATTTTAAAGACAAACTTGAGAATTCTAGCCTAACTATTAACACAAGTTTAACATCAGTTACCCCACTGGGTTCAGAGCCTCTTGAATGTATATTCCTTTTTGTAACCTAAATGACCTATTCTTCTACCAGTCAGCCAGACATCCTATTTATATTTTTAATTTTATATATTACTTTCCAGTTGTTTTCATTATTTCCAGCATGTTTCTGGTTTTGGTTTTTATTTGTTTGGGGGTTTTGTTTTGTTTCTTTTTTGCACAAGCATTGTGTGAAGTCAAGGAAATGTTAACTCCAACCTGGTATTTTCCAACCTGTTCCCCCCTGCCCTTCCTCTCCTCCACCCATTTTGTTGGTTTGTTTTTTTTTTTCTTCCACCAACAGTTTGGGATTTTCGGGGCTGGGATGCAGCAGGTGGGAGGAGGGGATGGCTATTTTCCATTTGCAGCTTCTGTGCAAATGCCAGGTCTTTTGCCAGTCAACTAAAAACGCTTCACTTGCTGGTTGCTTTAAAAACAAAAAACAAAAAACAAAAAAAAAACCCAAAAAAGTAACCTTATCAGTCCGATGTAGACCACGACGGGAGGAGGGGAAGTGCACACCTGTAGCCACACAACCCTAGCTTTGGCTGCGAAACAAAAGCAAACCTTTCCTGGCGAGCAGGTAACCGCAAGGCAGCTCCCAGCCCCGCCGGCTGCCCGACCCCGCAGAGGTTTTGCCGGGCACGAGCTCCACGTGCAGCCGGGGCCCGAGCCCCACGGTTCGGCCGAGCCATGCCGAGGGAGCGATGTGCCTTGGGCTTGCTTTTCCGCCCTCGGTGCCTGCCTGTTCACGTGCACAAACCCCAGAGCTGCCTACTGATGACAGCAAAGCTGTTGCTGCTTTTCCTCTCCTCCTCTTCCTCCTCTTCCTCCTCTCCCTCTCCGTAAGGAGGTCCAGCTCACCACCAAGAGCTCGCCCAGCGTCCGGCCCCAGCGCCGTGGCCGTCTGCTCTGGGGCATCCTCCAGGTATGGCAAAGCCCGGCTGCCGCGGTGCCGGGGGGAAGGCGCCTGGCCGCGCGGTTTTGCACCGCAGAGCGTTAGTTAGAAAAAACACACACATATCTGCTGTTTTACTATGAACACTGGTCTGAGGTTTCCAGGCCCAGCACCACGGTGATGGGCTGTGAAGGATTTAACTAGGGGAATTAAACTCCTTCCTGCATCCATGTCTGGTAGCACCAGCTGGTATGAGTGAATCTACAGGTGTGCGTTTTCCTTCTTGTAGAAAATGCCACGAGCACTAACTGGTAAGGCTTAATGTACAGTATATTGTCAGTATTCTGGTATTCTTCTGGTTCAGCATACATTATAGCTCATATATAACCTGTATTAATTGTATAGATTGTGCATTTAAAGCTGTTACCAAGTTGTCAGAAAATAAGAGAAGAGAAAAAATAAGGTCATATGTAATATTTTGTTTGTAAGTATCCTTTGTATCATAGCAAAGGAAATGTTAAAAAAAAAAAAATCAACTGTAATAAAGTAATTTTAGTACACGGAGTGTCTGCCTGCCTTTCTGAGCCCCCCCCGCCGCCGCGTGGGACCCTGCCCGGGGGCTACCGGGTGTAGGACCTCTGCCAGGTGAAGTCGGGGGGCTCGACGGCAGGACCCCCCCACCTGCGGGCTCGCGGCAGCCCCTTCCTCCGCTCTTCTGCCCGCAGGAACTCGGCCATGGCCCTGAAGTATTCCAGCACGGCCTCGTGGCCCCAGCAGCGCCCCGGTCCCCGCCGGGGGAAGCCGCAGTGTCCCCCGCGTGGGGTCAGCAGCAAGAAGAAGTAGGGGCTGCTGCGGAATAGCTCCAGGGGCAGGCTGCGGGCCGGGGGTCCGCGGACGGGGTCGTCGGCGCTGCAGAGGCACAGCACCGGCACGGCCGCCTCGTCGGCGTCGCGTAAGGGCTCGTTGCGTTCCCAGTAAGCCTCCCAGCTGGTGGGGCGGCTCTTGGTCCGGCAGAAGAGGGCTTCCTCCAGCTCCCGCAGCGAGCGGCTGCCCAGCAGCCTGTCCACGTCCACCGCCTCGGTCAGGGACCCCACGTACCTGGGGGGACGGACGGGGGACACACAGAGGGGGGGACACACAGAGGGTGGCTGTCCTGGGGATGCTGTCGCCTTGCGTGCCCACCCTAAGCAACTGGGGGAGGGCTGCGATCCGGCCACAGCCCTGCATGCAGGGACTGGGGGTGGCCTCAACCCCCCCCCTGCAGCTGGTTTGGGGGGGGGTCCCATCCCAGCTCTTTGCCAGGGATGCTGGGGGGGGGTCCCCACAGCGCAGCCTGTGCCAACCCGGGTACCATGGCAACGGGAGGCAGCCAGCACTCTGCGCCGTTGCCGTGACAGCAGCGTTTGCAATGGATATCGGGAAATTGGGGGGGGGGGGACACACGACACAACACCCTCCTGCACCCCCCCACCACCACCTGGGCAACAGACTCCCACCCCCCCCCAATACCCCAGCCCTGCAGTAAACACCCTGCACCCACCTGGGCTTTGCTGAGACTCGATCTGGTAAACCCCCCCCCACATTTTGGGGGTTTAGCTACCATTTTTGGCCCTCATTTGCCCACCAGTGGGCCCCTTTCTGTGTGTGCCCCCCCCAAGGTCTCAGCACTGCCCAAGGAGGTATTTCTTGCTCAAGCCTTGGCATGGGGTGGTTCATCTCGTCCCAGCCCACACCAGCATTTGGCCATGTTGGGCAATGGGGACCCAGGGCATTTGGGAAGGGGGTGGCAGCTGCCACAGCCCCCCCCCACCCAGCCTGTGGGTTGGTGGTCATGGCCCCCCCCCAGCCCCACAGGGCAGACACTCGGGGTCAGGTGCGAGGGGCAAGCAGCAGTGGAGGGCGGGGGGGGGGGACAGGCAGCCCCTGCGCAGCCCCCTCCCTCCCGCCCCGGGGTTCAGCACAGGGGCTTTGCCAATGCACCCGGTGCTGCTGCGCCGAGATGCCGCATCTCCCACCCTGGGGACCCCGAGATGCTGCCACAGCCCCAGGCGGGTCAGGGGTGGCCAAGCCAGCCCCGTGGCAGCCGGCTGCAGGCTGGTGTTCATTAACCAGCGCGTTTTGCTGCTCTCAGCACCTCTGCCCCCGCGCTGGGGCTCCCGCTGCCAGCAGCAACCCCCCCCTCCATTGCATGCACATCCCCAAGGATGGCCGAGGGGCTCCCGGGGCACCCCCTTCGTACCCCAGCCCCCCCCCCCCCCCAAGGCCCAAGGGACCCCACTGACCTGCTGAGTCCCCGCTTCAGGTGCAGGAGCAGCGGCCACTCGTAGAGCCAGGGCATCCCAGCCTCAAACCAGTCCCGGCCACGGAAGACTGGGGAGATGCAGGCGGCGGCGGCCAGGCGGCTGGAGGAACCGCTCTCCCCCAGGTAGGCGAGCAGTAGCCCCGAGCCCGAGCCCTCGCTGACGGCCAGCAGCGGGGCAGCCGGGTGCCGGTAGCGTAGGTAGGTCACCGCCTCCCGCAGGTCCCCGGGGTCCCCCGAAGGGCTGGAGTCGGGGGGGTGGTGAGGGGACAGCCGTTGTGGCCCCGACGGTTGAAGATGACGGGGACGAAGCCCCGCTCCAGCGCCCGCAGCCCCAGCCGCAGCAGCTCCCCCGTCACCTTCCCAGCGGCGTTGGGGATGAGCAGCAGCACCGGGCTGGGGCCCCCCGCCGCAGCTACCCACGGCCCCCCACGGCCCCACCAGCCAGTCCAGGGCCACCAGCCCCGGCATCGGGCAGCTGCAGGAGCTCCCGGGCCACCGCCGGCTCCGGCTCGGGCGGCTGCAGGAGCTGTCGCAGCATCTGGAGCCGGGGCCAGCGCGACCACGGCCAGCGGCCCCCCCGCAACGCCGCCGAGCGCCCCAAGCTCCGCACCAGGTGCTGGGCCAGCGCCGAGGGCTTGCACAGCAGCCGGCAGCGCCCCGAGCCATCCTCAGTGATGAAGGGGATCCCCTCCTCTTCCTCCTCCTCCTCCTTTCCCGAGTCTCCAGGCACCTCCAGCATCCCTGCCCAAGGACGCCAGGCCAGGAGGCCCAGGCCGGCGAGCACCGCAGCTGCGGCCACCAAACCCTCGGGGGACACCATGGGGCGGGTGGCGGGAGCCCCGGCCGGCAGCCCCCGGTGCTCGGTGGGTTCGCAGAGCGATGGCGGGGGCCGTGCTGGGAAAGCCCTGCCCCGGGGCTGGGCGAGCGGTGGGGCCGTGCCGGGGACGGCAAGGCTGTGCCGGGGACGGCGCGACCGGCCGCCAGCCGTGGCCAAGGGGACTGGGTGAAACGGGAAGGACACGTGGCCAAGCTCTGCCCGCCGCTGGGGGGGGGGAATCCCCTACAGCCATGACCCGGGGGGGACGGGACCCCCCCCATCGCCACAGGAGCCGTGGGCCAAGGGCCCGTGCAATGCTCACACCTTTATTGATACAAATGTACAAGGACACATCTTACAGTAGGGAGCGTGGCCCCGGCGGGGGGGGCAGGACGCCCGGGGAGGGGTGTGGGGGGGGGGCCCCACGGGCGCCCCGGTCCAGTGTAACGCTACGGGCGGCCCCAGGGGTACCGGCCGCCCGGCGAAGGGCTTTGTGGGGGGGTGGGGGGGGGGTACATCGCCACCGCCGCCACGGACAGCTACACAGGCTATGTACAGGATAAGTTAGGCGCGTGCCGCGGGGCGGGCTGCGCGGGGGTGGGCAGGGGTCTGTACAGGGGGGACGCAGGCACCTACCCCACAGGCTGAGCACCAGCTCTTCGGCAGGGTGGGGGGCGAGGGGGGGGCTCGCCCCACACCCCGGCTCCCCGTGGGCTAAAGGCCACTTGCAGCCGCGCTCATCCCAGGTGCCGGCTGCTGCCGGAGGGGAGGGAGAGACGGAGAGCGCGGGGGCCGGGGGGGAGTACCGGGGTGGGGGGACGCGGGCCAGCGCTCACTGCTTCTTCTCGCGGGTGGTGATGGTGACCAGCTGTTTGGCGGCCTTGGCGATGTCGTAGGCACACTGGATGACCTGCTGGGTCAGGAGCTGGTAGTCCACGGCGGCGCCCGGCTCGGGCGGCACGGTCTTGCGGCACTCGCTCTGCAGCCGGTAGGCGCTGGCGTTGAGCAGCCGCAGGGAGCTCCGCACCGTCTCCAGCGCCGGCTTCTGCAGCGGGGGCAGAGGAGCAGCATGAGGACCCGTGCCGGGGGGGCGGTTGCGGGTGCCTGGTGGGGATCCCCCCACCCCTCCTACCTTGGGGAAGAGCGATGCCATCTCCGTCACGGCCGAGTGGATCTTCTCCGAGCAGGGCATGAAGCTGGGGACAAGGAGAACGGTGTGAGCGGCGCGGGGGGACGACGGCTCCCGACCACAGGGGGTGGCAGGGATGGCCCCGTGTGAACGCAGCCCCCTGGTCCGGGGGTCCGGAGGGACCCCAAAGCTGTGCCCCAGCCCCACCTGTCGTGCTTGGACTCCTGTGCCGCCCGCAGCAGCTCCTGGATGTTCTTGGTGACCTGCTCGGTTTTGAGGATGACGTCCTCCGTGCTGGGCAGCCCGGGGTCCAGCTCCCCATCCAGCGGGTCCAGCTCGTGGGGGAAGTCCTCATCCTTGCTCAGCTCCACGAATCGCTTCCCCTCCATGCTGCGGGGATCGACCGACCCGCCGGGGTCAGCGCCAATCCCCTGTCCCCGGCGAATCCCCAGCCCCGGCACTCACCTGATCAGGACCTCACCCGCCTGTGTGTTGTCGTAGTCGCTGTCGGTGCCGCTGCCGTGCCGGTCCAGCTTGCTCTGGAGAGGGGAGAGGAGCGGCGTCAGGCGCTGCCCAGCCCCGTCCCCACGCAGGGCTGGGGTCCCCCCACCCTGGGAGCTGCCCCCCCACGCTCCCCGGTACGTCACCATGTGCCGGGCACCGTCGGGCGGGCAGGAGAGCAGCGGGGAGGATGGGGGAAAGGGCACCGAGGAAGCAGACGGACCTTTCCGGATCTGGAGGGGGAAGAGAGGGGAAGCCGGTGCTGACCGGGGCGCAGAAGGGTCCGGAGTCGAGCCCGGTGACGTGCAGGGGAGGACGAGCACAGGGGACACCACCACCCTGCATGCAGGAACGTCCCGCGGCCACCGTCCCCCGGGGAGGTCCCCGGCCTGACCCGGGAGGTGCAGGGTGGCAGGGGGACGGGACGTCCCAAGACGGCACGGAGGCCACATCCCAGGAGGGGGACGGCCACCACGTTCCATGCAGGAGCTGCCCCCGCTGCGGCCCCCTTACCCGGTACACGCTGGCCGGGATGTGCATGGAGTACAGAGCCTCGTCCTCCACCTCCTGGTGACACAGGAAAGGTTATGGCCCCGCGGGGACGGGACCCAGCACCCTGGGGGGGCTGAGGAGACCACTGCACCCCAAAAACCACCCGCCCACCCCAGCACACTCACCCCAGCGCCGAAGGGCTGCAGCCGCGTCACCAGATCCTCCACCGGCTGCCCGAAAGGTTTCAGCGCCGAGCCTGGCTCGTACATGGAGAAGGCCTGGCGGTCCCGGCGGTGCGGGGGGGCTGTGCCCGGGGGGTGACCGTGCTCCGGCCGCTCGCTGGGAGCCGGGGTTGGGTGCGCCGGACCCGTCTGCTGCCGGATCTGCGTGTTCTCTGCCTGCAGCTTGTGGATCTGCAGCCAAGGGGGAGAAGGCATCAGCGAGGAGGGGGGTATGCTGAAGCCGGGGGGGGTCCCACCGGCCCCGCACCCACCTCACGCTGCAGCCGGCGCAGCTCGTCGCTCAGGCTGTTGTTCACCTTCATCAGCTGCTGCACCTTGGCCTCGGAGGCGGCCAGAGCCTTCTTCACTTCCAGATATTCCTGCAGCGTGATGGGGCCGTCCGAGAGGTCGGAGGAGTCCATGCTCTGCGGGGAGAGGGGCTCAGCGCCGGGATCCCGGAGCCGGGATGGGGGTCCAGGGCAGGGGTCTGAGGCTCACCCTGGCACGGTTGTTGCGGGAGGCGTTGCGCAGCAGCTCCTGGTCCGTGTCCTCGTCGGAAGCGACGCTGTCGTAGTCGTGCTGGTCGTCCAGGTCACTCTGGCTCCGCAGCGAGTAGTCGAGGGCGTCTGGGGGAGGGCAGGGGGGTGCTGAGCACAGGGCAGGGGGGGGGGGGGATGCTCAGCCCCCCCTCGCTGCCCCTCATCCCTCACCTGTGGGGCTCAGCAGACTCTTCCCTTGCTGCCGGCGCTTGGCTTCCCCGAGGATGTCGATGAGCAAGGTGGCAAACTCCCTGGCGTTGAACCTGGCCAGCTTCTGCCGGCCCTGGGGAGGGGGGTAAAGGGGGTAAAAGCAGGGGTCTGGGTGCAAGGGGGGGGGCACGGGGTCTCGGGGAGGGGTTCACCTGGTTGCGTGTGGCCGAATACTCAGGGTTGACAGGGAGGAAGGGGACGGCGCTGCGCTCCGTCACCAGCGTGCTGTGGTTCTGCGTCGTCAGCCACACTGCGGGCAGGCACCCGGTGTCAGACCCCCGGGGGGCTGCGAGGGCCGGACACCCCCACCCCCCCGGAGAGAGCGGGCTGCAGGGCCCGGGGCCAGCGGCAGAGCCGGCAGGACGCAGGCGCGGGCGCGGGCGCAGGGCCAGCTTGCCGGGGCTGGGAGTGGAGCCTGACCGGGCTGACGGGAATGGCTTCCCCCGGCCACCCCGCGGGGCTGGGGTCCCCCCCGCGCCCCCCAGCAGGGACCCCGAGCTCCTCACCCTTTGGGGCATCAGCTCTGCACCCCCCCAGCCAGCGGGGAGAGGGTTTGGCGTGCCCGTCGGTGCCCACCCCGCCGTGGAAATGGGGTGGCCCTCGCCCCACCACCCCCCCAGCTCAAGTGTATCCCTCCAGGCTGAGCCCCCATCCCCGGGGTGTCCCGGCACCCACCTCCAGCAGCACCCCAACCCCGGCACCCAGCGACGGCCCCTCGCGCAGAGAAAACCTTCCCGGCCGGAGGAATGAGGAAGGAGGGGCCTGCGGTCCCGGCGGACGGATCTCGGCCGTGGCCCCGCTGACTGCTCCTCCCCACGCCGTGACGCCTACCCCAACCCCAGCCCTGGGGGGGGGTTGCACCCCGTGCCCCCCGCTCACCCGCGTCGTTCTCCCGGCGATCCACCTCGTCGTAGACGTCCATGGCCAGCTCCTCGAAGAGGCGGTTGCTGAGCTGCAGCGGGACGAGGGATGGCGTCAGGCAGGATGGGGGGAGCGGATGGGACCCCCCCCAGCTCCCAGCCCTGCCCCGGCCCCCACTCACCGCCTGCAGCTTCTTCTTGGCTGCTTTGGCCAGCTCAGAGAGGTCCAGGCTTGGGGGGGGGGGGGGGGGGGGAGTGTGAGGAGGGGGGAGACACAAAGTGGGGGTTATTCCTGGCCCATCCCCACCGAAACGGCCCCCAGCTACACCCCACCAGGACAGGGACCCCCTCCCCAGGCACGGGGGGCTTCACCGAGCGGGGCTGGCGGGCAGGCACGGGGGTGTAAGAGGTGGCAGGGGGCAAGAGGGACCCCCCCCTCCCCGGGTGCCCCCCGGGTGCCGGGCTGGGCCGAGCGGCCGGGGCTGCAGGGGGGACCCCGCGCCGGCGGCACAGGGGGGCTCCCCCGGAGCCGAGAGCCGAGCGGACAATACCTCTGTGCCATGCACTTTGGGCGCACCCTGCGCTCCGGAGAAGGCAGCGGAGGGAAGAACAGGATAAAGGCGGTCGTTAAACGCGCGGGCAAGTGGACCCCCACCCGCCCCCCCCTAGGGATGCTCCAGTGCCAGTCACGGGGAGGTGACCGGGGTCCCCCCCTCGGCCCAGCGGGGACGCCGGGGGGGACATGGGACAGGGCAGCAGGGCCGCGGGCGCCGGGCACTCACCTGTCGGCCATCTGCGGGATGATGTAGTGCCCGTTCTTGTGGTCTGCGCAAAGAGAGGGGTGGTGAGCTTGGGCCCCGTGCCCCCCCCCATGGGGGCTGAGCCCCCCCACCCCACCCCCGGGACCCCCACGCTCACCCGGCTTTCTGCCACAGAGGTAAAAAGCCAGCCGGTCGGTCAGCTCATACTGGCACTCCACCAGTCGCTCCGCCAGCTCGTGCTGGGCTGCCTGCCTGTGAGAGGATGGGCAGGGGTGATGCCCACCCTAGGGGAGGGGTACAGGCAGGGGTGACCCCCCCCCCCACCCCACCATTCCTCGCCCTCACCTAGCATAGTCGATGGGGGTCCGGCCGTTCACGTCGGGTGCCCCGGGGTCGGCTCCGTAGACCACCAGCAGCTCTGCCTGCAGGATCTGCCCGGCCTTGGCGGCCACATGCAGCGGCGTGGTCCCCTTCTCCTGCGGGTATGGGCAGCCTCAGCCCCGCAGCCTGCCCGCGGGATGGGGCTCCAGGACGCCCCCCCCAAACCCAGCAGCCGTCCCCAGGGACCCCGAGCCCCACCAACGCTCACCGGGTGGAAGAAGTTGGCCTGGGCGCCCAGCGAGAGCAGGCGCAGGCACGTCTCCAGGTTGCCCGTCCGCACGCTCGAGTGCAATTGCTGCGGAGGAGGGAACCGGTTAAGCGGGGGGGTGGAATCTGTCCCCACCACCCAGGGGGTGTCCCTGCACCCCCCCACCCCACCTTGCTGAGGTCCTTGGCAGTGACACCGTCGTCATCCCGGCAGGGCAGCTTGTGGACGAAGGCCAGCATCTGGTACTTGGCGCGGATGAACTCCGACTTGGTGGGGCTGGGGGCGGGATGGGGTGGGGGGTGGGGGGCACAGCAGGTTGCGGGGTGAGCGGGGAGGGCAGTGCCCGGCCAGCGCAGACCCCCCCCTCCCCGAGGCGTGGGGGGCACTTACTGCACTTTGTCCTGGGGGTTTGCCTTCCGGCGCCCGCTCTGCACTTGGGCCGGATCCAGCAGCGAGTGCTCCCAGATGGAGTTGGCCCCGTTGCTCGCCAAGGTGTGAACCATCTGCGGAGGAGAGGCAGGGCCCGGTGGGTGCCGGGGGTTGGGGGGGGGGGTCCCTGTGGTGTGCGTGTCCCCATCATCGTCCCCCCCCCCCCGCCGTGTCCCCGTGGGGTCGGCACCCACCTGGAGCAGGGTGGCGGGCCAGGGGCTGTGGCGCAGGTGCTTGACGATGGAGATGTGGCGGCCCAGGCTGCGGTGCACGCTGCAGCACTCGTCGCAGATGAGCACCCCGCGGTTGATGGAGGCCCAGCCGGGGTCTGCGGGGTGGCATGGGGGTGTCACGGGGGTGTCACCGGGTGTCCCCGCCACTCAGGTCCCCTCCCCATCCCACCCCGCTGCTTCTAGGGCGGGGGGGGGACACGCATTGCCACAGCGATCGTTTCCCTGGCGACGGCGAGGGGCTCGGCCCATCACCAGGGGAAACCCACAGGTTTCCCCTAGCAACCAGGCACCAGCCAAATTGGGGGGGGGGGGGGGGGGGCCAGGATTTGGCCTCCCCCATCAGGAGGGCGGCCGATGGCAGGGACGATGCCAGCGCCGTGGCAGCACACCCCGAGCGAGGGCACCCTGACCGGCTGCAGCACCCGGCGAGGCCGCGCACCCCCTGAGCCCCCGGCTGGGCATTTTTGGGGAGGGGGGGGGGGGGTCCTGGACAAGGACAGCGTGGCCCCCAACGGTGGGCACCCACAACCCGTGGGGTCCCACGTACGGTGGTCACCGGCTCTGCAGCCTCAGCACCCCACCCCAGGCCAGCCCCACAGGGCACCCCAGCTCCCGTAGCCCCCCCCCATACTGCCATAGCCCCCCCAGCCCTGGCTGCTGGCCCCGGCCAGGCCGGACTGGAGCCCTTTGTGTCCCCGTCGGGAACAAAGGACCGTTTGAGCAGCCGCGCCGGCCCCGCGCTGGCACCAGCCCCGGCACCCGCTGGGGCTCCGCTCCCGGCCGGGCGGCACCTCCCCACACCCGCACCCCAAAAAATGGGTCCTGGGGTTGGCCTGGGTTGGGGCGCGGCCCTACGGGGTGGCTGTGGGACCGCAGATGCCGGCGGCAGCACCGAAGGCAGGATTTGGGGATTCCCCCCCCCCCACGCTGGGTCACAGCCCCCTCCCGTGACACGCAGCCAGGCACGGGGCGACGATGCCGAACCGTCCCTGGGTGGTCCCTCCGCCGAGTGCCGCGGGGGAGTCCGGCCAGCCTCTGCCCAGCCACACCGCCCCTTGTTTCTGTAGGGCCTACACAAACACAGCACGGCCCCACGGGAGGGGGGGAGCCCCCCCAGCCTGGGGGGCACAGGGTCTAGGGAGGTGGCAGCACTGGCCGGCCACGATGGCCCCGAGGGGGTGACGGTGGCCCCGCGACCCCACAGAGGAAGGCAGGCGGGTGGGCGACCGGGCCTCCTGTGGGGTCCCGGACCCCTCCCCATGCCCCCCCCCAGAGAGCCCTGAGGATGCCATTTTGGGGGGCACCCAGCCCTGCAGTGCTGCAGTGCCCTGAGGCCAAGGTGGGGTGGTTGGGGGGAGCAGTGCCCCCCCCCAGCCTGGCAGCGCGGCACACACAGATGGCAGCGCCTTGGCAGCCGACGCGGCGGCATCTGTGCCTTCACGCCCGCTGCCCACGGGGCGCTGCCGGGAACAGGACGCTCCGAGTGGGGGGAAGCCGGCCGGCGAGGCTGCCCGCGGCCCCCCGACCCGGCGGATCTGGGGTACCCCTGGGGACGGCACCCTTTCCCGCTGCAGGGGGCAACTGGGATGCGGTGGGATGCGGGTGGGCATTGCAGCAGCTCGGGGAGCGCTGGCACGGGGACACCCCCAACCCTGGGAGGGATCCTGGAGCCCCAAGGGAGCTCCCGGCACCTCCATCCCTGCACCGGGGTACGGGCTGACGCTGAGACCCCCAACACTCAGCCCCATACTGGTGAGGGGAGGGCTGGGGCCGGCTGGCATTCCCACCCGGGGCCATCAGAGCGGATTTGGCCAAGGGGAGCCCGGGCAGAGGGACCGGGGCACCCCACGTGCCCCCCACCACGCAGGGCTGGGCAGCGCATCCCCGGCAGCGGTGGCGGGTGCTCCCGGCGCAGTAGGAAGCGGCCTCTGGACTTTATAACTCATTTCCTCACATGGCTGCCGGGCGATAAGAGATTGGAAGAAACTGGTTTCCATTTCCCCCCGCCCCAGCAGGGAGCCTCGGCACCGCCCCGGGCACCCCGAGCCCCCCAACACGGGGGGGGGGGGGGGGGGACCCGCCCGGAGGTAGGGCAGCCTCGCGCCCACGCGTGCCGACGGCTCTCCTGGCAGGATCCGGCCATTGGCACGTGGCCGGAATAATTTCGGCACAGCCTTGGCCCGCGGGCAGCTTTCCGGGTCCGGCTCAGAGCGAGCCTCGACTCTCAGCCCCATTCATTCATTGCCGTGGGGCCACCCACGCCGGCCATAGGCAGGGTTTGGGGGTCCGGTGCCACCGCGGGCAGGGTTTGGGGGTCCGGCCTCACCACGACGCCCACGGGCTCGTGCCCGGTGCGGGGGCTGCGGGCACCGGCACCACCGGGGATACGAATCATCTTGCCCAGGCTCAGGCTCCGGCTTGCAGCGCAACCGCCGCCGGCCCGGCTCAGCCTGCCTGCACCGCCAAGTCCGGATCTGGCCAGCGTGGGTGCCGGCTGTGGGGTGCTGGGGGGGCACAGGAGGGTGTCCCCCCCCATCCTGCCATTTGCAGGGTCCTCGGTGCTGCTGGCACCAACCGGCACATCCCCAGCCTGCGCCAGCAGCCCCCACACCAAAGGGTGCAAAGGCTGTGGGTGGTGCACGGAGGCGTTGGGTGCAGTGGGGGTACACTGGGTGCACCGGGGCGGCACTGAGGAGGGCACGGGTGGTTATCGGGGTCACATTTGGGGTGTACTGGGAGATGCCTAGGGGGGAAGGGGATGCACCAAGGGACCCCAGGGGCCTCACCAGGGTGTTGCACTGGGGGCACGTCAGAGGGCTCCGGGGGGGGGGCAGAGCAGGGGACTCAGTGGGGGGCCCTAGGGTGCACACCGCAGGGTGCAGAGGGGACTCACCGGGGGGGGTCCTGGGGGCACCCAGGGAGGTGCAAAGGGGCCTCGCCGCGGGGTGTAGAAGGAGATGCAAAAGCGCTCCCTGGGAGCATACTGGGGGTACCATGGGGCACGGAGGGGGCTCACGGGGGTGCTGTGGGTGTACGGGGGGCACTGCAGGGTGCAGAGGGGGCTCACAGGGGTGCTGTGGGTGTACTGGGGAGCACCATGGGGTGCAGCGGGGGCTCACAGGGGTGCTGGGCATGTACCGGGCGGCACCATGGAGTGCAGAGGGGGCTCACGGGGGTGTTGTGGGTGTACCGGGGAGCACCGTGGGGTGCAGCGGGGGCTCACAGAGGCGCTGTGGGTGTACGGGGGGGCACTGCAGGGCGCAGAGGGAGCTCACGGGGGTGCTGTGGGTGTACGGGGGGGCACTGCAGGGTGCAGAGGGGGCGCACGGGGGTGCTGTGGGTGTACCGGGGAGCACCGTGGGGCGCAGAGGGGGCTCACGGGGGTGCTGTGGGTGTACGGGGGGGCACTGCAGGGCGCAGAGGGGGCGCACGGGGGTGCTGTGGGTGTTCCGGGGAGCACCGTGGGGCACAGAGGGGACTCACGGGGGGGTCCTGGAGCCGTACCGGGGAGTGCAAGGCAGGTTCCTGCCCAGGCTCCGGGGGGGGGGGGGGGGGCAGCACGAGGTGCGAAGGGCCCCGCCGCTGGGGCGGGGGGGGCGGTAGGCTGGCTGGGGGGGGGGGGGGGGGGGAATGGGTCGTACCGGGGTCGTAGCGGGGGGGTCCGGTGCCGGTGCCGGGGGAGGGGGGCAGCCCTTACCTGGGGCGCTGCAGTCGGCGCACACCTCCGCCCGCGGCGCCTTCCGGGACATCCTCAGCGGCGAGGCGGGCCCGGGCCCGGGCCTCTGCGCCAGCGCGGGGCGGCGGCGGCGGCGGCGGCACCCCCGGGCCCGCCGGGGGAGGGGAGGGGGGGGGAAAGGGGGGGGGGGGGGGAGCGCCGGGCGGCGGGGCGGGGCGGGGGCGGCGGGGGCCCGGGGCCGCGGAGCGCCGGGGGCTGCCGGCTGCTCCCAGCGCCCGGCGGCTCCGCAGGAAGCGGCGCAGGCCCGGCCCCGGCGGAGGAGGGGCCGCACCGCCCCCGCCCCGCCACCGGCAGCGGCGCCGCGACCGCCCCGCACCGGCACCGGCACCGCCCCGCGCCCGCAACACCCCCCCCCCCCCCCCCCGCCCCGCTCCCGCACCGACAGATGAATCCGCATCCACACCGGCACCCGCCACCCAGCACAGCCTGGTCGCGGTCCCGGTCCCGGTCCCGGTTATCCTAACCCAGGTCCTGGGTATCACCCCCGGTTCTGGTTCCAGCCCTCAGCACGCCCCCGCCTGCTCCTGGGCATCCCCCTGGCCCTGACCCCCGTCCCAGTCCTCGGTGCCCTCCTGGTCCCATTCTCAGACCAGGGCACTGTCCTGGTCCTGGTCCTGTTCATCATCCCCGCTTCGGGTGCTGGGCACCCCTGTGGTCCCGGTCCCGGTCCCGGTCCTGGTCCTGGTCCTGGTCCAGGTCCCACACACCCCAGTCCCAGCCCTGGCCACCTCCCACTTGTCCCAGTCCTGCTCCGGACACCCCAGCACCAGCTCTGGGCACTCATCCTGGATCCAGCTCCAGCCCTGAGCACCCCCCCCAGTCCTGTTCCCGGTGCCAGCTCCGGCACTGTGCACCCCACTCCTGTGCACCCCCGCT
Organism: Harpia harpyja; assembly: GCF_026419915.1. Lineage (NCBI taxonomy): Eukaryota > Metazoa > Chordata > Aves > Accipitriformes > Accipitridae > Harpia > Harpia harpyja. The sequence continues at coordinate 5,715,263 of NC_068951.1, read as the reverse complement.
CTCCCCACCCTGGCCCCAGCCCAGGGGTGCAGTGTGGGCAGCCAGGGTCAGACTGGGGGTCCGGGGACACTGGGGTTCCCTCCCTGCCCCAGCAGTGCAGGCAGGACACTGCACTGGGGATGTGCGGGACGGGCCACAGCATTCCCGGGGTGTTCAGCAGGAGATTTTGGGGGGACTGGGGACCATTTGGGGTCTGTTGCTTGCTCTGGGATCCTATAAGCACTTGGAGCAGGGGGGACACCCTGGTGTCACCATGGGGGCCCAGCAGGCAGCTGTGGGGGTCAGACCTCTGCGGCACGGCCGCTCCAGGCAGGAGCCACCGAAATGGGGCCCGATCCTGCCCCCCCCACCATGGGCCAGGCCGTACGGCCCGCGCCGCAAGTGACCTCACCGCTGGTTGCTGAGGAGATGGCTCGTGACGTCATGGGGCAGCGGGGCTGGCAGGGAGATAGGGGATGCTGCGCGGGGACCGGGGTGGGGGATGCGACCGCCGCCGCCTTCGTCACGGCTGAACGGAGAATAATAACGAGGGGGTTCACCCCTCGGCGGTGACCCCGTGGCAGGGTGGGGGGGCAGCGGGGTGGGGGGGCCGGGAGCGTGGCGCCGGCGGGAGGCCGAGGCGGCCGGCGGAGGCCCAACCTCGCATTGTTCTCGGGCGGCAGCCGGAAAACACGACGCCCGCCCCGGAGAAACGCAGGCGGAAAAGGAAACGGGGCCGGGGGCCCGCGCCTGACGCTGCTCGGGGTGGGGGGGGGACGACACTTGGGGTCCCCCCCCACCCGGTTCCCACCCGTCGCCTTCGCCCCTTCCATGCCATGTGCCCAGGGCCTGCTGGCCCATGGAGGGGGGGAGCGGGGGTCGGCCGGGAAATCAGCTTGAGGAAGGGTGGGATTCGAGGATTAGGGGGGGGGCTGAGTGCCAGCGAGGTGACCCTTTGCAGCCATCCCCGCGGGGTCGGAGGCCACGGTGATGGGCTGAGCAACGCGGGGCTGGGGGGGGGGGGAGCGAAGAGACGAAAGAAGGGGGCGATGCCGGACAGATCGACTACAAATCCCATGAGGCCGGGCGGTGCGGTGGCGGGGGAGGGAGGCCCACGGGGGGAAGCACCGGGCGGGAGGTGCCGTGCCCGCCCCGCCCCGCGGCCCCCCCCCCGCTTCCCGAGCCCCGCGCCCCCCGCTCCGCCCCACGCCGCGCCGCGCCCGCCGCGCCGCTCCAGCATGCACGGAGGATGCTCGCGTCTTGCTCAGGCAGGAAGGGGCCGGAGGGCAGGTACCCGCTGCATTACCTCGTCTGGCACAACCGCGCCCGTGACCTGGAGCGGGAGCTCAGCGCCAAGCAGGTGGGGTGGCCCCGGGGGGGGGGCCGCACAACGACCCGACACGGTCCGGTTCGGCTCGGGCTGATGCAATGCTGCCGGGTTGCAGCTGGGCTCCTGCTTGGGGCTGGGATGAGGAGGGAGAGGAGGAGGAGGAGGGTGCTTTCTGGGGTTGGCAGGTTCGGGGGGGGGGGTCGTGTGTGTGTGTGTGTGTGTGTGTGTCCCCTTGCACCCCGGAACTGTGTCAGCTGCCTCCGGGGTTGGCACGGAGCTGTGGGTACCACCCGCGGGTCCCCTGCATCCCCTGGTGCGCGCAGCCCCGGGCATCCCTCCCCACGTGTCCTCGGCTCCCCGCTAGGCCTCTGCGGGCCCCCGGCACCCCGACCCACGCCCCGCATCTCGGGGTGCTGCCAGCCCCGCTGGGGGTGCAGCCCCCAGCTCCCCACCCTCAGGCTGAGCCCCTCTCGAGGGGGGACACAGGGCCCTGACGCTGCCGGGGTGCAGCTTCCCAGCCCCAAGAGGCCAGGAGGGTTCTTCTAAGGGTGGGGGGACCCACTGTGTCCCCCAGGCCGGGAAACCCCCCCCTCCAGCCGGCCGGTGATGGAGCGGGGCCACGGGTGCATCCCCAGACGGGTTCCCAGCCTCTTTCTCCCCCGTGGCGTTGCAATTCAGGTAATTAAAACCCAACCCCGAAGACGCAGGAAACCGCAGGCGCTGGAGGGAGGCCGGCAGCGAGGCTGTGCCGAGCATCCCCGCTCCCTCGGCCCAGCTCCCGGCACCCTAGGGTGCTGAAGGCCACGCCGGATGGACCCCACTGATGCATGAAACGGGGGGGGGCCTGCGCGTCGCGCCGTGATGCTCCTGCCGGGATGCAGGCGATGGCTCCTGCCACACCCGCTTCCATTGTGGGGGCCAGCCGAGGTGGGGGGGGGGTGGGGGGCTGTGGCAGCATCACCCCGGCCCCCCCAACCCCATCGCCGGCTGTTTTATTTCCGTGGTAATTTGGGGTCATTTTTCCCAGGAGCCCGGCACGGTGGAGATGAAAGCTGGGTGCAGGCGGCAGCGGCTCGGCGGGCGCGGGGAGATGCAGGGGCTGCGAGGGTGGCTCCGGTCCCGCTCGCCTGCAGAGAGGCTTTCTAACCCCCCCCCCCCCGCCACCCCCCAAGCGCGGCCAGTGGAGGGGCTTTGCCGTGGCCCCTGCTGCCATTTGCAGGGCGAGAGCACCCCAGGGGTGCATGGGGGGGCCCATGGGTGCTGCAGGCCAGACACCAGGGCAGGTGGGGGTTTGAGGGAAAGGGGTGGGGGCCAGGCCAGGCTGAGCCCCCCCCCCCGTCTCTCCAGGGCATCTAGGGACACGGCTCAGCCCTTCTCCCTGCCAGAGCATCCCCCGGGTAAGCGGGTCAGGGCTGGTGCTGCATGTGATGCTGGGGGCTGGGTGTCCCCCTGCCCGGGGGCTCTGTCCTCCCGCCAGCCTGGGGACCCACGCGGGGGCAGTGGCACCGCATGGGTCCCCCCCACATGCAAGCGTTTCGGGTTGGGAAGCGCCGGGACAGCTGGCAGCATTGCTCCTCTCCGTGTCCCCATACGGGCCCTGTGTGGGTCACTCCTGAATAGTCACCACGACCTCCTGTCCACGCTTGCCTCCACCTGGGGAGCGAGGGCCAGCGGGTCCCCGTGGTGGGGACAGCGCGAGGACGTGGCAGGCAGTGACACAGAGCCCCTCGTGCCGGCACACCCCACACCGCAGCCTGCCCCATCACGCGTGGCAGGGACCTGGGGGTGCGCAGGGACAGCAGCGCCCGGCACCACCTCCCCACGCTGGCCCGTGTCCCCCCCTGCCACCCGGGAGCAGGCGTTGGGGTCCCCCACCCCGAGGACAACCCCGGCAGAGGGGATGCGCCGTGCCACGTGCCCAGCTGGCACAGGAGGAGCGGCCGAGCTCTAGTCCTGCGCTGCACCGCTGCCACCCCGAAGCCATCCCTGTCCCTGTCCCCAGCCCTGGTGAGTGTCACGGTCGCAGGACGGGCAGTGCTCGGAGGTCCGTGCCGCAGCCCCCGAGCCGGAGCCATCCCAGCGCCAGGGCGCAGGACTGAGCTCTTGCTGGCAAAAACTGGGTCATGCCATGTCCCCCGGGGTTGGCTCCGGCACCGTGTCCCCACAGTGGGGACCCTCGTCCTGCCCGGTGCTGGTGCAGGGCTGCGGCTGGGGAGCCCCACTGAGCCTGCAGCACCCGTCCCCCGGCTGGGGGGCGATTGCTTTAATTAGAGTCATTTCATTAGCGCAATTAAGAAGCAGCAGTCGCCTGGAGAGCGTTGGAGCGGCACGTTGACTCCCGGGGAACCGGGGGGGCTGTTTTGCTCCGGCAGTGTGGGCAGCCTGGGGGGTCCCCCTGCCTGCTGAGCCCCTGGGGATGAAGGGCATGGGGATGCCCACAGCCCGGGCAGGGATGGCGACATCCCTGGGGCAGAGGGACTGCGGGACGTGCCCAAGAGCGAGGCAGGGACTTGCTGCGGGCGAGAGCCTGGGTGCCGGAAAGCCCACACCCCACTCCAAACACCTCCAGGGTGCCTGGTCCCAGCTGGCACCTTTGGGTCCTGTACCCCAGGTTTGACATCCCAGGGGTGGCGTCCCCAAAACCCATGCCTTGATTCGGGGTTCGTCCCCAGTGCCCCCTGCCCCGGCAGCATCCAACTGCCCCTCTCCGGGCACAAGGCTTCTGTCCCGGCTGGGTGCTGGGGGGGGGGACAGAGGCTGGACCCCCACCTGCCACTCCATCAGGCCCCGAGCCGTGTCCCCAGCCCTGGGCACGGGTGCGACGTTGCACCCCGCGTGGGAAGCGGGGGCCCGTGGGTGCTCGGGGTGCCCACCGCCGCTGTCGGCGGGCGAGGGATTCCTCGGGGCTGGCTGGGCGCCAGGCTCCGGGCTTGGCACAAACAATCGCAGCCCCAGCGCGCAGCTCCCCAGGGCCCGGGGATCCTCCGAGCAGCCGCTCCGCTCACGCAGCCGTCCGCCCCCGGCTCAGGCAAGGGAACACGTGCGCCCGCCGCAGCCCACGTCGCCCGCCGCGCTCGCGGCCCCGGCGGAGGGGGGCTGCCGGCAGCTGCTGCCTGGCAACTGGGCAGCAGCCCCCCCAAACCCTCCAAATCCCAGAGGTGGGGGGCTTTTCCCGAGCTTGCAGCTGCATCGATCCCTGCGCCGTGCCGGGGGCATCCGTGCCCCCTGCTGCCACGCCGTACCCCCTGCTCTGTGCCAGCGTGGTGGGTGCAGCCCAGCCTGACCGTGCCGAGCCGTGCTGGGTGCTGGCAGCCGCTGCTGTGCTCTCCCCACCCTCCCCATGGGTTTAGCAGCGGCTGTGGGGAGCAGGGAAAGCCTTTTGGGGTGCAGCGCATGTGCATCTCTCGAGGGAGCTCAGGAAGGGGGATGCTCTCTGAGATACCGGCAAATGTCGTCTGCTTTCCCTGGCTGCTCCGACCGGGAGCCTCGCATCTGCAGGAGGGCATTGGGGGGCGAGGTCCGGCCGCCCCGGTGCCCCCTGAGCCTCGCAACCTCCCAGCAGGCCGACATCGAGCAGCTGGACCCCCGAGGACGCACCCCGCTGCACCTGGCCACCACGCTGGGCCACCTCGAGTGCGCCAGGGTGCTGCTGAAGCATGGCGCTGACGTGGGCAAGGAGAACCGCAGCGGCTGGACAGGTGAGCCGGGGGGGGCTCGCTGCCTCGGTCCTCCATCAAGCTGCCCTGGCATGGGCACGGGCACGGGTACGGGCATGGGCACGCTCAACTCGCTGCTGCAGCTCCCCAAGGGACAGCTCACGCGGTGGAACATGCACGTGGCTCCTGTGCAGCGGCCAGCTCCGGCGTGCCACGCCGTGCCGTGCCGTGCCGTGTGATGCCCCTGGGCACTGCCCCTCTCTGCCCTGCAGTCCTGCAGGAGGCCGTGAGCACCCGCGACCTGGAGCTGGTGCAGCTGGTCCTGCGCTACCGCGACTACCAGAGAGCCATCAAGCGCCTGGCCGGGATCCCCATCCTGCTGGAGAAGCTGCGCAAGGTACCTCCCGCCGGAGGGGGCTGCTGGGGTGGGGATGGGGGGGGGGATGCCGGCCATGGGCTCCTCCTGACCCCGCTGTGCTCTCTGCAGGCCCAGGACTTCTACGTGGAGATGAAGTGGGAGTTCACCAGCTGGGGTAAGCTCGGGGCAGAGCGTGGCTGGGAGGGGAGCGGGAGTTTCCCAGCAGAGTCCCCCAGCCCCAGCATCCATCCCCAAGATGGGGGACACCTGGCCCTTTGCCCTCCCCACCCCCCAAGCTTGCAGACCCCCGTCCCACCAAGGCGTGGGGTTCCCCAGATGTGTCCCCCACCCAGCTCAGCGCTGGCAGCCCACTCGGGGGTGCAGGGTGGCCCCATCCCCGGCTGGGCTATCGCCGTCTCTCCCCAGTGCCGTTGGTGTCCAAGATCTGCCCCAGTGACACCTACAAGGTGTGGAAGAGCGGCCAGAATCTGCGGGTGGACACCACGCTGCTGGGCTTCGACCATATGACCTGGCAGCGGGGCAACCGCAGCTTCGTCTTCCGGGGACAAGGTGAGCCGGCACGGGGGTCCCCCATGCCGCCCTCACCAGGGAGCACTGGCAGAGCCCCTCGGCACTGCAGCGGGGCCGGGTGACGTGGTGGGGACCGTGGTTGCCCCCGCGTGCCCCGACCCTCCTCCCTGCAGACACCAGCGCGGTGGTTATGGAGATTGACCACGACCGGCGGGTGGTCTACTCGGAGACGTTGGCCCTGGCCGGCCACGACCAGGAGGTGCTGCTGGCTGCTGTGCAGCCCACCGAGGAGCAGGTGATGGGGCGGCTGACGGCCCCCGTCGTCACCACCCAGCTCGACACCAAGAACATCGCCTTTGAGAGGTGGGCTGGGGGCGGCACCGAGCCCCCCCCCCCGGCCCCAGGGTGCTCGCACCCTGGGCTGTCCGAGTGAGACCATCCATTGCTCACGGTACTTCGCGTCACCCCAGGAACAAGTCCGGGATCCTGGGCTGGAGGAGCGAGAAGACGGAAATGGTGAATGGGTACGAGGCCAAGGTGAGGAGCAGGGGTGTTGAGACGCCCGCGGAGGGGGTACGGCCGGTTGCGGGTGGGGGGTATCCACCTCTGCCATTCCCCGCCTCTTCGGCCAGGTCTACGGCGCATCCAACGTGGAGCTGATCACGCGGACGCGGACCGAGCACCTCTCGGACCAGCACAAGGGCAAGAGCAAAGGTGGAGCCGGCGTGGGCCGGGCGGGCAGGGCGCTGCGCCGGCTCTGGCCCTCACTCCCTCCTCTCCCGCAGGCAGTAAGACCCCCCTGCAATCCTTCCTGGGCATCGCCGAGCAGCACGTGGGGCCCAACAACGGGGTGAGCATCCCAGGGGTCCGGGGGGGGGTGGCCCCGCAGTTGAAATTCCCCCCCCCCGTCACCCCACCGGGCTGTCCCGCAGACGCTGATCACGCAGACGCTGAGCCATGCCAACCCCACGGCCATCACCCCTGAGGAGTACTTCAACCCCAACTTCGAACTGGGCAACCGAGACATGGGGCGGCCCATGGAGCTCACCACCAAGACACAGAAGTGAGGGGGGAAGGAGCAGATTGGGGGGGACCCCCCCCCCATCTCCCCTCCGACCGCTGCAGAGCCCCCGGGGTGGGGGGGCAGGCAGGGGTCCCCAGCCCAGCGCCTGTCCCCGGCAGGTTCAAGGCGAAGCTGTGGCTGTGCGAGGACCACCCGCTGTCCCTCTGCGAGCAGGTTGCCCCCATCATTGACCTCATGGCAATAAGCAACGCGCTCTTCGCCAAGCTGCGGGACTTCATCACCCTGCGCCTCCCGCCGGGCTTCCCCGTCAAGATCGGTACGGGGGGGGTCTTTGCCGCCGGTACGGGTGGCGCAGCCAGCTTCCCTCCCTGCTTTTTTTTCCCTTTCCTGCAGAAATCCCCATCTTCCACATCCTCAACGCCCGCATCACCTTTGGGAACCTCAACGGGTGCGACGAGCCCGTCAGCTCCCTGCGGCACAGCCCCAGCAGCGAGGCACCCTCGCCCAGCAGCGACTCCTCCAGCGTCAGCAGCTCCAGTTCCCTGAGTACGTGGGGTCGGGGTGGGGGGACACAAACACGGCTGGTGGGGTGGGAGGGGGGGACACACACAGCGGGGTGCCCAACCGTACCGGCCGCCTGTTTCCCCGCAGCCTCGTGCCGGGCGTGCGAGATGGACCCGGCGCTGTTCGAGGTGCCGCGGGGGTACAGCGTGGTGGGCACCCACCAGGACGCCCTGCGGGAGGATGAGGATGACCTGCTGCAGTTCGCCATCCAGCAGAGCCTGCTGGAAGCGGGCAGCGAGTACGACCAGGTGGGCACTGCCACCCCCCCCAGCTTCCTCCTGCCCCCCCACCCCGGCTGTGGTACCCCGCTGCCCGCCCTGTCCTGACGCTGCCCTGGGATGCTCACCCCATCCCTGCATCCCACGGTGATGGGTCAGGGCTCGTGCAGGGGAACCGGGTTTTGGGTGCTGGGGGGCAGAGTGGGGGGGGGATGCCACCCCCTGAGCACCCCCCTGCCACAGGTCACCATTTGGGAAGCGCTAACCAACAGCAAACCGGGCACCCACCCCATGTCGCACGAAAGCCGCCGAGGAGACAGGTTGGTAAGGTCCGGCCAGCCCCCCCCATCCCGGGGTGGTGGTGGGGGGGGAGCGGGAGTGGGTGCCAGCCCCGCGGGGACCCCCGCTGAGACCCTGCCACCCCCCCCAGGACTCCGCAGCACACGGCGGCCCCCCGTCCCCCAGTCACCCCAGCCCCGGGGGGGGGCGGCGGGGGGCCCAGCGCCCTGTTCCCCAGTTACGCGGAGCAGCTGCGGCTGGCCATGGCACTGTCGGCGCGGGAGCAGGAGGAAGCGGAGCGCCGGACACGCCAGGAGGAAGAGGAGCTGCAGCGGATCCTGCAGCTCTCGCTGACGGAGAAGTGACCCCGTGCCCCCGCTGAGCCCCCCCCCCCTTACCCCGATGGGGCTGGGGATGCGGCTGGTGCCGTGTACGGGGGGGGGGGGAGCGGGATGGGGGGAGCCAGCCCAAGCACTGCGGAGGGCAAATGGGGAGGGGGGTGTGTGCGGGATTTGGCCCTGGTGTAGGGGACATCGTCCCCATAGCCGGGGCGGTACTGAGGTGTTGGGGGGGGGGGAGCACCCCACAGCAGGACAGGGTGAGAGTGGGGGTGGGGTGACAGCCCTGCAGCGGGGGTGACGGGGACAAGGGGTGGCAACCCCACAGACTGTACCCCACTCCTGGGACAGCCCTAGCCCCCCCCCCAACTGCCCTATGGGGTGCTGCTCAGCCCCTCACCCCAGGAAGGTGGTGGGGGGCACATCCTGCCCCAGATGGGGGGGGCTGCTGCTCGTGTGGGGCTGCCACTCGTGTGGGGGTCCTGAGGTGCCCCCAGAGCTGGGGGGGGGGGCTCTGCCCAGCCCCCTCGCCCCCCCTCTGCCCAGGCGCTACCAAGTGCACTTACCCGGGAGCTGCTCTGCCTGCCAACGGGGGGGGGGGGGGGTCAGCCCCATTGCACCCCACAGCCAGCGCGGGGCTGCACAGCCACCCCCCCCCCACCCCAGCGTGGGGGTCCACTGCGGCAGCCAAGGGGGTGCCTGCAAAAGGCCGCCCAGTGTCACCCCCCCCACCCCTTACTCCCTGCTCGCATCCCCCCCCCCGCCCTGCTCGGATGCCCCCCCCTTGGCAGCGCTGCACCCCCTCGTCCTGGGCACTGACCCCGAGAGAAACCTTACGTCAAATGGTGCTAACCCCCGGCTCCCCCCGCCCCGGGCTGCTCCTCCTTTGCACACAGGGGACCGGGGGCTGGGGGGGGGGGGGCCGGGTTTGCTCCCCTGGGACTTTTCGTAGCGGCCACCCCCCCCACATCACCACTCCATGCACCCCACAAGCGACGTCTGGGCCAGGGCTGGGGGAGCCCGAGCAGCTCCGACCACAGCCAACACCAATAAATGCTCTTTAATGTTTGTCTCTCTCGGCCTCTCTCTGCCTGCGCCGGGGCCGTGCGGGTAGCGGGGTGCACTCAGGGGCCCCCCCCCGGCAGTCCCATGTCCCCGGTACCCGCCACATGGCCACAGGTGGCCGAGCTCTTTATTAAATGGGGGGCCCAGGAGCAAAGAGCCGGTTGGGAGCACCCACCGAGGGGGGCGATGGGGCAGGGGGAGGCGAGGGGGGTGATGGGGTGATGGGGGGGGGGGTTGTAGCACCGTACCCAAGCACATCCTGGCCGGGGGGGGCCTGGCCTGACAGCTCCCCGTCCGGGGAGGATGCTGGCATCCAGCTTGCAGGTCCCCGAGGAGGGATGCTCAGCAGCCCCAGCCTGCGGGGAACGAAGCGGGACACCCCCCCCCCCCCCCCCCCCCCCCGGTGCTGCAGCGGGGTGTCGATGTGGCAGGCCACCCCAGGAGCAGGATGCGACCGATGCCAGTGGAGGTGGGGGGTCAGGTCCGACCCCGCTCCCTGCAGCCTTGGCTCCTGGGGAAAGAACACGGCTCTGGGCTCCTGCCCTCTGCGGGGTCTCGGCTTTAATCCCCGGGGGGGGCCGGGACAGTCCTCCCCATGGCCGTGGCCGCCACGCTAGTCCGTGCCATTGGTGAACTGGCAGAGTTTGTCCTCCAGGTCGGAGATGCGCTTCTCCTGCGCTTGGACCATCTCCTTCAGGGCACGGATCTCCTCCAGCACCTCCTCCAAGGCTGGCCGCTGCAGATGGGGGGGGGAGCACAGGTGGGGGGTCACTGGGGAGCCCCCTCCAACCCCACCGCAGGTGGGGAGCCAGCCCCGGCCGCGACGTCCCCAATCCCCAGGACACTCACGGAGAAGTCAGGGTCACAGGTGGAGTGGCTGTGGCGGCGGCCCGGGGGGGGCTTGCTGTCCAGGATATTCTTTTTGACCACCTTCAGCTCCCGGTTCTTGATGGGGACGTAGCCGTCCCGCAGCGAGATGAGGATGGGCTCCGCGTCCTTCCCCGACAGCCACTCGTCCGCCTCCAGGGCCGGCTCGGGACCCGGCGTGTCGGGGTACAGGTCGTCCTGGAAGAGGTCTGACTGCGGGGGCGAGGGATTCAGCGGTGAGACGGGGGGGTGTGTGCGTGTGTCCCAGACCCCCCCCCCCATCTCCCCCGGGACCCCCCGCGAGCTCACCTTGCGCGGCACCGTCATGACGATGGGCTCGCACTTGCGCTCGTGCAGCTTGAAGAACCTGCGTGGGACAGAGGCGGTCGGGGTCCGGCCATCCCCTTGACCCTTCTGGCTCCCCCCAGCCCCCCCCCAGGGTTCTTACCTGGCGATTTCACACTTGCTGACGTCCAGCCCGCGCTTGGGCATGAAGCCCATGCCCCGCTGCGGTTCCTTGCTGCTGTAGGTGTTCAGGTAGTGCACGTAGGGTGCCTCGTCTGTGATTTCGAAGTATCGGATGCTGCTGTCACCCTGCGGGTATGGGGACGGGTGTCAACCAGCCCCGGCACCCCCAGGGATGGGGTGGAACGGCGGGGGGGGGGGGTGTGCACCCCGGGGTGGGGGGGGTTACCTTCCCGCAGAGGTAGACGATGCTGGAGTCGGGGTCGTAGAAGGGCAGCAGGACGCCGTTGCTCGTGTCCATCTCCTGCAGGGCGATGGGCTCCTCAAAGTTGTTCTGCGGGGCCGGAGTGGCAGAGGGGGGGTGAGCGGTGGCCCCCAAAACCCCCAGCCTGGTTAGTCACACACGTTAGCCACGGCACACTGCAGGGACGGGGCTCGTCCCCCTCCTCGGGGTACACAACCCTGCGGGTGGGCAGCCTGGCATGCCCCCCCCAGCACCCCCTGCCCCGCTCCCTCTTACCTGCACAACTGGGTGCACCCCAGCCCGGCTTGCCGCCCCCCCCCCAGCGCTCCCTGCCCCCCCCAGCCCCCTCCCCATGCCTGGCACAGCACGGCACACTTGGGAACTTGGCATCTTTTTTTGGGGGCGGTGAGGTTGGGATGCAGCAGGTAACCCCATGCTGGAGCAAGGGGCGGGGGGGGAGACGATCGGGGTGGGGGGGAGCCAAGTTCCCGGGGCGGCACTCCATGCGGCCTCGTTACCGGGTCCCACAAGCCCAGTTCCCGCTGGCTCATTCTGGTAAAGCCCGTGGTAAAGATGTATCCTTCCCCGCGTGAAGATGGCCCGCACGGGCCTCAGCCCTTCGTGGGGGGCAAACCTCTCCTAGGAGGAGGGGGAGAGAGTCAGCACGGGGCATGGGAAGAGGGGAAAATGGGAGAGGGGGTCCGGATCTGTCCCCCAAAACAGCTGCTGAGTCCTGCTCCTGGGGAACGCACGAGGCTCTCGGGGCGCACGCGGTGCTGGAGAGTATTCCCGGCACCCGGCGCATCCCCGGCTCGGCCGGGCTCCGCGGGGTCCCCGGGACGGCGCCGGCCGGAGGGGAGCCGCCATCTCGTACCAGGTCCCAGAGGCCCAGCTGCCGCTCGCTCATCTTGCTGAAGCCGGTGGTGAAGATCTTGCCATCCGCCATGAAGATGGCGCGGATGGGACGGGCGCCGTCGTGCGGTTTGGCTTTCTCCTGCGCCGGCCGTTAGCGGGTTAAAACCAAACACAGAGACGCGCGGGGTGCGGGAGGTTAGTAGGGTCAGGCGGGCATGGGGGGGGGGACCCCGCGGCGGGATGGTGGGGGGGACACATGGTAGGACCACTCACCGCCACGACCTGCTGCTTGCGGGGGTCGATGACGCGGACCTTCTTGTCCTTGCAGGTGGTGACGAGGAGGCTGCCGTTGCGGTTCCAGCCCACGTTGTAGATGAGGTCGGTGTGCATGTCCTCCAGCACCAGCAGCATCTCCCCCGTGCCCACGTTCCAGAGGATCACCAAATTGTCACAGCCTGCGGAGGACCGACGGGGTAGATGTCGTCACCCCACGGATTCTCCCCCCCCCCGATCCTGGGGAGGGCGACCCGGGACCCCCTTACCTGCGCTGAGCAGGACGTTGCGGGCGGTGGGGTGCCACGAGATGATGCCCACCCGTTTGGAGTGTCCCTCCAGCGTCACCACCGGCTCCGTGATGTTGCGCACGGGGACGTAGTCGGGGATCTGCCACACCTGGGGGGGGTGACGGGACGGTGAGGGGGGCACGGGGTGGCAGGGATCACCCCACAGGTGAGTGCTAAGTGGCTGAGGGCCTCGGAGCCAATTAACCTCATCGTTAATCCCGGCTCAGGCTGCGGGGAGGGTGGCGAGGGGACGACAGCAGCGCCTGCATCCTGGGGTGCATCCCCAGCACTTGGGGTGCTGGTGGGCACAGGGAGGGGGGCACGGCCACGGCGCAGCCCCCTGCCTCCCCCCCCCCCCAGCTATTCCTGGGTGCTGAGTCGCCGGGGCGGGTATATTTAGCACAAACTGCTGCATCATGGAGAGAGCAGCCGCCGCCAGCGTGAACGCATGGCACTGGGGCTAAAAATAGGCCAGTGACACTTCGCAGGCAGCGAAGGGGGGGAGGATGCTCCGTGCCGCTCCCCCAGTGCCCACCGTCCCCCTCCCACCCGGGGTCCAGCCCCTCACCATGACGGTGGTGTCCTCCGAGGCGCTGGCGATGACGTTGTCATTGTGGGGACACCAGTCGATGTCCAGCACGGGCGCCGTGTGTCCGGTCACCAGCGGGTGGTTCTTGTCCACCCGTCCCGTCTGCAACGCCGAGGTGCTGGGATGAATCCCCAGCGGCTGGGGGGGGACACCCTGCCAGGTGCCCCCCAAGCCCCAGCCCGGCCACTACGTGGGGCTGTGGCACAAGCGGGGACACGCAGGGGACCCCGGAGGTGGCCAGAGCTTTGCGCCCGCCTCGAAGGGGGAAACTGAGGCAGGCAGTGGGAATGGGGCTCACTTAGCACGAGGCCCCGTAGGGACACAGAGGGGAACGATGTGCGCCGGGAAAAGTTGTTTTGTGTCCCTTCTGATGGCAAGGAGGGGCTGGGATGGGGTCCCCAGCCCCTCTGCTGGGGTGGGCATGGCAGACCCCCACCCCACTTGAATGCTCCCTGGGCATCGTGTGCCCCCGGGGAATTTGGGCTGGGGAGAAAGCTGCCGGCGGTCTCCCCCATCACCTCGGTCACCCCCGGGACGTCACCCTTCGCAGGTGCCGATGATCACCCCAGGTTGTCCCCGCCCCGAGCCCCCACGCGAGGATGGGGATATTGTGGCAAAGCTGGGGGGGGGTCCAGGCCCACAGCAGCTCTGCAAAAGCAGAGCCCATCAGCATGTCCCCCCAGTACATCCCGGGGGGGGACCAGACCCTGGCAACCTCCCCGCTCACCTTGGCAAGAGGCAGGACGATGAAGGCCCCCCCACCGCCGGACTCGACGATGATGGCCACAAACTTGGGGTTGACGGCACAGAAGGAGCTGTCACACGTCACCTTGGAGACACGAATGTCCTCGTACATCTGGTCAGCCTTCACCGGCTGCCCGAAGACGTGCCGGAACTTGCTCTGGCGCACCACGCGGCGGCTCATGGCTGGGGGGTGCAGGGTCAGGCTACGACCCCCCCCTTGACACAGCATGGAGGGGTTTTGGCCCCCTCAGGCCTTGTGCTCCGAGACACCCCCCCTACCCTGGACACAGGGGGAAGCCTGGGGACACGGAGATGATGAGGGATGAGGGTGCAGGATGGTGCCCGATGTGGCCCCGACCCCGTGGCAGGGACCGGGGGTAGCCCTTGGCGGCGGGGGGGCGAGTGCTGCGAGTGCTGGGGACGGGCATCCCGTGGCCGGAGCCGCTTGATGGCTGGGCAGGGACATGGCCGTGCCATGATGCGCGGCCGTGCCATGATGCGCAGCCGTGCCGTGCCCCGCGGCTGTGCTGTGCCCCACAGCTGTGCCATGCCCCGTGGCTGGCACCGGGGTTGGCACCTCAGCGGCTGCAGTAGAGAAGCGGGGCTGAGGGCAGTTTGGGGTGGACACGGAGGTGCCGCGCACCAGGTCACAGCTTGTCCCCTTCTGTCCCGTCCTGCATGGGTGGCCCGAGGTCGCCCGGCTCGACCCAGCACCCAGGAGAAAAGCTGTGCCTCCAGCATTGCCCGCCCCACACGTCCCGCCATGGGCTCCTGCCCCGGGGCTCCACGTGTGCCACCCACTCTACACCCCCAACCCACTCACCCGGCACTCACCCCGGGCGAGGGCTGGACCCGGCACAGCCACGCAGCCCCATGGGCACGCCGGGGTGCAGAGGAGCCCCCCCGGCGGGGTCTCCAGCCCTCGGCCGCCGCCGGCTACGCCGCCCGCCATCACCCATCTCTGTCCCAAGCCCGCGCTGCTTCTGGGACCTGCCCGGGGGGCATTGAGCCCCTCGGGACCCCAAAACCCATGGAGCTGGGGCTCTGCAGCACCCATGAGCCACTGACCGCCCCGGGGACTCCCCTGTGCTCTTTTGGGGCCTCAGCCATTGCCAGGGGCCACATCCAGCCACCAAACCACAGCCCGGAGGGCCGGGCACCGCTGTCCCCAGCCTGCGGGGCCGGTGTGGGCAGAGGTAGGAGCAGATCTGCTCCTCCACGTCCCCGCCGGTGGCTTTTGGCCAGGGCACGTGCAACGCCAAGCCAAGCCACATCTGCCCGGTCCCTGGGTGTCCCCAGGGGTCCTCACGGCCCTTCGGCATCGTCCCTGGCCTGGCGGAGCTGGTGTGGGTTGGAACCAGGTGCTGAGGGGTCCCAGAGCCCTGCTACCGAGGGGGGCTGGACGCTGGCACTGCTGGCATCACCCCCACAGCCCCGGGCATGGTCCCCAGCCCTGGGGAGGAGTGAGTGGGCTCCGTGGGGACACCCTCCGGGTATTTTGCAGCACCTCATCCATTGCCAGTGGGAGTAGAGCTTGGGGTGTAGGCGTGCAGGGGAGGGGGTGATGGCCTGGCCGGCTGGGCAGAGGGCATGCAGCGTACGGGCAGGATGCAGGCAGGGGCGCAGGGAAGGCGCAGGTGAGGTGCAAATGTGGTGCAGGCAGAGTTGAGCAGGGTGCAGGCAGTGTGTAGTGTGCGGGCTGGGTTGGGTGGGGTGCAGGCAGAGTTGGGCAGGGTACAGGCAGGGCTGAATGGGGTACAGGCAGAGTTCAGATGGGGTGCTAGCAGGGCTCAATGGGGTACAGGCAGCGCTCAGGCGGGGTGCTAGCAGGGTGCGGGCAGGGCTTAACGGGGTGCAGGCAGAGTTCAGGAAGGGTGCTAGCAGGGCGCAGCAGGGCTGAATGGGGCGCAGGCAGAGTTCAGGCAGGGTGCTAGCAGGGTGCAGGCAGGCCTGAATGGGGTGCAGGCGGGCTGCAGGCGGGCTGCAGGCTGGGTGCTAGCAGGCTGCAGGCGTGACAGCCGGACGGGGCGCGGGCAGGGGGTTAGCAGGCTGCAGGCGGGGTGCAGGCACGACACGGGTGGGGTGCTGGCAGGGAGCAGGCGGGGTGCTAGCAGCGTGCAGGCGGGGCCAGGCGGGGTGCGGGCGTGATGCGGGCGGGGTGCAGGCAAGGTGCAAGGCAGGATACAGGCAGGACGGCCCCGCTCCCCGCTCCCCGGGCCGGGCCATTACGTTGCCACAATTGAATCCGCAGCGGCTGCTCGGGAACGACCAGAGGTCACTTTCCAAATATAGCCATCTCCTGCCGGGCGGCGGGCGAGGGGCCGGGGGACCCGGGGGGCCTCAACCCAGCGCCCAACCGGCCCCCCCTTTCCCTCTCTCCCTTCCCTTTCCTCCCTCCCGGTGCCCGGCCCGCCCGCTCCCCGGCTCCCACCTGCGCTCGGCGGCTCCCGGGCGCGCCCGGCGCTGCGCCCCGTTCCGCTCGGCTCCGCCCGGCTCGGTTCTGTCCCGTTCCCGGTTCTGGCTCCGGCTTCGGCTTCCCCTACTACCCCGGTCCCGGCTCGGCTCGGCTCGGCCCGGCCCCGCTCCGCTTACGCCCGGCGCGGCTGGGCTCAGTGCACCGCGCAGTGCCGCTGCCGCAGAGAACAGCTGAGCCGAGCCGGGAGCCGGGGCCGGCACGGCCCCCCCGCGGCGGGCACCGGGAGGAGGGGACGGGAGGGGGGGGCCCGGCCCGGCCCCGCCTGCCCCTGCACCCTGCCCGGCCCCCCCCCCCCACTCCGCCCGCAGGGATGGGGTCAGCCCTGGCATAGCTCCCTTCCCAAAAGCGGGGGGCCCAAGGGTGCCCGCAGCTCCCCCCCCCCCCCCGGCACGGTGTATGGGAGCCCCTCGGCCCAGGGGTGCAGGGGGGGTAGGAGAAGCCCCTCTGCCCCCTCCTGCCAGGCAGCGTCTTCCTAAAGCGTTGGGGAAAACCAAGAGCCCTTGACAATTCGCCCCCCCCCCCCCCCCCCGGCTGCCATCACCCCGGGGGTCACCCCCACCCAGGGCTCAAGTGGGACACAGGGCTCGCCCTGCCACGGGTCCCCCCTGCACCCTGGGGCCAGCTCAGCCCCACAGAGACCATGGCCGTGGGCCGGCCCCGGGGGTCCCGACACCCACAGCACCCCGTGGGCTCACCACGTCCCCCCCCAGGGAGCAAGGGGGCTGCAAACCCATGGGGGTGAGTCCACATCAACCCCAGCCCTGCCGTAGCGGGATGGTGACAGGCACGTTCAGAAGCCAGATTTGGGATTTAGCAGAGCCCAGCCCCACAGGGATGCCCTGGCACAAGGGGATTAAGGGATTGTAGGGCTCGGGGACCCGTGGGAGGGGAGCCCGTGGTTCCTGGAAAGGCAGCAAAGCCCTGGACCCTACAAGGGCACCGAGCGGAGCAGGACGAGCATTGGCTGAGCCGGGCAGGAGGGGGGCAGCTGGCAAAAAGGCAGGGAAAAGGTGACATCCTTGCTCACCCGGCCAAAGGGGTGGCAGGGAGGGAGGGGGGCTGCAGAGGCACCCCCTGCTTGCCCTGTCCCACCATGGCCCTGGCTCGCTCTGCCCTCGGAGCCTGGGGACAGAGCGAGCCCCGTGTCCTATGTCCCCAACTCCAAGCCACATCCCCAGCAAGCGGAGAAAAGGCCCCGGGAAGCCCTTCCCCAGCCGGCGCTGGGGGGACCGGGAAGGGATGGGGCACCCCAGGGACACCGCCAGTCCTGCCATGCCCTGCAGCAATGGTCCTGCACCCCTGGCCCCACACCCTGGTGCCCGCTGAGCCCAGGAAGCTTCACGCAGGGAAGGCGAAGCTGAGCTCTGGGGGATTTGGCTCTCTCTGGACCCCCTTGCTCACAGCCCCGCTGCTCCCCATAGCCGGGCAGGCCAGAGGGAGCCCGCAGAGACCTCTGTGCCACGCTTTCTTGCCATGACACGGGACACGATGGAGCAAAATCAACTCGCCTGTGATGGGCTGTTTCCCAACGCAGAGATCCACTTGTGTTGCGGTCATTCGGTGCTTGGATTTGGCTTGGCTCCTTGGCCGGCCACGGTGGGTCTGGTCCAGGGTCCCTGCTAAAACGCCGCATCCCGCCTAGAGCTTAAACCCCCCGACTCTCCCTACAGCTCCTCTGCCTGCAGCAGTGCAGCCAGGGCACCCACAGCATCCCAAAACTTTTACGTTCACAACCCCCGGTTGAACATCTTGCCTGCAATCTCAGCAGGATCTGGAAGAGCATCTTGCTTGGGAGCACAGCTCCTTGGCCCCTGCACAGATCACTTGGGACAGGATGGGTCCATCTATGCTTCTGGCAGCGGACACAAATGAACAACCCCGCTGTGGCTCCCCAGACCCCCGGTGCCGCCCCGTGCTCCGACAGCAGCGCGGATCACTCATCGTCCCCAGCTCCCATCCCAAACAGGAGGCAGCATGCCTGTATCATCTTCAAAATAAAACTTTATTCATTCGGTAACAAGAACATTGAATCTGCACATCAGTGCACAAGTTCACATTTAAAAACAGCTGAGCACATCAGTTCATAAAGTCTTTAGGGGGAAAGGGGACAATCCCAGCCACCAAGGAAGATCCAGGAGGGGCAGACAGAAGCGCTCCCCTCCCCTGTTTGCAACTCCACCACCAGCCGCCCCCGAGGGCTCATGCTCCAGCACACGGTGCGACTGGACTGCCCGACCCTGGAGCGATCCCTACAAACCAGCGCACGGACATCACATCTCCATAAAGGAAAAGAAAAGGCACTGGCACCTGCTTTTGTGCCAACAGAGATGTCTGCAGCACGGGCAGGCTGTTAGCACCTCTCGCAACGCTACCGGAGGGCAACCGAGAGCCCTCTGCCCAGCCTGGACCCCTCCTGCGCCAGGCCAGCGCCTGCCTCTGCCTCACGCCAGCAAGGGCTCGGGGGGGGTCCCCCCCTTAGGGAGAAGCGTGGGGGTTTGCGTGGAGCTAGGACCAGATTAAGGCAGGACACACCGTGACGGGAGCGGGGGACCTGCGGTGGGTATGGCTTCCATCTGCCACCGGGCTGGGAGAGCTGCGGGGCTCTCTGAGCCCCCGGGCAGACGCAGTGCCCCGGTGCCCATGCCGATTCCCAGCGGCTCGCTCCTCCCAGGAGGTCGCCGGCAGCAGCCGGAGCTGGGGTGGGTTACCTTCCACCAGGCCTTTGCTGGTAGAGGGACAGGGAGCTAATCCCTGGCCCCTTTGACACCCAAGTGAGCCATAAACGGCGTCACCTCCTGACCCCCCTGCCACCCGCTGGGACCGTACCCCCAGAAAAGGGCCGAAAGGGGAGAAATTTGTACATGTCACAACTTCTCAAGCAGACCGGACACACGCACACACGCACACACACCATCGAGTGCAACAGAACGCAGTGTAAAAACCAGTTTCACGCACACGCTATCCGTTTGTGCAAGGCTCACACATTACAGTACAGCCGGAGATGGGGCGGGCAAGGGGGGAGGTGATGGCTGAGATATTGTACAGGAGTCAATGTAAACAATAAAGCGTCCTCCAAGAGGGCTTTGCAAGAGACCAAAAGAACAGTTGCTTTGTACAAAAATGCCCTTAAAACAACAGGTTTCGCCTAAACCCTCCCCCATCAGCGAGGCTTGTCAGCTGCCATGCGCTCTGGAGGTGCCGCTCCTTCCTGTCCGGGGAAGATGCTGCTCCCCGTGGTGCTCAGCGGGTCACAAGAAGCTCTCGTGGGGTGGCCACGGGGACCAGGAGCGAGCCACCACCCACCCATGAGTCACCAGCATGGAGAAGGGACAACCGCCTCCAGGCAGAGACCTCTGATGCCAGGGGCTTGGTGGCTTCGTTGCCCAGACACTGGCCGGGGAGGACCCAGGACCCCCAGAGAGCTGCACACAACATGCTCCTCCAGCCCGTTCCCCTTTCTGCCATCCAGGTCAGAGCCTCCAGACCTCCAAGGCCTTCATAACTCTGTAAGAAAACCACCTTCCCTGACTCCCTCCATCTGTCCACATGCTTCCCAGAGAAAAACCACAGTTGTGCTGGGCCAGAGCCGAGGACAAGGGGACAGCGAAGCAACCTCCCTGCAAGGGCCTTTGCCCCTTTGCTGCTCTCTCCAGCTGAAGCACCCAGACAGCAGCAGAGTATTGGAAGGAAGCAGCAATTCTGGTCTGCATGGCAGAGCCTTCCTACAGGGCATTTCTCCTGAGATGAAGCTGGGCAAAGAAACCCAATTCCCGTCCTGTTCCTCCTCTCTTTCTCAAGGGAACAAATTATACACGGGGCTTTCCCGTCCCAGGCAGATCCTTGTCACCAGGACACGCTACCAGCCAAGCATGCTCCCTCCACCACAGGGCAGGCTCGGTGGCACCCCATCCCTTCCGCCTGCGGAGGGGCAGGCAGATACGTCCTTGGGGTCAGGAACGGTAGGCAGCAGGGGCTGGTGAGGTTTGTGGGGGAGGCAAGGACTGAAATTGCCCTTCACAAAATGACACGAGCCACTTGGCCTTTCTACACTGCCTGCCCAGCTCCGAAGCCAGCTGGAGCGGGCTAGGAGAAGCCAAATGTCTTTCAGCGTCCCAAAGAAGTATCTGGCCTCCTGGGCCAGGGACTTGCATGACTTCTAGTGACTGAAATGGCCTGGGATGATGTGCTATCTGACCCAGGACAGGGCCCTGCTGGGCTACTTCGGGCTGCGTTCCAGCGTGCAGCTAGCACGGGTGACAACCCCCCTCTAGCAGAGCTCAAGCTCCTCGGAAAGGGAGAGACGAAGCGCACATTGCTGCTGGAGAAGGTCAGACACGCTGACAGCCCCATGCCCAGGCTGCGGGCACGCAAGCTGCAAGTATGGGCTCTGCAAGGCAGCACGGGAAGATCCCTGGGATCTATAGGAGGACAGCAAGGCGGGATTCCTCCCCAGGCTCACGTTACCTTGCAAACTGCTAGGCTAACCTCTGCTGCTGGCTGCGGGCAAGCTGGGGGGTTACGGACACCCCTTCCCCAGGGCAGACGCCTGCTGCTTCCCAATACTCCACAGCGCTCCGGTGCTGTGCACTCCTCTCCGGCTCAAGATAAGCTTGTCCCATTGGAGCCTGCAAGGCTCCGCAGCATCAGTGCTGCTTTCTAAGCATGGCCTTGTCTACTGCTCCTCCCACCCCGTGTCCTGTGTCCTCTCCATGCTGGGCTTTCAGCAGCTGGAGCCATTCTGCATCTTCTCTCTCCTTCGCTCCTCCCCAGAGGGCAGGTCTGGGCCAGAGCCAAGCACCAGCTCAGACGTGCTCTTCTGCCACGGGACTGCAGACAGGACCCAAAGCTCTCCTGCCACGGCCAAGTGCCTTTCTCTCCACTCCTACAGCACACATACAATTTGCTGATATGCACGGCTGGAAACGAGGAGCTTTGATTTAGCTGAACTGCTCGGGAACCAGAAAATAATTTGCTGAAATTTAGAGCAGACCCTTCAAATGCAGGTTCTCTGGGGAAGTAAGAACCTGCAGAATGGCTCAGAGCGGCTGACGGCTTTCCACGTCTGACTGGCACTTCTGAAATCCAGCTTCAAGCGGGAAGGAAACGGGCAGATAGGCAGTCCTCCTCCCACAGTGGGGTAACAGGGGTTTCACGCAGGACTGGAGGAGAAGGGACACATTTGGCAAAGGCTGGCATCGAGGCTCACTTTTGGAAAGGGAAGACAGCTTACAATGTCAAATCCACTCCCATTTCTGTGCAGATTACAATGAACAGCACTGAGTTTGAGTAAGGTGGTTTTGTTTTCCAGTTTACAGAATGCAGTCTTGCCCTTTTTTTAAAAAAAAAAAAAAGTAGGAACAAGGAAAAAAAAAAAATCTATATAAATACCATATATACAATTTAGGAAAAAAAAAAAGAAAAAAAGGAAAAAACTTCCAGAAAAGATCTTCCCTCCGGGCCAAGTGTTAGGAGTGACAGCAGTGCGGACAAAGCTTTGCATTCAGTAGGGGCAATATGTCATGTAACAATTGTAACAGCCTCTAGGTTTGGGAGCGATCAGAAGTGCCTGTGAGCATGGCAGAGGGGAGAAGAAAACTCAGGCAGCACGAGACAAGAACAGCTTTCGGGTGGAGGAGAGGCAGCAGGAGGGTAGAGGACAGATGATATGGCCATGAACTTGGATAGGCCCACAGCAGTATTCAAGTAACGGGAGGGTTAAAACCCTAACGAGGCGTTTGTTTTAAAAGAACACTCTGGCTTTGGGGGCTCTCCTCCTCTCACCCGCTGGTCTGGGGCAGCCGAGGAGAGGTGAGCTTGGCAGCTCGTGGAGGAACTCTGCTCCACCTCACCACAAAATGGGGGGCTCTGCATGACCCCCAGCAGGAGGTGAGCGCTGATCTCGGTGCCAGGCTGCCTGCGGTTTTCAGAGCCCATCCATCGGGAATATTTACCCGTGTGCTCCTTTTGGGGATGCACCAGCTGAACTGAGCCTCGGGAGTTTGTCCTGAAGCAGCTTTGTGAGTGATCTGCCAGCATTGTGGAGTTCCAGTTTGCAGAAAAGAAAGGCCAAACAAAGGGGACCTTGGCACAGCCTTCACATTTATGGGGGCTCTCACCCCAACAACTGCCCAGCACCATTTCAAGGCATGGGGAAAATTCAAGTTAGGAACTAGGATCTGGTTCTAAGCAAAACTCCACCTTGCCAAAGCAAGCCAACATCAATTTTTGCAGGATAAAGGTGTTCTTTTAAAACAAACTAACAAAAAAAAAAAAAAAAGAACATTTGAGGTTATCTGAGTTAAAAAACTTAAAAAAACCCAAACAGTCCTGCAGTCAGAGTCACACACAGAAGAACCAACCCACACCTACATGCGCCAGGAACAGTAAAATGACAATATATATAAAATTAACCAATAAAGTGCATGTTCCTTATATTACACCTGCCCCTTGCGTGAACGCAACACCATGGGTTCTCGGTAAGAAATCACAGCCGAGGGCTCAGGATCACATAGTATTGTAGAGGGGATTGGTTGTCCGCTTTTTATCATTGGTCTTTTTGAGCCTCCTCAGAGGGTGAGTTCTCCCGTGCTGCTGCCGAGGTGCGACAGCCAGACCTTGAGCTGGAGACAAGGAGTCCAGGACCTGCACCTGGAGCAGCGGAGGACCCTCCTCGGAGCTAGTCCACGTTGGATCTGCGCTGGAAAACAAATTCTGCTGGCTGGAGCCGCACTCTTTGGCGTACTGAGCTAGCGGCCTCTCCACTGGCTTGCTCTGAGCAATGCACTCGGCTGTTCTGAGCTGTTCCACAAAATGCTTAGCGGGCTCAGGGGAGGAAAGGTGATGCTTTCCACACGTGCTTTCCGAGTCCCTCTCCAAACTCCCTCTGCGAAGGCCTCGACCGAGGGCAACGCAGGTGAGAAGCACCGGGTTGGCATCAGAAGAGGCCGACTGCCTCTCGGATAAGTCGTCCTTGGAGAGGTCCAGGCAGTCCAGTTTGGCCAAGGATGCCGAGCGTTTCATGTGGGAGGGCGTGGTGAGCCCCGCGTGCCGGATCCGAGCCTCTATTTCCTTCGCTCGCTGCTTGACCAGCCCGGGGCTGTTGCTGCGCTCCTCCACGCTGTGGCTGCTGGAGCTGTGGGGGAGGCCGTAACACAGGAAAGAGATGTCCAGAAGGTCCATGTTTTCAGCGCGTTGGCTCGTGAAGTCCTCGCCGCTCAGCTGCCTCGAGGTGCCGGCACCCCCCCTGCAGAGAGGCTTGGGACTGTCCCTGAATGGGAGAGTCGCATCTCCCTCAATGCCACATGACGTGACCGGCTCATCGTCTGTACCTGTGCTCTGCTCAGTGACGCCTTCCAGGTGAATTACCCAGGGGTAAGAAGGGCGTTCTAGGCTGGCCGAAGGTGTGGAGGTCACCTGGGCAGAGGGAGAAGCAGCACTGAGGTGAACAGATAACCCACCACCTTCCTCGCTAGGGCTGCCCACAGTGAAGGTAGCCTGCTTGTGTACCGCGTGCTCCGGCAGTGAGAGATTTACCAGTGTCAGAGCTCTGAGACAGGTCGGTGCCTTCTCGGAGCACAACGAAGGGTTCAAGTTTTCATCTAAAGACGGGACGGCCGCAGGCAGCCTGCCCTGCTCACAGCTTGCGTCGGGGCGCTCTGCAGACTTGACCGTGGCAGCGTATTCGACGATTTCAATTCTTTTTGGGACAACAGAGGACAGGGGTGGCTCCTCCATCCCATCATATGAGACCAGTGTCCTGCGTTCTTGATCCGTTCCCTCCTGCCCTGGGCTGGGCTCTGCAGGCAGGGACTCCTGCGCAGGGGAGGTGAGGGGTGCAGGCAAGTGTCTGCCTGCAGGCAGCTCTGCCCCAGGAGGCAGCAGCAGCTCCTCAGCACCTGGACCCCGTGCCTTGTCACCCTCCAGAGCCAGCTCCAGGGGTGGCTCCTCGTTTTTCCCCCGCGGCAGGAGCTCGGCAGCAGGAGAATCATTCCTGGAGTTCTTGCGGGTCGGTAAGATGCAGACCGGGGATGCGTGCTGGTGCTCCTGCTCCTGTCTCAAGCGCTCCTCGAACTCCAGGGTGGCTCGCCGGACGGAACCAGGGCACCACTTGGGCTCAGGATTGATGGAGCCATGAGGCTCTTGCTGCTCGCCCCCAGGGCTGCTTTCCTCCAGGTCTGATTTACCAGAAGACAGCTGCAAGGAGGGGGCAGCTTCTTGCTCAGCTTGCAGAGGGTCCTTCTCCTTTTCCTGGTGTCCACAGGCTCCTTCGCTCTGTTCCACCCTTTCTGATGCCCAAATTGCCTCCACTGCCAGGTCGTGCACCGTGTTCCTCTTTGGCGTCTGGGTGAGGTTGACTGAACCCTCTTTCTGCTGGGCAGCTCCTACTCCCTGGTTGATTGACTCGATCTCTGTGATAATTTCCTTCACAGAAATGGCATTTTCCGAGTGGGATCTTGTGAGATGGCCTGTGCTAGGCAGCTCGGGGACCTCCTGCAACACAGAAACAGAAGAATGATAAAATGGATCAGCTGTGCTGACGTAGAGCAAATGGCAGCAGCTTAAAGGAAACGGGGGTGCATGCCCCCAAAGGAACAAAAAGTGCACGTGCCAGTGTGTGGGGATACATTACAAGTGCCGTGATCACTAACGTAGAAGCATTAATTGTCTCTGAGATTGCATTTAACATCTTCCAGGCTGGATTTTCACCTAGACTGAGATTTAAGAACTTTTATTTAGTTGCAACTAATTCTAAGGGAAATTTAGCCTTTTTTTTTTTTTTTTTTAAATAAAGAAAAGTCCAGTTAACAAAAGAAATCCTGATGCTGCTAAAAGTGCAGTTTTGAACTGAAAACATGAAAGATTCTGCTCACGTACAGGAGCGAAAAGAAGTACAGCATAAAGAATGACCGAACGCTGAAATGCTCTGGTTTCCCGGAGGAAAATGGCCAGAGAGGCTCCCCCATCCGCACAGACACTCTTTCTGCCAAATCACTGGAGAGAGCGTTGGCCTATTATATCTGGAAGAGCCTTATTGCCTCACATGGAGATGGAAAAGATTCAAGCAATGCAGCATGGAATTTAAATAAGAGAGGCTCCCAGAAAATGATGGCCCCGGATATCATCAATCCCTGTGAGAGTCCGGGAGGGTGGAAAGCAATTATAAGAGAAAGGTACCTCAATTCAGAGGTTACTAAATTTTGTCAGGAACATCTTTCTACCCAGGAGAGAAGTGAGCCGTGACATCCCTGATCCCACCACCCCAGGCCTGAGCAAGCTCATTTTCTTTCTCCAGCAGTGGAAGCTCTACATCTACCTTGATTTACTATCCCAATGCTGGTGCTTCCCAATCAGGGAAAGGTGTCAGCTTTGTCCCGTTCTTTGGTGGATTTCTCAAGTCAGATAAATATTTGTGCAGGTTTGGGATGCTGGCTGGCCTTGGCTGTTCAAGGTTCAGCTGCATTAGTGGGTCAAGTCCCACCTATCTGCTTTCCTGACGCAAAACTCAAAAATAAGTTTCTCATGAGAGCAGCACAGCAGGTCAGGTCAAGGTTGCCTCAGCCAGTGCACTGCCACTGCCAGCAAACAGATGTTTAAGGAAAAAGTGCAGAAAAGGGTGAGTATCTAAAAGTGAAGAAAAGGGGAAGCATCTAGCAATCCCTCCCCAAACGGCTACCCTGTTCAAGTGAATGCTGGGACTAGAAAATCCCCTGTCCACAGCAACCTCACAGCAAGAGAACTACCCACAGATAGGTTTGAGCAGCAGTTCCTAAAACACCGAGCAAGTTATTTTAACCTTTTGTTGTTCTTCATCTGTGGAAGAGTCATCCGATGCCTGAGGAGAGTTTCCAGAGCTGTTCCTTTGAGCATCTGCACCCTCATCCGCAGCAGGCGGCACTTCCAGCACGGGCACCCTGGAGACCCCGTTCCTTCCACTCCCTTGCTCTTCCGTCCTGGAATGGGAGCAGGTGCGCGACCGGCTCTCCTGGGAAAGCTCCACGAATTTCTCCAAAGCACTGAAGAAATCAATCCTGTCTGTACTGAGGTCAGTCACTTCGGGCTGGGGATTCTGTTGGAGACTCTGGGAATTTTGGTTTGGGGATTGGGGAAAGTCTTTTAAGCACGAAGTGAATTCTTCCATGGGAACCAAGTGCACGTTCATATCAAGCTTAAGGGCATCTTTTTCTAGATCGTCCACTGTCAAATCAGGAAACTCTGTTATTTCCAAGGGGTGCTGGAGCTGCATTAAGGCCTCAGAAGCATGGCAGTTATCAGGGGGCACAGAGTCTACACAACAACCTGCCGTACAGCCATTGATATTGTTCAGGTTCAGCTTGTCCTCCATCTGCTCAGCGTGGAAGTCTCGACATGTAAACTCTAGGTGGATCCTTCTCTCCTTCACACACATCTCCTCCTCGATCATGTTCGCATCCCCTGGGAGCTGCTGCTCCCTGTCTAGCTCAGCTGAGTAGATAGGAGACATCGGCTGCTGGTTGTCGTTGGTCTTCGCCTCTGAGATCTGGTCGGCTGAGGTGGTGATCTCCTTTTTGTTCAACTCCAGCCCAGATTTGCAGATGGGCTCATGATGGTCCGAGAGGTCACTGTCTGAGTGCGAGCGCCACAGTTTATTATGCCGCTGTTTGCTGTGGGGAAGAAAAGCAAACGAAAATGTTGAGTAGTGTTTTCACATACCGGAGCCAGACCCACCTTGTTGTAAGAGGATGCAACCTACATGAAAAACCGTGCCAAATACTGGAGTCACTGACCACAACTGCAGCTTCACTTAAACAGTTCAGGGCCAAACCTGCTGCTGGAGAAGTTGATCCAATAACCAGCCACTTTCCAGTAGCTAAATGCCATGGCACCATTCTGCTCCACACACATTCCCCAGCAGTATTTTATCAGTCTACTCAACAAACGCAATGTTTAACTGACTACAGAATTTGGTCCTTTCTTAGCCAGCAAGCACTTTTCCATTTGCTAGCAGGTCAGCAATGACCAGAAGAGACAGGGTCCCCTAGTCCTGGACGTGAGCGGATGGCGGACACTGAATGAAATCCAATTTCCCTTGTGACTCCTTCTTTGAATAGCTTCCGTGATCAATAACTGGGCTCTGGTAACCAAGGGGGTAGGGTGGAGTGAGTGGATGTGGGTATGGGTGTGTGTAAAACACAGAGGACATCCTCAACAGTCAACAAGCAGCCCAAAACAGCACCTGCCTTTCACAGGAAGGAAGCTCAAGAGTTCTCCAGCTCTTGGAAAGCCCCTTTAGGAAGGTCTGAGCAGTCACAAGGCCAAACAACTGCCAGCGGCATTGCACCACCTTCCTTATCTCCACCTGCCAAACAACCCGGCCCATGCCTCCGGGTTTACAGAGAGCAAAGGAGGCAACTTCTCCAAGTGAAACCACACCAGCTAGCTGTGTCTGCAAGGGCCCTGCTGAGTGACCGTGGCCACAGGGCTGTGCTTCCACCGTTTGCCCCTAGGAGGAGAGCAGATACCACAGAAAGGTCCTTGGATCTGCAGTAGACCTTGCAAAACCTCTCCAGTCCCTTGCTAGTGTGAGCAGATGCTCCCAGACACATCCATTGGCTGCAGTAAGTTAATTAACAGATGCTATTGAACTAATTACAATGTACCAGTTTAGCTGTGGGTGCCCAACAGCTAAGGAAAATAATCCATCACACATTTAGCTTTCCAATCCCACAGTCAGCTACAACCTTCATATATGACACAGGGCAGAATCGGGTCCTTTCAGAGGAGAGGAAGGTCAAGACTAGACGCCAAAAGGCATTGCTCTGGGGTGCATGTGCTCTGTCTCTAATGGGTTTTGGAGCAAAGTTTGACACTGGCAGCAGAACCAGGCTTGTCCGTGAGGCAGGTTGTTGCTGAGGCTCTGTATGGGATGCCAAAGTTCCCATGTCTCTGCTCATGTAACCTGGGGAGAAATTGTTGATGTTTTCTGAGGGCACTTCCCACCCTGGCTGCTTCGGTGCTCAAATCCAGCACTCTGCTGCACATCTGATTTTGAAAGTCAAAATCACCCTCGTGCATCAACAAACAAAACTTGCCTAGCACAGCCTTGATCTGAGAATCAAAACAGATGTCAACAACCACTGGGAGAGGTGTGTTAACTTTTAATCTCACACTTCCTCCAGTCTTACAATCTGCGAGAGGTGCTAAAAACAGGGTCAGAGAACAGCAGCCCACCCACATCCCTTCCTAGAGCCCACAGCTACCTCTTGACCTTCCTGGGTAGCGTTCCCAGCACCAGGGAGAACAGCCCACAGCACCCCAGACGTTCGGTGTGCCAGGCATGGGACAAGGTCTGGGGGCAGCACCAGGGCTGGCCAGCTTGTGTCCACACCAGCCTTGGACCAGGAGACCCCCATACCTCCCACCACGCTCCAGCCAGCTCTCCAGGCCCTGGTATAAAACTACTGCCGTTGATTCACAAGTTGCACAAGGCATATGGGATCCCAGACTCTGTTTTCCTGTAACTTACCATAACTAATAAAAGAAACAGGGCTGGCCCAGCCTTTCTGCATCTATCACCAGAGGGAGGGGACAGTTTAACTAACCCCAGGAAGTATGACAGTCCCAAAGAGCAAAACACACTTGTTGTTGTGACTAAAAGCAGGCAGGGGGTTTTCATTTTACAGCTGGAAAACATATCCCAGTTGCTATAACCCCAACACAAAACCGTAACTAGATAGTGCGAGCACATGGCTGCCCTCACATACCTTCCCTCTGAAACCGGAGCAGTCACATGAGCATGAATCTGTTGGGGTTTTGTTTTTGTTTTTTTACCTGTCCTGGAATACTGCACCAATAAACAAGGCAGCCAGAGGCCAGAGGGCAAAGCTAAATAACACAGACAAGAAAGAGGGGAAAAAAAAAAAAAAGCAAAAAAAGCAGTTTGGAGCTGAGAGAGGAACTGCATAAAGGACCATTTCTGCAGCACAGAGAGGCCATTCCTTGCTTCAGTGAAGCTTCATTTACTGCAGGCTTTTTAGCCCCCCCCCCCCCCAGATGTAACGCACTGCTCTTGCATTTTTTAAAGCCTCACAAGTAATCCTGTTCGTGCCATTGTATGGGGACTTGCAGAGTAGGTCAGGAGCCGTGGTGTGCTTGAGTGGGAGGGGAGCCACACACCACGTAAATGATGGCAGCAAGAAAGATTTACCTCCTGAAAAATAAATTACTGGAAGACAAGGGCGGGGGGGGGGGGGGGGAATATCCCTAACCAAGATATTTGTACAGGGTGGCTTTGCAGGTGTGCCACCAACTACCAGACTGAGAGATTACCTAAACCAACTGCAGGGCTGAGGGCTTGAAGATATGATATACCAGCTGCTACCAGCCCAGGGCTCCTCACAGGTGTTCACCAACATGTTGCAAAGGATGTTGGTGTGTTTTTCACATCTGAAAAGCTCCTTTTCCTCCATCCAGTCTACCTCAGTGAGATCCAATTTCCCAGTCTGCTCAATGCTACATAGCACACCACACTGGTCAGGTCACCTCTAGCTCAGAGTTAAGCACTGACCTTTATTAACTGGTGCCAGCAGCATGTTTGGTGTCACACAAGGCACCAAAGGCAGGTGTGGTGTCTGTCTCAAAGGGTTTCAGTCCAGAAGAGCACAATTTCTTAAAGTATCTATTCCACTGTGATCCATCCTGAGACTCGATACTATTTGGCTGCTTTTTCAAAGAGAAAGAGGGTCATTATGGCAGTCAACGTTTGGGGAGCAAGGGGAGAGGACCGCAGGCACGGGAAGAGGTGGAGGACAAAGATCCTGTGGGTGCACCCGATCAGGGATTAAGATGGGAGGAGCCCTCAGGTTGCTAATCTGTGCACAGAGGGAAAGAAGCAGCACACTTCAGCGACAGGAGGAGCTTACACCAGGAGTTTGGTGTAAAAACTGGGAATCCAGACCTGGCCCAGAAGCAGAAATAGCCAGACTGCTGGGAGCAGGTAGAAAGCAAAGGGGGAACGGTAAGTCATTAGCACAGAAAAAGGGAAGGGAGGTCTTTGCAAGTGAATAGGACAGAGCCGAAGGGACAAAACCAAGCAGAGGACAGCGGTGAGAAGTTTGCCCTAAAGAGAACACATGTGTGCCTGAGCTGCTGTAAAGAATACCATAAGGCAGGCACCTTTCAACAGTACCAAGAAGCTATGAAATAATTACTTTGGTCAAAACATACTAAGAGCTATCTCCTGTGGCAGGAGGCTCAGCTTGGGTAATTCTGCTTGCTTCAGATCTGCTCCCTAGCAAAGCACACCAGGATCCTCAACAAAATACCGTAATCTGGTGAAACACAGAGTATCACTACCTCCTTCCAGCTGATCATGTGAAGACATTGCTTAACACAGCTTACAAGTGGATTTCTCAGAAACATGCAATACTTATGTCTTTTTGCTAATCAGGTGATAGGCTTGGGATTACAACACACTTGCCCATACCCAGGCCCAGCTCCAGACCAGCCTCAGGACTCCATGCAGGAATAAACACCACTGTTGCAATGCACAGGACATCCTGTCCCCTCCCCTAACACCAGCACTTACCGAAGGGATCTAAATAAAACCAGACCAGCTGCTGAGGATGGGCATGTTCAACAGCGAGCTGTAAGGCTGCGATGGAGACAAAGCGAGCTCCCTGCCAAGTGATGTTACAAGCAATAGGGACATCGTTTATCTCTGCTGGAGTCTGCACAGTTCTGAATGCTGCATTTGGATGGCAGTTCACAGGATGCTAGTCTCCAAAAAACAGCCATCCTAGAAACCAAACAGCCTCCTAAAAGGTCTCTATTATACCCATTTTCCCAGGCTCAGCTGAGATAACCCATGAAAACAGAGCGCTCTTTCCCAAGACAATCATGAGCTTACATAATGCAGTGATGGAAGTTCTAATTAAAATAATGGAGTCAATCATTTAAGTGTTATGCCTTAGCATGGGTAATCAGGGTCATTCCTTCCACTCACCTGGCCAGCAGGATCCCTTGGTATTCCTCCAGCTGCCGCATAAAGCTGGGGTTGGGCTTGGTGACGGTGCGCCGTTCCTTCACGTAGTCGTAAGCCCTGTCCAGGTTCCAGCCATACTCCTTCATGGCGTAGGCAATCACCGTGGACGCCGAGCGGCTCACTCCCATCTTGCAGTGCACCAGGCACTTAGAACCATTTTTCCTGAAGCAGGAGAAAGACAGAAGAGGATCATTAAATAGGAAACATAGCCTCTGAGAAGCCTAAGAAAATAGCAACTTCGTTACCACAGTGTTATCAAACACGTTTTCAACACTGCGGCCACAGTTGAAGTCTGGGATGTGATCTGATAATCCAGTTTACAAACTGGAGCAAGACACACAAAGAAGTGAAGAACAAGGTCTTAATATTCTTAACAGATTTTGTTACAACAGTTCTGAAGCTTTTATCGCAAAGTGGACAAACATCACTTGTTTGCAGAGATTTATGAAGACTGCTAAAGACTAATATGGCATGCTTGAACTCAGCCCAAATGGCCCACTGGTATCAAGCAGTATTCCAAATAAAAAGGGCATCTATCACACAAACGTGGCGTCACAGTTTAGAAACACATCCCTGGAAGATACTGAGCAGTTCAGGGCAGCCTCTAGCACAGAGATATGTTCTATGGTAAACTTCTGATGGCATATTATTGGGTTTGGCAATTGGCTGTACAAGACCAACATTGCTTCAGTCAGGTGTTTCAACCCCCAGCTAGCTCCCATCCACATCTCTCCAGACACCAGTAGGTGCAAATCCAGCCAAACGCCCCATGGACCAGCCTGGCAGATTTTTCTTAATAGCACCATTTCTTAGGGCTGTCTATAGGCAGAAAGTTCACTGCTCCCGCTCTGTTTATAACAGTCCTTCACCTCGGTACCTGTCCAAATGCAAGCAAGTGGAAAAGATGACCTCCCCATGGCTGGAGGCAGAGACCTCAAATGACGGCTGCAGTGCAGTGCCCAGCTGCAATCCGATGGAAGATCCTTTGCCTTTAATTCATTTTTCCTTACTGAAGGCAAAGCAAACAGTGTCTTTGAGTGCAATGAGCAGCTACTCTGCTTCGTGAGGCTGGTACAGAGGCTGAAAGGGCAACCAGCAGTCTGCTCCAAGGAATTCAAAAACACTTGTCTGCTGTGAAACACAAGGAGGAAGCCTACGGCCCTTCTCTGTGAACTCCGTGCGCTGGGCAGCATTGGCATGGAGCATGCTGAGAGAACTTGGGTTTGGCACCTTTAATTTTCTCCTTTAAGTGCTAGGTTTTCTGGATTGCCAGCCATGTGAAGTTCCCACAGGACAGACCAGGAGGCCACAGAGCACACACAGTCATATGCCTCGACAAGCTCAGACCTCAGCTGCTCGCAGCCGTCTGAGCCTGTACCTGCATCCGCACTCCCCAGACACTGAGAGGTGTCTGCGCTGTTTGGGGTATACTGGGCTATAGCAGCCTTTAGACTGCTCTAAGACTTTCTCAACCTTGCAGATCAAATTAGTCAAAACATTGCAATACTTTTGGTGATTAAAAAACCCCCAAACACAACAAGCAGACAGGGCAAAGAAGGAGGTACAGTAATTGCCCCAATTTGGAAGATTATTAACTTACATCACCTCATATACAGTACTGAGGTCCAATCGTTTAAACCCCAGTGGAAAATATTCTGGGCAGGACAATACTTCTGAGGATGACAACAATTCAGAAATCAATACTTAAGGGAATACAATGATGTCTTTTAAAGAAACCATCTTAAATAAAATAAATCTTGAGCCATACTCAATCAAGTCAGCTTTTAAAGGCTATGAGAAACTGCAAGCACCAGCCATGGTTAAGAGATGACAGACTTCTATAATGGAAATAATACTTTAAAGGCAGCATATGCCAACCTGCTTTCTGACCAGTTTTCCTTTAAGAAGACTGCTGAATTAACTGGAGATGGCTCATATAACTGGGATGCAGTTCTTTGCAGTAAAAAGGCCCTACTTTCAGCATCCGCTATCAGATTACCCACTGTAACTGACAGCTCAGAGACCTACACTGGCATTTACTTCTGTCAAAGGGAGGAGTTTGCTCCGGAGCATTACACTACAAGAAATCACTTCCAGACTGCGGGCTTCATCATACAACCTCACAATGCAGGGAACAGCTTATGTTTGTGTTTGGCTTATAAGGTTTTGCTTCTTACTTTTGTGAAACCCTGCTCGATTTGTTACTGCCCTTTCCTCCCACCAGCACCTCTGCAGATTCATTGCATTTCCTAAGCAGCAGGCAAACTGTTAGCTCTCTACTACAGGAATGATTTCCTCCACTGTTTGCCTGGACTGCACCTGGGCAGAAACCCCTCACTAGTCTACCTGCTCCTTGTACAAGCACTCACAAGAATGAAAATTCATGGAAGGCAACTCTAACACTTAGACAGAAACTACAAAATGAAAATGCTTTGATCCTAGGTAGGCAAGGAGGAAAAGTAGTTAAGAAACCAGTAGGAAAATATAAAATGCTTAGTATACATCTTGTGAAAGTTTGTCTTCTGTTCTGAAAAGACTTACTTTGCCTTGGAGATGAATTTGTACGTGTCATTCCAATAAGCCAGAAGATCTGTTGCTTCTTCATCGTATACCCGAATATTATGGTATTCAAAGAGCCCAGGGAAGAAGTTATCTATTTCTCGAGTCACATTCAAAATATACCGCACCCTGCATGGAAACAGACAGCAGATAAAAATGCAGAGCATGCAGAACACAGCAAGTTCAGAGATATATCATAGCTGCTACACAACAGCCTTGCCTTGCTTTGCGAGTGGCAAAACTCAAAGCATTTGAAGTTGCAGTCTTGAACTTACATCCTTGGAAACCGGGACTTGATGCAAGAAAGCAGCGGCCAACACAAGACAAAAGGTTTTGCTGAGCAATTTAGAGCCTAGCCTCTGATAAAAGGGCTCATCCATACTGGACAGAAACTTCCTCTACAGTATGTCAGGTTACAGTGCTTGCCCACCACCTCTCTATTCTAAGTGTTAGCAACACTTGTGTCACAGAGGCTCCTGCACAGACTGTTCAATTAGTGTTTGGACACTTTCTCAAAGCCCCTTTGTGAATCTCTCCTCCTGCTGCACTAACAAGACAGGAAGATTGAAGACATAAGCTCATGAGCAACACCATAGTTAAACAAATGCATAAAATAACTACAGCAAGATGTAACAGACAATGAGCCACTGGGGAGGATTTAGTTCTTATCCCAAATTTTCTGGAAAGGAAACTGCTAAAGAAAGCAGATGGTATTTATGTACACTGCATCCAGTATTTTTAGCCCTGAGGGTTACTCGGAAGATGCTTATGAACTGCACTCATGCTGGGATATCAGACAGAACAAGAGCACCGCAAGGGAGTGACATCCCTTTTTCCCTAGCAGGTAGTATGAGATCGCTGGCAGTCAAGTAGGACCTGTCTGACCCAAGGAAACTGCAGTAGACCCTGAGCTGAATGAGGAGAGTCAATTTTGCCAGGATGATTCTCTGAGGTACAGAAGTATGCTATCAATTCAATTCAGCAGAGCGATTAGTTTTTTCCACTGGATTGGCACAAATAAGCCAAACCCATAAATAATTATTTAATTGCAAAATCTTGGTGCTTAGATCCACCTGGCCTAGAGAAAGGACACTCTAAGCTTAAGCCTGAAAGGCAGAAAGGGCAGGAGACAGCGGAAGCCATCAGTGCTAAGCCCGAGAGCTACAGGACTTTACTTCCTACTGGGCCCCACTCAAAGCAACAAATGCTCTTTTACATATTTTCCTTCCTGCCACAGTCCGGAGGTCCAGACTCCAAAGCGTCTCTGTAATTGTGAGACCTCAGTCCAGAACAACGGGCTGGAGCAGAGGGCACAGAGCCAACCACGCAGCATCCAGTTAAGTAATTGTAGCTTTTCGCTACTTATAGCTATGAGATTGTTGGCTTCCTTTGTTCGCCAAGGGGATGTCAGTCAAGGTCAGGGAACAAGATTCTTTTACTTTAGGATGCCTGTTTGTGGGACGCGGAGTTTGGAGGAAGCAAGAGCTTGTTCAGATCTGCAAACCCTTTAGTAAGACTCAGGTTACACAGCAGGTATGGAATAGAGTTTGTTGCATAGACAAGTGTTGAGGCCAGGCTCTTGCTTTTAAGCTGATGGCCTGAAGCTACTTACCCTCTGTTCTGCAAGTCTTCCAAATTGGAGGCATTCCATTCCGAGCCCTGCAGGGAAAACATGCAAAGGGACACATCAGCCAGAAGGAAGGCATGGCCAGACAACTGATGGAGGGAGGGATTGTCACCAGTGAACTGGGAGAGGAAGCTGGCCAGCCAAGTGTTGGAGACCAGGGTGTCTTTTGAGTAAAGAGGTACACAGAAGAGCGATAACAGGGCTGATGTTCAGCACCTTATCTCACCCCATTAACCAGATCCATTCTGAAGCAACAAGCAGCTCTGCAAAGCAGGAGCTCAGCACCATATGCTGGCACTTCCTGCAAACGGCTGACAAATCAACCTCAGCAAAGAGGAGACCGCTCCACCCTTTCCCTGGAGGCTGCTGCCAGCTCTACCCCACAGAAGAGAGACCGCCTGCATTTAAAAACCATCCAGGTGCTCTTTATACATGAAACACCCATCTCGCACATCAAAGGCAGCAACACCGTAAGCTCACTTGGGTTACACCTCTTCTCCCCAAGTTCAAAGCCTGTGTGAGCAGAGAAATAAACACATTTAACCCTGGCTAGCTAACCCTCTTCTCTGCAGCACACACAGGGCCTCCAAGCTGCTTGCTTCCTGCTCAAACATACAAACCCTGACCGAGGACAAAACCACTCAGACAAAGGCTTCCTTCAAAATTTAAGGTGCACAGCTATCTGCTTCCCTGCCCTAAAATGACTGCTAAATAGAAAGACAGTTCAGATGAAGTAGTAAGCAAGAGGGACCCAGGCAGCACTACCACCACCAGCAGAACAGCGCTGCTCGTGGCTGCTCCTACAGCACAGGCTTCCACATCGCCCCACGGCCACGACTGGCATCGCCAGGGTGAGCCGGCCCTTGGAGCATACCCACCGCGGGCCCGCAAACCCCGTCAGCCCGAGAGCGAGAACCTCCCAGTCTTGCAGAAGCAGCAGTGTCCACCCAGAGGATGGGTTGCTGCTTGCCCCAGAAAGCGTGCACAAGCACCCCGTGTCTGAGATGGGGGAGCTCCAAGGGCTCTGACTCACAGGCATGCACTCGGGCCCAGCCCATGACAGCACTTGCAGAGAAGTCCTGAGCACTCGCAGCCTGCGTATAGATGTACACGCACAGGGAAGGGCTGCGTTACTATTCTGGTAGCTAATGGGGACAAGTCCGTTGTCCTGTTTTGACACTCGAGGAATACAACAAACAAAAAGCAGCTGGTTCTTCCCAAACTGAACTACTTCCTAAGAGAAATCATGATAATGAGGACACCATTCAAGGGTTCAGCACAGATGAGACTCTAAATTTTGAGCAAAATAAAGGGGCAAATGTTATATGCCATGGTAGCCCAGATTTCAACAGAATCCATTGCCTTCAGCCACAGATCAGGTCAATCCCAGCAAAGTCCAGAGCTGCGCACAACCTGAAGGAGGACTATGGGGGCTCTCGCTATTCAGTATTTGTCAACAAACATATCTGGATCCCTACCGTATTTACCCTAGCCCCCCCAGACTTAGTTAGCTTCATGTTGTCTCTTTCTGGCCAAGGAAGAATAATTTAATTCAGGCCTGGGAACCACCAGTTTCCACAGGTATGGAGAACAATGCTGCAGCAGTGAAAACGTTTTCTCCTGTTCTTTGATCAACAATTATCAGGTCTCTTATTTCCTGCTTAGTTATTTTAACACTCCTTAAGTGGGATCCCACAGGGCTCTTGTCTCCACCTGGAAGCAAACAGCTCCATGCTTTCCAGAGACCTCGTTGTATGACTTTGCCTTGCTGTATACACGCTCCTGAATTAAGCTGGTGTCCAGCCCCAGCAGCACTGCTCCTCACCGCAGAGAGCTGCTTCACAAATACTTCTATTCCACACATTAGCCACAGCGCTTCTTGATGCTGCCTGCAAGCCGTGTTTTAAAGGTCTTGTTCCCATTAAATGCACTCAGAGCCAAGACTCCAAGCCCTGCAGCGGACCAAATTGCCTGTACTGCTTTTGACTAGCACTGTAAGCCTGTAACAGGTCTCTCTCACCAGAGAACATATAGTCTGCAAAAAAAAAAAAAAAATCCATTACATCGTAGGTACTTTTAAGTTTCCTGGCTCTACCCCACCACAATTTCTTGGGAGCGCTCACATTAACATACACCATCCCTTCCAAGCTACAGCACTAAGCTTCAGGAGACAGGGAGAGGCCCTCTCCATTTGGAAAGACCAGCTGGTCCAAGAAGAATGGCTTTGTTTAAAGTTGAGCCAACCTCATAGGCTAGACAGCCCAAGCAAACCTGCGTCCGTTGCTTCAGGGCTGGGAAATCCAGTGGAGTGCTGACTCACCAGAAGGAGGTGCAGTAATTAGACAGGCCCCAGCAGCAATGAAAGGCAACTAAGCAAGCGAAACATTTAAAGGCAAAATGTTTATGTTTCCTTAAGTGACTTATCTCCAGGATTCTTTAAGCTCCTCTGTTCCTCCTGGATCACACGAACTCAGAGCTTTCCATGTTACAAGAGTCATTCCACCTGAATGTTACACAGCTCTCCCCAACAGCTCCCCTCCCTCTTTGCTGTAGTTATGCCCTTCCCAAACACAGGCATTCTCCAAGAACTTGGCGTGTGGGTACCCTGGACAGTTAAGGCTACAAAACTGGTCCTACATCAAAGGAAACAGCCCTGAAAAGTAGTAAGAATTAAGACTTTTTCCCTTCCATCCTCTAGTGAAAGCGTCTACAGCTTAGCTGGTGTTGCATGGCAAAGTTTAGCGCAGCCAAGAAACCAGGCTGCTCTTCTTCAATAGCACTAGTATCTTGTGTCTTGCTTAAGAGTACGTGACCCCAGGATCAGCCAATCTCTCCTTCAGAGTTCCTTTATGTTCCTCCAGAGGCCCCTGTGTCACCCAAGACATAGTGAGAAGCGTTAGGCGTGTTTACTCTTGAATTCACCATTAGACTTACCAAAAAGACATGATCAAATATCTGCGTGGGGCTGTCCATCTGCCCAAGGATCACTATCATTTCATTGTCAATGAACTCTTTGAACTCCCGCAGGTTACACACCATCTGCATCTCCAGCTCAGTGCGTATCTGGGTGGGGAGGAGGAACACAAAGAAGCCATGTTAAGTTTTTGTTCTGGCCTTTCTTCAGGGCATAAAGCACAGAGCTCTAGTTTGCACAACAGCGCTTCCAGTGCTGCTCCCTCACCACTCACCTCTTTTGACGTGATGTTCTCCAAATCCTTCTGCATCATGATCTCCCTTAACTTGGTCTTAATTAGCCGTTCTGTGCGTTCCCGCTCAGTTGGGCTATCAGAAGAAAGCAACAGAGTCACTGGGAGGGGAAACAAACTGGACTCATGGCACTTTGTAAACAGGTACTGTGTAGACTGGATACTCTGCAGAGTCTCAGATACCCACACTACTTTCCCCAAGCACGTCCTCAGCTGGAAGGAATTCAGGTGACTGTAAAGCCCAGTTTAGATTCCCAGTTGTATATGAAAGAGACCAACTGAATGCTCCTAATCCACTGTAGTCATCCAGAGAACCTCTGGTATTTGGTAAAATTTAAATTGGGAAGGCTGCATTATACTCTCTGGAGCAATATCTAAGCCTCCCCCTACCTTTCTTGGAAAGGTAACAGCTCGAAAGCTCCTTACATGGAGAGACGAGGGCAGCTAAGCCTCTGTGCATTCCTCCAGCCTCTGCTGCCAGGGGCTTTATCACCAGCTGCAAAAATAGCCTAACACCAGGGGAAGTTGTAAGAGAGCAGCAGCACAGAGCTGTCTCACCTATCATCTTTAGAAAGGACCCAGCAGTAACAACTCACACCACCTTTCCGCTTCTCTGGAAGACTGCCAGGATGGTGACTGCACAGACGCTTCTCTGCTTTACAAGTGTCCAACTGGTGGTTCACAAATAAAAATCATGAAAGTTCATGGTGCTTTTAACCTCACGCATTATTTCAGGACTCAATTAAGAGAATGCTGTCTAGGTGTCCTCAGGCAATCATTCAATTGCTGCCACCAGCGGAAGGGTGGGTTACATAAAATTTATATATGAAAAGCTACAAAAGAATATTAATCTGACAGCCTGCCAAAACTTTTCAGCCACCCTCCTTGTATATTAAAAAACAATCAAGTGTGAAGACTTGTTCACAGCTGAACAACTGCTTAGCATTACTATTCACTCACTGAACTCCACTGAACAACAGGAAATATCTGAGAGCATAAATCAACCAATGGCACTATTATACTGGGAAAGCAGCTGGGACTAGTGAAGTCATTTCTCCTACTACAAACCAGGCAACTAAGCCCTCATGCTTGGCATCACATTTGGACACAGACTGCCTCTGAGGTTATATGGTATCAGTACCATCAGCAATTACTAATTACAGGGGTTGTAAACCTTGAGTGTTGATACAGCCTATAAATTTTGCCTTTCCAAACTGTCTACCTGCCTACCTCAGCCACTGTTTTGGACCATATATCACCAGACATTCAAGCATTTAGCTGGAGACAGCTTGGGACCCATACACTGTCCTGTTCCACACTTGCAGAGCTCCTCAGAATGATGAAAGACTGCATTGTTCTTTGTCCCCATTCTTAGGTGTGTCAGATGGATGCCTATGAGGATGCTTCCAAGCTCACAGTCTCAGAAGTCCATAGGTAAACACTTCACTTTACAGCAAAATGAACTGAGTATGGAAAAAAAGACCACGTTATTCTAAATGTGCTCAGACACACACCAGCATAAGAGCAAAGTCCAGAGAAACCTGTTCCTTCCAGGAGACACCAGGCCTGGAAACCAGAGGACAAAACTACGAAAGAGGAAGGCCTAGGTACTAGAATATACCACACCTCTCTCTCACTAGTAACACAGAACTTAGCTTGCAAAAGCCAAGATCTGTGAGCCTGAAGCCCAAGGTAAACAACTAGACTGAAAAC
The DNA here is from genome assembly GCF_026419915.1 of Harpia harpyja. Classification (NCBI taxonomy): domain Eukaryota; kingdom Metazoa; phylum Chordata; class Aves; order Accipitriformes; family Accipitridae; genus Harpia; species Harpia harpyja. The sequence goes on along the minus strand of NC_068951.1, from coordinate 5,674,994 downwards.
AGAGGCTGGAGGAGATGCAATGGAGCCCCAGGAGGGCTAAACTTCCAGTGCTGGTGTCTACCTAACTAGGGGTCTGCTTATTACCTGGAACAGGAAACCTCTCCTCATCAATACCTAATTAAGAGTCACCTCTTGTGGAAACTGTCTCCTCATTTGGCGACTGCAGTGCTTGACAGCCAAACACTTTGGCTTAGCAGAGCCAGAGCAACTTACACGTCTGTGAAGAGGGCGGGTGAGTCAGGCCTGTGGGACTGGACATCTTGCATGGCGTTCCACTCATTGACTGATGACTGGTCGGAGTTGATATGGCTCTCATAGTAACTGACCCACGTGAGGAAGAGGCTCCCTGGGTAGTAATTGTTGCTCCGTGCCACCTCACAAGCCTTATGTAAACTCTGCAGAGCAGACCTAGAAAGGGAAAAATACTTGCAGGATTATAATTTCTTCCTCAGGCTGGTAACAAGCATAAAGCAGCAGCCAAATCCAGGATGCTGCTCACATCCCATCAGTTGGTACAAACCCCAGTGTTAGGCTGTCCTGCAAGGGTGTGGATAACCACATGCTGCAAGAGCTTGCACGTCTTAACTGAAGTATGCCAAGACAAGCCTGGATAGCAGTGAAGGTTCCCACAATTCAGAGGGCAGAGGCACCTGTGTCTCTGGCTCCAAAACCTGCTGCAACTACCTAAGCCATAAATAAGATGCGCAGAATTTGTGTCCAAGACAGGGTGCTCTGACAGCTCCTACTGTGCCATCAGCTCCCCTGCATGCAGGGCAGGGACACCCAGCAATGAGACATGGAGAGCTGCACACCCAGGGGCTTAGGACTTGACTTTACTGAGGTGTTTAGGTGTTTGCCCTCTCTCACTGCATGAGGGATGTCAGAAGTTTCTTCAGCTGCTGCTGGGAAACAAATCCCCCTCTCCTATTTTTAGCTTGTTTTAAATCTTTGACTGGGATCAGAAGGATCCAGGTCAAAATCACTGGGGTGACACAGTAGCATGACACCCTGACAGGGGATGTATTTCGGCAATGCAAAGAAGCTTGAGCCAGAAATACTTTCATGGCCAATACATTCTTACATGAACCACCCTAAAAGGAATGAAAAACGCAGGCAGCTTCTCTTTCTTTCTCGCTATCACAATGAACATGTCTCAGTGGAGACAGAGACTCCCAAAATACATGCAACATGTACTTCCTTATTTATGACAAAAAAAAGTAAATCTCAAACATATGCTCAAAGCAATTCTGCTTCGGAGAGATTCAAAGCAGCAGCCTTTTGCAAGGAAAAGTACCCTATTCCTTCCTGCCCCCGGCTGAGAAGGCGGCATGGCTGCAACAGTACTATAAACTCACTGCTGTATACCAGCACTTGCATGGTTTTTTTTTCTTTGGTTTCCTTCCCTGTCTCTGAAGGAGACTTCTGGCTGCTCAAGTAGGTCTCAAGATACCAATAACGCAAAGCAGCACCTGCTTTTTAAAAGCTCAAGCAGCCAAAACACCTTGGAGGAAGTATCACTGGGACAGATTATAGCAAGTACTTACCACATTGCCTGTACAGACACTGGCTTGAATATATGAACCCTGTTATCTGTTGATACGCTGAACCCTCTGGAGAGAAGAAAAAAAGCACAGTAAAAATGTGTCCCAAAAGCCACTTTTTAGTTAATAAGTGATAGTTTGTAGCACATTAGAACAGCAAAGGACTAGCCCTATACAAACAACGCTGAGTTCAGCTAGAAAACAGATCAAAATAGCACGCTAAAAGCTCTAAGATAACTTTTTTTAAGCAGCTGCTGTTCAGGAACAAAACTAAGACAGTGGGACAGTGCTGGGCTGTACTGTTTACCTTGGCAACACAAATTCAGTGCCACAGCTGGGAGCAACAGAGTCCAGCTAAAGTGATCCTGGGGCAGCTACCAAGGAAAGAAAAGTCATTCCATGCACTGCACTCACTGGACAGCCTTTGTAACTGGCACAAACAGGAGTCTGCAAGTCAGGTGTCTATTTGGCAGAGAATCATCATTCTCATTTTATGTTCAGCTGAACACTGCCTGCTGCAAGCGTGATGGAGGAACACATAATAGGATCCCTTTAAGGAGCTTTCACTACACACCCACTCACCAGTAAAAGCTCCTTTACTCCAGCTTAAACACACACATAAGCCACTGTCTCAGTGCAATGTTTATTCACAGATAAGTCAATTATTGGTGTTTCCTGTCACAACCACTGTGATTTAGGCCCTTTGAGCCTACTAACCCGATACAGGTCAACAGCAGGAGGTCTGCTGGACCTGTTAGGGCTCTGCAATCGTTTGAATCCTTCCCCATATACCATGCTATAAGCTCACACATGGAGACCCTCTGCTATTGACCTACAACATACAAAAGACACTCACCCATCCCCGTCCAGGTGGATCAAGGTGTCACTCCACAGCGGCAGCACCAAGCCCATTGTACAAGTGCTACTGTAGTAAGAAAGAGAAGGTCAGCCCATCTGCTACAGCACCATGCTATTATTCTAATTTCATCACAATGATTGCATATTTTTGTACTCATTAAAAAAAAAAGAAAAATCCCATGGTTGCTTCAGGGCAAACAGTGCCAGTGTTGTTCTACAGGTGTCTGGCAAGGATCATCAACCACACACAGGGTACAGCAGTACTCTTTCAAGCAAGCTTAAAGGGTTAACATATGCCCAGGAGAAGAGCAAACAGGATTCAGAAGCAGCAAGCTTTGTGCGGAAGGTCAGAGGGGGCTCACAGTCTTCAGTCAGCTCACAGATTAGTTCCTCTCAGGCTCAAGTGGTTTGGTTCTAGCTCTGATTTTGCAATGCACAGCTTTGTTTTCTTGTTTGTCCCTCAGCCACAGCGGCTGGGAACTGGGATCAGTATAGTGTAATAGCAGGGTGACTGGCAGCATGGTAGGTTAGCAATCACAGCCTATCACCCGTTGTTGACTCCTACCCCTTCTTCACCCTCCCACACCTCGAGGATGAGCACAACAGCCAGCTGAGACAGACACCTCTTGGCAATCCCACCCCTCTCAGCTGCTTTGACCTCTCTGCCCTCACAGGCACCTGCATTCGGTAAGGCTAAGCGAAAAGCTTAAGTTAAAAGCAGAGTCAAGCGATGGAAAAAAGTCAGGGGCAGGGGAACCCCAACATAACCTGCACCAGGTTGTCAAATGAAAAAGCTGAACCTCAAAGCTTTAGAAGTGGTCCACAATTAAAGCAGCATCTTGAAGAAGAACTGGATTCAACTGTCTCCTGCTCTTATGCTTTGCACTAGCTGCACTCAAATTTCCACAAGCCCTAACACCCCTGTCAGTCTCTGCAGCTCATGAGAAGTGGGGGAAGAGGGCAAGACTCAAGGCTTCAGAGGGTCAGCAGACACGAAGCCCTGTAAATGCACATGCCTTGGAGCGACTGGTGCCCAGCACAAGGAGACACTGCGGCACGCAGCTATTTTTGTTGACAACATGAGATGAGCTCATGGAAAGATGTGTTTTTAAACGGCTTCCCAAGGTGGCCAGGGTATTTTTAGTGATACTGTTCAGCAAGCGCTTATCAGAGACCATAGCAACAAGTCTACATTGAGTTATAAATACCAAGTGGGCTAGGGGAGGGTGCATCAGACTGACCATCCAGAACCTAAGTAACTCTAGCAGAAAGCTAAAATGACCCTGCTATGTTATTAGAGACTGAATACCAGTAAGCTCTCAGTTATCAAAGGTGGCTGTGCTGGTATATCACAGCCAATAGTGAGCTCCAAGCTCACAGCAACCTGTGCAAGGACAAGTTATTCTTCCACTACCGCAAGAGCATCTCTGAGATACAGCTGGGCACATATGCACAGGAAGGGAGACAGGAGCCAGTGGCAGCATCAGGCTGGTCCCCCCTTTTAGCAGGCATCACTTGAGCTAAGCATCCAAACCAAGGCACTTGAAATTAAGCATGGTGGCTGTTGTGATCAGCAGGCTCTTTGGAAGGCAACCTCTTAGTCAAACAGTTCAAACAGATTTTCTAGTGACCCTGCTAGCTACCTGCAAGTAATTTCTTCCACCTAGGGTCAAAAGCAAGACTCATTCCTGTAGCAATTGTGCTAGAAGTAAGCACATGTATGAATCCTTCCAAAATCATTTGAATATCCAGGTGATTCTTTCCCCACATAGGCCAAGATTTACATACCACTCTTTTTTTAAAAGAGTCATGTGCCTCCATGCCCCCTCCAAAGCACCCAGTGTCCCCTTCTAAATGTGAAGCTTCTGCCCCTGAAGCTGCTGGGGCTGCTGCCTCCTGGCTTATAGTCACTCCAGCAGCAAGAGCTCCTTCCCAGCCACATTCTGCAGCCTTTTGGAGATGTCAGCAGCAATTTAAATGAATGAAGCAAAAGCACTAAACCCTGATGACATACTGATGTCCGGTGAGAGCACACGTTGCGTAAAATCTGCCATCAGCAACTCTGACATTCCCATCAGGCCCTTTGTGCCATGACCTTGGCAAGGGGCTGCCTGGCAGTCACTTTCTTATTAGCTGCTCTCCTGAACCCTGATGTCCAGCTTCTCTAATTGCAGCTTTTTTTTCTATGCATGTGAGGGCTTAGGGACCTCACCATTCAAAGACACTTAAGGGCACTTAATGTCCTCACACAAGTCTGAGGCTTGGAGGAATGGAGGAAATGTTGACCTGCACTGTTGCCTTCCCATTTGCCACCTCCTTTCAAGAAATAAAAGGGGAATTCTGGATCTCAAGAAAGGTGTTAGACTGGAAAATCTGAAGCAGTCTATCCACAGAAAGGATGGACACCAGACAGTGGTTTCTACATTTGACTTGACATGTGGGTGCACACAAGGACTTCCGCCATCTGGACACTGTGAGTACCTGTCATTGGAAGAGAAATCCATTCCTAGGACAATGCTCTCTTCGGTGTCTTGCCTGCCGTTGGTGGACACTACCACCATGTACCTAGTGCGGTTCTGGTAGGTACTTTCCAGTCTTACAGCCTAAAGAAAGGAAGGAGAGAGATCAGCAGTGCAGCCAGCAAAACACACATTATTACTTTTACAAGCCACTTTTTCATGCTGAGTGACAGGCGCAGAAGCAGTGATGCAGTTTGCACTAGTACGGATGGCCCGTACTTCTCAGCTGGGTAACCAGCAGAAGAGGGAGAAGCGACTTACTCTTCTCACACAGCGCTTTCCTGAACAGTTGGGATGTTCCTGGTGCCTTCTGCTCATCTTGCTGTAGGCCTGCTCTGTCCCACCAAGGCTACGCTTAAACAGCAGCCTACGAGGCTGGCTGCCACAGTCCTTTGACTGGTCCCAGCCTAGTGAGCTTCACGAATCATTATGTGTTCAGCAAGACAGACAGGCGTTGAACGTGCTCTTCACCTCTCAGAGGGCTTTGTCCAAAGAGCTAGGGCTTTCCTTTAAACTACTGTGTGCTACAACAGCTCCAAAGAGACTCTTTCCACCACCTTCCCAGGAAGCTGGACAGAAAACTAGGATCTAATTCATATGTGGTTTCCTGCTGGTCCTTTGAATTCTTCTAGCAACTTCCCCAGTGCAGAAGCAACCTTACTGCCTTACACCTGGCAGGAAAAGATTTCCCTATTACTAAGCTGTACCCATAGCTGGATTCAGATTGTCCAGAAAAGGTGAGAGTCATTGTGCCTCCTTGCTCCTACCACAACCACGTGCACCCCAGTGCCAAAAGAGAGATCTAGCAGGATGCCTGAACTTCACCCCAAACTCCCCCAAATCAAATACTACTGACAGCATTCAGAAAGCAGCTGTGCAGCTAAGCTGTGAATGTCAGACCAACACTGAAGCTCTTGAAAGGCTACACTGAAGTATAATGCTCCTCCAGAAGCCATGAGGAAGTGAGAACTAAAGTCACTCCAGCAAGTCTTCTTACTAACAGACTGCAGGTTAGCGAGGAGCCCAGGGAAGGGAGCCCAGCATTGCAAGTTTTGCCTATAAACATCTGCAGTAGGCAATCTTTACTTGCAACACTTTCTGGACTCTGTTCCAAGCCATTTGCTGTTACTTTAGTCACAGGATCCCAACTAGAGAAACTAGGACATCCCTAGAAAGGAAGTGTCTTGATTATGTATACTGAACCTTAACTTTGGACAGCCTAATCCAACCCCAAGGTGCTGTCTGGCCTCAATGTTTACCATATTGTTAAACTGCTGCTTGAACTTTGAGCAGGACCTGCAGAGAACAAACACAGGCAAGAAGGAGCTGTCACAGCCCAGCCTTGCCCCGTGCTGCACAGACACCTGCCTGCTGCGACAAGACCCAGTTGCCAAATTCCTTGCAACCCAACGGTTGAAGCTCCAAGGGGTGTTTGATATCCTTCACAAACTGAACCTGAATTCCTCAAGACCAGCAGCCCTCCCAAGCCACTGCTTGTGTAGACACTTCTTGGTGGCCCACAGGAGTTCATGGCTCAGAAAGCCCAGTTCGAACAGTCATTTTATCCTTAAAAAAACCCTCACAAAATAACTGTTGTGTGGGATCTCTCAGGATTAGGCTGCTTTTCCCAATATGCTCCTTTAGTTCTTTCTAACTTGGTCTTGAGGCCAGAATGGCATCTCCTAGCTTAGAGGAAGCCACCTCTGACCTCCTCACACCTCACCTGTCCGCTAGCCAGTAAGTCTCAGCCACAAGATGTGGCTGAGTCTACAACAAAGGTTAAAACAGTGCATGGCAGCTAAAACAGAGCTTGCTATTTCACCAGAGTGCTCTATCGCAGAAGACTATGCTGAGAGCAGCAGGGAAAGCTTCCCAGTGGCATTGCAGGGAGCAGCAGCTCTAGTGATGGGGGTGGAATAGCAAGTGCAGGCAGGAGACTGTGTCTTCTAGACTTGTCCAATGGGACCGAAGACTAACAGAAACTACCCAAATGCTGATGCCAGCAGACAGACGTGCTCTGTACAGCGAGAGACTGTGCCCCACCCCATCTCTTTAGGATAAGTCATGCTAAAACCAGCCTTATTTTCCTTCTTGCTCCTTGAGTCACTGGGATTCCTTTGGAAACACGGAGGATCAAAGTGGTCAGTCCTTCAAGGTGCAAATTCTGCCAAAGACGGCTGTTTCTACAACTAACCACTTGTAGCAAAACAGAAAGGGTGCTCTTCAACCTAGAAGAGCAAGCAATCACCAAAGTCTTGGTGGTTAAAGTCATTATCTACATTAGGAACCAAACCTCAAACAGAAAGATAGACTTGCCTAAAATGGGAGCAGGCGGACAACAGCTGCCCTGTGTCCGGGACATCCCCACATGAGTTCTGTTCTGCTTCTCTTGAAGACAGTCCAGCAGCAAGAGGATTAACATAATCTAACTTACTTTGCTAAACCAATTTGGCTAGCAGTAATGGGAAGTGTGGTCTTAATGCAAGACCCTTTAGAACAGGGCTAGACAAACAGCGAACAAAGGTCACGCAGCTTCAAGTCAGTCGGGTGGGATTTTCAGAGGGCCAATTAAGACAAACAGGGCATGACTTACTGTGGTTCTCTAGGTTCAACACTTATACCCTTACCACAAAGCAAAGAACCATGACTGGAGCAGATAATGTGTTTTGCTAAACTTACTGGAATAATAAAACAGCAAACTTGACACTGTAAACTAGCCAACCTCAAAAGTTACTATTAGAGCTCCAACATGCCCCTCAAATCACAAATTAGTCTCTAACCTTTTCATTAAGCACTACTTCATATGCTCACCCAACAGCAGGAGCACATCACGCAAGTGGTCTGATGCCTTTTAAATGAAGATATTTGAAATCCCAGTCAATCTAGGAAGGATGGCCTAGCTTCAAGGACTGTGATGAGATGGAAGGTTCTTTCTCAACAGCTCATCCACATGGAGCCAGCTTTCTCCTCAATTTGGGAAGGTTATTTATAGTCTGTTCATGAACAAGTCATCCCCTGTAGTCCTTTCAGGGCCAGCAACATTTTTCTTAGGTTTTAGGCTCACCTAAACACAAGCCGACTTTATCTTCTGCTGCATTCTTGTTTCGTCAGAAGTATGATGTGGTATCTTACCAGCCCTTCTGAACAGCACATTCCAAGAAGGAAGTTCATACTGACCTTTCATCTTTCTCATGCTACATGACAGTAGGTGTTTCACACAGGAACACATTTCTCATTGGGATATTTGATTTGAAGACAAAAAAAAAGTGCCCAACTTTCTGAAGACTTCTTTTATTACTGAACACATGTAAGTGAACAAGTCCCCACTCTGCTAAGCTACAGGAATATGTTCAATCAGTTTGTACTCTTAACTCATTTTCCTCCTTCCTACTCATCTTACACTGGTACCATTGCTCTAATCCTGCTCTCATGGAAGGCTAAAAAACTCTGCCAATAGCTCCAACAGAAAAAAGAGTTGTTCTAAATTTTAAGTGTAGGTTTATAGACGATTAGATTCCTCAGCTGCCCTCTGAGCTGTGAAGTCTGCCCTCCAAATGACAGCAGCCAACCCAAGAAGATAATGCATTTCTCTCAGTACTGTTTATATTTCAAATCTCATTTGTATCTACTATTTTATGAGAGAGTCTATTGCAGCTCTGCACACCCTTCGTTCGTCAAGAATCAATTAAATTCAAGTAGACTATCGAACTTAACCTCATGCAAGATTTCAGCATTCCAAATGTAGCTCTGAACAAAAGGGTTTATGTCTCAACCCACAAAGTCCTTATTCAGCTGTAAGGCTAATTTGTCCCAAATCGCACAATGTAGCCAGTGATATTGCTGAACAATGACTTGTTCAATAGCTTCCAATGTTCTAACCCTGGCTCAGATTCTGAAAAGCACTGAGCACCCCCAATCCCATCACTTTCACTGAAATTTTAGTGACAGCAAGGTGTGCCTGGCAAAGTTTAAGAGTAGGTCCTTTAGTTTGCTTACAAAGATTGCTTTTGGCAAATTATTTTTGGTGGTCGTTTTTAAAGTTAAAGCATTCCACAGAAATCTTAGCTGTTTCCTAGCTATACTCATATGATCAGTCCAGCTCCAGCACAGCTCAGGAGGATTCAGCAAACCAGAGGTGCCAGAATAACACTTCTGATGCGGACAGTCCTACTTTGGGCATACATTGCTAAGATGCACTAACACAACACAGGAAAGAAACTTCAGGCTACTGAGTGATGAGAGATACAGATACACTGCAGTCATGCCTGACCTTGCAGAGCACTTCAACATGTCCTAGACAAATTCCTCACTGCTCTTCTGTGGCTTCTAGAGGTCTTTAGGACTGTGCATCAGTGCTATGAACAGCAATGCCTAATTCTCATTACATCATTATAGGAGGCAACAACGCAGAAAAGCAGAAAGACAAAGTTCAATACAGGTGCATAGCTACGTGGGAATCCTACATGCTCCTTCCTGATAAGCCATGGTCTTTTGGGATGCAACAAGTTCAGAGAGCAGAGTGAGCAACACAACTGAACTAACACAGAAGGGCAGGTGTTCATGCTGGTCAGACATAAGTCACCTACTCTTGATTTAAACAGGACACCAAGCTAATTTACCCAGCTTCTCTGGCAGTTACAGTACTTTTTGAGAGCATAAATATTCAGTATTTGGTTCAGACAAAGGCAGTCTTCTAGCCATACAATTTGTCTCACTGAACACCCAAATAAGCAGGCCTTTCTTAATTAGCTACTTTTCTACCTCTGTGGTTGCAAAGACGACTCCCCAAACTCACTGATGAAACCACTCAAACATATACGCACCACTGCTTTCAGGAGTTACACAGGTGTATTTGTCAAGTGGAACTTAACCTTTATATTTGTTAACAGCAGATAAGCAAAAAGCCAGCCTACCAGTCTGATGTTGTCTTCTGGGCGGAGCAGTATGAACATGGCCTGCAGGTGTTGCTGGAGATCCCCTGCAGGCAAGAGGGAAAGGTGAATGCACAAAAATAGTTTTAAATCACATGCAAGTTCCTGGCTGTCCAGCCAGAGCAAACATCCACCAAGAAACCTGACACGTCACCATGAGCGTTGTCACTTCCACCCACTCAGAGATGACAAAACTCCATCTCTTAGTCAGCTGTTCTTTGCTCCGTGTGCTCACCTGTTCCCATCTTACCATGCTCCCTCCTGCTAAATCCTGTTATCTTTTTAACTGAAATAAAAAGCATTTTGGTACTCTCTGTTCCTTTAAAAGACAAGGAAAACTAGGTAGAAATAGACCTCGCCCCATGGTTCAACATCTCATTCTACCACGTGCTTCAAATCAGGAATCTGCCGTTTCTTTTACACCACCTTATTACTTAGTGCAGAACTACTACCTAGACAAGAGTATCCCCTTTGAAGTGAGATTTAGTCCCATCTTAGAGCAGCATGTGCCCACATATGCTTATGTACCAACTCCACCCAAAAGTGGCTAAGAATTCCCACCTGAAAAATCAAGCATCTACAATTTTTCCTAGAAAATGCTTGCTACACTTTGACTGGTGGGGCTGAGGAAAATTGAAAGGGGGGGGGGGGGGGGGGGGGGGAAATCAGTCACACAGTAACTTTAAAGTCTTCTTAAAAAGACCCGAGTGTCCCAGGTTCCTAAAGCACCAAGCATTTGAAAGACAAGTGAGATACCTTTCTGTTGGTCCTACCACACTGACTTCTCAGCACTACGCCCTGGCCCGTAGAGAGCCAAGAGTTTCTCTGCTAAGCAAGCACATTACCTTCCGAGTGTCAGTAAGCAATAACACCTCCAGCAATGGGCTGTTTTTTCAATCATTACCCGGAAAATTAATCTACATTCCCAGAAAGGAGAGTGCAAGGCTGCCAGGTGGGTGGCACAGAACGGGAAGAAGAGGAGCCTTTACTCTTCTACCCTCTCCCACTCCCCCACAGACACGAAGCCGAGTTTAGGCAAGACTGCGGGGAAGAGCACAAATGCCGGAGCAAGTACTCAGCACGAGTGGCTATGGGAGCATTTTCTAGGAAGGTTGACTAACCTTCCTGACCTCCCTTTCTAATTCATCGGTGGTGCTAGAATCCATGCTATTTCACGAACTTTCAGAAATAAGGAAACCTCAGACACGAAGCAGCATCTTGAAGTGCCACAAAAGGGACAGGGAAGGAAAGAAACACTGCCCAGCAAGAGCATGGTACCTAGTTTCCAAATTATTTTTATAGCTGGTGGAACAGCAGGGCTGAAGGGCTGCTGCAGCCTCTCTCCTGATGGGACAGAGGCAACCTTGTGTGGAGTGGGCTATGCAGGACACGGCATTCCCTGCTGTCCCCTTCCTTCCTCCTTGAAACACATTTCAGCATATGGAGAACGAGTCAATGCCCTAGGACTGCATTTTTAACTGGGGGTGGGAAAAATTGAGGCACTCTGCAGTGCTAGGGAAGTCACATACGAAGTACCAGTGGTGACAAGCACCTGAAGCTCCTTCCTGCCCAAGGACATTGTTCCCAGCGCTGGAGCGGCTGGCATGTGCCTCGCTAAACAGCAATTATTCAGGGAGATAGGTAACACAGGAAAGGCCAGCTCATCCATCAGATGTTTGTCCTCACAGGGGTGCAGTGGGAGACAGGATTTCCCCACATCAACACCAGTGCAAAATCCTGGCGATACTGCTCAGTTCCAGGAAGTTTCAGCTGCTAGTGCGGTGGGAATCATGGAGAACCATCGACTGAACAGGCAAAGGTCCCTCTGCTTCAGGCAGCACCTCCTGCCTGCAGCCTGGAGGAGCCCAACAAGTATTTGACTCATGAGGCATTTACATGTCTTAGGCAGCTTGAAATGAAAGATGCTCACCTCAGTTTTCCTCTCCCCAAAACGTAACAGTTCCCACCTATTGCTGCCAGTAATTCATCATCAGGAACCAGTTTAAGAGCTGAAGTTTCCAGACTTTAAAACACACCACCAGGACTACTGGATTATCTCAATACTTAAAAAAGAGAGCAAGTTTCTAAGACGACACTTTCTGCAAGGATCAGTCAAGGAGCTCCACTATCCCTCATTCTCAGAAAGTTTATTGCACTCCTCCCTGTTCCCCAGTCTGCCCTACCAGCCTTGGGAGCTCCAGAGCTAGAAAGTAAAGTATTGCTTCCTTGGCCAGCTTTAATTGACTTGCAGCATTTTCAGCCCGAAAGACACAAGGCATTTTGTAAGCTTCCTGGATTAAGAAAAAGCAAAGGAAAAGTTTTAACATGCCAGAACCAGCACAAAGCTATCACATCCTGTCCTATGAAGAGCTATCGGCTTTGCTGGCATTCATGGCAGACTGCTGCTTCCTATCACATTGTCCAGCAACAAGTAGATGCTTTTGTTTCCTTCGAGCTGGCAGGCTAGGTGCAAAGCATCAGCTAGGGTGGGATCTTAAAAGTGATTTACAGTATCCCAGAGATGGCAAAAGCCCCAGGGAAGTTCCATCCTTTTATGGCCTCTTCCAGTGTTGTTGGAGCGCAAAAGCAAGCCCACCATCCTACAGAACACAGCCCGTTTGCCAGGTGGCACAGGGTGCGGGACTGCCCAGCAAGAGGAGTGTGGACAGCTGGTACCATATCTAGCCAATCTGCCAACTAGTGATTTCCATTGCTGAAGATGATATGATTAAAGAAATGGGTGTGAACATTAATTATTTCCTGTTACGCATTTACTCTTTATGCTGGATTCTAGCACCTCTGATGAATTAGAAAGGCAGGTCAGGAAGGTTAGTCAACCTTCCCAGAAAATGCTCTCGTAGCCACTTGAAACACTACTGCATCCATAGGCAGCAATTTCATACTGCAAAGTTATGTCCGCTCTCCACCCCCCTTCTAATTTTGTGTGCCAGAGATAAGTCACCACACACACATGGGAATGAAAGTTGAGCACAGATTATCAGAGTCCAAGAAAGGAGACAGTTTTCTTTGCCACACACTCTGCCAGCCAGCTCACGGCTAATGGCCAGTTCACCTCTCAGAGCCACACACTCTACATCACTGTTTTAATTTTGGTGGCACAGATCTTTTGCTCAGGAAGGCGACACCACTGATCCCTTAGTGTCTTGGTCTGCTGGCATATAGTTATGTTAGAAAAGTTCACAGAAAAGAAAGATGGTGCACACTCATACAAAGGTCTCTTTTCAGTGAAATCTCCAAGCACCATAAAAAAATACTATACCATTCACATCACTTGACAAGCAGGGAAACCAAGGAAAGGACAAGTACTGATGCCTCATTAAATCTCACCCCGTAAGTTGCAGAGACAGGAATAAAGAGAGTCTTCTAAGAATAAAAATCCCACCCCCTTAGGCAAGCCAGCCTCTTCAATACAATACGTCTTGTTGTAAGCAATTACAACACACTGTATTTGCTTTTTTGGCAATCTGGCTTCCAAAAGCTCTGGGCTGATTAGACGAGCAACTACTTTCCAGCAAGGTCTCCAGACCTCATGCAAGTCAGCTGTAGCAAGTAGATGAGGCAACAAGAGAGATTCAAAAGCTGTTTGTGCTGCCTTGCACAAGTTCACAAGGAAACCCATCCAGCGCGTCTCCTCTGCAAGGTAAAGCCAAGACAGCAACTGACCTGGGCTTCTATTATGCAGAGGACTTTGGAGAGATTAAAAACCAAGACAGGTCAAGATAAACTTTTAAAAGACTGCTAACTCTATTTTGCACGCTGAACACCATTTCACTTCAGTCTCAACCAGAAAGGCCAGCTTTAAATTAAGTTTCCGAACAATTTATTTTCTTCTGACAACTGGTAATTAATGCATCTCACTCAAACCAATTTGGGTGCTGCTTGTACTATGTCTGAGTGGAAGTATGTAATTAACTGCCTTTTGACTTAAACTCTTCCTATAAAGATGTTTGTAAACAGATTTTGAGGTGGACCAGTCATCAGGTAGGTAACTCTGCCGGATATAGAGTTGGATGACAGTCTGATGGTATCAAAGCACAAAGAAATCCACACCCGGAACCAAACCAAACCACCTTTTGGTCGTCACTTTTTGGCAAAGAAAGTTGACTCCAATCTCTATGTTTCTGCCTCTGTCCCATATGCAAAAATCTGAACGTCTCAGTGTTGTTTTTTTCCTGCTGATTGTTTAATGGAAGGGAAAAACTCCACACTATCTGATCCCTGTAAAACACCATCAGTGAATAAGCACCATATACACAATGAAAAACAACCTACCCTGAAATGTTTAACTTTCATTATTCAGACCGACTTTTCAAACAAAGAGTCAAAGCAAAAACACGTACCAAACTTCCAGCAGATAAAGGGGGTGGAATTATGACCAACTCTGTATTATTCACTCTGCTCACCCATCTGAAAAGTCACACTGACTTTGCTCAGAGGTTTCTTTACCACCACAAGTCTCCTCCCTTTCTTCCATCATAACTGGTTACTTTCAGATCAGGAAGGACAATTACTCATCCTGTATCATAACCTCAAGTTTCCCAGTGCAATGCATGAAGGTTTTGATGGCAATCCTCCAGCCCCTCTCATACAAAAATTAGAGGACGATATTGGGGGGGGGGGGGGGGGGGTAGTTGTTCTCAGCTCTCCTTGATGTCATGATTGCTGCCTTGATGTCATTCATTTGTTTGATTTTGCAGGATAAACAAGAGAGTACGGAAACCTTTTTTTCCATCAGCATTAAATATCACAGTCTTGAGACTGGCAGGTCTAGCTTTAATACACAGCTGGTGTAAACAGAAACGTGTGTCATCTGGTGAGAACAAACTCAAGAAAGGTGGACTCGGAAACAAGAGTGAGCAGACAAGCCTCAGCTGTCAGATACAACATATTACCTGCATGCTTGTTACGCCTGTGACTGATCCTGGGAGTAGACGACCCATTTCCTCGTGGCAGGAAGAGCGCTGCACCTTTCACAGTGAGGAAGCTTTCGCTTATGCTGCAAGGGGAAAGACAAACCGTGAATAAGGAAAACTCTATTGCCTGTAAAAGCAGAAACACAATAGAACAAGAGAGGTTCAAGGCATTCAATGCATGCTCTGTTCTTTTGCAAGGAAGCGATTTAGACTGAATTATTTTGTTGGTAAAGAACTCCTCCCCGCCTCCGTCCCATATAAGCACTGCAAACATTCAAAGCATAACTGAGAACAACATGAACAGAGAAATGTTGAAAAGCAGAACATATGACTGGTGCCACTCTGCCTGCAGAGGTGGAACCTGAGCAGGCAGAGGGGATTAACCTATGGCTATATTTTCAATTTGAAAGTCAAGATGAGAGATCCACATTTCTAAACGGCGATTAATACAGCAAGCCCACGCATCTCTATAATTATGGACTCTGTTAACCCTGTGCTTTGTGGTTCAGACACAGCTGATGCCCTGCAGAAACAAATGTATCCCTTCAGCAGTTAGCCCAAAGAAAATTAGTGTACGTAACAGATTAAGAAATCGTATAACTATGGTCTATGAGTTGTATGATAATTAACTCTCAAAGACTTATAAATTACAAGCAAAACTGTAATGCTGTTGAATTCAGACATCACTTACAGCCTTGATTTTGCCCTTTCTAAAGTCACATGAGGAGAGAGGTTTCTGGAAAGGGGCAATAAAGAGTTCTGAACTTCTGTGGAACAGCTCATACTTCCAAGAACATCTTCCAATAGTTTTCTAAAAGATGCTGTGGCTCATGGAAAAAGGGAGACACACTACAGATTTTGCATTTAAGCCATCCTGTTGCATAGTTAAGGGTTCCTGCTTTTCTCAGAGTTGATAAGATAGTCATACAGACTTTGAAGAAAGCCAGAAACAATTCTACAGTCAACAGGATGGTTGATGAATATGATAAGACAGGATGGGAGAGTCCCTGGCATCATGCACCCCAGCAGCTCTGTGCCTTGAAAAAGACATTGGCTTGTTCTCTTCAACTGAATAAGAGACTAGGAACTTCTCAGTTCCTTTCTCTCCTTAAACAAATACCAAAACTAATTACTTATTCCCTTCCTTTAAGGGACAAGGACTGGGAAATAATAATAGAGTAAAAAGCCCCGCCATATATTTGAAGAAATTCCATGTTACAAAACGCAGGTGAATGCTAGAACATGCCAAGTCACCGCCCTTCACAGCTACTTCTGCTCCACCGAATAAGCAAAGGCTAACTGCTGCCTGCAGCCCCTGCTCCAGGGACACGTTTCAGTGGCTACTCAAAGGCAGGCACACACCTAAGCACGACTGAAGACAACAGCATCACAGAGAAATCAAACGTGACCAAGAACCTGGACACAGCATGGCATGAGCCTGTGATCTTCTAGTTTCACGACCACTTTAGCAATAGGCTTTCCCGACTATGTTTTTATAGGTACAAGAATTATAAAAGCTTGTGTTAAAGTTGGACTTCCCCCCAACCTCAAGCACATTTCTGGGAACCTCTCCATTTTGCTGGTGGGGATATAAAAAAAGCAAATTTTCTGAGCTCCAGCAAAGCAGATGCACACTCAGAAAGACCTTCTTTTTCAAGCCTGTAGCACATCCCAATGTTTAGACTGCACTGTCACAACATCAGCACTCCTCCTTACTGACAAAGTTCCTCCCAGGACTATTTTCTAAAATTAAACTGTATGTCAAACATGCACTGGATGTTTCAATAAAACCAGAATTTCAAAAAGGAAAAAAATCACTCATCCCAAATTAAAAGGTATCAGAGATCTTTACCTATGCTAAACTTAAAAACAAACAAACAAAACTATTAAATTCATTGGGCACACTGAGCACAGATGTTGCCTCAGACCCTTCTCACAAAAAGTTCTGACTGAGCCTTTCTGGCTTTTGGTGACAAATAGATCCTCTGAACGCCCTCAAGCTACACACTTTATTAAAGCCTGAACTACAGAAACACTGAGTTATCCTGAAGCCACTAACTTTAAATAAATAAATAAATTAAAAAAAGAAGGAAAAAAAAAAAAATCTTTCTCCCTCAACATGTTTTGATTCAGCAGTGCCCTGATGTATTGAAGAAGTACACTTCTGCTTTCAGACTAGCACCTACAATGGGAGTGGGGCAAGACAGCATGCTATGCTTTGCTGAGCCTCTTCAGGAGACAAGATAATGATACAGAAAAGAGTGAGAAGACATTCTCTCCTCCTCCTCCTCCCTTTACAATCTCACCACAGAGGCAAACGAATGTTAAGCTGCACAAGAAGAGAAAGAATTCAGCAGTCACAGCCAGTTTTTATCAGCAAAGCCAACAACTAATATTAGCAATCCTTTAGTCTATGCCTGAGATTTCCCCAGAAGGTTGAATTAGCAACTATTTTTAGTGGATAAAGCAGCAGGTAGCTAGAGGGCTGGGAGGTTAAAAATCTTCTCACTTCCATCACTTTCTCTTATCACCAGTGCTCTGCTGTCAGCCACCCACCTGGAAAGGAAACATGAGCAGAACTAAAGAGATTCCCATCAGGTACATCTTTCCACCTTCTCTCCTAAGACCACGGAGAACCTTGTTTTGGGCCATTAACCACAAGCACTAAGTTTGACTTGGTAAGACTAGGGAAAGGGAATGTAATTCCCCATACGAAGGGTCGGACCAGCTGAAGAATGAGGCAAAGCGGATCATTCTTGTAGAACAGGGAGGTCAAGCAGGCAGGGCAGCACCTCCCGCGGGGCAGGAGCGAGTGCAGGAGATGGCCATCAGCACGGTTGGGGAAAGAGCAGCCTGGTGGAGGCAAGAGCCTCGTCCTTCTGCCAGTTACAGCTCTGGGGACACCCACTGTGCGGATGAGGGGAGGGCACGGCATGCTATCGGCACTCTTGGCATCACCTGCCATGAACTCCTAACACACCACACATCTGTATTCAGCACAGCAGTCTAGCAAAAAAACTCCATAATACACAAACACACAATCAAGCCCCCACTCTGAGATTCAAGCAGTGAAGAAAATCTTGGGAGAAAAGGCAAGAAGTTTATAGGAAAGCCCAAGCAGCTGTAATAACAACTACCAGCGAAGCTTAACACCGCTCTTTCAGGAGATGCTGATTGTGGTGTCTGTGATGCACACAGGGACCAAAAAAAAAAAAAAAAAGCAATCACTGCCCTGATGTCCCCTGTACCACGCACAGCTGGCTGATCCATCTGGATCCATCCTGCCTGGATAGACCCAGCCATGATCTTTCCCAAAAGCATCGTATTTCAGGGCAAGATCACCTTTGGATACTGCCCCCAATATATAAGGAGAGAGGATTCCTCCTGTAGGATGCTAACAGCAGGCCCCACTCTGAGATGCTTCAGAAACACAAAAGGTAGAAACATGTGTGTGAAAAGAGCAATTAGAGGCTCAGAACAACTCTCATGATGTGGGACTGTGCTCGCTGTAACAGCAGAGCCACGCTACCACCCACTACTGATTTTACCCTGCTGACAGCTCAATGGCTCCAAAGCATAACCTGGGCTTTGAAGTACTTCACAAAATCTGGTTTGCCAGAGCCTAGTGGAGCTTCAATGCTCTATGAAACAATCTCCTGGAAATGGACCGGGTATTAAAAGACACTAAATGTGGTTAAGGGAAAAGTTGAGTCCAGGAGAGCAGAAGACAGGGAGCCAACTTGGCAGAGGTAACAAATCTGAGTTATATTTTATCAGCACACCAGGCTTGTCATCAGTACTCCGTACTACACAGTGGCTTTCTTCTGGAGAAGACTTATTTGGGACATATCTATGAAAGAGTTATTAAAGCTGTAAGCAACCCTCAGCACTACAGCTGTGGAAAAAAAAGCTTCAGTTCCATGTTTAGCCCATTCACCTCTGAAGTGAAGTAGAAATCTTAAGGCCACCAGTGATGTGCTATTTGTAATTCATTGCTTACTGGGAAGAGAACCAACATAAGCGGAAGACTTAAGCAACTTCTACAGAAATGACTACTTGTACCAATTTTTTTCCCAGGCAGAAAAGATTTTGTAGAAATTGTACAAGGCACATCACCAAAACTATTTAAAGTCTTTTGCACAAAAAGCGCAGACGCTCCCCTCAGAAGACCCAGTTTCTAAACAGCAGTAACAGCATGAAACAGAAGCGATTCCCATGCTCCCTGACTTGCTGCCCAGCGACTGAGCTCCTCGTGCACGAGGGAAACCCTGCACAGTTCATACCAAATTCTCATTACGCTACAAAATTGTGGAGCCACATAAAACTTACAGATGGCAAACAAATAGCGAATGCCCTCCCAGCTGTTACCCTGCACAGCTCTGTTCATAAACTGGAAGCACAAACGCCAAATAAACTGGTTTCAAGACACAAAAGAGAAAATGTTACTGGTTTATGGACTATGTCAAAGCAATGCGATAACATGAATCATCTGATGCTTTGCCACCACTCCCCCATACGATGCCTTCCACCTAAGGGGCTGCTCGGCTGGGGAGCTGCTTGTCCGGAGTATTGCACCACAAGCCAGGAGATAAGTGAATCTACACCACCCACCAGTTTTCAATGAAAAATTCTTAGTCCTCAAGGTAAAACACTCAGAAAGGAACCCTGCAGTCTTCTTTAGAAACTATTTCATAAAGAAAGGAGAGAAAACCTTTTTAGAAGTACAGCAAGGAAAGCAAAGAGGCACCTGAACAGCTTCTGGCAACGTTTTATCCTAATGAACACTTAATTAAGTTATTGCGAGCCTGAGGATGACTTTCCAGTCAGCTCTACTTACTCGTCAGAGCAACTCCTTTACAGCAGGCTGTGTCCTGTCCAGCCCAGCCCTTAATCGGGCACTTGCCAAGTAGCACAACCAACAGAGCTGGCACCGTCCCCTGAAAGGTTCAGCAGGAGAAGTCCTCCCACCCCGTCCCCCTGCACAACGCAGAGGAATGGGTCAGTGTGGCGAGGAACAAATCTCCTCATGCTGTCACCTCTTCACCAGCCGTGCCCACAACCACACACAGGCAGCAACACAGGCCCTGCAGGGAGGTCGCATCTTCCTGTCCCATTCCCCCTGGTCCTTAGAAGAAAGGGGGAGATTAAAAAGCAATGGGTTAGGGGAAACGAAGATTTCAAGATACTTGACATTTGAAAAAAAGTCCACTACCTGTGGACTGTTTACAGAAATACAAACATAATTTCTCTGTCAGCCTCACGTATTTATTAACCAGAACCCTGCAGAAAAGCGCTCTGAAGCAGCATCCTAACAGAGTTAGCAAGCTACAGCTCAGCACCAAGAGGCTGCGCTGGGATTTCAATGGCAAGCCCGGCTCCAGGTGTAGCTCCCCATGACGAGAGCATTGTGCAGTAACCACAGAGGCTTCCGACTCCTGAGAAAAAGGAGTTTTTCCTAAAGGGCATCTCCTGGGACACAACCACCACCCAGCACAAGCTTTGCAAACACAAGAAGCTGCCTGGCAGAACTGTACACCACCAGGAAGGGCTTCAAGTTTCCAACCCATCTGCAGGACGTACCCTTGCCCTCCAGCGGCCAGTGAGACCAAAGGCAAATAAAAGAAAAGCACAAACACTGACTGAAAGGCGGCAGGGAAGTCTGACAGTAAGGAAAGACACAAGTTAACCCTGCTGTTGACTAACTGGGAGCATTCGGCAGCCCAAGCCCTGAAAATGGGAAGTGTTAATGCAGACATCTGTACTAAAGCACTGGGGATTTCAGCTGGGAGTCCGTTCTACCAAACGCTGCTCGCGTGTGCAGTGAAAGGCAGCCCCCGTCTGAAGAGCCAGCAGCTAAACAGGCATAGGACAGCAAACAGATGTACTGCAGAAGGGTGTCTACCAGGAAGTGAAAGAAAAAAATCTTGGTTTCAAGCCAGGTTGCTCCCTGAAGAGCCCCCCGACATTTTGCTGAAACACGAGCAGCTGGAGTGTGCTGCAGGGGGGGAGTGCGCATCTCTGCACTGCACATCTTATCTGCTGCCAGCTCAGCTCTATCATCCTCCTTTAATCCATAGGCTGCAAAACACAAAACCAAGAAAAAGACCAAAATTCACACACTGGCAGGAGCGGCGTAGCAGGCGTCAATGCTTAGCTCATTCCTGAGGCCGTGGAGCCAGGCGTGGAGGGAGGGCAGCTGGGGACAAGTGAGCAAGCTCTTGTAGCAGGCCAGGACTCACCCTGCGAGAGCAGCAATTCCAACTGCAGCTTGCTGTGTCTGGTGTGGAAAAAGTTACAGGAGGGCAGGCCAAGCAGCCTGCTGTTTTTCTCAGCACCTCAAGCCACTTCCCTCCCGCTTCTGCTCCCCTTCCCAAACTGGCTGTTTCCCTTCCTCTGCAGGCAGGCCTGGGGCACAGCATCACACCTGCACTGGGATCTGCTCTCACCGCCAGCCTCCCACTCACTTTACCTGGCCACAAGAAAAGTCCTAGTTAATAAAGCATCCATCCCCCAGCCAAGGGTGCAATGATGGCTGGGTACGCAGCTGTAAGTATGTGCAGCCTGGCAGCCAAAGGCATTTCTCCATCAAACCACTGGACGAGAACTTCACACACCTTCAGCATCCCTCCCTGAAGAAGTGCCTAACTCTTTCACCTTCACTGTAGTTTGTTTTTCAATAAACACCCCTATTTCCCTTGCCTACTTTTTATAGCCTCTGGTTTAATAACTGCCAACAGTATTAATGAATTATATAGAGGAGAGCAATGTTTGGCTTCCAGTTTAAGCCTTTGCTCCTAGGCAAGTGATGAAGGCACCTGGTTCTCTTCACACAGAGGCCAGATCTCAGGGCTGTGTAAAGCAAAGTACTACCAGTCACTGATAAAAAACACCCCAAAACACAGTAAACGAAAAGCCACCACAACAAGAGGGAAATGGAAAAGGCAAGGATAACTCAGGATTGCTCTACACTGACATTTGTATTAACAGGGTCAGCTGGCAGCACACACAGACAAGTCTAGGCTTCTCTGATATCCAAAATAGAAACAAACCCAGTGCAGAGCAAAACAAGGGCCATGACTTACCGAAAAGGGCTCTGTAACACTGTCAACAGAGGTGACAACATTGAGGGCAGGGAGAGAAAGGGGAAGCGGTTCTCCAACAAAGGCCGTCTCTCACCACTCAGCACTTTTGCAACTTAAGAAACAGCACAAGGAGAAAAACAAACAAAGCGTGGGAACCCACTCCATCTCAGATGTTTGACGCAAACTGCATTTTTAGCAACATCTGTGTTTGTGTCTTTTTTTTTTTTTTAAGGAACTGTCTACAGGCATTTCCTCTGCTCCAAGGTGGGACTCCCTGGATAGATAATTTAGCTGCAATGACACAGACAGGCATAATCACAGAAAGATCTGCAATGCCAATGGTAACTCGTTTGTACTAACTTACCTATTGATCCCTTCTCACCATAGCCAAGTCATCTTTTCCCTTGCTTTGGTCTCCAATATGGACATTTGCTGAAGCTGAGCTAAGACAACAAGAAAAACTTACAGTTTGCTAGAAGATACCCAAAAGTGAGGATGATGGGTGTGAATCTGAACTCTAAAGGCATTGCAACTCTAAAGGCATTCCTTTTACTTGCTCCAAGTGAGGAGAGAATTTATGGTAAATTCAGAGAGGGTACAACTTGCAAAAGGGAGCACTGATGAGCATGGTTGTGTCCGCAAGTGAAGAGCAACTTCTTCAGATGCGCAAAACAACCACATTCACAGTTTCAGAGATGGGTTCTAACCAGCCTCAGGTCATCCAACAAGGCTGTAGGGAATGCTGACATCCACTCAATACCCCACCAACAGTCTACAAGTCAAGCCCACTACTGGAAAAAACCCATCACACACACATGCCATCAGTGCTCCTCTGCCACCAGGATCATTTGAATTGAGCTCCAGAAACCATTTTGCAAACTTCAGAGTCAAAGCAGCTTGGGCAGCCTGGGTACACTGGTGAGAGCAGTGGCATCCTTTGGAGACAGCAGAGAAGACGACAGCTCTGGCCTGAGAAACTCATCCCTGCCAAAGATGCCTTGCTTCCAGCTAGGGGAGCAATGACAGCTGCTGTTTGCAGCCAAAGTTTTCAGCCCACGCAGCTGCAACGGGTCTGCACTGTGCCGAAGACAACCACAACCACCTGCAGCATTCCTCTGCCTCCTGGTGCCCTGAGCCTCGCTCTGCAGTGGTGAGCTGACCTTTGAACTCCTATCAAATGTATTCCCTTGCAGGCAGGGCTGGGATTTATTTGTTGCGGGAAAGCAGACTGGATTTTGTTTTAAGCTGGACTGCAGAGGAAGACATTTTATAATGTCTGATAGAAGTCAAAGTCCACATGGGTTTCCTGTTCCCCTCACATACCCCTAGCCTACGAATGAACCAGCTCAACAACATACAAACTCCTAAATCAAAGGCAACGCGGGCAGACCCCTTGCATAGGCATCGGCTCCCTCCTCACCAGCCCACCCGGCAGAGCAAACGCTGCGAGCTCAGCGCTGCCTTCCCACCCATCTGTGCGCCCATGCCTGCTGCCGGCAGCTCCATATTACGTTTCACAGGGCTGCTGCTCAACGCGTGCTCATACAGTAACACACACATGCAACCCTCCCTGCGTCACCTCGCTGCCGAGCCCGTCTGCATCGCTTCCCGCCAGCGCTCGGCAGCCTCAGCGCAGCGGCCGAGAAAGCGGGCAAACATCCTCGCGCCGAGGTTGGGCAGCTCGTGGGCGAGCGAGATGTGCCGAGTCGCAGAGCTGCTGCTGCCACTGAAACGCAGCATGGGCTGGGACATCCTGCTGCAGCACAGATCATCAGGTAATAATTTATTTCAAGGAATACAAACTTGGGTGCAGACTGTATGATTCACCACAGCAATGAAGAAGAACAGAGTTATGCAAGGATGGATGCAAGCTATCACACACTGAAATGTACTCTTTTTCCACGCAGCACAAATAGCAAAAAACTTTACTGACTCTCTACCTTGCTATACAAAACTAAGGGAGTCCCAGCAAGCCACGTGTTGGGTGGCCCATGGTCAGCCTCCAAGGTGGCTTCAGAGAATCCACGCAGAGAGAATGAAAAATATTCCAAAAAGCAACAGCAAAACAAGTTGTGCAAACAAAGCTCTGACGTGCTCTGGAATTCGAGACTGAAGATACACACAAAATAATTTTTTTCTACAGTCCGAGCACGGCAGTTCACGTACTAGAAAGGGGGTGACTAACACAATTAGGATGCTTATTAAGAAGTCGGGGCACTTGGTGTTTACAGAAGAAATTTGATTCTATGCACTTTTTTAAGCAAGAGACCCAAACCGGAACCGAGACCACGAAAGGAATTTGTTTTACGTGATAGTCCCCAAAGGCTTCCAGGTCTCCAAGTCAAGACATTCCCAGATTAAAGCCCTACACAACATTCTTCCTGCGCTATATACTGTTTAAACATCCATGGACTTCAGTGCATACCATCGGGTTCACAGAGCAGGACAGCTATACCCAAGAGAGCACTCTGCACTGTTTTACCACCATGTGCCGCACTCCCACCAGCTCAGTCTGTCCAAAACGAGCCAGCTGCTGTGGTATGAACAGAATGCTTTCACAAATATATTCTTAAAAACACTTCAATCAACATGAGAAAACTTCATAAGAAGAACCTATTGCATCGAGGCTCAGAGAAGAAAAAAAAAAAAAAAGCTTCTTGATCAGTTATCTCCAGAAAGAACACCCCTCTGATTGACATATACTTATCTTTTTTTCCCTCTCAGAATTAACACAGTCCACGTTGATCATCTTTAAACCACGCAATAATCTCCTCTGCCACCAGTTCGAAAGCATTGCCATCATACACAGCACATTTCTTTTTAAACCTTAAACAATAGCTGACACATCCTTGAGCAGTTGGTTAACAACCAACAAGCCTGAAAGGTCTCTCCCCACTGCGTTTAAATTAATTATAAAATATCCTGTCTTAAACGTATGTTTACTCCCATCTCCCTGCACGTGCATGATTCATCGCTGTCACAGACCTGACCATGTTTGGCCTGACTGGCAGCGCCCTGCAAGAAGGACCCCATGGCTTTAAATACGACTGTAACACAAGTCACAAGAGACACGCTAAGGTCAACATACTGTCCCTCCCCGCAGCAGCCAAGTCCAGGGGCACCTATATTTAGACAAAGTATGTCCGGCACTTTAAAGATGGAAGGAGACCCCTGAATTGCCTGAATCACCGCCAGTGCTGGCCGTCTCCCCGAGACGGGGACAGTCTGACCAGGAGCTGGCAAGTGCCCTGGCACCCGCTCAAAGTAGGGCACCCTGCGCACCCAACACAGCCCCACACCCTCCCCAGCAGCCACGGCTCCCACAGGCACAAGCCCAGCCTCAGATTTGGAAAGGGCAAAGCAGCCACAGCCCGGGTGCGGACAGGTTGAGGAGGACATCGCTCCATCGCTTCTTTTGCTGGTTATGGTGGAGGTGGCCAGCAGTGAGCGTGGCTGCGGTCAGCCGGGGAGCAGAGGTCCTGCCGCCTTGTCAAGCGGCACCGCGCCAGGACTCAGCTCTGCAACCGCCCTGACGCCCGGAGCAGGGCATGGGATGGAGGAATTACGCTGGGGAAGCAGCCTGGCTCTGATCGCAGCCTCCTTGCCTGCCCTCAGTAAATACATTAACGGACCCCTGTAAATAGAGCACCAAAACAAGGACCACTCTGTCTCCACACAAAGAAATCAATGCTGAATAATAAGCCTTTTCCTCTGTGCTAAAAAGAAGCAGATGCTTGTTTACCAAAAGCATCAAAAATCATCAAGAGGCTGTTGGATTTGACTCGTAAAAAATAGAAGGAAGTTATTTGTTCAGTATTCTAACTTCTGCAGCATTCAGCACTTTCAATTTTCTCTCATTCTTACTGCATCCTCCCCATGCACGAGGGCTATTTGATCCCTAAATGACAGTTTCCAGCAGGAACAGTAAAATCCGTTTAGGACTGACTGTCCCTTTAGATTAGCAAAAAAGGACAGTCAGCGGTAACCAGCAATGCGAGATGGTTTGTCAACTGTTTCAGAGAGAACAGCCACGTGCCAGATTTCTTTCAATAGGTTTTGATTCGAAATTGGAAGTCACAGGGAGCTTTACCTGTTGTACTGATATGGCCCGTAACCAGGCTATTGATCTGCTCACCCTTGCAAATATGCCAGTGACTTCGAATAGCAAAGCCACAATTAAGGGAATACAAACTTTAATGTGGCTGTAAATGATAACTTCAAATTTTAATCAGTTAGTAGTGAGAAAACATCAAAGACAAAGGATCAGAAACATTTTATAGTTGGAATAGTTTCATGGATTCTGTGTCTTTTCTTCAATCCAAGGCAACGCTTAGAAGGACAGTCCTTAGCATAAGCAAGGTTAATACAAACTTCAGATTTAATTTAAAGCTGCAAACCAAAGAAGAAATACAGCATCACTTTGGGTTAATTGACCCAACGCTGCGGGGAATGGGGTAACTCAGCCTTTAAAGACAGCCTGCTCCCCAGCAGATGGGTGAGACACTGCCTTGTCCACTGGTGCTCAGTGCACACAGCCCTCCCCTGTACAGCACACCTACCCCGGCAGAAGCCAAGAAAAGCACTCCAACGTTTTGCTGGTGTAAGTGACAATCAGTCTCCGGAGCCATCAGGAAAAGCTCTCCAAATCAGACCGTGAGATATAATTATGATGCATTTCAAAATGCAGACTCAGCATCACTTTCTAATCCAACTCTTCCCCCCACGGATGTACCAAGTTCTTCCTGGAGACAACATCCCTTGTGACTCTGCTTTTTCTTTTGGCACTCTGAATAGGGATCAGCTTACCAGGAGTCCTTTATTCCTGAAATAATTTCCATTAATCACTCACCATATACCACTTTAAACAGAAGCTGACAGACTGTAGGATGTCTAACACCACCGCAGCATCTCCCAACTTAAAGGCTGAAATGAAGGGCAGCCCAAGAGGCAAAAGGAACCGGGAGATTTTGAAGTAGCAGACAAGTGAACTTCTTCAAACTGTTCCTAAGAATTGCAATGTTTTTATACAGGTATTTTAAATAAAAGCGGGGAAGCAGTACCACTTGAATCATCCACTCTTCATGATACCTGCTCACAAAAAAAGTAAATAAAAGGAGACAAAGCAACGTGCATAATTTTGAAGCATCACCCTGCAGTTTTGCATTTGTGATTCCTCAGTACAGGTGCAAATTAACCTACTCTTTTAGCACCTTAATGTGACTTTCAGATAAAGGAGATGTCAGCGCTTAACTTCAAAATGCATTTCTAACTCAACATAAAAACCCTGCAAAGTTTCGCTGGCTAAGACTCAGACTGGAAACACATTAAATAAAGTTTTAATTTACAAGAGCTTGAATTCCAAAGAGTAGGGATTCCAGATGTGTTTATCCCTGCAAAAGTCGGGTGCTAAATTTCACCAGAATTAGCACTTTAGGAAGTTTGGCAGCCAAATCCAAATCTAGTGGTTAACTCAGGTCTTTGTATTTCCTAAAAGCATGCAAACCCCTTTAAAAACCACACATTAAAGCAGAAAGACCAAAAGAATACTAAACGCTGCTGAGTATCACAGACCCAGAGAAGTCTCTAACAAGAACAGAGTGTACTTTAGGAAAAAGGCTCTTAAACAGCTTTTAAAAAGGCTCCAGAACAGATATTTGCTTAATTTCAAGCTAGAGAGCCTCTCATAAAACATTTCATGACGTACTCGAAAGAACAAAGGACAAAAAAGTAACATTACGACTGTGTCAAGTTTTTGCTCTGGTGACTGCGCTGGGAAAGTTGGTGATGTCCTGCCCCATCTCCTTTATGTCCTGCAGATGCTGCTCTCCAAAACACAGGCTCCTGGGCTTGCTCACCCACCCTGGCATTTAGAGGGACGGCTTAGCAATACAGCCCTGCTCCCATGCACAGGCTGAACGTATTATCACGTAACTCTCAAATGGATGTTTATTCTTCACTTGTCAGCCCTGCTTGTTAATGAGGCACATGCATATTCCTCCATTTGCTTTCTTACAACTTTCTCATCGTGGCAAACCAACAGGAGGGCTAGAGTGGTGCTGACAAATTATTTGTTTTTATTTAGACTAACCGGCTTTCAGTCTCTGCAACACGGAGGAATGCAGCTGTTCCACTTTGCATTTGTTTTTTGATTTCTCCACCTCTTTTTCAAAGCAAACAAAGGAAAAAAAAGCAAACAACCCTAACAATAACAACAACAAAAAAGTCAGTGACCAACTCTTCACACACCACAACACAATGAGCCTTAAAAGAAAGAAAAAAAAACCGATTTGGGGTTCATTTCAATCCAGCATCAAGTCGCAGAAAGCAAGCAGAAGACTAACAGATTAAGTTTTAGAAGAAAAAGGTAAGACTGATGATAGCTTTTCCCATCTGTACCTTTGTGCAAATGAGGTTCCCCCTTAAATTCTGACCTGACAAATGTGTATTTATCTTTTGCTAATCAAAATGACCCTCCTCCAGTCCCACCCGCTGTTTGGAGTCTCCCACGAAACATCGGCAATACACCCAGAATACAGCTGCCGGTGCCCATCTGCCGGCCACCATCTCGATGAGCTAGAGGTGGTGGAGCCAAGACACAGGTAACAGCCCACTCCAAAGCATCCTGCTAGGATGCTGTAAGAACGGAGTCTGCAGGGCAACAAGACGCTCAGCCGAGCAAATTCATTCTCTTCACGCTAGCGAACAAAGCACAGCGACAGAGGAAATACAGCACAGTTCGTTATACACGGTTAACACTGGTATACAGACAATTAAGTCTAAGCTCAGCTCATCTCAACAGTCCTCTGCAGGGGCAGGGGTCCCAAACCACCTGAGGTACTTCAACACAGCACCGGACCGAGAGATGAACTTCCTCCAAGTCATCTCTGTGCCTCCATGAGAGCCATACTGCAAAATTCAGAGGTAACAAACCTGCACTTCTCCAGTGAAAAGCTGGAAGTTTAACAGAGTGTGAACCAAACCCAGAACTGTGCTGTTACTGAGGAGATCACAGGCAGGAGAAAGCCCAGGGTGGTGGGACAATATGGACCTCATTAAGCCATTGTGAGAAGTGTGTGAACAAACTAAGGACTTCACTACTAAGTGACAAAGATCATTTGTTTAAAAGAAAGGACTAAATCATTTATGGTTCAGCAGTCTGTGGATTTAGCCTACTTGTAACAAAGGTGTTTTGAGAAAAAGCGTACTTCTTAAATGGCTTATTACAAATAAACCCAGAGACCCCAAAGGGCTGAATACAATGTTGATGAGGGCCAGATAAGTACTGGATAAACAGGAAAATGCACTGAACGAGGAGCCTGTGGCCTTAAAATACCTAGAAATGCCCAAATCTGAGAAGCTGCCAATGCCAAGAAGTGCCGACCCTACATGGAGATCTCACAGGCTGGATTCCTGTATTACCCCCAGCCTTCGTGAATGCTAGGGCACGCCTTAATTTTATCATTCACCTCTACAGGTTTTTCCTTTTCCCCAGCCTCCCTCATCTGCAGGCTGATGTCCTGTGCTGGTTTTGGCTGGGATAGAGTTAATATTCTTCATAGTAGCTAGTATGGGGCTATGTTTTGGATTTGTGCTGAAAACAGTGTTAATAATACAGAGATGTTTTCGTTATTGCTGAGCAGTGCTTACATAGAGCCAAGGCCTTTTCTGCTTCTCACCCCACCCGCGAGCAGGCTGGGGGGGCACAACAAGTTGGGGGGGGACACAGCTGGGACAGCTGACCCCAACTGCCCAAAGGGATATTCCAGACCATATGATGTCATGCCTAGCATATAAAGTGGGGGGAAGAAGAAGGAAGGGGGGGACGGACGTTCAGAGTGACACATGATGGAGCCCTGCCTTCCCGGAGATGGCCGAACACCTGCCGGCCGATGGGAAGTGGTGAATGAATTCCTTGTTTTGCTTTGCTTGCGTGTGTGGCTTTTGCTTTACCTGTTAAACTGTCTTTATCTCAGCCCATGAGTTTTCTCATTTTTACCCTTCTGATTCTCTCCCCCATCCCACTGTGAGGGAGGCGAGTGAGCGGCTGCATGGGGCTCAGTTTCTGGCTGGGGTTAAACCACGACATGTCCTTAAACCAGAAGGCTTCTCTCTGTCACAAAACATTTGGTTAATCCTACACAACACAGCCATATGTGGCTGCAGAACAACTATCACCAGTCTCCAGTTACTTCCCAAGCTGCTGAAATCAAGGCCCAGGCGCATACGCAAAGCAAAGGGGTGTCTTCTGAATACTTCAGCAAAAGCACAAGCATTCAGAATTAACGACAGGAGTGAATTTTACTCCATGTGTTTGTGGAAATAAGAGTCTTCAGCCAGCTGCTACGAAACACCACGGCTGGAAACTCAAGTTGCAGATTTGCTCTGTACACATTACATCCATTACACTGGAGAAAAAATATTTGCTGAACGAGTTTTAAACCCATATGGGCTGATAATTTAAATGCTGTTTGTCAGACTGATGCAGAGGAGACAGCAACTCTGCAGAGCCTATTGCAGAACGGGATGCAGAATTTTAAACTTTCTGTGACCCCACAAATACTAGTTGGAAGCAACATTTCAGGACTGTTAGGCTGAAGTTGTTTAAAAAACAATGAAGTAATATTTTAGCCAGAGGTTCCGTGATAAAGGTAGAAGGAAGTAGAGTCCTGCAAAAAAATCCCAGCCAGCCTATTCACTGGCCCCAAAAGGTCCTTTTCTCTTGATAATCTCACTTGGGTCCTTCTGCTCTGTAGTCTTTAGAAAAATCCCAAGCATTTCCAGAGACAGGAACATCTGCAGAAGTTTCAACACAGAATCTCAGAGGCAACTCCACCATTCACAGCCTTTTAAAATGTGAACTTGGCAGCCCAGCAGCATGGGCTTCCTAACTAAGACATATTGCTTAAAAATGGGTGGTGGTGTGGGGGGTTTGTCCTTGAAACACTAGTTTGCTGCTCAAGTTTTGATTTTATGTCTGATAACCATCTCTGTCTCTCTTCCAACCCCCTACCAGGAAGGATCGGTGAGACAAATACCCACAGCTTCCAGGGGAATAAAAGGAAAAGCCAAACAGGAAAAGTAGTTATGAACAATACAGCCCTGGCTTAGTTAATGATCAACTTTGGAGCACACAGCATACTACTTTTACCCAATTACCACAACTTACTTGCATAGTTTTTAATAATCAGTGGGTAGTGAGAGGCCTTTTACACATTGCATTTGTGTTATCACAATCAGCAAAGAAATAAAAAAAGATGAGAAATCCCCGACGACTCTGCTCAGTCAACAGGAAGCCCATCCACTGTGCTGGGTGAGCTCAGCTGTGCGGAGGGGTGGGCAGGAAGGGTAAGGGGTCAGGTTCCCCTGCCTGCACATTCACATTGCGTCCTTGATGGAGTACGAGGCTGTCTTCTGCAGTCATACAAACCCTGAGCGCATAATACACACTTAGATGGAAAACAGAACTGCAATAGTCCATACTGATCCTACCAGCCCCTACGAGAGATGAAGAACTAATCAACTTGTTTCTCTATTTCAAGCACCTCCAACCAGAGTGACCCTCAGCTCATAAAGCAACTTCAACTAGAGCTGAAAGCGGTAACTGGAATCACTCTGCTGATCTCCCACTCTTTTGAGCAGCTGTTTCCAAGCATCTCCTCGTCAACTCTTAAATATCATCAACTCTCAGCACAATGGTAAAATACTCACAAAGCTACAGCACTTACAACGGCACAGAGGCAATTAAAGATTTCCAATAACACGCTGCTTGAAGGACTGCATTCTAATTGCTGAATGGTCAAGGTTTTTGGCAGCAATAACATTGTGAGCAGATAAAAAGGTTGTAATGTTTCCCATACAATAAATAAATAAATAAGCAGCTCTCCAAACAATGGCAACAGCAGCCACGCACCTACCTAAGTTCCTGGCTTGCCACTTGGCATAATTTAAAATTAGATGGTCATGAAATTTCCTAGCATAAAGGCCATGGCCGCATGACAAAGGTAAATGAATGGGGTGGGGGAGGACAAGGGCCAAGGCAAACTAGGCACAAAGACAGGTTGCAGCAAGGAGGCGGCAATACAATGAGACTGAATTACCCGGTGTTGTAATTTAGCGTACAGTTTGTAATTACCTGTACAGCCTGTAACTTCCTCTTACGTTGTAAAGTGTTGTTTCTTCACACTACGCAGAAGAAGGGTTGTCACTTACAAGAAAACCAATTATGTGAGAGAGCAATAGGCTGCTAAGCCAAGTCTGCAAGAACATTTTGTGGCTATCTTTAACCTTTCACTGAAAACAATTCTGTTTAACTTGTGGGTTCTACTTTTTTTTTTTTTAAAGCTCCAAGATATACCCACAACACTGTGAAGAAACTATCTATTCTAGCTCCCCCCCCCCCCCCAAGGTTTAAAATACTTATAAAACTATCAGTTAACATCTTATAATAGAAAACAGACTGGTATGAAGCAAGTACGAGAACCATGGAAAGTAGCAAGCGTATTCATGTTTTTAGATCCATCTGGCTCCCAAAGTGTTGGAGGATGAAGTAGTAAACAGTATTGGAGTGCTTTAACACGTGCTCAGTGTGAACCCAGGGAAGGGTCTCACTGCTGCTTTGCAGAAAGGAAGCTGAGGCAGAGACAAAAGTATTTGAACACACAGAAAAATGCACAAAAACGCCAGGGGGATGCGGGCACCAAGGCGAGGCAGTTAATTCTCAGGTTCCATCTGCATCTTCAGGCCCCACTCCCTTGCTGAACACCAGCCTGGTGGGACTTGGCCACAGTCGCACAGGAAGGATGTGGCGCAGCAGGGAGCAAGAGCTGGGTCTCCCCAAATCCCAAGCGAGCGCCCTGATCCCTGGATAATCCTTCTTTGCTACCGAGATAAAGAGGAAAACTGAGCGACAGAGGAATCTGGCATTATCACAGGGACACGGAAAAAACACTTCAGGGGCACCAACAATGAATGAGATACCTAAAACTTGGCCAAAGGCAGAGGAAGTGACTGCAGGCAGGAAGAACTGATCTATGGCAATTTCTCCAGGTTTCTTCTGTTACCAAAAATTCTTTGGTATTTGCAGGCTGTCTGAAGTTTTGCTTTTTTCTTTCTATCTTTCCATCAGCTGCCTTAAAGTTTTAGTAGACCAAAGTGAATTTTGAATCCTACACACAAATAAACTAGTAAATCAGCAGAATTCCCACTAGGTTCAATGAGAGTAGCAAGACTTTCTGGAATGAGTTACAACTATAAATTCTGAGCATTTTGATAAACACAAGTCTCTCGGACATTATTTGAATCCTTGTGAACCTGAAATGAATTAAACCCTGACCAGCTGACTACATTACTGACTAAAAGCGTCAACACAAGAGTAATTTCTGCTGATCTCTGAAAGTCAGAGCTGATTAGCCGAATACATCTACTAAAGAATACACTGAAACAGAAGTTTCTGATAACATTTGGGTCACCACTGCCCTTCCCATTCCACAGAGAACAAATTTTTAGCACAGCAAAACAACAAAATCTGGATTTTTAGGTCTTGCCCACAATTAAATAAGGGCATCCAATATTAAACTGCCTTTGTGAACTTGTAAATATAAACTCTAAAACAGGTCTTTATTATGCCATCCTGAAAGCCACAGCACCGTTCTGATTGAGAATGCTATCAAAATATTAATCCAGTGCTCAGCCTTGTGCAAACTTTTATGCATGGGCCAAAAGCTCTGTCATTCTCATGCTTATTAATCTTTCTTTCCAGGAGGCAAAGCACAGCATAAGCTCCTCTGATAACTCAGTTATCTCTCTCCCCAGAAAAAGGAAAGGGTGGTCCTTCCAACCAAGTGGCCATTTAAACTACTACTAGATACAACACCACAGGGCTACATGCGACTGAGGGAGTAGAGAGCAGGGAGCAGTATTTCCCCTTTCTATTGATCCCTCTCCATACAGTCTCAAACTGTGGGTTAACTGTTTGAGAGGGTATACAACAAACATCTTGAAAGCACTTAAATTGTTACCTAGCTACCTAATATAGCTTGGTAAATCATCTTGAGCTCTAAGGAAATGTTTCGGCCTACAGTAGGTTGAGTTTTTCTCCACAATTCCAGAATTGCCGCTACTTCCCAAAGCCCAGGGCACATCCAATTTGCATCCTTGCTTCCACAGAACAGTTCAGATATATATATCACTGTTAAACCTACGTTATCAGCAATCACAGGGAAAGCCATAAAGTTTACAGGCAACACTGCGAGCAGAAAAAAAATGACTAATTACAAGCATTTTGGGTTGAGTATGAAAGGCTCAGAGACTTACCTAAACTGATTACCAACTACAGCAGTGATTACTAATGCTCAAAAAAGAGGCCACAGAGTCTAGAGACTTATTTCCATATCAAGCGTAAGCAGGGCTATCTACTAAAGACCTCGCAAGTGCAAGGCAGCTCAATTTCTAGCAGGAGCTTCTTGCGACAAGAACACAGTTCCAGGTGGGACCCAGCGTTTTATCCTACTATCTTGAAACCTTCCACGATGTTTCCAAGAGATAAAAGAGCCTTTGGCTTCTTTAAAGAAATATCAAGCGTGACTAGACTGCAGCGACTATCTCTCTAAAAGCCTTATCTACCATCCCATAGCAGCCATTTCCCTCCTTAATCCTCCCAGCCAAACCCCACAACTCGGGCAGTCACTGTTAATTGTCTACAAATTAAATGATTATTTGTATCTGCATTTCAAAGGGGGGTGTGCAGCTGGAGAGACTGATTTTTTCAAGCCGCTTAGTATGGGGTACAGAGACACTCACTCTGCACTTCATAGCTGCCCAAGACTGGCAGTACCTAAAAACTGGCATCGGCTCATGTCTCCCCCTCACGACCTGCAGGTCCTGAGTGTCAGGTCTCAGTCCTGCTCCTATCGCACCGACCTGAAAAAAACCAACCCAACCAACCCACCCCAAATCCGCAGCCCCTATCTGCCACCTTGTGATAAGCCAAAACAAGAGATCAAATCAAGGGGCTAATCTCTACTTTAAGCCCAAAAGAGGGCCAAGGTACATGGCCACAGGAAGCCTGCACCTCACTACCATCGCACAGCCCGGCTGTGTGCCTGCGGGGGGCGGCGAGGGGAGCGTGCTGCAGCCCGGCCCCGGGACGGAGGAACCGGCGGCTCCGACGAGAGGAGACCCGAGTCGCCCTGGGCAGCTACTGTACAAAGACTCACCGAAGCGCTTGGTTGGGACCCAGAGTTTTTGCAGGGAAAGAAAGAAAAAAAAGGGAAGTCAGCGGTAACGGAGAAGCGGGCAGCCCTGCGGTGCCGGTGCCCCCCCCCGCAGTCCCGCTCCCGCCGGCCGCCTCCCGGTGTGCGCTGCCGGCTCCGCGGCCAGGGGAAAGTTTGCCCGAAGGCAATCTGCGGCGGAGCTAACGACGGAGAGCTGGGAACGGCCAGCCCGGTCGACCGCCCGGCACACCGGGGAAGAGGAGACCCGTTCGGAGCCCGGGCAGGCGGAGCGGCACCCGAGGTGCAAGCGGGAGGAGAGATTTGCCGGTCGTTGCCGGTTCTCTCCCGGTACTCACAGCTGAGCGATGGCGCCCTGGGAGATCACGGCGTTGTCGGAGAAGTAGGGGATCATCGCGGCTCCCCGCGGAGGCGGCCGCCCTGCCCCGCGGCATCGGGAGCCGCCGCCGCCCGCCGCTCTGCCCCGCGGCCCGCCGCGCTCCGGCCGCCCCCCCGCCCAGTGCGCAGGAGCGGCCCCGGCAGCGGGGCGGGACCGGGCCAGGCCCCGCCCCCGGCCCGCACGTGGCGGCGGGCACAGGCGGGCGCTCCCCTTCGCTCAGGGACCGGGATTTGATCGCTGGTTCCCCCGGGAGGGCGAGAAAGAGGGAAGGGGGACGCTGGCGAGCGTGGGTGCGCTATTTTGTTGTATTTTTTTTTTTCCTTTTTTTTTTCTAGGCCAGAACAGCCGGGGAAGGTTGCAAACTTTGAAACTAGGTTTGAAGCAGCACATCAAAAAGATTTTTTTGCAAAAGGCAGGCAGCGACAACTCGGGTGCTTAGGAAATGACCTTAATTTCGCTCCTGCAGGAGACGGGGGGGTGAAAATAGTTCTCGGCAGTAACTTTCATGTGCAGAGACTTGAAAACTCATTTTCTGCCAAAGGAGAAGAGAAGCAGCTGCCTTTCAATGCTATTTAATCTTTAGCTCCATCGCCCCTCAAGAGGAAAGGAAGAAAGGAAGTTCATTAGAACAAAAATCTTGTCCTCTGGCTGCTGGGAATTCAGATGGTACAGCACAAGGGAAACTTAATACAGTTTTCCACTGGAGAGAGTTGGGGGGCAGCTCGCTCAATCCAGTCCCGCACACAGGACAGCCCCAAAGCAGAAACTCTCTATTCCAGATCTGCCTTCTCCAGCCCTTGCACCAAGCAAGCAGTTTAACTAAGGAGTGTGGGAAAACAACCGAGAAATCTTGGAAGCTAGCTCAGTTTTCTGTTTCCCATAGGAATGCAGGACATCCCAGCACAGAGGGACACAAATAATACACTGTTCTTAAGCCGTCTGGTGTGGATGGCACATGCTCAGACGTAGTAACAAGGCACAAGTGAGCTGACAGTGGAAAATGTAAGTTTAAACACTTGCACTTATTAATGACACCTACTCCATAGCAAAAAAATACTGCTGGCGCATCACTGCAGAACTGCCCCTATGATCAGACAGCAGAGCTAGAAGCCAAAAGAAAGCTTTGTCTAGGGTGTATTTCTAACTATTAACTAAAACTTTCAGAGAAGCAGAGAGGGGTTTAAAAAAAAAAAAAACAACCCCAAACCAACCAGACAGCATGACAGCAACTGCTTCAGGTCTGAGACTTCATAGGAGCAAAATAGACACTTGTCTGAAAGGTCTCAACCATCCCCACTTCAGGGACTCGCAGAGAAAGGGACAAAGCAGCAGAATTTGTGTTTCTGGAAGTTTTGTTAGAATATGGTTTGGTTGCATTAATATAAGCAATGTCATCTTATATAGCCAAGAGCACATCTCTGGTAATGGCTTCTCACAGCTGTAAAGAAAATGCAGTGCCAGCTTGCTGCAGTGCCAAAAAAAAATATCATTTTGTCAGGCAAAAATGAAGTCAGTTGCAAGAAGCAATGGAAAAATCAGGACATTAGAGAAATGGAGGGTAACTCAATCCTTCCAGAGGTCAGGAGACTGGCAAGAACCTCATACTCAGTAGTAACACATACCACACATTCATAGACTGAAAAACAAACCCAGAACTTCTGTTCTATTCTAATTAATAACTTAAGGGCTTTATTCAAGCATTGTAGAAGACTAAATGCACTTAGATACTGTCCAGACAGATGTCAGATTTCTTACATGCATTACAAAGACAAACATTACAAAGGCAAGCCCTTAAAAACTGCTGAAAACAAGTGCAGTGATTAACTACAACCAATACTCTTAAAGCAGCTACTCATATGGATAATAGATTTGTAAATTAATTAGTCCTGGATTAATACAATCATCCACTGCATCTCCATATGCTAAGAGACCAAACAATGATAGAAATATCCCAGCTTTTTTCTTCTTGAACCTTTAGAAAACAGGAGTAGGAAATCCTCAAGTAAGTCCACATATTGAAATCTGCACTAATAAAAGCTATTTGAACCTGGTTTTGTTGCCATAAAGGTTGAAATACCAGCCTGAGACTGACAGTGCCTTCAGGCTACATGTTAGTGAGATTAGCATTTCAGTTCCCACTGTCCATTTGTAGAGCATGTGTTATTTTCATAGTCTGCATTTTAAAATCAGACTTAAGGAGCAACCCTATTTCTTTGTCAAAGTTGCATCCTACATTTAGACATGAGCAAAAGTATTGACCCAAGAACCTGACGTCTCAGCATGCAGGAGCAAGGAGCAGGCAGAAAGAAGGGGCTTTGAGGGGATGCACAACAAGATGGAGCTGAAGGCAGCAGGTCACAAGAGAGCCAAGAAACTGCTCCTTGCTGGAAGCAGGTGCACTCTGCTGGGACAAATATATAAAGAATTTAAAGCGCACAGAATTGCAGTGATGACAGGTAGCAGTCTAAATCACTACTGTGCTGCAATAGAGCATGTGAGCACAGCCATTAATCACTATATGACAAGATGTAAATAAGTCTGTCTAGGGTCTCAAGTGCTTCCCAGCCCAGTGCACGAAATTACACTTTGCTGCGGGGAAAAGGGCACTCACTGCCTGTCCGAGTTCTCGGTCCGCATTTTGCACTCCCCAGGAGGCCACAGGATTAGCAGGGCCATGCCACCTGCTGCAGAGGCAAGCGGTAAACAACACCGCATCTGCACTCAGTACAACACAACCCTTGTTGGGCAGCAGGATTTCATTTAACCTTTGAACACCACACAGACCAATAAACTACAGTTTATTGTCTATATATCATGCAAGACACACTGTACAAAAAAAAACCCATCCCAAAACCTTTGCAAAGCTAAGCCAGCTATTCCAGCAGCTAGAACCAGTTATGGAAGCATCATGGAAAAAAACTACGATACGTAGGAAAAAACCTACGATGAAGAGTGCTAAGGGTGTCTGGCCAGGCACTTCAGGACAGAGGGAATGGAGGGAATGCCCACCAGAGCTCCCTCTGGAGAGAAGTTTAAGGGGGTGGAGAGAGAACATGCCCGCACAAATCTCTTGTATTGACTTGTAGTGTTCTGTCTGGCAGACAAAGCTGAAAATACATGGTTTATTCATACAATCATCATGTCCCCCAGTGTCTATCTCAAAGCTATACAGCCACAGTTGCTTGCACCAGCAACTTCAGCTGCCTTACTTTCCTTGTGCATTTTAACATGTTTTGATCTTGCAGTGATGTAACAGAGTAATTCTGTGTCCTGCACGGGGCTAGCAACTTGCAAATAGGATTCTGCTTGTACAACTGAGGCCTCGGTACATAGGTCACCAGTAAAAAAATGCATGAAGCGCTCTGGTCAGGTTTTGCATTAGCATGCAGAGATTTAACACTTGCAGAAAGCATGCTTACAGCTGGACACGGAGTCCTGTCAGTTCACATAGTCCACATGCAAAGAGGGCATTAATCAAGCTAATGTTTCGATCCAAGATCAACAGCTTAAGGCTGAATTGCTGCTTCTTGTCAGACCACACAACAAAGGTGTGAGTGTCACCATATTCCACCCACTCCTATCTCACAGGGGTTTGCCTAGTGTCTGCTCACATGCTAAAATGATAAAATCTGGTGCACGGATTGTCTTATTAGACACGTTCAATTCTTAGCCTACACCGGGGCCCAGTGACCTCTTTTCACTTCAGAATATGTCTGCCAGCAAGACTTTCTCTGGTCCTCTCAGTTCTCACCTTTTGAAGAGCCCTAATGAAGATGATATATTTCCATAGTCTCTCTAGAAACTTATTCCAGTGGGTATGAAGGGTTGGGTATTATTTTAAGTCCATTTGGACTGAACTCCAGGTACTCTCTGCAAAAGCAAGGCACGTTCTTCTCTTCCTCCAACACAGCAGGGTGAACCTGTGGAAGGTACTACAGCTCTAACGTTAGTTGTGTTCGAGGTAAAGGGAACAGTGGGATGTTGTCAGGTGTAGGAATTTTGGCCTCAATCTATTAGCATCAGTGTAACAGATAAGGCAATGCAGAACCCGGACCCATGTTTTCAGGGGATTACGAAAAAACTCGTGAAGCTGCTGCATTAGGCAGACAAACCTCCCCCTCACCACCATCACATCCTCTCCCCACAGAGTGATGAGCTACAGCAGTGCCTGCTCAGCCACCTTTACAGCGCATATGGAAAGTTTGTTCTTTACTGCTGGGCAGCTGTTTCCGGTGCCGTTTATGAAAAGTTACAGAATTTTGAAAACAACACGTTGCTGCCCACAGCCGAGCACTGAGTCTTGCACAGGCATTGCCGGAGAGAGCAGAGGTAGCAAGTTCATTTGTGTGCGGAGGTGGGGCCAAGGGCTTTGTTTTTCTCACCGGCAGCTATACTCTGTCTTTCCCCACAAAGACAGCTGTCTCAGCATCAGGTCTGATGGGGAAAAAGGGTCCTAAGAGGTAGCTTTGAAGAATATGGTGCCACACTCCAGCTATTTGAGGGTCAAAGGATCTGATGCCTCTGCTCTTTTGGTGGGAGGTCAGTGAATTCATCCTATTGCTGTGAGAACACATGGCTTTCAGCAATGAACAGTCTACAGATGAATCTGAGTGGGTTAAGAGTCCAAACAGATGACTTATCTGGAGAGAGCCTTAAATTGGTAGAGCAAACCGGTAAACAGGTAGAGACTGATGCATTGAGAGCAGCACCTCTCCTGCACTCATCTCCTGCTGCTGCCTCCCCACCTCAGAGGGAAGAATTGATCTGTCAAAAGTGTTCTGGCCATTTTTAGCATGGTAGACAAAGCCTACTGTGTTATGTATTATGTAGTCCAATTTATCAGGAAAACATGAAGCCATTTCAGTAGCAGTGATCATTAACAAGCCAATGCACGCAGCGCAGAATGAGATAGAGTATAGTAAAGAAACAAAGCTTTCCCAGGGAGTAAGAGGGATACCACCCACCAAGGCAGTGCTTACATACACCAGCTTTATTACACACAGTAAGGGAAATTTAACAAAGTAATTATAAAGGAGCCTGTATCTAGTTTAAAAAAAAAAAAAAAAAAAAAAGAGGGGGGAGGCAGGATCAGGGAAGGCACGCAAAACTATACTTGAATCCTGAAGAACCAGTCAGAACAGGAAGCTACATTCTAAATTTGGTTATTTAAGCTGTCAAAGAGTATTTCTGTTTCCAGTTCTTGAGCAAAGAAATCAGACAGGCACAGGGGTAGGGTGATAAGCATCACAGAAAGAACAAAACCCTACTTTTAAAGCCCGTCTGGTCAGCTGCCCATCATGATCAATGATTAGGCTTCTTAGTTGAGAATTCAACACCTATTTTGCAATATTATCACTTCATTAAACCCTTCCCTCACAAACCACACACCCAATCGTTGTACAGTTTACCTACCATTAAATCTTAGAGGGTCTGACACAAAGAGGTCAATGCTCAATTACACCCATTTTACAGAGGCAGAAGCAAAGACGGCTGAAGGGACCCGAGCAGTGCCACCAGGCAGCAGGGGTAGGAAAAGGGACACAAGCAGCAGTGTCTATCCCTCTGGTCTCTCAATCAGCCACACTAATATTGGACAGGGGTAATGCACCACGACACGACTTTTGCTGAAACATCTTCTCCCACAGCCACCTTCCCCTGCTGCTTTCTGGAGAGCTGCCTTCTGCGTGCATTCAAGCAATTCAAGAGGAGCTCTGAAGAAACTAGTTCTTCGGATGCAAAAACTACAATGCACTCTATTTGCACAGCAAAAAGCTCTCCATGCAAACATCTACATCACTACCAAAAACTTAATGCAGACCCTTGCAAACTGTTAAAGCACTGCTCTAAGTCCAGCAAGGAAGAAATATGCCTGAATGACATGTCTGAGATCATAAAATAGGTAATGTGTTATTTCAGTGACCTATGGAAAAGAAAGGTCTAAATCCTCTGAACTGTCGAAAACACACCCCTAATTTTATAAAGGACTGTTTTTGATGAAAAGATACCAAAAAGCTGAATGGCAACAAGTCCAGAAACCCTGGCCCAGATTCTCAAAATACATTTATGTGCCTGAAATCCACGCAAAGCTGAAAACTCTGAGGATTCATGTTTAATTGTGAAGGTGCCCTACCAGGAAAGGACCAGAACGGCTATTTTGGAGCTTCCCTTTCTATTTACAACAGGAATCTTTCCTTAACTTAGATTCCTGTAGCTTAGAGCACCTGGTTCATGCTCAGCAGGAGACACAAGCATGTATGGAATCCTTATGGCACCTCCTGGTCAGCCCCTCCTTTGCTAACCTCTGAAGAAGCAGCACAAGTGCATGGGGGCAGCTGTTCTGGGCTTGCTCTGTGCGGAGCAGACCCTTTTGATAGCTGAAGGATCTGACCCACCTTCATTCCTGTTACTTCCCAGTTTGTCTTTGCCTTGTTCCTCATTCTTCTCTGTTCACACACTTAGAATGACAAATTAAATAAAACTTTTCATAAGCATTCATATTTTGAGCGAGCTCCCTGCTATAGCATCATATGTTTACCTGGTAATTTGGTAATGCAACAATATTAGTCTGCTTGATCCTTCAACCTGAAGATCACACCTGAAGTCATCTTACACATTATTGTGATCCACAGGTATGTAATCAGACTGGACTGAACATGTTGCAACCACAGACATAGACCTTGCTGTGAACTAGCCCTGCAGATACCTGTTACTAATTTAATAAACCCAAATTTTACTACAAATGCTATACCTTTGCTCACAGTTTGGTGATAAAACACCTGGTATTCAAAAATGAAGACTACAGACCCACTATAATGAATTGTGATATGTGGCCCGTGGAACTTTTTCTGGTGGTCAGCATAGCTGGCAGATTAACAGAACCATTCTTTATCTCGGTATTACATTCTCCACAAGCAGCTGTAGTAAATGCCACAGAGAGGCTAAGCTGTCACTGAAAGGCAAGACAGAAAGATGGACAGACAGGAAACACATTCTAAAGATAAGGTTCATACTACAAAAGCTTAGTAATCTCTGGCATGGATAAACACAAGCTTTCCTGTACACCACACATACAGTCCCCTCTTACTCAAGATCTGGAGTTAACAAACTGTCTTGCACACCCATTAGAAGATCCAGCTACCGTTCAAGTACCAACAAAGTAAATGTTTGGCAGCTACAGCAGCAAGCAAAAGAAGCACAAGGAAGGTTTAGTTGCTAGAACCCACAGAGCATGGTTTTCGGAAGTCTCTTGTAACACCAGATAGGCTTTAAGGATAACCAGAAATGTCAGGAACACCAAATGGCAATGATATACATCTCCAAAATTCACAACAGACACTTGATGATGCAGATTCACACATCTCAGAGTGGACTGCAAACGAGCCTTCTGAAGTGCAGTCAATTCCGTATCACAGAATCAATCCCCTCTTTCTCCCAGAGACTAGCACGCATCTGCCATAACCCTCAGGTAGAGAGAAGCTTACAGTGGGTGTCAGTTTAAAAAACAAACAAATTGGCTTACAATTTATTGAGCTGT
The DNA here is from genome assembly GCF_026419915.1 of Harpia harpyja. Classification (NCBI taxonomy): domain Eukaryota; kingdom Metazoa; phylum Chordata; class Aves; order Accipitriformes; family Accipitridae; genus Harpia; species Harpia harpyja. The sequence goes on along the minus strand of NC_068951.1, from coordinate 5,631,987 downwards.
TGCCCCATACAGGGAAACACATGCACCAATTCCACTTACTATTTGAAAACAACTTTTATACTGTTACAAACCATAAGCTCCTGCATCAGACTGTGGTCTTCCACTCCTAAAACAAAAAGTATTTACTCGCAGCTTGAAACCTTGAGGCATCTTGGCACATCCAACTGTTATCATGGCAATAATCTGATTTGCCTTCCTTCCCAGTTCACTCCTGGAAGGAACTATTTTGACTAAAAAAAACAAACCAGAAGGTAAGCATACTTAGGCTGCAAAAGGTGTTGGGTTGGGTTGCTTTTTTCTTCCCTTTTTTTAACACCACCCTCCCACCCCCACCTGAAGAAGGGAGGACAAGCAACTTTTGAGAACACTTTCAGGTAACAAACACCAGATTTCGAGTAGGACCTAATCACTTTCTGTGGCACTTGAAGGCAATGTGTCATTGCTCCTCAGCTTTACCTAAGCAAATGGACTTCAGTCTGACCAAGCACCAGGCCATAAAAGTTCAAAGAATTCCTCTGAAGTCCTCAGCAGCCTCGCTAGGCAATACGGCTTACCCAATTTTATATGCAGCAGTTACTGTGCAGACTCAAATGCTGCATTTCAGTAACCAGAGCTGTTTCAAGGCACACAGAAGTGGTAAATTCACAGATAGCGTGGAAATAGAGGCACCATTTCAAACATAAACCCAAAAAGCAATTGGCAGATCCTGACAGCGAATCCAATGCAGACTGCAGCACCGCTGCTGCCCCGGGCCCTGGAGATACAGTTTGTCAGCAAAACAAAGATGCTGAATCCTTGCAACCTTGGCACAGAGCACACAAAACCTTAATGTCAATAGGTCAGTTAGTGTAAACACAACTCAAAGCTCAGTACACGTGCATTTTAGGTAAGTTTCAACAACATTGGGATGATGCAAAGAGATTGTTAACACAGATGCTCCATTAAAAGTGTATTCAGCATGGCAGCAGCACGTCTGGGGACAGGAGAGATGCGCAGGCCAGCTAGCTGTACAGCCTCCAGATAGTCCAATAAAAATGTCTAGAAGGTAGCTATGAAGGTAATAAATGTAATAAATAGATTGTTCAGGACATCTGCTTATGCAGTATTCTGTCTTAGTCCCATTAGCCAAGAGTTAGACAGGTGACAAGGACTGGCTCAATCAGGGACTCCAGAGCAAGAACTTGGACCCACATCAAGGGTTAGCGGATCTCGCCCATAAACTGCAAGAACGGTCACAGCTACAGCAGGGTACAGAGACTCTCCCGGGCTTCCCCCAGAGCAGGGCTTGGGTGCAAGAAAAAAAGTTCCAGAAGCCAAGCTGGTTTTCACCCATTTGCTCAGCTTCATGTATTTGCAGTATTAATTTGCCTTGGTTTTTAGTAATAGATATAAGTCTTTATAAAAATTAGGTCCGTGTTCAGTATACCCACGTACTTTCCTCAAGCAGGAAAACAAACCATTCCTCTTTGCATCAGTACAAAAGAGTTCGCAGAAACTACCGTTTCAAGCATCTTCCAAGGATAATTGCAGAGCACACATGAACTCTCTTTCTGCATATCTAATAGCTCTTTCCATCTTTTGGAGAAAAGCTTTAAGTGGATTCTGCTAATTCACAAAGCAGAAAGCTCCTCATTCCATGATGGTGCTGGCAGAAGCCGTCTTGTGGCGAGTGCAGACTTGTCATGTCGTTTGACTGCTCTGTAGAGCAGGTTTAAGTTTAAACAACATTTTCACACACTTCCTCTCCTTTGTCTACGAGACTTGAGTCCATGCAATCAGTCCTCTGTGGTGTTAGATCATAAAGAGCATGAACAGGTCAGCAACCAGAGAGATTATTTGTTTTAGGTATGATGATCTTTTTGTACCTATGTACAAGTTTAAGCTCCTATTTGAAACTCACTTCTCTGCCTCTCTGGAGGACATTTTGGACTGTTTGCTCTTCATGGCCTCTGCTCAACAAGCACTCATCACTCCTGCTGTCCTACTGCCAGTCTTTTCTGCATGTTCCCCTTCACCTCAATATATATCCCATATCTCATCAGTGAGAAAATGATAAACAGCAGAAACCTAACACAAGAAGCTATCTAGAAATTGCTAGTCACAGGACTAGCAATGCTGTTGAGCTGGATCTAAGTGGAACGTTTGTCTCTTTTGAGACAGCAATCCCTAGACTCTGCAGAGACATAGGGACTCAGAAGGATGGAAATGAAGGCTATACTCAGCCATCTTCAAGACTGATCACTGCAAAAATCTTCTGACACCCAACATGTCTATGTGCTTATCCTTAGGTCTTACGCTAATTCCCTTGCAAGCATTAACATCTCTATGCACTAACATCCTATTTAATAAATATTGAAGTGTTATTTATTAACCAAAACATGCTTTTAGCCACAGTAGTACTCTTGCATTCAATGTCCAGTTAACAGGACTAGTTAACAGGATGACTTTGGGCCTGCTTGATGCCAACCATGCTACCCTGAGGTAGTGTTTGAACAAATTTTACATGAGTGCAGGAGACAGAAGGACTCCTCGTCAGAAGAATTTTAACAAATAGCAAAAATTCCACCCCAAACACTGACTGTAGCTACAGCCAGGTCACCTGAATTATGCCTCAGGAGAACTTCACCAGCCTGGCCTTGCCCAGGCAGGCAGCTAGGAATGTCAGGCTGCTGCAGTGCGCTACTTCGGCAACATTGCAACTGATAACGTACCTTTGCTTTTAAAGCCAAATTCAGTCCATTGCCTCTTTACTGTCTGGATTTTTAATAGCTACAACTTGCTATGTTCCCTTGAAAACTGGGGATTATACACACTCAAAAGCTGTTTATAGACGTCTGCTGCTCCTCCACAGCAGGACTCCAGGTTGACTACTTACCACATTTGACTATTATTTTTATCCTATCGTAACCAAACACATTTAACACCCACCCCCTTATTTTCCCTAAGAAGGATCCTGGTTTCAGTTAGCTTTCTGACCCCAGCAACAGGAGTCACGGAGTTCAGACCACCACATCAACAGCAGTTTGTCATTTCCTACCCCAGGAAGTTATTTAAAATATATTAAAAAATCCTTGTTTCAAACCTAACCTACAATTGTTGTTAAGTAAGTGCCCACAACAATTAAATACCTCCCATCCCCATCCAATACATTATGTATACTGAGATCAAGTCATGAGTTGATCTTGTGACTGCTGGAAGGCTAAGAGTGAAATTAAAAATCAGAGTTTAGCTGAGTTCAGTTTGAACCTTTGGGAATTGTGCTTTCCAGCTTTCCTCTCAGTCATGAAAGCTGTAAAATGAAGAAACAGCAATTCTTAAATCATCTTCAAGGGTAGAAGACTGAAGGAAACAGACCAGTCACCTTCCCCGGGCCACACAATCATAGGACTACACTGAAATCATGAGAATGTGCAACCAGCACAGCTTTTTCTTTTGCAGATGCATCCAAGTTGGCCCCAGATCCAAAGCCCAAATCTTTTAAGTACTTTTGAAAGCCTTTTAAATAGTAGAAATTATGGCTTCTGTTGTTACCTACTCACACAAACAACATTAAGCAAGGAACTGTAACAGCCACACCGCTCATAAAGGGAGAACTATTTCACCTTCACTTCCCCTTTACTCACTCTGGAGGGAATCTTACGCCTTTCGTAAAATTTGACCGCAACATTTTAAGCCAAGAAAGCGCTCCTGCTGCTGGAGAAGTTACCTGGTATATACACTTTTTGCTTTCATTAAGTTTAGCCATTCTTTTGATGGCTTAGAGGATAGGAGACAAAGCTTACAAGACTTCAAGAAGTCTACCCCTTAAGACTACAACTACATTAGAAAATCACGATTCATATTTGTCACTGTTCAATCAGTTGAGTTTCAATGTTTGGTTGGTTTTTAGGGATAAGCACTTATCAAAAAAGGTTCTTCCTGAAGCAACTGAAATCAGCATTTATGAAAGGTGAACATCTCCATGCAAAACAATCCCAATTAAAAAAAAAAATCCCTGCAAATTCTCTCCTAACTTTCGAGTAGGTGTTTGACCACCTGCATCAGTGGCAAATACCTACACATCCATTGAACATACTGTTTTAAGCAGCAGGTGCCCTTATGGCATAGGATTACCCTGTACTTTAGCTTCTAGAAGTACAACTTTTCGCAAATCCCAAAGACATACACAAGGGCCTAACCAGGAAAAGAAACACAGCTAGAGGATGACTATCACTGCTGAAGTCTCTCCTGTGATGCTCCTGCTAACTAGGATAATCCAACAATCCTTGTTGGCAACAGAGATTTTTTAACCAGAGAACAAGAGTTTATTAGTATGGTTATTCCTCAGAATATTCTGATGATGGGCCAAATCCTGAGAAACAACATACAACATTGGAGGGAACTAAGGAACAACACAACCAGGATTAAGCAAAGTCTCCACATGCACAGAGAAATGGAGTATCACCATCTTACTCAGAACATGTCCACAGGCAAGACACCCCTTCCTGGATGCAAGCAACAGTTTGGAGAATATACTCACTGACTTCTTTGCGAACTGTTCCCCATATGTATTTTTCAGCGTGTAATCTGACTTCTCCCGTTTCCTGCTGCAGCAACCCCTTTACTGGGAGCATCATTTAGGCTATAGTTAAATATATTTTTCAGTAAGGTACACATAAGACAGTTGTGCAACATTAACAATAGGCAGAAAATGATGCATGTTTGCAGAACATGCCAGAATAACAAAAAAAGCCCTGTGGAACATTTCACACAGAAAGGTATCCTCGAGGACTCTCACAAGCCTCAAGTGACAATCTTACCTTCTGGGCTGGGACCGGCATTCTTCTTCCCCACTGTCTGCCTCCTGCATACATAGGAAAGGAGAAAAAAGTTAATATGCTTTAATATATGCAAAATCCAAAGACTTGCATTTCACTGGTTTTTGATGGTAGAAGACAAAGGAAACTCTCACTGCTTCTGCACGTAGCTGTCACTATAGAGGAACTCACTTTCTGCTCAGCTGTCACTTCATGTTCTCTCAAAACCCTTTTAAAAACTCAACATTACAAGAATTTGCACGGACTTCAAATGACCCCTGCCAAACAAGGTAGACCAAGAGCCAAACACATAGTTTACTTCCAGGCAAAAACCTCTGGGTTTTATTACCTTTATGTAGATCATATGAATTCATAGTCCAGTGTCAGCAAACAAGTGTAAGAATCCACAAAACCAGCAAGTAATAAACCTACCAAACAGGACTGGGTGAGCGCAAATAGACTAGAAAGCTGCTTTAGATACAAAATTAATATGCGCTATCTCTAACATGCTGTGGAATTTTACTAGGCTTACCTACTAAAGCCCAAAGCAATACCTCAGTAGAGAGATCTCAGCAACTAATTCTGCTTCACAGTACATTTACATATGCATTGCCAGGCACTGGCTGGCGATGGGTTATAGGATCTGTCTTATCACTGAAAACTTACTACGTTCGTGTAGGTCTGCGGGACCAAACACATTTTAAAACATACCAAGCATTCAGTCAGGGCAAGGGCATCCCAAGAAAACCAGGGTTCAGCACAAGGTGACAAAGGAAGCAAAAAGATAATTTTGTGACTAGCTTGCTTTGGGCTTCTCTCCTGCAGAAGATCTCCTCTCCAGTGAGTGCCCACCATTTGCTGGCAGTGTAAAGTCCAACAGGAGTTGCACAGAATTGACCCACAGTAAAGAGCAAGACCTCAGTATGGCATGATGTATTTTGGTCATTTTTTTCAAGACACAAACCAGCAAGCAGGTAGTTGCAAGAGACCTGTGCCTCTATGACAATAGGGTTGCTAATGTTCTACTAATGAAGTCATGCGGGGGGCACATAATTCTCTGAAGTGTTCTTTTTTTTTTTTTTTCTAACTGGGTACAGAGCTCTTTTCTATCTAACTTTTCCCAAGCTCCAGTACAGTTATTCCATTTCTCTCCCTTTTCTATCACTCATCCCATCATCATTTAAGATGAACACATCCTCTCATGAGCAAAGATGCTGGCACATGTTGTATCATGGCAATAGTATAGTGAACGGTCATGTTTACTGCATTACTCACGAGTCATTTTATAATACTCCTGAAGGCAAACACAAAATGATGCACTTCTACTGTGCTTCTGAAGCAGGAAAGCAGGGATAAAGAGAGTCCAGAGTTGCTTTTCTGCAAACACCTGCAGAAGAGCTGAAACCCTGAAGCCAAAACGTCAGCAGAGAGTGATGGTGTTTCACGCAAGGATGAAGTTCGATTTATACCAACACAGTCATGGTGCTCTCCTCCCCAGCACTGGCCCCTGCCCAAACACCTCTGCAATAGGCTTTGATAACATTCTCCCATGAACAACCGAGGGGCGACTATACAGCTCTTCTGAGAAGGGAAACTATCCTTTTCTTCCTCTTCAGCTTGCTTCAGGAGAGCAATTTGGAAGATGCTCTATCATGCACACACTGCTTTCTGTTCTACATACCACGGCACACAGATAGAAACTAAGGAAAGGTGCGTAAGAGATTTCATGGGCTGGGGGAAGGCTGGAAAACGAGATAAATGTCAATTCCAAATGAAGTTGATGGAAAAAAGGAAATGAGGAACTGCATGTCCCCAGGCCTCTGGTTCAGCCCCACCAAAGAGGACATGTACCTACCTGCTGCCCAGGGCAGGAGAGGAAGGGAAGCGACAGGAGAGGGAAAGATTCTGGAATAGACACATTTACAAAACCTACAGAAACTAACACATAAAAGCATCAAGCTCAGAAAAGGGGAGGAGTGGAAAAGTTAAGTTTCCATAAGATAACCATACAAACAGAAGTTTTTTCCTGAGAATCTTTTGAACTACATTCTTTGTGCCTATTGGATGTGAAGATCACACTCAGTTCATTTTTTCATAGAGTTAAATGCAGATACGCCTGCTGGATATTCTGTTTCTCTCTTATTTAAACTATCTGAATCTGAGAGATATGAGTAACTAGAAAATGCATGCTTGCTACTGGTCTTCTATTTCTAAGAACAGAACTAGAACACCACCATGAAGTAGTTCACTTGGAGCCACCTGCAACCACAAATTCAAGCTAAAACCTGCAAACCATCTACAACAAGCAAGAGCTGGCAGGAATACCTTCTACTCACCATACCTTAGAATCAGCGCAGCAACTCAATAAGGAAGCTAGCATTCCTGACCCCTTCAAAATGAAAACACCAATGAACTCCACAGTCAACAGAGAACAAGCTGTAGCATCATTCAGAAGGGTGCAAATACACAGATGAAGAGCAGTCATCACATGAGCAGCCACAGAGCTCTTTCAGACCAGGGAGCCAAGCCCTTGTTCCCAAGATAAAGTGTCAGCTGCGTTCCCTGTCTGGCAGGACACTCCAGGATACTCTCTGGGATACAGCCCCGAGACTGGCCTTGCTAAAGAATCCAATGGCGTAAAGTCACTTTCCATTATTCAAGCTTTTGTAATAACCACACTGGCTCTGGACCTATCTGAGCCAGACTATTTGTTGTCCACAGCTCCAGACACTGGACAGCTGTCCTGGCGATCCATGCACCCTACACAGCCAAAGTCTCCACACATTTCAACTGCGTTGCTTAACGCCTCAGGGGCAGTAGCTGTTCCATGGACCATGCTGCTCATTCTGTATTTTAGCCTATTTTGGCTTGACAGGTGGTAACAGCAGCATTTTAGGTTTGCAAAAGTAAGAAATTAAGTACTTCCAAGCATTTTGCTAGTGTTTAACTGTCTTGCATGCATGAAACAGTAAGTACCTGCATTTCTACAGCAAGCAAAAGAAAGTCTACTTCAGTCCTAAATACTTCTCATACCTCCTTGCCTTGCTCCTCTTCCCCTAAATTTGTAATCCTAATTACTAGCACTTCCTGAAAGAGTGTATATTCATTTCTCACCCCAGTAGTAGAAAGTGCAGGCAACTCCCAGTAGGTTGGAGTAGAAAATACTGTGGTGAAAAGGATAGCTCCGATCCCTAAGATCACACAGTGCTCCTCTTAGCCAGGCAGCTGATGTCACCAGAGAAGCCACACAGGCCACCTCCTCAGTGCCACGCACCAGTTATGGCAAACAGATATAGCATGCAGACTTAAACTCACCTTGGGCTGTGCCAGTGTGGACAACTGTCTATTGCCCCTGCATTTGAGAGCATAAGGTCTCTCTGGGTTATCGTGTGCAGACTCTGCACTAGCTTCTAGAGATCTGCCTGCAGAAACAGAGGGATGTGGCATGTCCTTTACACTACTAGTTGCTAGGAGCAGTGGACAACTCGCAACACATCTCAATGGCTTCTCCTTAACGAACCCACATACTACAAGTTCTTGTAGCAGCAGTTAAAAAAAACCCCACAAATAAAACATGCACACAAGATCTGCAGGATGAGGATCCAGATCTTTGAAGGGTCAGTCAGTCAAGTATCACAGCCCTATTAAACTGAAAGACACTAGCACTACAGTTACCACCACTGGCTTTGCCCAATCCCCAATCCCACCCCACTACTTTGGGTGGCATGACCTGATGTAACGGCCTCACAGCATTAGCATGGTGGTGTTAGATGGGGGTTACAAACTTGAGTGTAAGAAAGATACTAGAACCACAACACCTTTCACTCAGGATACTGCATCACCTTAAGGACTTAGTGTGCTAAGTGTCCTGAACAAAATCAGCAAGACAAGAAACCAGAAGCCAGCATCAGCTGTGCAGTTAGATTCCTTTGAACAAATTCATTATTTATCTCAAGTCCTGTTGAAAACACCATTAGCTGTTGTGGATATGTTTGTTATCACTGGAACTTCTCACATCCTGCCAGAGTACAAGCTCCAATGAGTTCCCTGGGTTGGAAAAAAAAAAAAAGTTAAGGGGGGGGGGGGGCAAGAAGAAGAGGTCAGAGGGGATGGGAAGAGGTTTCATTACATGCAGGACAGCTAAAGACATGATGGGGTTTTTGAATAAGCCAAAACAGGTCAAAAGCCTATATTTGGCTAGAGAACAAGTTCCTCAAACCCACACTAAGGTAGAACAACTGAAAGAGCACTTGAAATCTCTACTGTGCTGTTCAAGAACCCCAGCTATGCAAACATTTTTAGTGTATAATGAATGGCCATTTCCACATGCCAAAAAAATCCTTGTCACAGCAACTGGCAAGCCTGGTACGCCATAGCCGAAAGTCCCAGAAATGACAGGAGAAGATCCTGAAATATGCAGCTCATTATCTTAGCTCCACTCAAAATTCAGCCCTCAAGAGCTCAGTGTGGAGGAGGCTAGACATGGCCCAATCAATTACCATCTGTCCCTGCTGAAGCTCTTACAAGATCTCTTTAATATTAGACATAAATGTAGCAGATTTGTGTGAGAAACACATCTATTCAGAATATAGCTGACTGTCTACAAAAACAGAACTGTAGACAAGTGCGATATGAGCAAGAGAGCCATCGCCAGCACCTAGGATGCTATCTGGAACAAAACTAACCTTCACTAACCTCCTCATCATCAGCAACTCTGACCAGCCTGCAGCCTACTCCTTCCCTGTCTCTCATGTTTTTCCTGGTATTTACAGAGTGGTCAGGTTCAGGTTATCTGAATCATCTTCACCCCATCAACTATCTCCTTTGCAAATGCATCCATACCTTCTCATGGACAGAGGGCATTCAGCACAGAAGAAGATACAGCCAATGCTCCCACATTTCACATATCCCACCACTACTATTTCTCCTCTTCCACAAGTCCATGCTACCATCCAGTGTATACCATACCCATCCTACAGTTCTCTGCGCTGTGTTCTGGTCACTATGAAATTCTGCAGCTGCAAAACATCACAAAAACCTTAGTAACTGTGAGCCAAAACTAAGCTGCAATGACAAGTCACCCCACTAGAGGGGAGGGCAGGACAGAGAAGACGTGCCCAATGCATGGTCAAGTGGAAGCTTCAGTGAAGGAAATTACTCCAATACTGACATGACTACTAAAATAAGCACCTTCAAATTTTCATGTTATTTTCAGTATAGTTCCAAAGAGGAGGAAATACTGCTGCCAGTGCAACAATTCATCAGCCAAAAAGTGGACCAAAACATTCCTTTCTGAGGACATCTTTGGGAAGGCAGTTTACATTTGAGAAGAAGCATGCTTGGACAATGAAACCAGGTATTTGGAGGCGTGACCTGTGACAATGACCCACTTCGGCTTTTAAAGCTGCCTTCGCACAGGTGGTAGCAAGAACCTTGGATCTTGCCCCAGCCCCACGTTCCCTGTGCCCTGTAGCACCCTTGCTGTAACGACAGCAATAGGTGCAAGAGACAGCAGCTTCCACAAATGCTACTTGAAGATTCCTGATGCTGGATTGCTGCAGTCTCAAACCAGCCTCCTCCACCAGCCTGCAACGAGGAGGAAGCTGAACAGCACTGATGAGGTCCAGAGGGAGTCATGCCCTGCTTTCCTTGACCAGAAACAGAGGCCTCGGGGGAAATGGAAGGAATGAGTCGCATAGCTCTAAACTAGGCCATAATATTAAATGCAGTTCAAAGTGAAAGATGAAAAATTCCATCTCTGCTCCTTTCAGGCCATGTAGGACAGAATATGCAAAACATTAATCCTGTTTGTGCTTTGATCCACTGCCAACTATCTGTCATCAAAAGGGCAAGGGAGAAGAGAGAAATTTTTTGAGTGCTATTCTGTTCTATACAATGGGAGTCACTCCATGTCACGCAAACAATTCTGCTCTTATAAATCTCCTTTTTGCACACTGATGTAACGATAAACAAGATTCAATCTGCATTCTTACGTACAGGGAATGGAGCTGTCTGCCTGTATTTAACATTAGGAACATCACAGCAAGTTCTTTTACTGTAAGAGATATGATTATTAGCATAAGCCATGTGTCTAACAATCACTACATTTCTATTAACCAAGGAACATTTCACACAGACTACACCCTAAAAACACATCTTTCAAACCTTAAAAGACATTCCAATTTAATAACTGCTTGCTACATATGATTTTATACCAACATACCTGACTGTAAAGACAATGCCTGGGAAGTGTTTTTATCAGGAGTGTCAGTGGTCACAGGCATCAATATCAAGACAGCACTGACAATTTAGACAGTTTTCACCCCACAAGTCAACATTTTGCTCATAGCTGTGACGTGCACACTTCAGACATTACAGAACTTCTCTCCCCCTTCTCCATTTTCTAAATCTTGGCTAGGTGTTGCTTTTTGGATGGGCAACTTCATTATTTTCATTGTTTGGTACACTTTCCCCTTTTACAGGAATCCTCTGCACAGCAAACGCCAGCAGCGAGTGATCCCGAATTCCTCACAGGAAGGCAGAACCCAGAGGTGGATGTGAAACCACACTCATTTCTTGAAGCTGTTAATTTTCAAAGTCAATATTGTTCTTTTTTAAAGAGATCCTTATTAAAAGGGGGCAGAGAGGCCTTGTGCAAGAGTAGGAACGCAGAAGCTACTTTGTGAGAAGCTACATGAGATAAAGAACTTGGAGCCTTTTTACCTCTCCTAGTGAAGTGCAACTGGCAGCTTCTTATTTATACAACACAAAATGAGGTAATATAGATCCCCCCAAAGCCGCAGCAAGATTCAGATGTAGCCACGCCATCAGAGAGGCTTTTCACTTAACATTGTCAAGCCACCATCACGTGAACAACTCTGGACCCAGTCTCAAAGGAGGTACTACAAAGAAAAGACTTGTAATTAAATGAGCGATCTTCTAGTTCTCTGCCTACCCTTTCCTTGGCTAGATCCCATCCAGTTGTTCAAACACACACTAAGTGCCTCTGAGCCGAACATGACCTTTGCTGGGAAGAAGGCAGCTGCTTTAGTCAAATCGGAGGCTGTGCAGCCAGGCACCGATCCAGTTGTTAAACCATGCAAATACTCCTCTGCATAGCATCCACCAGTCTCCCGGTGTATTGTTTGGGCTACAGCCGTACAGTGCAGTGCAAGCTCCTCCATACAGGAGCTCTCCTTGCGTGTCAGCAACTATTAAGCAAGTCAGTACAAAAACCACCCTCCCCCAACTATTGCCCAACGCATGGATAACCCAGTCTGGTTGAGTATTGCAGAGAGGGTGCCATTACTGCAGCCACAGCCTTTCCTCTAATGCAGTACAAGTCACCTAGGGATAAGAGCATCTACTGGACGTTCAGATTACTTAGGGCTCAAATCAACCCTTGACACAGACACATGGTGACATTAGAGGTGCCCTGGGGTATCCAACATCTGCACGAGACTGGCATTAGATGCCCAAAGAAGAAAATGAGGAGAGGCCCTTGAAGTCCAGGGGACCAGGATCTGTGCATGGACATCACATAGAACTGAAGTTCAACACCTTCCAAGACGAAATATTTGACAGATGCCTATTCAACAGCAGGCCCTGCACAAGGCTGGTCCTATCAATAATCTCAAAACATCTGCGGGAACAAAGACAGACAAATGTTTGAGTCAGATTGCCAAATATCTATTACACATTTCTGTAGCAGAGAGACTTTCATACAGTAGTCTGAGTTGTATCAATCTCTTAAATAAACTGTGTTAGCAAAAAGCCCACACATACTGCATTTGCAGCAAGGCTGAAGTGCCAGCAACAACACTCTGGCTGGTAAAAAGAAACAAGGGCTGACTCGAAAACCTGGGTTGATAAAAAGGTTCCCTTTTTTCTTGCAAGAAGCCCAAGACTACACATAAATTCACCAGCTAGAGCTTCCAGGGCTGGAGGGGGGATACTGAACTGTAACAGGTACTCTATCCAGCCTGACTTTGTCTAGTAGCAGTTTGGTAGTAAAAAGGGTGATTTGACCACCAAAAAAATGGGCAGACAGAGTTTGCAACTTCCACAGCTGCAGCATGGAGAACAAAGACAACCAGAAATCTGCAGCAGTTTGTGTGAACCGATTTATTCGGTATATTATGGAAACCATCAACATGGTAGCGATGTGCAAGTACTCACATATGGAGGATAGGTCTCAAAGCTGAACTGAAAACCTGTTCACTTCAGAATCCCTCGGTCTCTGGAGATGGTTAACCTTAACCATTATTAAAAGTTATGAAACCAATTTATAAAGTCACCTAGTATGCTCTAGAGAGCTAGTTCATCGCTACTTTTTGAAATACTTACATTTGCCAAACACTTTTTAAAAATAGAAGCTGCTACCAAGAAGCCTTTGTTTGACATAAAAGTTCTTCAAAAAGCTAAACTGCGAAAACTAGGCCACAAACGGGAAAGGGGAGAACTGCACTGTGTTTTGCATAGTGCTTTTACCTTTCCAAAGCTATAGGGATAAGGGGTAAACAAGCAGCTTTCTCCAGCCATTTCTCTCTCACCCATCACTATTTGCATGAAATGTTTTGAATGAACAGTTTTCCTCCTCACATTTCTTCTGTGTTTGAGGTACCACATAAGCAATAGCTTTCTGCAGCCAAGTGTTCATTCAGTGGTTGGCATTCCTTCCAGATTGTTTTCTGTATCACTTTGCTGTGTCAGTAATTGGTATATTTAGGTCAAAGACATTGCGCTCCTACTCTGGAGAGAGAAAAAAACAAGTTCCTTATCAAAGCTTTCATCTTCCCGCTGGAGCTAAGAGATTTATGCAAACCTTGTTTAGATTAGGCTTCACTAAAAATTGCAGAAATAAAACTCAAACACTTGAAGACAAAAATTAGAAGCCTCCAACTGGTACAACAAGAGTCAGGATGAGAAATACAGTGTGACACAGCCTGCTACACTACACCCCAAGAACAGATTAAAAAGGAGATTACTGTCAAGTGAATTTCTTCAGTGAAATAAGCTTGCCTGATGGGGAGTACAACAGCTTTTGCCTTAATCACAGAGACACACCCAAAGGAAAAACCAAAACAAAACAAAAAACCAACCAAACATTGTAGATACATATTCACATTAAATATCCCTACACCAAAGGGATACATAACTTCTCTCTGAAACTGTGTAGTAGCATGTCATCTCCAGACACTTACAGACACCAAGAAAAAAATAATCTATTGTCTCCCTGAATAGGCCTTTCCTCTAACTTTTAAAGACCTTTCAACACTGCGCAAGTGTGACAGAAAAGGCAGGTATTTAACAGAATTATAATGTTTTGCTAGATTTAATGCCTCCCAGAACCATGAAGATACCCCGCTTAATCTCCTTTTAGGCAAAGCTAATGAAGTTGTCCACTGGAAATCTTAAAATCTAGAAGCATTTGTTTCCCTACAACAATAACAAATACTTACAGTGATGGGACAAGTGTGAGAAAACTCGCCTGATGTATAAACACAGGCACTATAACTCCAGTTTTCATACTGGGAACTGTTTGTGATGTCAAGGGTATAGTTTGACTAAGACCAAGTCAAAGATACGCGGCGTACACTGGTGAATCTCAGGGCAGGGCTTCTACACAACGTACAGTCTGTGATTAAAATGAAATCCCAGCTCCACAGGTTACTGCAATGAGCAGCCATTCATTATCCATTCATGCAGGGTGACACATTTACACACATGAAATTGTGCCTATGCAATTATGAAGGATGGACATTCACACCTCAGACCCCCTCCAGTCACTCACTACCTGTTAATACACAGATCTTGCTCAACCTTCCAATGCGCTCAAGAGCTTTCAGAAGCAGCATGGCTACATGCACCTCCTCAGCCAGCAGCAGGCTGACATCTTCACTTTAGAAGCTGGGCCTGTTTCCAGCTGGGAGAGGGAGTCTCCTGAACTGCTGCATTAAAAAAACAAAAAAAAAGACAGCTAGAACTAAACAGGGTTGAAGGAGCCTGAAAAGCAAACTTGCTAATGAGCCTTACACAGAGAAGTTGGAGACCTGGAACTGCAACTGATAATCTTTTATTGTTTATGAGCAATACTATTACGCATTACAAGAAATAAGGACATAGACCAGACATAGCAGATGCGCAACACCAGCTTCTGGTTTAAGTCAGTTTCCCATTGAAATGAGCAAACATTAAATGTGCTTTTAAAAGAGGAAAATACTTGGCTTTCACTCCTCATGCTGAACAGCTATTTTAGGAGGAGGAGGGTGGAAGGAAGGGAGGTACACTGCAAAGGGAAGGGTCTTTGTCTTGCAATCAGCCATCTTCCTGTTAGCATCTAGTTTACCTTGGTGCACACTCACAGCAGCCTCATTTGTATCCCTACAGTTATCTCCATTGAAAACCAGGGCATTATTCTAGGCCTCTGTGCAGGCACAGTTCAAGCTGCAACTCCAGAACTTTGACTTTTCCCAAAATGTATAGTAGGGTCACTAAAGCAATGCTGATTCACCTGCAACATATATGAAATACATTATTCCCACAATGGGACAAGAGTAGAGCTATCTGGATACCATTCCTATTTATGTCATAACTGTGTCCCCAGAACAAAGCTGTGCCAGCATAGCTCTCTTGTTAAAAATCTAATTCCTGGTCAGCAGCAGCATAACCAGGCACAGGCTTTTCATTTTGACAGCTTGCCTTAAACTGCACAGAGGAAAGCACATCCAGCCATCCATGAGACACATTTAAGTTGCATCTTCACCCCATGCCAGCTCAGCACTACGCTCTTAAAGCCAAGTGGCTGGCTGTAACACGCAAGCATCTTTCTCCCTGCCAGAACGTTAGAAGAGATTCTCACCCACTCAGCTCCTCCGAGATCCAATCCCTGCAAGCTCCTGTCAAATCTCCTCTTGACGTCATGAATGTACAACACCGTGGATGAATTAGGAGCAGCACAGAAATCTTCATGACCTACCTGAACTATAAGCACCAGCAGCCAGGCCACTTAGGGCCCTTGGCCTACTCCATCAATAATTAAAAGATGATTTTCCAGATGAAAAAAATTCTGAGAGTGAGAAGTTATTTAACACTTAAGAAGGTGAAATAAAGACTCTGAAAAGGGAGGAGAGCAACACTCAATCTTTCCGAATTCCATGATACCCAACCTCTAAAAAGCAACATGGAGAGGAAGTCATTAATATTTCAAATTCTTAACATTGCTTAGCCTGAATCTGTGTTCAATGGTACAATTACAAGTTGCAAATTGTTACCTAGCATTTGTGAGAAAAACAAAAAAAATACCACCAAAAAAAACCAACAAAAAAAAAAGAGGTATCCAAGCAACTACATTGTCTGGATGCAGCAGCATCTGTGTTGGCACTTGCAGGCTGCTATTGCATAACCCTGGATTCAAGCAAGAGCACAGCCGGGGAGTCTCTGCTCTATTGCAGTGACACATCTAGAACAGAAGTGGCTGGTAGAGGTTTAACAGCAGGAGTTTAGACCCTATATGAGAGCAGGAATTGGCAGCAAAGTCTCTTCACCTCTAGCCTCCATGTGGGTAGGGAAAAAAACCCCAAGCGTTTCAGGCAAAACTTCAAAAGGAATTGCTGGGACAGCTTTCCGTACATGCAGGACACAAAGCAGAGTCTTTGGAGAGCAGAGGGAAAGGAACGCCTGAAGATATTCCCTGGCAAGACACTGCAGAGGGAATCACAAGGTACAAAGTGTACTCCTTGTTCACATCCTCCATCCCCAGGGCGCAGAACAGCCTCCCAGCTGCCCCACTTCTAGCAGGGGACCACTGCTACTAGAACTGGAACATAACAGTTATAAACTACTCAGAATCACTCACTTCTTTAAAAAATACACCCAGGTATTAGTCTCATGCTGTTGGAACTCAAGCCAACACGCTGAGCCATTTTTCTTGCCTGATACAAGCTGGTTTATAGGCTCTTGTACACTGTTTCTCCACAGCAGAGTTCTGCCTACACTCTTTCAGCACTGCATGCCTACAGCCAACTGGAGATACAAGGGTCTAAGCAGCTTCCGAGAGACCAAAAGCAAGGCAGCAAATATAATAACACCTCCTCCAACAGTGGTTGAAGAAAAAAGAAAAAAAGAGAAAGGAAAATGAAGCTGAGGAGTAGAACAGGGTTTTCTGGATGAGTCAAATATGAGCAGAACAAAGTTGCATAACGAGTGCCCCTTGACTTTTGTTATTTCTCCCAGCCAGCTCCTCCAAAAATCTATTTGTTATTGTTTATTTGGGTATCAGTCCAAATTGCTGTGGGAGGAGAGAAAAGGAAAAAAGGAAATGCTGTCAAGCTATTAATTCTAGTACTGTAGTCATCTAGCACTCTCCATCTATTAACAAATCAGTGTCCTGTTTACTGCAACACTCTCTAGAGCCTGAAAGTTAAATACAAGAAAAACAGATCTTAATTAGTCTCTTGCAAAAGTGACTCCAGCACTGTTTCTCCTCAGCCAGCATGAATTCTGCCTTTGCTTATTTACCCACTGCTCAGTCCGGAATGGCAGTGTCGTTTCACGTCTCTCCAGAGACAGTAGGCAGCAGCAGGGAAAGCAGGCACCCAGCGAGCAGCATGTAGCTGGGAGCATCACTCCTGAAATTTAAGCCCCTGAAACATTATATTGCAATAAAGGCCAGGCTGTGTCAAAAGCCAGGAGCAACTGTGGCCACCACCCGTCCTCCCATTCTCCCAGGATAGAAAAGGCGGCACATTCCTACATGTGTATATCAGTAACAGGAGAAAAGCTGTACTAAACCAGAATGCAGTGTTATGTTTGGTTATTTCCCTGCCTCAGGATGCAAGTGCCACTGCAGTGGGTACAGCTTGACCTGTCAAAGGGACACGCTTCCATACAGCCACTTGCCCTCACTCCATGCCAAACCTGGCTGTTCCCAGGAGCAGGAATGGCTGATGCAGAAGCCCACTGTCCAGAACCGCCTTTAATGACAGAAGGAGAGAAACACTGTGCCAAAGGCAAAGGAACCCCATTAGTCTTCGCACAAGCCTAGATTTGCCTGACCCCTGAAGTTCAATAGATGTATCAGATTTGTGGCCCTGCAGTACTTGCCTATATAATCCCAGCCTCCTTTGTACCATCTGTTTCCCCTTCGGCAGACTGGCCATTAGAGACACAATGCTAAAACTCATGTCTCCTTAGTAACAGGTTTTTGTTGATCTCTCCCGTGCCTCCCAATCTTTCTATCAATCCTGTAATCTACTAGGATTTTCCCTGCAGGGGATGCATAACAGCAACAGTGGAAAAAAATATATGGGATGATAGAGACACTTTAGGGCAAGGGTAGAAGGTGTAAAAGGGGAATGCACGAAGTTAGAAGAGCTACAAGTCTATCAAAACCAGATGTTCTCATTATATTGGAGCAAGCCACCAATATACCTTCCAAGTGCCAGGTTTAAGATCTCATCTGAGCACTCAGTGCTTCAATAGTTTTTTCTTAAAGGGTTGCCAATTATGAACAGTTTGCCATCAATACACAAGTCTTAAGAGAAAACACCTTTCACATTCCCTGCATCCCTAAGACCATCTTCTCTAATACCTCAAAGGTAAAAACACTGCCAATCTCAACACTATGCAGGTAAGGAAGGACTGTATTTCCAGTCTATAGAGACTGGCTCTCTTACAGCAGGTTTTAAGTCAGCGATTGCTGGCTGCCTTTGGTTCCTTAATCCCTAAATCCCTACACTCTCTTCTTGAGGTTAATCCAGTTAAAACTCTCCCTTCCCTTTGGCTGGGGCCTTGCATAAATAACCCCCTGAAGAGCAGAGCTGCAGAAGCCAATATTCAAGAATATGGCACTTCCCAGAACTTTGTCCTGCTGCAAGGGACAGTGGAGAGTAAGTACTTCCTGCCTATGCCAGAAAAGGAAATTAAGATTAGCTAGGTAAGGGCAAAAGGCACTCCTTATGGATTGCTTAAGTCAGCAGGAATCAATCATCCAGTCCGATCCAAATCCTCCAGTTGCTTTCTGCCTTAAGATAACTAGAAACAGGTTTATGCTGTACTAAGATAAAGCAGCCTTAAACCAGTGTAAGCCCTTATGTGAAAATCCCCCTTTTTGGGAGGAGAGGAGAACTTGCCTTTGAGGTCAGGTCTAAATGAGATGGCTATACAATTATAGTCATAGAGGCCATGCGGTATTTGGAAAAGCAACACTGGTCAGGAAAAGAAAATCACTTCTTTAAACTTTGCCTGGCTGACCTGGACCAGCCAGCTCCCTTAGTGCTGAACCTCGTGGGCACGAGAATGAAGGCAGTACTAAGAGGATGCAGCCGGTCCTCAGCGCTCACTCAGCCTGCCAGGAGAGGCCAGTGTAATATACACTCCAACACATGCAGACCATGAGGACTGTCTCCTTACACATGAGGCATCAACAGTCCAACCCAGTGAAGATGAGTACCTGCCCCCACAAAAAAGCCACAGTGAAACACACCCAGTGAAGATGCAAAGGAATCCTGCGAAGAGTCTTCTCTATTCCCTGCTATAGCACAGAGAAAGCAAGGACAAGTGGCTGTATGAAAGTGTGTCCTTTTCTGACAGGCGAGACCTTACCCACTTCCAAAGGCACTTGTTCCCTGGGAGTGAGCCCTGTGTAACCTAGCACCATCCCCTGGGCAGGCAGTGAGCAGTTGCAAGAGAAATCCTTAAGCTGGGACAGGCTTTAGGTCAGTGACCCGACAGACCACACGGATCCTGCCCCCGCAGCCCCCACACCCATCTGCATGTCTTATTCTCATTGTGAAGCTGAGCCAGAGGCTCTGGAGCAGCACGCATTGCTGTGGAGCAGCCTGTCAGAGAAAAAACACTGCACATGGGCTCCCTGGTGCTTGCCAAGCTCTTCAAGCTATGCACTAGAGCCAGGACTCAGACCATAAGCTCTTTGTGTTCCTGGTCATTCACAACCAACAGAAAGAGAAATCTGGTTTTGAGGACTGTTTATCAGCCTAGTCCTTCCCAAGATCCTCAGTCTCGGGGGTAGTGAGAATGAACAACCCCATCAGCTTGCCTCCCTAACTAAAGAGATAGCAAGTAGAATATGCATTCTGCTTCCCAGGCTAGAAGCAGTTACCCCACACCTGCTTATCTCAGTGTAAGACGACAAAACAAGGAGCAAGACGCCTGCACAGCTCTGAGCTGCAATACATGTCTAACTCCATTCACACAGATATGGAAAGCTGCCGCTCAGTCTCTAGCGTGTATTTAAACGCTCATTCTGAATGGCCAATTAGTCAGAAGTGGAATGTTTCTGCATTCATGGAGTAGCTATTTTAAGATTACATTATGCGCTCTGCTTCCATTAATAGGTTTACTTATAAAAAAAAAAAAAAAAGGAAAGGCGTTACACCCAGCGATGCATTTGCCTCGGAAGACTTGAGTGCTGCATGTACCCAGCACAAGCAGAGGAAAGCTAATGAATTCTGTTATTGACAAGCCACATTTTTCTTCACAGCTCCAGAGATGACCTAGTCATTAGGCTTGCCAAACCTTGATGGAACAAGTCAAATCACTGTGTTCACTGGCCAGCTCTGTTATAGGCCCGTCAACCTGCATCTTCCACGGAGATTTAACACAGCCATAGAAGTCACCAAACTCAAAGAAGTTAAGCCAAACTACTGCAGCATCTTGCATCTCCTGCGGCTCTGGAGGAGACTAACTCAGATAGTCTCATTCCAGACACCAGTTTCCCTGCTTGTGTTGCCCATGCTCTGCCTTCACCCAGTGATAACCGGTGCACATCTACACCCCTCCAGTACCTCTGGATCCTTTCAAGGCCTTGGAGTCCCACAGCTATTTGACAAGCTGAAAGTTCACAGGAACTTATTTTGGAGCAAGTCAAGAACTCTCAGGTTTTTTAAGTTAACAAGACTTAAATTATTAAATGCTGTCAAGCTTTTATGAAAGCCAAAGGCAATTTTAGGGAAAATACACACACGCGTTTGGTCGAGACCCACCCCTCCCAACCTCTCTTGCGTGTATTAGGATTGCAGCTTTATTCATAAAATTCACATACAATCACTCATCAACTGTAACATCCAGATTTGTTTCTTCCACCTTCTCCAAGCCTGAGCTGTGATATCAGGTTTTGATCAATGTGGTTTTCTGAGAGAGAAGATTGGAGGAGCTAAGAAGGGAAGCATGAATACAAGCACTTAGCCAAACACCGCAGATAAATTGCATGCCAATGGCACAAGGGGTATTATTTTAACTTCGAAAATCAATAATCCTAACACAGGGCAGATTCAGTGTAAAGAATCAGTTTTCTGTCAACAGTTTTGCTTTTACTAACAGGTTTATACAGATTGATTTGACGATCAAAGCCATAGAATCCAAAAGGTACATGTATAATAAATCTCATTAAGACTAGAGCAGGTCAGCCCTCTGATGAACTTAAGCTGTAGATCCTTCTAATGCTCTTGAAGAAAGCTTGGGTGACCAGCCAAATGAGGATTCCCTCAGCTCACAAATTCACATCTTCTGAGCCAAGTGGAAATACTGTATGAGCTAAGCAAAACAGAGTTTTGTGGGTTTGGATTTTGTTTTGGGTTTTTTTTTTTAAACAATGTGAAGAGCAAGCAAATAACCCCAAATTATGAAGCAACACATACTAGAGTCAGAGCGGAAAATAAAAATCCAACTTGGAGGAAAAAAGGTGATACAAAAAACATTGTATTAAACTGATGCTATTTTGATATTAGATTCAAATCTAAAGAAATGCATTAGCCCACACAGACATAAAAAGTACAAAGAAGTCTTAATAGTATGTGAACTCCAGAGCACAGCCCATCTGCTGAAAAATGAAGGCTACTAAAGATGGACAGCTTTACTGTCAGGGCATCCACAAGCAGAAAATTCACAACACCGAACAACTTTAGCTGACAGTCATCTCTCCTGTAAAGCCTTGATCTCAAAGAGTTAAGAACACTGATTTAGACCCAACAGCAGTTGCTGTATCAAATGCGGGGTGGAGGGGCGGGGGGGATAAACACAGAGGACTGAACAGCAGTAGCAGCACATATCTATAGAAAAACAGTATTATATGCTGCCAAGGAAGGAAATTAAATAGAAGGATGCCCAAATGCTTGAAAGCACTGCTTAAAACAAACCTAATATGAAGTCTGACCTTGTCAGTCTTCAGCCCTGGGAGGGCTCAGCTTCCACTGTGCAGAGGTGGAATGGACACAGACATCACACACCAGCAGTGGGACTAGGAGCTGTATGCAGGTTCACTAACAGCACTTTAGTGCTAAAAAACTTTGGCCATTGTGGAGAAACAGTAAACTCTTGGCACAGATATGGTAATTTCAACTTTGTTCATTTTACTGCAGTAATAAGGATACTGCTTTACAGATGCCACAGCTGATATATGCAAAAATGTGAAAGAGAGTAGATAATTTCCAGCTTTCTTGGTTAAAGCACACAACCCTCACCAAGGTCTAAAAAAAAAAAAAAAAAAAAAAAAAAAAATTAAAAAATCTCTTCCCCCAAGATTTCAAGATATTTCTTTTACCAAAGCATGGTGGTTTTCCCCCTGTTTTTTAAAGACAATAGCAAGGAAAAAAAAAAAAAAAACAAAACCAAACCACCAAACAAACCAGCTTCTGATGCATTTCTGTGAAAATATGGAAGAGGTAGAAAATCCTGGATTGTATTTAACTAGTGAACAAGGTCACAAATTAAGCAGTCTGAGAATTTCTGGTAGCTTAGCCCTGAAATAGTCCCCCTTTTTTCTAGCCCCCACCCCCTTCACTGCTCAGCTCAAAATGCAAGACCAACAAGAACACATCATACAGCCTGCATTGGTACGGGCAAATACATGGCTGAAGTCACAGGAGCACATTCTTCAGGGCTCATGAACGATCACGTGACAAACATCACAAGAAGCCAATTTACTAAACACAATTTAAACTTGAAGAAGTTAAGAATAATAAAAAAAACATTATGGAAACACCTCTTAGGAAGGGAGGAGCTACACTTGAAAAGACAGCAGCGAACAACAAAGCAAAGATCAGTTCTCATGTTATCTGAAACTTTTGATTGCTAGTGCTACCATACAGGCTAGTATTGCTTAAAGTTCCTAATACATACTTTTAGTTACATAGCTTACAGTCAATAAAAAAGTTGACCAGCAGTCAGTGAAGACCTTATCAATAAGCCTCTCACAAAGATACAAATATTTGAATTTAATTGCATAGACCTGAGCTAAAACTTTTCTGATTCTGCATGTTTGAAGAGCAGCAACCTGTTCATTTGCTATAAAGCTTATATGTAAGAGTGACTACTTTTTCAAAAAGCAAGAGGACATGCAACCCACAATCCCTCTCTTTAGCTGTCAAGAAGGACTGACAGCTATTCAGAAGAAAACACATACAAGGTCTGCTTCCAACTCCAATCAGGTAAATGGAAATAAAAGCAGAACTGCCTCTTAACAACATGGCACTGTACAAACTGATTTTCACACTTCTATCTGTATTGATTTCTGTACCAGGACAAAGGAACTTGTTTTTTATTTCATAAGAGCCACTTTCACTGGAAAAGTTTCAAAGCTATACTAACATTTTATCCCGACAATTTAATTAGGGATTGGTCCAATCCTGGAGTAGTGCTCAACACTCAGGGATCCTGAAGGCTCTTAACTGTTTAAAAATGTTACAATGATCTGCAGGGCCACTACCAAATAGATCACTGTAGACTCATCCTTGGGATTAAGTCATCTCTATTTGTGAGCCCTTATGTGATGATCTGTCTATTACAGAGCATAAGTACTGCGTGAAAGCCTCTTCAAGGCCTTCACCACCATCTGTGAATTACATTATTAACAATGGTATGAACTTCCTAAGAGCATCTGGTTCTCTCCCCACCCCCTTCTCAAATCACTGGAAAGAGCTCTTCAGTATCAAAACAGGCACGGGCAAAGCTGTTTTCCTCCTTTCCCTCTCTCCCCACCTCCTCCTGCCCTCCAACAGCAGAGGATAGATGGGGGTCAGTTCTCCATTTCCATACCCTACATGTATTCTGCACAACTCTTGCTATTGTTAAATAAAGATGAACCAAAACAACTAAGTGACACGTGTACCACAGGCATTTTATTGGGAAAAGCGGAAGTTTATTTCATCGTTTTGCAGAGGCAGCATCTGAAGTATGCTACTGAACTGCTGCTGGAGAACGCATGTGCTGAGGCACAACGGGAACTAAACAGTCCTACCCCAAGACCTCACTTTTCACCAGCACAATTCCCAAAGTTAACCAAAAGCAGGCAGCAGCCATTAAGCCAACTTGAATAGTTACTGCTGTAGCTAACTTTCTGGATGCAAGTAAGTATTTTGTCATCCCCATCCTCCTCCCCACCAAGTATGTTTCAGAAGCTTATTCTGAAAACGTGCCAGCTTCTTGTAAACAAGAAGTAGGAAGAGACAGTATCACCTGGGACATCAGAGCACACTCTCCACTGAACTTTGCACAGCGTTCACATCAACCAGCCTCCTTGGCTACTCTAAGGGATCATTTAGTCTTGCAGGAACAGAGTTCTTCCTATGTCTCTTAAGAGCCTCTCGTCACCTCAACTTTCTGTATATATCAGCAGCAGTTTTTCCGTCCTGTTTTTCACGGTATAATTCTTTAGTTGCACAATTAAAGATCACAATTCAGACAACATTGTTACAGCCCTGTAAGATACAGCATCTTCCTCTGTCTTAAGTTAGCAGCAGTATTTCTTGAAAGAAAAGAGCAACATTATGGCTAGCTCAATAAAGACTTCTATTCAGCAAGAAACAGCATCCAAACCAAACAATCCTGTAATGTGCAATAACAGGCAGAAAATAACGGGTGGGGGGAGGGAGACAACAATGTTTCTGCACAAAGTCACATGAACCCTTCTTCTAACATACTGTTTCTCTTATGCCCATGTTTCAAATAAATAAATAATCAGGCATATGTTGAGATGCTGGGACACTAGCATCTAGAACATACTCCTACTGTAATTACAAGTAAATACAGAATTTCTTCAAGTCTACAAAATAATGGGCAACTGTGTTTATTCAGGGGCACCATCACTCTGATGTGCTGCCCAAATGCACACCCTGTGTGTGGGTCATAAGAGGAAGTATGCAGTTACTGTTAACGTCAAACTACAGGAGGGGTGGAAGCTAGATGCACATAGTAGCTAGCCTCCAGGATGGTTCTGCCAGAGTTTAATTTTATTTCGGTCATGACTAGTCACTCTGCTTTGGATGGCAGGTCAAGCTGAAGATGAACCACTATCCAGACTCCTGGGAAAGGACATAGTTATGTTTTTATGCAGCCATTTAAACAAGTCAAGAGAGCCATAAGAAAATTAAACAAGTTTTATGAGTGGCTTTAGAGGGACGGCTTAACAACTGAATCCCAAACTCTTATTCCCTATAGCTTATTGGGAGGGGTGCAGGGAGAAGAAAAGCAAAGAAACCAGCAAATCTTGGAGCAAATTAGTGGCAATTAGAGATGGGCTCTGCCAAGCCCTGCTCCCAACATAGAGTGGGAACACAGCATCCTATCAAAAGGATCTTACGATTATAACATTGATATCTGGAATCACAGCAGCTAAAATTGGAATGAATTCCCATCTTTCAAACAGTATGTACAGGTGACCATGTAATCCAATTAGCTAATATTTTGCTAAATCAGTGTATTGAATATCACCCGATGAGCTCATTTTTGGAGCCAGTTCAATGCCTCACTTCTAGGACTGATGTCAGTGTCACATGCTTGGAGAGGATCAGTCTGCAGCTGGATATTTTAAAGCCTTCTATTAGGAGTACAGAAAAGTCAGCGGATTTCAACAGCATCAACTAATGAATTTGTGTTTTATCATAACAATTTAGTCACCAGACCCAGCTGTCAATATCTCTGTGAGAATATCAGGCCATTTCAGACAGTCTTCCCCTCCCTCCGCTTTAAGCCACTAGATGGAAACTGAAGAATGCAGTAACTAAGTTGTTTCAACAGAGAAAGTTGTTTCAACAGAAAAGGAAATCAACAGAAAGACAAGGAAACAGGAAACTCTCACTGATTCTGACTGGCTCATGATAAAATGATTAACCATTGAGGGACACTAAACTCAGCAGTTGTAAAAATACATAAACAAACAAACAATAGCAGGGCAAAAGGTGTTGAGCATCAGTAGCACAAATGCTTCAAGTGGTAACATTCAACCCTACCTTCAAATCCCACTCACTCACAGTCCAACTGTGAAGCCATCTTTTATTTTGACTTAATACAGGGATGTCACTGAAGTTCAGTGGCAAGTGTTCATGCAGTATCGGTGAAGTCTCCCGCACTTTGAGGCCCACTGCTTGCACTTTGTACCAACAAGTAGGAATAGATTTCCATTACACAAATAAGCAGTGTCTTCATTGTGCAACTGCATGCGACTTTTTCGGAGAAAAACAATGCTCAAATACAAGGAGTGTTGTGTGCATCAGGCTACAGAGTGGGTGGTAGTGATGTTGTCATAAAGCACTCAGCACTGCTTACCTCCACGCCCATTGACTTCAGCAGAAGGCTACATACGAAAAGTCTCTGAAGATGAAGTTGAAGTGTTCCCTAACCCATGGCGCTGTCCATACACTATACTTAAGAAAGAGACAAAACAAAAAAACCACAGAAGTGAAGCGGCATGAAATTGTAGCTTTTTTTTTTTTTAAAGACTCTTGCAGTCCCCGTTCCAGTTAAGAAATCAGACTGTACACCCATCAGTTCTGAGCAAGCCCTTCACCACACTGCCTGAGCCTTTTACATCTCTAGAATGTAGGATGAGAACAATGGTAATTTACTGCATGCTTACATTGCTCCCAGAAGACCTTGGATGAAGATGCCTTAAACCTTCATGTTCTGCTCAACTGTTAAATTGTTCAGTGAGACTAGCTAGTTTAGGCAGGGGCTGTACAAAAACACACAGCCCTCATATATAGCACAGGGCAGGGCCCATTTCAAAGATCTCTGAGAGCTTCTCTCAAAGAAGTCCACAAGCTCTGCATCTGTTTCAAGAGCAATTCAGTTCACCCTCATCCAGGCTACAAGTTTCATTTGTAATAGTTTTAAGAACAGGACAGTCAAAGGCAAGAAGCCCTAAACTGTCATGGACATGAAGCCCCATATACAGGATTGCCAGAGCAATGAGCAGCTCAAGATACCTCCAGAGGAGGTGGCAGACAGACCAGGCACTTGAACTTCAGCGTGTGTGACAGACACCCTGCTTGCACTGTGTGAACCTACAGGTGGATAAATACGTTGGTATACAGACTGCAGCTGGGGTCGGGGAAGGTTATTATAACTGAGACAAACTACCTCACAGTATTACTAGTGGTTAACTCCCAGAGGCTTATGACGTATTTTCAGACTGTAGTTTTTACGCTGGGCCTTCAGTCAAAGAAGGAAGATACTAAAGGAAATAAGATCCTTACATGTACAAGTTCTTATTTAGCTGCCTGTGTTCAGTAAGACATGCCCTCCCATTTTAAGATGAAGCTTATAAATTCAGTGTACCTCAAAGGTTTGAAGTGAGCAGAATGCACCCTTAATTCCAAACTATCCCATTTTCAGCCAGAACTCCTCTATACAGAGCTCCATTTTTTCAGAGGTTTGAAGCTATTTGGCAGTTGTATACAGCCTGAACCAGCCTGCACATTTTTCTCTCTTTTTTTTTTTTTTTAATTTTAGACTTAATGTAGCATGTACTCTCAGAAAGGTTTACAATGCAGTCTTTTGTAGTTAACTTGCTCCAAGCTGGGCCACTGCCAGGTTATCATCAATGACATTTTAAAGCAGATGAATGAAGTTCTTATTATGGTGACAAGCAGAATTGTGATATGGCACATGCATACACTGGAAGAAGAGAGCTTGCTATTAGTTTGTCAGGTTAATAAATAGTGATTTCATGACTAAAAGCCTTTTATTAGGAAACAAAAGAACAAAATTAATATTTATAAAGCTTTAGTCATTTAGAGCACCCTTTAAAATAAGATTATTCCATTTCAGTCAGAGCCACCATCATGGACTAGAGATTCTTCAACACAGCTTACCCTCCTAATTCTCTTACCATAGCAGTGCAATGCAGCAAACAGAGCTCTGCCTTCTGAACTGGTTCAGGCCAGGCTCAGGCCTGTTCCACTACTCCTTCATGAGCAAGATACTCAGTTTGAGGCTGACAATATTGAAGGCCCATGAAAGCAAACATTTCTATTGTCTTCAGGACTGCAGCTAAAGGCTGCACCTGTTGGAAGAGCTGTTGGTTCCTTACCACAGCAGGAAGTTCTCACGTTTTACACAGTGTGCTTCCACACCACACAGAGGTACTGAAACCAAGCCAAAAAGAGTGACGCTATGCGTTAGCAAAAGTGACTGCTATCAGAAGTCAGCTGGCAAATCACTTCCGATCCTCTGCCCCCTGAAAAGATTCTTCCCTAATACCCTGTTGGTATCTCTCAACCACTTCAGGGTTCTTCAGTATTTCCCACAGTGAACTTCAGCATGTGTAAAGAAATGTTCACCATCAAAGCAAAGTTTAAAAAGAGTGAAGTATGTCCAGGATGTCCTACTTCATAGCGAGCAAATGAAATTCTGACAAATACAGATTGCTTCTCACCTGAAGTTATCTTTGCACATACCCCCTTTGGCTCAAGGCATTCTGGGCTCGTCTGTTCTAAAACCAAACTTGCAAGTTTAAACTTTGACCAAGCTAAGTAGTTTTGTTTTGGGTTTTGTTTTGGGGGGTTTGTTTTTAGGAGGGGGGTGTTGTTTAGTGTGGGGTTTGTTGTGTTTGTTTTCTAATTTTTTTTTTTTTTTTTAAATGAGACACATCTCAAGTTTAGAATCAAGATGCAAGCAATTACTGAAGTTTAAAAATTTATTTTGGCTCATGCCATCTTCTCCCCAAATACTAAAAAGATGTAAAACTTCCCTTCTCCTCAAGGGAAAGTCAAGTTTGAACTTCCTCACTCCTAAGAGAGCCAAATAGTTATTTTGGGGCAGTTTCTATCTCAGCCATCTACAGTCAATGTGAACAGATCTAAGTTAAATAGAGCTTCCTCCAGACAAGAGCAATTTCTGGTGTATGTGTAAAAAGAGAAAAATTCCACTTCAAAGACCAGAAGTGTAGGTTGCAGAAGCCTGTGGCACAGTTGTTATCTTTGCAGCATGCAGCACAAGTTGAGATCAGGGATCTGCAAAGTATGTGAAAAATATTCATTTCACCCACTGAGACTATGCAAACTCTGTTCCAGTCATACTATAAACATTAACTGATAATTCCTCCTTTGCCTTAAAGTTTATATAACTATGCCCAACTTTTGGGAAAGCATCTGAAAGTATGCTATGTTCATACTGTTTTGCCCTGATAATCTCTTCTATTTAAGAATCAGGAGCAGAGCAGAAGCTGCACAGAAAGACAATTCACCCCCAGCACATCACTGAGGCAGTCACCCCCAGCCACCTCACAGCAAAGTGCTGAGGGACACAGCGGCAGGCCAACACAAAAAGCAAGAGATAACATATTAATATTTGATTTCCATGTGCAACTGTACTGGCAAGTTTATGCAATATTAGACTTGACCCACAGTACAGGGATAGCTGCTGTCTGGAGATTCATTTAAGTGTTGAAATTCAGGCTTACACATTCTATGAACTGCTGCACAACCAAAATACTACCAAGAAGGAAGAAATGCCACAAAGAGCAAAAAAGCCTAAGTTGTCCTGTTTCACTTCACTTTTTGAAGTCACAAGCTTGCTACCCCACATAAGCACAACTCAGCTGAAAACAAAAACAGAGGAAACTCCCAGTAATGAAACTCACTAGATGTTACATAAGAAAAACACTTGTTCAGAAAGTGAATTAAGTCTTTGTCAACTATTCTGCAATTTTAAAAGGCTAAAGAGAAGGCTGTCATTTCGAGGTTTACACTTCACCCAGGAAGACAATATAACATGGCAGCTAGTTAACTGTTTCATAATCACATTTTGAAGCACTGTATTTAAATACAGTGGTTACAGCATCATCTGAAGAACAGGCCCAGAGCTGTTTGTCTTTAAACTATTTTAAACTCTTGAGGAGGACTGTGGAAAGGAAAACAAACAAAAAAACCGACAACAACAAAAACAAAGAACAACAAAAAAAGAATCAATCCTTATTCCAGAAACACCTTTATCTTGTCACCTAGTATTTCCTCTTGCAACTAGGTTTAGCTCCTGTCTGTAGGTCAGAGAGCTGAGTCACTTTCCTGCTTGCCCCACAGCTACTTATGAGCTAAATTTTCAGTGTGACACCCTGTTTCCTACAGAAGATGCTCCAGAAGTCAGGACTACTGCAAAGAAACAGCAGACTCAAAAGGATGCCTGCTACCATACAAGAAGTGGGCCATCTCACAGACAACTGCTGACTCTCTGCTCCTAAGCATCGACATTCACATACAGAAGAAGGTCTGTATTTTTAATGACAGTTTGCTAAGGACTGGCCCTTTCCTGGCTGAGGAAGACCTTGCAAATTTTTTTTCAGACAGAGGGCTAGCAGCCCACAGATTTTCCACACGCAAGTGAAGGTTAGGGGCTTTTGTTTTTAAATGCCTGGAACGTGGCACTCGGGACTCTTAAGCATTCAGTAGCTTCAGAGATTCGTGGGAAATTCCAACTTCAGATGGATTAAGCCAAAGGGTTGGTCCTGCATCACGCACAAGACTCAGACTACCTCTAACTACCAACAAAGCTCTCCTTTGGAAAGCAAAGCATTTTACACATGCAAGGCATATGCCCTATCCCTCCCTCCCATCATCATGCTAAAAGGTATAGAGATGAAAAGCCTAGTGTTTTGTTTTGTTTTTTCTCAAGAATCCTAGTATACACATTTCTCAGATGTTAGCCATTGAAGCTACACCAAGCTAGTTCAACAAGTCTTAAAAGTTCTTGCTTCAATTTTAAATGTCATAATTCTGTTCATCAAAACAGAAGGGACATGGTAGCAGCCAGGAAGAGTAATAGGACAACCAGAGTTCCCTGTGACAGGACCAGCTTTCCACATTAAAATCCACTTTTCAGATATTTAATCCAGTTACAAGTTGAAGACAAACACGCCTAGCTCAGCAGTTTTTGCGTTTTTGCTAATGAGGCCTCAAGACCTAACAACTGAATGCAGTATCCCTCAACAAAACCCTTCCAGTGCCATTCTTTCCCAACTACTTCCTATTGCTTCTCATCTGTTCTAAGAGGGAGAACAAACTCTTGGATATTGAACCTGCTCCAAATTCCCTTTGGGGCATCCCCACTCACACCACAGCAAAGCCAGTGACAGGCAAACTAACAGAAGCAGCCTGCAGATTGTCTCCTAAGGAGAGACTTGCTACAGCAAGTGTGTTAAAGCCTACCAGATAGAGAAAATATGTGACTCAACGGACCCACAGTACACAGGAGTCAGGTTTTGGTCTTCTGCCTTTCAGAAGCCTTCTGCTTTATCTCACCTCGGACTTGTTTGTGGCTCACCTCACTGGGGTGTGGGCAAGGGGTAAGCTGTGCAACAAGGAGCCTGGCATCACAAGTCTCAGACCCGCACAACTCCCAAGATGACATCTCTGGAATTTACTTCCCAGAGATCTCCTGCACTGCTCTACTTGCAAAGCAGTGGAAAGCTCAAGCATCCAAGCCACCTCCTGAGCTCTGGTATGATTTGTGATAAAACAGTTCTTTCAAAATAGGTCAGATGAAATATTCTGATGTCTTTGATTACTTCAATGCAAGAAGTTTACGCTGTGGCCTTAAGTTCCCCACTAATGTCACCTTGAAACAGCCTACACTGATGCAGTAACGTCATTATTTCCATGAAGCCTCAGCTGAGGAGTTCCTCAGGAAAAGGAGGACTAGCATACCCAAAAGCAGCAAGCACCCACAAGCAAAACCCATTTCAGCGAGTGCCACAGGCATTTCATTTACCAAGGCCATAAGAAGTTCACGTCACAGGGTATTTGCCAAGAGTTTCACGATTGCTGGCATACACAGTAAGGGTGCGTCTCACCATGGAAGCAACAAGCTGTTTAACTGTGTGACTCATCTTACAGCAACGTTTTATGCCTTCTGAGAGGAGATCAGCCTGCAATGAGCAACGTTGATAAGATGCATATTCAGAGCAATTCTATTTGGGCAAAAAGCTATTGACACATTCAAAACCGCACATACATAAGCCCACCCAAATGACAACTAAAACACATGAACACACACACACTGCAATATTATACTATTGCAATAAGACATTTTGCAGATGACTGACAGCAATCTAATCAATTTATACAGCCCAACTCAGAAATGCAAAAATGGTTTTTAGCCCTCATAATTTTTTATCCCTTTAAACAGAGCACTCTGGAGGAACAGCTTCCAGCCAACAGGTAAGAAACCCTGCCTGCCTTGTTTAAATCGCTGACTACTTCCAGTAGGTATCACCTGTTTCTTTCTCTTGCTTCCAAGATCACCCCCAACCTTTACACGAAAGATACAAGCTTCACTGTCACTACCTAACAAACAAATTAAAAGGATGCTCAGGCAAATCAATGGAACAGAGAAGAGACTCCTCTTAAATTCACAGGCTGAACTAAACAACCTGAAGACTTGGAACAGGCAGTGGACAAGCCTAGTGCTCTCATGTTGCAAGGCCAGTTTATATAAAAGAAGTATAAGTCACAGAAGACCAGCAGCTTAGTACATACTTCTTGCTAATGGCACCAGCAAGAGTCAGATATGAAGACAGTAAAAGCTTCATGTCAGCTGAACTCTAAAAGTACAAGAGCATTTCTGAAGTCTTCCTGTCCAGTACATTCTTGCAAGGACAACAAGAGTTTCCAGCGTACAGATGTTCCTGAGAGCCAGTCTGCAAGACAGCCTTCTTGCTTCAGCAGAGTGAAGTTGCACTGTGGTACTGTGAGGATGTGGTTTGTTGTAACTGAAGAATGAAACCTTGAGCTGCAGGCTGTGATGAGGGAACAGCTACATTGAGCTAAGCTGCCCAAAGGCTATTTTCTTTTTTTTTTTTTTTTTTCTTCATTTCCCAAGACAGAATAGTTGCAGCTATAGATCCTTCAGGATTCTTCTTTCCCAGTAACTGGAAATCCTCAGGCATTACCCCTGCATGACAGCAGCCCTCTTACACTAAAATACTTCCAGCAGACTGCTTTTTGAATGGCAGTCTCCACCCAAAATAGCATTCTCCACTTAAGTAAATGTGTCACTGACTCTCAGAGTAACTGTAGATATTACAGTACCCTGCCCTTTTCAACCTTCTTTCATTGCTTAAACAGCAAGAATCAATATTGGTCAGATAATGACTTATTACAGTATCACAGGCTATTTGCATTTTCAAATTACAAGCTCCTTTTCAAAGCACAAGAATTTATGTACCCCTGGAACTCAAGAAGTGACAACTTCAATGTATATTTCACTCGGTTTGTTTCAACCTAACTTCATATTTTGAAAGATGCAACTTAGCTGTATAATTGTTTTATCTAAAATGCCACAAATGGCATCATATTCAGTGGAATAAAAAAAGAAAAAGGTGAAATAAGTACACAGACAAAATCTCCTTCTTAACCTAAAAATGGCCATTTTTAGGTCAACACTGACAAAGTACTACAAGAAGCTTGGCTTCCCCCAAGAAAAGCAGGCTTCAGCTTCTAGGCCAGCTACCATAGCTTCTTTCGCCTGGACTTCACTGGTCAAGACACAAATACTCCAAAACTGACAACTTGTAAAGCAATGCCCCAGTAAACAGAACAAAAAAAAAAAGGGGGGGGGGGGGGAGGATACGGGAGAAGTAGCTGCCAGCTTTGCAAAGAAACCTTAGAGTGAGCAATCTAATGTAAAGCACAATATGAAAGAGATATTTTATATTCGGTACTTCCTTAGCTCAATAAGCACAATAACAAATAGCACAGCATATTAGACCTGATAGTCAAAGTCAGTCGAAGCCAGGTCCAAATTTACACTCCTCATAAATCAGATCAAAAAAAGCCAGCAAAAAGTAAACCACTCCACTATACAAACCAAACCTAACCATCATCAGTGTGGCTGTAAGGTACAAATCCTCAGAAAAACTATAAACATACCTGGGAAATGCAAATAAAGGGTTCGCTGTTTCAGGAAGAAATTAAAAAAAAAAAAAATCAAGCTGTCATTGAGATATCCTACAAAAGGACAGTTAGATCCCTTAAAAAAAAAAAAAGAGAAAAAAATAGACTCCTGTACTCTGCAAGTTTCAAGAATGTTTCTATATGATCCTCAGTGAGGTTCCAATTCAACTGTCATCATCCTCCTTCTCAGCTCCAACTACTATTCTCAACCTAAAAAAGGACCTTCCATGTCATACAGAACTCTGTAAGAACCTGGCATGTGTGTATACAATGGACAACAAATCTTCAAAGAAGGATTGGTTTTTTGTCACCAAGCAGCTTCAGGTTAACCATCAAGCTGCTCTAGGAAGAGGAGAGTCTCACCACATATGAATACATTTACACATACAAAAATTCCCTGCAATGCAAGAGCCTGGTCTTGTACAGCTGGATAGAAACCTTCATCTTTTAACAAGACAGCATCACAGCCAACAAGAGGTAGAGGCCTCTTGTTTTCCTTGCAGAGGTTTCAGCAGAAGTTTGAAAGACAGGGAGGAAGTTACAAATCACCTAACTAAAACAGTTTTATCTCCCAAACAGTGACAGCTGGCAACACAGGAAATTGAGGTGTCTGTAAGGCACTATGAGAAGTTTGCCTAAAGCAGGAGTCAGCACATTCTTCTGGTCCACTGCCTCTGAAAACTTCAGTTTTCAGAATGAGCTATGGCTACACCTGAAAAACATCAGTTGAGGAAAACCAGCAAACAACAGATGATAGCATCTTTAAGTATCAGGCATTTCTGTCTACTAAATATTTCATAAGAAGCTTCTGTTCTTGCTCCATTGTAGTCCCCTCCAAAAATCAACTCTCCACAACCCTATACAAGCAGCAGCTATCAAGATCTTAACTATTTTTTTAAAAAAAAAAAAGGAAAGAGAAGTTCTACATGAGATAGACTGGACTTACCGATGATTAAGTAAACTCACAATTACCACATTGTTTAATAGCAATTGCAGGACCAGGGGTAGAGAAATGTTATATTTAGCTTCCCCATAAATAAGTGGGAAAATATTTCCTGTATGTTCCACGAGCAAGGAGCTCTCAAGCAAAACATGACAGAGACTCCCAAATACGTTTGCAGGACTCTGCTTCCTGCTCAAGCTGTTCTCCTGGGATTAAGGAGGGGAAGTCAAATGGCTTAGGTTTTCATTTGCTTTAAACTTCTTTTTTTTTTTTAAACTGTGCATTTTATAACAATATATGCAGCGTATCCTCTCTTTCTGGGTCAATCGCTCCCTTCCAATAAAAGCATATTGTCTCCCTGAGGGTAGGGAAGACAAGTGAACTGCGAGAGCAGTCAGGGCCAGATTGCCTGCCCAGCTTCTTCACTTCTCAGGAAAGAGATGTAATAGACAAAGGAAAAACAGCCCTTAAAAGAAATTACAGATTTTTTTTTTTTTAGAACTGTGCATAAAAATAATTTAAAAGGACAAGTTTCAATAGATTATTTCCCAATACAGATAATTATCAAAAGTCTTTTGGAAAGCTACAAAGAGTATTAGAGCAGTTTTCCACTGCTCCCATCATCACGATGACACAGATTCAATGCTAGCCTTATGACTGAAGTTACCCAACAACTTCCAGTGCCTTAGATAACAAGGCTCACAAAGGATTTTGAGTCAGGCACCTTTTACTAGCTTTTCTCTGCTTTAGCTAGAATTCTTTCTTGCAGCTTGTTTCTAGACCTGACAATGTGGGTGCTGTGCCCATACTTTTGCTACAGAGCGAGCAATAGAGATGTGCCATGTTTGTCAGATAGCGTAAGACATCTGCAGCTTAACACCAACAGGAGATTGAGAGACATTCTGTGGCTTAGAGATATAAGCAGCAAAACTAACTTAAAACTTCTATGTAAACAAAGACAGTATGAACAACTGCCTCGAACAACAATGCATGCACACTAACAGCCAAGCAAAACAACTTACTCCTTTTTAAAATGTTATATTTTGGTTAACAACAGTGAGCAACTTTTTTTTTTTTTTTAATTTAAACTCCAGAAGCAAAGGATACAGCAAATTAAATTCATACAGATTTCTTTCTGTTCACTATCTTACAGTTGTCAAGAAAGAACCCAAAGAAAATACACTTTCATTTTTTTCCACCGAAATGAAGATGCTAGAAGGGAAGGATGGGAAAGCCCTACCACTTGACAAGCTACTGTCCTGCAAGACAGGAAATATGCCATAGATATTGGGTCAAAGAATCTGGGGTACAGATAGAAGAAGCAACAGGCTAGTTTTTTAAATTGCCCTAGGAGAGCTGTGACTGCATGTCTGAGTAGCACTTGTGAACACTGTGGTTTTATTTCACCGCTTTTGTTCATGATGGGACTACTGTGCCTGCCTGCTACAATGCAGATGCATACTTGCAGGGCCCTTCCGTCACTTTGACTCAAGTCCTCCTCCTCCCAAAACAACCTTCTTTGAGGGATGGGAGAGAGAACACCTGCCCCCTTCATCTCCCCCCAAACACACAAAGGAGACAGGGGGAAGAAAAAAAAAAAAAAGATATCTTATTTTGTGTTACAAGACGAACAAAGGCCTTGACCAGCACCAAGTAGCCCCTCTCGGGCTCATGGTATCTTTACACTTTAGTACAGTCCTGCCTTCTTTCTGCTAACATGGCACATCAGAAGACAACTGTTCTGCTGTATAGAAGTGAAGATTGCAGTCTTATTTCTCAGAAGTGGCTGCATTAACCAAAGGCCAAACCAAATAGATAGCATAAGTCTGGACAGACAATTAAGGGAATTTCACAAGTCACTGAGCGACCAGAGGGCTGTGAATGTATAATCAACACTTTGCATGAACTAACCTGAAATGAATGCTCATGAGATGCTCCATGGCAATGAGAACAAGATAAAAACCTATAAATAAAAGCCATCCAATTTCAGAGTGATTCAGATCAGCTATTCCCCTGAATCCATAAGAGCCAATTATAACTGTTTATAGGGCATACTTAATGCAAAAATTCAGTTTGAGGACATCAATTTCACCCTTTCTCCTTGTCTGAGAAGTTTATCTCTAAAGCAAAGAGACATCGAGCAATTTAAAAGAGAATCCATTTCTGTCCTCAAAATTCTTAGTGACCTGGAAACAGAATTAGACATAGCCATATGCTTGCACACCGACATGCTTCTTCCTTGCCCAGAAGCTGGAACAGCAAAGTTCCAGCAGTTACCAGATAATCTTTGTTCAGAAACAGCACAGTTTCACGAAGCAAGTTAGACCCTTATACTACTCATAAAAATTATTCAGCAAGATGAGCTTTCTTTTAAAGAGGTAACTTGGAGATAGAGCTACCAGTCCGTACAGAAGGAAGTTACCATCAGTTTGTAACAGATTCTTTCAACCAGTTTCACTTAAAACTGAAAGAATCAAGTCCTCCTGCTGAAGTCAACATGGATCCATAAGAACAGCAAGTGTGGAAGGCTCACAGGACCAAAGCCTTCCTAAGGACTAAAACGGTGACTGTGCTGTTGACAAGACCTTAGCAGCTTAGGAAGGATCATAATCTGAAATGATACCAAAAGTTTTCATTAAGAAATGACAACTTTGTGACAGAGGAGGAACACACACAAGCTCAACAAAATTCTGACAGAAGGAAAGAGAAACAACCAACCCAAGCTATCTAACAAGAGGCCAAAAGGGCAGTCAAAACCCTAAAGTGTGGTTAGGAAGTTATAACAGGAAATGCAGAAGTACTCAAACAATAGCAGTTAAGGGCAGAATGTAATGAACATCATTTCCACTTTAGACTGCAAAAATGTCTGAGAAAGTAGAAGCAATTATGAGAACCAAAACCAGGGCAGGAAAAGAGTCACATGCTTACTTTAGCATAGGGCACCAAGGATTTACAAAGACCACTGGTACAGAATACACCTCCGTACTACGAGATTGAAGAAAGAGAACATAGATAAATATACTGAAAGCTGCATTCTCTGGATTTATCAGGCTCTGGAGGGAGTTGTTTATATATTTAAAAACTAAGTAGTGTTCACAAATCAGTACAGTTTCAATTTAATTTAATTGATTGGGAAACAGCCTGGCTGTTCCAAATGGAAAAGCCTTACAGAATACAACTGATTGTTCATATATATATTAAATATTTAACAAAGGAAGGGGTTATGCATCCAATTGGGAGAAAGAAGTAAGATGCGAAGAAAGACCTACCTATTCTCACAAGATGGCTTAAATGCAAGAAATGTGTGGGAAAAGGAATAGTGGAAAGGGTAAAGAAGTCAAAAGGGGGAAGCAACCTCTGAAGTAATGCAGCACATTAATATTTATAGCAGAGAAATATAAGCAAAATTAATCTGTGTTGCTAAATAAACATACCTTAGGAGAGACATGGGAATGAAAGAGGGGAGGGGAAAAAAAAAAAAAAAAAAAAGTGTTCTGACAGCTAAAATGCTGTCGGGGCAGGCAGGACCTGTCAAGTAACTGGTCTAGTTTCAGAAGAGGTTACCTAATGCAGCAAGAAATATTTTCAGAGTAGTTGGCTTTTTCATCCCCCCCATGACAGAAGCAACTGGGATTTCAACACTCCCCCCCCCCAACATCTGCAAACCAGACATAACACTAGTGTGACAACGCATGAGGTTTTTTAAGGAAAAAAGCTAACTGAGAACTAAGCATACAGAACGTGCAAGCAAGCTCACTGTTTTCATTCTCATCCTTAGTTATATTAGAAACAAGACACATAATCGGTAGGTAGCAGTTTAAGGGGTTAACGTGCAAGATTTTACAATACAGAAGTACTAAAACAACAGCCCGTCCCAAGTTTAAAGAGCATGGAAAGCAAGAAATCTTTAGCGCTGACTGCCTCACTTCCTGATTCAGGGCAGCAATGAGAACATCTGCTCATTCTGCACAGCTCACCCAGAGATTTGAAATCTGACCTTTCTGTATCTGTCTTGGGCTTGACACAGCCTCTTGAAGATTATGTGCAACATTCAAAAAAAGGAAAAAAAAAAAAAAAATCTTAGCTCTTCGCAAAGGAAGGACCACGTACTGGAGATACCCAGAGGGTACTGTCAGATGAAATCATCTTACAACAGCAGTAGCCCGAACAATGTCAGTTTGCTTCCACGCACTCTTCCCGCCTCTCTCCCACCACATACAATGAAAACAAAATTAAACCAGCCTGCTTTATTTAGACAGCTCCGCGCTACAGATGGGGCAGCAGCACCTTTACACAGGGGCTGAGCATCGGGGCTGGCTCTGCCCGGGACCCTGCGGGAACCACTCGGGCTGAGGTGCCCGAGAGCCCCTTCGGCAGCCTGAGGGCTGGGAGCGCTGAGCCCCACCGGCTTCCCCCCCACCTCCCCAACCCGGGCCTGCCGAGGGGCACCCAGGACCCCTGCCTCTCCCCTCGCTTGTCACCAGGCCACAGCGACGCGAGGGCCCCGCAGGACTGTCTGACCCCGTTTTCAGGGACCGCGGGCAGCGGCGGCCGCCCACCTCAGCGGCCCCGGCCCGCCCGCCGCTGCCCACACGGAGCTGTCAGGGCCCGGCGACCGGCGGGAAGGAGGGCGGGGGGGGGGGGTAAGGGAGCGATCTGGCGCGCGCATGCGCACCGCCGCGCGCCGGACCCTAACGGCCACCAACCGCCGCGCTCCCCTCAGCGCCGGGCGGGCGCCTGACGGTCGGACTCACCGAGGCGCAGGGGCTGGAGGTGGCGCTGGGGGTAGGCGAGCGCTGCACCGTGACCAGAGCCATCGAGGCGCGGCGGAGGCCCCCTCCGTCCGGCCGAGCGCGGGGGGGGCCTTACTCCATAGCGAGTACCGGCGGCGGGAGGGCGGGGAGGGAAGCGGAGGTGGCGCGGCGCCGGCCGCAGGGGGCAGCAGCTCCACACGCGCCAACGGCCTCTCGCCGACTGAGGCGCGCTGGGGCTGGGCCGGCCGGGCACAATAAGGCGCCAGGGCGCATGCGCCACCTGTCAGCGCGGCGCCGCCCCCGGGCCGCCGCGGCGGGTTAACCCCTGCCGCGCCGCCTGGCTCCCGAGGTACAGCCCGGCCCCTGCGAGGCCGGCTGGCAGCGCCCACGGTTCATGGGCCTGGCTTGGGGGGGGGGGGGGTCTCGTCATTCCCTCGACGGCCTCTCAGCCCGAGAGATGAGTTTTAGCTATGTGTGCCAGCTTGGCTGCGGCCACTCGGAATGTCCTTCCTGGCAGGGCGCTCTGGTGTGCGAAAGTGATGGGTTTTTTGGAATCCCATCCTGCTGGGAGCCGTAACAACGCGTATGGCACCGTACTCAGTGAGCCTTGGCCTTAATGCTCACGTACTGTAGCTTTTCCTTGGGTTAGGGGGCAATAGTAACTCCTTCTGCAATGAAAACAGCGTATAACACCTATTTATACATCAATGCGCAAGCCCAAACACATTAAAAAACTAGTCCTATATGTATACATGACATTTAAAGCGTTCAAACATCCCCAGAATGCAATACTGCTTGATGGTTTGGGTTCTGAGACAAAGGGCCAAATACTATTAAGCTTCGTTTGTTTTGCAGTTTCAGCCTGGTGCTACCAAATCCGTGGGAATTTTGACAAGGAGGTAATTAGGATCGAGAAATGTCTTGGGCATCTAATGACAACACTATGTACAGTAAACAGAAGCCAGTCTAAGTATTAAACAGAGCAAACTCTTCTTTGTCAAGAGTGTGTATTAACCCATTGATTCCTTTTGAGCACTTGGTCCATATTGCTTTCATCTGCCGCTCAGACTGACAGGACCGTACGAGACTCTTTTGCCCCTGTAGATCTAAGCACCAGAGGAGCCATGGGGCAGCTCTTCAGGCTATTCCCCAGGGCCCTGCAGGCAAAATAATTAGCAGGGAGGCTCTGGTAGCTGGGCGTTGCTGCAGTGAAGAAGTCGGGCTCACTAATGAGGCATTTTGCCTCCTCGTGGACAAGAGAGGAGGAAGGACAGGCTCCCTAAGCGGAACTAAAGTTGAGCCCACACAGCACACTGCACAGCAAGCCAGGGTCCTGAACGAGTCCAAAAGAGCCCCCAGTGGGATCCGAGCACATGGGGAGAATAAGCAAAACCCATAGGTAAACAAAGAGTCATTGTCCTGCGTTTTACAACCATCATGTTGTTATTTTGAATCACAATACTTATGGGAAGTGTGCTAGCAGCGCACTCTGATTTATGGCATAGAGGTCAAGAAAATGCCTTCCAGACCCCTTTAAAATTAGTATTCCCTAAGTTCTGCATATTCCACAGCCTCCCAATAAAACAGTATCTTTTTCTGAGCAGCCTCTTGTCCGGTCCCTCCCATTTATATATTAAATGCCTTATCTTCTCTGTGGGCAAATCTGCAATACACGTGGTTTTGGTGTATCTGTACAGTAGATACAGACTGGCAAAGACTATTCCAAATACAGACATCCTTTTGCCCTTATAGATAAAGCAAGCTGCAAGTTTGGGGAGAAAAA
This sequence comes from Harpia harpyja, assembly GCF_026419915.1. Lineage (NCBI taxonomy): Eukaryota > Metazoa > Chordata > Aves > Accipitriformes > Accipitridae > Harpia > Harpia harpyja. Next base: position 5,590,528 of record NC_068951.1, on the reverse strand, counting down.
GGACTGCTCTGTGCTTGTGAGTTGCACATGCCAGATTTTTTCACACTTTCAAATGACATAGCTAGACCAGTAAGGCTGTTAGGTGTGGCTACTGAAAAAAGCTCTAGCTGAAATTTCAGCAGAACTTCTTTCCTATCAATATTTACTACTTGTTCCAGCTATATAACTAAACTGCATAAAGTATATTTCTCAGACCATATTAGTCACCTTTTTATTTAGTTCGTACCCAGTTCAGGAAAGAACAGCAGTAAAACGTTAACTAAAACCGTCATGGATCAGCAATATAATGGAGCACATGGGAACCTTTCTGTTTTCAATAATTTTAAAGATTATTTAGGTTTGCTGCTATATTCATTGTAGATGCTTTTTGTTATATTTTACTCAAATATGGTATTTGTTCTCCTAACTACATTTTTCTGTCTTATTTTCTGTGAAACTGAAGAAGTGCTTTGTCTCCTGGCAAAGCATTTCTCTCTTTCAGGTAAAAATGATCCTGCATCACTTTGTAGTCCCTCGGAGAAGGTTTTGGGAACATAAAAAGCATGAACTGAAGTGCTTGGCTACATATTGGTTATACAAAGCATCGTGAAGCTTAGCAGAAAGAGAGATTCTTTGTGATTACCAACCACTGTGTTGAGGTGGTAGCCAGATACAAGGCCATGCTGCTGTAAACTTTTTGTCATGATTTTCAGTGGAGGCAGGAGTCACATTTGAGGATGGGAAAGTTTTTTCTTCTCTGGCATATGACAGGAATCTTAACGCTATTCACCTTTCTCTAAAGTATAATATCTAGGTTGGTTTGTTTCACGCAAATGGATTCCTGCAACTATAGGGCTGCTTCGAGGCATGTAGCTTCTGTTCAGATACACCTGCATTGATACAGAGGCTAGGTGGAAGACTGCAAGTTCCCAGAGTATTCTCGCAGTTCCCTCATCTGGGACTGGTGTTTCATTCTGGATTTTGAGCAACAGTCGTGCAGGGATTACTATCAAGAAATTATTATTTAAACCAGCTTCCAAAATAGACTTTTGTGTAATTTTCATATATCCTGTAGCTCTTCCGGGTATTTGAACAGCAAACACTTTTTGAAAACATTTACCCCACAAGTAAATAATGGAGTTGCTATCTACAGTTAGCTAAAGGTCCAACATATCAGTTATTCACTACAAAAATCACAGATTGCAATGGTTCTCTGAGCCATTAGAAAGGTATAATTTGCATGTGCAGTGTTTTTTAGCAGCAGAATTTAAATGTGGAGGAGGAAGCTATAAGGCAGATGTATTCTGATTGAAAAGAGCAATTAGAGGGCAGCCTGTGGTCACAGTATCATGGCTGGTATAAAAAAGAGACTGGAAGCCTGTGGCCTTATTCTCCTGTGCTGAAAGGACTGCGGTCAGCACCTGCAGCTTTAGCCCAATATATCATTTAAAGGATGTGAAGCTATACACGGGCCAGTTTTGTACGCATTTCCAAAACTGACTCTTTTCTTTAATACACTGCAAACATTTCTCTGGCTAACACAACTTATTATTACTACATGTCAGGGCTCTTATTGCATAGTCTTGGCATCGGCTGCAAAAGGCAACAGAGTGCTCCCAAAATGTATCTTACACAGAAAAACAAAAAAAGATAGAAGAGGCAATTCCAGCAAAACATCTGTGATGACATATTCAGCCCATTATTTTGTCAACAGTGCAAGTATTTGATGGCATAATAAAGGGATACACTTTGCTTAGCAAAAACATTAAGGGATAACGGCCAAGTTAAATAGGGTGCGATTAAAGGTTTGCTTAACCCACGGGATTCCACTTCCAGAAAAATAAAAATAGAGCCATTTTGATCCTTCCTTCCAAGTTCTCTTTGTATGCTCTTGTTTGGGGGTTAAAAAATCACTTTAAGAAAAGGGAGAGTATTTTTCTAATTTATGTTTCATACTGAAAAAGGTAAAGTTTTATAAGTTAATCATAATAGCAACAGAATTCTGAATTGCAAAGGGGAAAAATCAAGCCCACCTGGGAGAAGAGATAACAGGAGTTAATCACGTGCAAACTGCTTTGAGGAAAAAAGTGCACAATCCAGTTTAAAGCTTCATTTTAAATTATTCCTGTGCACTAATTTTCTGCTTCATTTTATTGACATAATTGATACTATACTTCAACACATCTTGGAAATATACTGCAATGAGCATATTTCCTTCTGATACATGTTTTTTCAAATGAATAGTGAAGAAATGATATTTTATTACAGCGTATTTTTCACATGAGAGTTGACTTATATGTGTTTTGTGGGGTTTTTGTGCTGTATTTTCTCTCTGCAAGCAAATACTGAATTCTAAAATCAAGTCAATATTGTAGTGTCTACGGCATATTACTACACTGGTAAGCTTGGTGTTCCAGTAGTATTGAGAGTGTCCAGAAGAAACATTTTTTCAGAGAGACACTTAGCATAGATGGCCAAAGGTATCTATAGAAGTTACAACCATACAAATTTTTCTGAAATATGTACAGGAGTACATAGAAGAAAATAAACATTGTCGGGTACAAACACCAGAAGTTTCTATGGTGTCCTACTTTCCAGAAGACAGTATGAAAATAAAATAAAAATTGGGGCTTTTGACTGTTCACTAAAGTACAATTGTTATTGTAATTTCTGAGCAAATTTCCTCCTTGTAAAAAACCCGTACACAACATGCACACTTTGTAACTTATATGGCAGGTCTTAGGAACAAAACTAAAACTTTTTTTTTAAGGGCAGCATAAATGTTATACTGGGTGTATGTTGTGGCTCTGGGTGCACGTCACTTAGAGCTATTTCCAGTTCCAGAGTTTTACAAATTAATAATTATTTACCTTGGTGTTGTGGTTGCTGTAATAAATAACAAGTGGACAGAGAATGAAATTTTTGATTCTGCAATTAAAACTCCAGAGTTCCTAGAGAACAAATGTGACTGACGGTAACTGTATCAGATTTTGGAAAAATTCTGTTATTTATATTAAACCTCATCAAGTTTTGTAACAAGGTCAGCTGTCCCATAAAATGGAGAGTAATACTTTGCTAGAGGGTAGGGTACCGTGCAGCTGTTCCAATGACATATACCATACATAAAGTCACAGTTCAGTTTTCCTGCAGGTAGGCAGTCCAAAGATCATGCTTCTTCCAGTGCAAAATACAAAGGAAAAACAGCATTAGATAAACCTTGTTTCCTGGCAGAAATTGCCATAAATTTCTCAGCTGGAAGTCCTACATAACACCAAGGAAATCACTGAACAGGCACCTGATTTACGTTAGTATAAATGAGTGCAGAATGGCTGTCATAGATGTTTTTGGCATTTCCCTTCTCCTTTCCCTGTGTTGCATATTACTCTTCAAGAATATAGGAGAAGTTATTAAAGGTGATTCATCAAATTCCTTTAGATTCAGGTTTAAAGGCAGTCTAAGAAAACGTCACTACAAACTCCCCCTTTACTAGTGCTGTACATGCCTTTCCTGCAAGGCTGCTTCAAAGCGACACAGTTCTTTACAAAAACGAGAGCCCGCAAATGTTTAAATTGAGTTTGTATTTAATTTCTTTTTATCTCGCAGATTCTCACATCTGGTTAATACAGTCCTCAGTTCAGCTGGTAATGGACTTGCGACAGTTCTGGAGTTCGTGAACCTTCAATCTGAAGGTAAACCTCCTGTCGCTGGGCACCTGTGGATTCTCTCTCTGACTATTTGTGCCCTTAATGTTGTCTGTTGCTATTCATAGTCTTTTTTATTTTATTTTATTTTCAGTCATGTGATGCAATGATCTAAGTTCAGTACAGAAGAGTCTGTTGGGCTGCCAAAGCCAAAAGACAACCTACAGCAATTCCGAGTCGTGGAAGAGACATAGCAACCTTTGGGATTATTGCTTAGCAACTGCAAATACACAGAGGAGTAAAACTCACAGCACAGCTCCACAGCAGGTCTGAGAAATCCCTAATTCACTTTAAGATTTTTAATGGTTGAGAACAGATGGGCATATATTAAACTCCTATTCATTTGCAAAGCCACTTTGAAAGCAGGACAAATGACATCTATTTTGATACCTGCTCCAAAGGTAAGAAAAACAGTTCTTCAAAGCTTCAGAAAGCAAAAGAGAAAGACTTTTTAAATTTTAATTGTATTGAAAAGAAGATCATGTATGAAAAGGGTATTGGGCTTTTTGTGATTGGTGAGACAAACATGCTCTATGAAGCACATTAGGGAAAGGCAAACCTATTTCTGATCGATAGAGTGTCAAAGAGGTTGAACTCTGTTTTTGAAAAGACTTTTGTAACTCAAACATCTCCAAAATATTTACTTAGACAAACTTTAGTCTTTCCTGACCCTATCCCACCCATCAAAATCCCCTAACAGAGTAACAATGAAACCATAAAAATCTTATTTATGAGCAGATTTGCGTTTTGTACAGAAAACAGAGGAATAATCTTTTGTACTGTTGTTTGTACTGTTACACACAAAATAATTACTTTTGTGTGTAATCCCTTCTGTACCTGCAGGGATTCCAGCAAGAATATTTCTCTCGCAGAAAAGGAGCCAGGAAAGTGGCATCCTACTAAATAATGAAAAGCTTATCTTGCCTTCAGCTTGGACAAAGGCTTACAGGAAACTTTATATCACATTTCAAATTTCCTGGGTGTTTCTAAAGCTTGTCTCTGTGCACCATACTTACCATTATTTGGACAATCAAGCCTCCACTTGGGAATGTCATAGGCCACAAGAGCTCTATATATTATGGGCCAAATTCTCAACTGATGTAAATCAGCACTGAAGTTTATGAGCCACTGGTGTCTTATACAAACTGGAGGTGTGTCCCTCTAATTCTCCACAAATTCCCAGTTTCAGGGTCTGATTCTAGCGTTCCTTTGCTGTTTATTTTAACAGTTATTTGCTGTTTGTATGTTCTTCCATACCCTCTTCTTCTTCTTTATCTGTCCTGCATTAAAGCAGTGGGCATAGTTCTCTATGCTCTGCTTCTGTTCATGGAGTTACGCGAATGCCATGGAATTGAGATAGAACAGTCACACTTAGTTTTTGTTTTGTTTTGCTTTGTTTTATTCAGAGACATAGAGGTACTTTATAAACATTTACTAATCCTCAAAATCATCCTAACAAATGGTTGAGAGCAGTGTAGAAAATATATTCATCATTATTCAGAATCAGCCACCTCATAAAGCAGCGTGCAGTTGTCACTTTAACATTGCACAGAAACTGCAAAGCGGTTTCATAAAGGATGTTAAAAAATAATATAAGTATTTGAGACTGCAAGAACAGTTTATTTTGGCACGACAAAACCAGCTGATTTGGAATGTGACCAGAACATTTGGTTAACACCCTGCTTTGAACCAGAAAGAGTCTGGTTTTACAGCTTATTGAAAGAAACTCACCTAAGCAAGGAACAATTTGACAGGGTTGACAGGTTTCTGTTTCTACCGTTATTAATCTGGACTCCTTTACAGCTCATGTCCTTCGGTGGCAAAACCAGCTACCATCTTAAAACCCTCTGCGTGGGTCAGGCAGGCAGCTTGATCCATAAATTCATCTCACTCCCCAGCAGGTAATCATCTTGAAAACAAATCATAAGACGATGCCAACAAGCCCATTGAGAAAACGTAGAAATTTAGTGCTGTGAAGCATCCTACCTATCCAAGCAGTATTTGGACTCAAACAATGATTATGAACCAGAAGGTCAACATATTAGTAATTACATTTGTGTGCCAGGAGGGCTGTAGATCACATTTATGCATTTCCTGGAAGGCTGAACTCTCTTCAGAACAGCTACAAATGCTTAAAAATGAAGAGCAAAACATATCAAAAGCAATGGTATTGCTATGGATACTGAAAGGCCTTAGCGAAAAGCACTTTTAAATGAGAGCTTGAAAAGGATAGTGTGGCAGCAAGTTCAGAGTGGAGTTTCATCTTTAATTTTGAAAGACGTTAGGCTCACTCTATTAATATCATCTTTCCCTTGCTGTTGTTTAACACTGAGCTGGGGTTTTTGCAGCATGCTGGTGATTTTTCATGCTTTGAATCAAGTAGTTAGACAACATTCTGCTCTGTCCTGTATGTGTAAATCCCATTACAAATGCAGACAGTTATGTGTGGAGACATACAGCAACAGTTTTCAAATTGTGCCTTGTGAGCAACTCAGTTTCTTCCTGACATTTCACAGAATGAACATTTTGAGAAGAAAACAGGAGAGTTTGGGAAATTGTAAAGGGAGGTATCTGCAACTCTCTGTAGGTCTGTCTTTTACAGAATAATCTACAAGATTAAGTGCTTGTGAACAGCTTAATTACAGAGTTCATGGTATAGAGTTTCCCTTTCTGTAGGAGCTCTGCTGACCCATACACCTGTGTCCCCGTTACCTTAACAAAATGTCCAGAGGAAAAAATAATTGCTAAAGTTGAAATACAGTAGTCTATGGGACAAGCCTCCTCACTGTTTTTCACAGCTACAGAAAAGATGAAGCAGAAGGCGGCATGTGGAGGAATCTTGCTCCTAGGCATCTGGTATTTTCCATTACTTGCTTCCTTTGTCTCATATCCACTGGATTTCCTGGAGGCATGGAATGAAGCCTAAACAGAAATAATGATACTAGGGGTAAGAGGAATCCACTGGTTAGAACTGGGGGACAAGACTTCCGAGCACTGTTCACCGCTTGGTTTCTGAGTGTCTAAGTGACCTGGAATTAATCACTTCTTTTCTGTGTCTCAGTTTCTTCTCCTGTAAGAAAGGAACACACTTATTTAGTTGCTCTGTCTCCACGGGCTGTTGTGATACATAATTAATCTTTATAAATCATTTACTGATCTTTGAAGTAAAGGGGCTGTGTTTTTTTAAGAGTACAAAGCAGCAGTAACAGAATAAAAAGGAACATAGAAAAAGAATATTAGTTAATTCCTAACAATAGACTTTCTTCCTGTGTGTCCTGGTTTCAGCTGGGATAGAGTTAACTGTCTTCCTAGTAGCTGGTACAGTATGTTTTGAGTTCAGTATGCAAAGAATGTTGATAACACTGATGTCTTCAGTTGTTGCTCAGTAGTGTTTAGACTAATGTCAAGGATTTTTCAGCTTCTCATGCCCAGCCAGCGAGAAAGCTGGAGGGGCACAAGAAGTTGGCACAGGACACAGCCAGGGCAGCTGACCCAAGCTGGCCAACGGGGTATTCTATACCATGGGACGTCCCATCCAGTATAGGAACGGGGAAGTGGGGGCAGGGAATCGCCGCTCGGGGACTGGCGGGGTGTCGGTCGGCGGGTGGTGAGCAATTGCACTGCGCATCATTTGTACATTCCAATCCTTTCATTATTGCTGTTGTCATTTTATTAGTGTTATCATTATCATTATTAGCTTCTTCTTTTCTGTTCTATTAAACCGTTCTTATCTCAACCCACGGGTTTTGCTTCTTTTCCCGATTTTCTTCCCCATCCCACTGGGTGGGGGGGAGTGAGTGAGCGGCTGCGTGGTGTTTAGTTGCTGGCTGGGGTTAAACCACGACACTGTGTCATCTGCTAGGACACTGCTGCATCTTTTGGCATTATATAACATGCTGCTTTTGTTCTGTGTCACAGTGATTGAAGTATGGCTGCTCAGCCAGAAGCAGCAGCCCAAACTGCAGGTCTGAAACATCCCAAACTTGGAGGTAAGAATTTGACTGCCACAGAAATGAAGAGAAACCAGGGGAATGATGAGCTGCCATGTCTTAGTAATTATGCTCTGTGGAAAGAGTGTTTTTATGAAAAAGTACAGCAGAGGTGTCTGAGTCTGCAGGAGACAAAGGTGAAGATGATTCGTGCACAAAAGGCAAAAGAAGAAAAGGTAAAGAAGAGGGAACTCTGTGACTGGCTGTCCAAAGAGTGGTTCAGTGAAGAGAAAGAGTCACTAGATACACGCATCTATTTGCTTGACAAACTCCTACCTACATTAATCCCAGGAATGGAAAAACTGTTAATGGAAGTGGAAAGAAAGAATGTGCTTGCACCAGGCAAAGAACCAACCAAATTTAATCCCATTTGTTTTCTTGGAGAATATCTGATGAGACATAATCCTCAGTATAGTATTTCTACAAAACCAAGCCCATACCTGAGAGGAATGAAGATGGTCACGGAGGAGCTAAAAACTGAGATGCCAGGTACAACATCAGAGAGGTGAGAGAGTTGAAAGTGTGGCTGGTCACAAGACCAGAGCTGGTGTCTTGGTCTGTGTTTTACAAAAGGAATGGTGTGACTGCAGCCTGGCTGGCGAAGTGTCAAACAAAATGAACCTTGTGGAGTACAGTGCCAGAGATGGTAGTTGTCTCTCATAAAAACTTGAGAAGCAAGACAAATGCCAGACCATGTCACACAAAATGAAACACTAGTTATTCCTGTTTAAGGCATATTCTGCCCTTCACAAGTATATAATTCCTCTTGAGACTCTATCTTAATTACATATGTGAAATGCAAACTGCTTTCAAACCGGTTTAGGTTGGTGACAGCAGTTCTTTAGGACAGCTGTTAGTATCAAAGGTCTATGGACTCTTCAGATAATTTCTTCTATATTCTTCCAAACTTAATAAAAATAAACCTTTTTTTCCTCCTTCAGGATGGTTTCTCTGTAGAAACTTCTTCTCCTAGAATTTTTACTTAGGCTTTCCGTTCAGATTCTTTTTTCCCTTTAAAGAAGAAACTGTTTTGTATTTTATTATGTTGCTTATTTCTGGGGTGTATTTCAGTGTAATATTACGCTTTGCCTACCTTTGTGTAGGCAAGTGTAGGCACTTTGTGTAGTGCTTTAGTGTAATATTTATTGAATATTGGAAGGGGGTTCCATGACATCTTACAATATGCTAAGGTTGGAATGTGAGTCCATTAGGTGAACAATAATGCTTTCATTTTCATTGCTCTATTCAGAAAAATATAGAAGTGAACATTTGTGTCTATAGATGGCCCAGAGGTGATTGTGAATGATGTCAAAATTACTCATTCACTACTAGATCACTTTATACTATATCTGTGTTTGTAGAATAATGACTTCTATTTGAATGGCTGTCTCTTCTATTTGCATAAATAGTACATACAGCTTGAAAATTGGTTTCAGGGTTTCAGTGTCAGGAATTAGGGAAGTAAAATGTTGACATGTCTTATGCATAAACTCTAAATGAAGATAATTGAAGTTCCCGGTACTATAATGAATAAAAGAATGTGTTAAATCTCTCTCTACTGCTCTGAGTTTCTCTACATTTCTACTCCACATACTGTTACAGTTCAAAGGAACATGCTTTGTGTGAATACAACTAAAGCAGTGTGATAAGTGAATTTCATACAGTCACTTAACTTCCTTTTTCCCCACAGATAAAAGAAATTATAACTGACTGATCGTGGTCAGTGTGTAAGAGCTCAGCTTTTTGGTTTTTCTTCATAAGCAGACATACAGTAGTACAACCAGAGCTGGTAAAAGATTTTCAATTTTATTTTTTATTTTTTAAACGCCAGTCCACTGAAACAAATGATCTGGGGAAACATCTTCTTTTTCAGTGAGCTTTCACTCAAGCACACACTGTTCTGGGGGAATGTTTAGGATGCCAGCCTTGCCACACCTTTGTTTTGGGGACTGTTTCACCATTCATATTGCTTCACAGAAGGACACCTGGATGCAGGAAGCTCAGAACCATGTATCATTTTTATTTTGCAAAAGAAATTGAATTAAAATACATAAAATTTCCTGGGGTTTTGGGTTGGGTTTTTCGTTTGGTTTTGGGTTTGGGTTTTTTTTCCTGCTAAAATACTCTTAGCTTTCATTATGAATCAGAGCTTATTTCTGGAGAGGTCAGATTTGCCTGTAGAATGCAAAGTGTTGGCTACCAGTGACTTGTTATCTTGGCCTTGGTTGTTAAGTAAGTCCATGTTTACATTTGGAGACAGGTTCTCAATTTGTAGCTATGAGACCTGATGCAAAGGAAGTGACTATCAAGACTTGTAGAAATCAATCTCTCTGTAGACAGCTCTGCCACGGGGGTTTATGTAGCCATAGCTGTAGCAGGTTTTGCATATCCGCTGGTAGTAGTATCATGGGATTTGCATTCAGAGCAGCTCAGGATTTACATATTTGTGATGGCTGTATTGTGGGATTTGCATAGGATTCTTAAACCACAGCAGCACAGAGGATTTTACCGACACCGTGTAGCACTGAGGCTCCTAATGTCAGTCACTGGCTTTCTAAACAGGAAAAAAATGTTACAAGAGAGATGCCAGTCTGTGCTCAAAATCTCTCATATAAGCACCAGAAAGATGAGGAGTGGAATTCTGGCCCCAATGAATCTCCCAGGAGCCTTGACCTTACCTTCAGGAAAGGCAGGATTTCACCACAGGTTCTTACCTAAAGCTTACCAGTCCTCAGAGAGCTCTCTCAGGCTTCCTCCGGTCTCTCCTTAACTGCCACCTGACCGGGAGTCAAGGCATGCAGGAGAACAGATGGGAGAAATTCCTCATCCAAATGGACTGATACCTGAAACAGAGACTTTATTTGTCCAGGAATGATAGTCCTTCCATCTGAGTCACCCATCCTTGTGTGGGAGTTAGGCGGCTGTCTTCCTGAAGAAACATGTTTCATTCTGCAGGGACAAGTCACCCTCCCTGCCATCTCATCTTTTCTGGAAATGTCTAATACTGAAATGATCTCACTTTGAAACGGGTGCCCAGCGCTGCTATAGCCTGTTTTGCTGTTATTGTCTAGGGAGGAAGCATTTTGTCCTGCTCCAGGGACACCAGGCAGAGGATGCAGCTGCCTGGTGTTTTAGGATCCTGGAAATAAATGCAAAACTGGAGCACAGTGCAGGTGCAGCACGCACTGTAACTTGTGCTGGGCACTGCCCAAATTAATCACCAGAGGCAACTCCTAGTATGGCCTTAGCTCTGCTTTCAGCTTGCAGAGCACTCCTGAGGAGGACCTGCAGCTAGAAATGGTCTGGTTTTCTCTTTCCATCTGTAGCATACATTGGAGAAAAATCTGTTAGTCCGTTTAGCTTGGTACCTGCTACATACCTGCTCTTTGCTGTGTCTGCGAAGGAGTCAGAAGATAGGAAATTGTTTTACCCTTCCCCTGCTATCAAAGTGCCGGTGGCTGAACTGCCTCAGCAAGCACTTGTGCAAGGCCCATGACTGATTAAGGAACCCGGTTATTCATTAAAAAACTTCTGTGGTAAGTAAGTGGCCATGAAGAACAAGTACCTAGTGATAAAACTGACTGTGATCAAAATGTATTGGTGTAACGTGTTGAACAGGCCTTTCTATTCATTAAAGACAGTTATCATTGTTTTATAATGTCTAGGATGACCCCATAGCAACAGAAGAGAGCAGGGACAGGATGACCCCATCTTCACAATGATGTGTGAAACGGGGAACAAGTGAGCAGAAATCATCAGTTAAAATATAGTTTCTGGACTAGTGTGTTCTCAGGTACAAAAGAGGAGCAATACAAAAGAGGGTGTAAGGGAGAGCCGCAGAGGTGAGCAGGGCAGCTGTCTCAATGCAGACAATTCCAGCAGCCCCCGTGAGCAGGAACTGTGCTCCCCATATGAACTGATCCTTTGGCTCTAAGTGTTTTGAACTTCCTAAGGGCTTTTTTTTTTTCTGTTTCATAAATGAACAAAGTCAAAACCAAAGCAGATGAGTTCTACAGGATCAATCTGATTCAGTTCTTTTGTTGTGCAAAATGGAGGATTGGGAAAAACATGGCTGGGTGATTAGAGAAACAAAGAAAACAGAAGGAAGAAGAAAGGGAGGTACTTTTAGTCCAAGCTTGCAAACGCCATGTGTTCAAAATGACGGAGAGGTTGGTCTATTATCCCTGTCCTGAGGCAGTAAGGACTTTATTGTGTGAGACTGCTTAAGAAATTTCATTGAACATTGTTCTTTGCCAGTGAAGTGCTTATGTGAAATGGTACTTAGGCTTTGAGACAAATGCATAGTGGTGCAATTTTGTTGGTAAATCAAGTGTAGCAAAATTAGGCAACTCTCTTCCTGCTAAAATTGAAAGGAAATTGAAGGACATCTACACAATAAATGATTAATACTACTATAAACGTGAAGGTAAAATTTATCACTGTTGAAACTACACAGACTAGGAGAGATGTACAGATGATTTTCCCTTAAATGTCTACCGCGTACTCTACAAGAGGCTCTGTCCACATGCACGTATCTGACACTCAGAGGTTATTTCTTCAGATTCATAGTTACACTAGATTTCAGGAGATGATACATGTCAGAATATAAATACTCTCACCTCCTTGGAGCTGCCTTCTGAAAAGCAGATCACTAGTATCTAGTCCAGTAGTCACACTAATAATTTTGTGCCTCAAACATCAAGTATTTCTTTGGAAAAAAATCTGCTTGTACTAGAAGGACAAGAATTTCAGTAAGAAGTTATTTCCTTTCCTTTTGTTCTTCAGGGTAGGCTTAATCTATTATATATCTTAAACATGTTTATGATGGTATCTTTCTAAACCATATTCCCATGTCCTGCAGGCTGGCCAGGATGAAGGTGGAGGCAAAGAACAAACGTAAGGACAGGGAGCAGGTGGACAATATGAAGTCTCAGATGAAAGAGATGAGAAAGGAGGTGCTGGCAATTCAGTTCAAAGAGTGGACGGTGGATGTCAGTGGCAGAATACCGGTTGCACTGGTAACTAGGCAAGATCCTTGTTAACACACTGCTATGCTTGTTCCAGATAGGAGGAAAAGGAAGATTATGGTAGTGTCATCTGCCCTGGCATGGCAGCGTGGAGCACAAGGATGGGTAATGGCTCTGACGTCCCTTAGGGTCAGGGTGCAGGTCGCTGCCTACCACTTAGCCTCACCAAGCCCTGACTCCCCACGAGCACGTGGAAGGATTGCAATGCGTTCTTCACAGAGGTCCTGGGAAGCTAAATGCCCCGTAAGGTACTCAGATACTCCTGAGGTTGTTGGATATGTACCTCATCACTGGATGTCCTTCTCTGCAGCTGATTATCCCTCAGAATCCCCTTAAAAAGGTCTGGGGCAGCCACCCTTGCTCTCCTGTGGCCTCCATTAAATCTTCTTTCTACCCCTGGGACTCATACAAATTGATACTGCAGCTCATAAAAGATGAGATTTGCAGTAATTGTCATACATCTCTTGGCACAAGCATCTTTCTTACAAGTCACACAAGGCCCCTAGGAAATTGGCCTGTGGTTACACACAGCACAACATAGACAAGGTCCGCATTTAACAGGGCTCACCTATGTGTGGTAAGAAGCATGGCTGGCCCGTACAACTGATTATTCTGGGTGATTTATTTTAGTAATTGCCTACCGTTGTCTGCATGAAACAGGCCTTTGACTATTATTACCTTGATTTGTAGGTTCAGAGTGCCCTGAGGTCTTTTCCAGATGTCATTGCTTCTGCTCCCATAGATGTGAGAAAAGGTAAGTTTTCGATGTGTCTCCTTTAGTTTTATTTCTGTGGTCTGAATTCTGATGCAAACTGTGAAAAAACAGCAAATGGATTTGATAATAGAGAAAGACTCTCTAAGGGTAGTTACACCAGCTAGGATATGCACCACAAATCTTCAGACAGATTGGAAAGAGACTGAACCACCATGTGGTTCATTAATATGATCTTGAAAAGAATGGAAAGAAGTTTAAAAAATCTTTCAGAGATAAAAAGATCAGATGCAGGCGCTTTCCACTTACATCCTGCACTAGCCAGACATTGCCATGTGCTTATCACTGTTTTTAAGAATCAGTGTAACAACAACCTCCTCCTTCACCTGCCCTATCAGATGGTGTTCATCTCATGGGAGGTCTTGGAAACCCCATGGGCAGCTTGGCGTACTGGGAGGTGTGGAGGAAAGGTAGGATCAACAAAATTAAAGTCTGACAGTGTTGTTATTTCTTATAGTTTCAGGGGAAATGCTGAAGCTTACCCTGCACTCCAACAAATAGCCCATCTTGTCTAGCTGTTCCCTTTGCCAGTCCCTGGCATGCCAGTGACACATAGCACAAGGGCCTCCCTCTGTACCAGAGCAATCAGCACAGACAGATTTACATAATTCCTGTCCACTTTATATAGCTTACACTTCACCTCCTCGAATAATGATAATTGACTAGATAGAGCCAGGAACATTGAAGTGGCAACATACAGCCTGCTGCCAGCCCTTTACATCAAGAGCCTGTAATAATCATCAATAATAACGAATCTGCCTTTGCTGGAGGATGGGATGATAAGCAGGGAACCTCGAGAGTGCATTTCTGCTTGCTGCTGGAGTCACCTCTGTCTAGAGCTTGCCCTTGCTCAGCCCTTTCTGTATTACAGAATTGTTCCTCTGAGTAATCATCCTATATTGGTAGTACGCTGTGAGAATGCCAAACGCAGCCCTTGTGCTCCTGCTGTGGTGGCTGTGGTTCTCGAGTGTGAACAGATGCTGGGACGTGAGATTGAGAAGAAAGTTTCTGTCCAGATCCTTGCTCTCCAGATGCTGGAGGTGCTTTATGTCATAGTTCACTAATAGTGTGGCTCCATTTCTTAATTTATTTCATTTAATAGCATCCAATATACACTAACAGAACATTAAGCTTTGTTTTATAGTTTAATAAAGATAATGTACAGTTTAGGAATGTCTTAACCAGCAAGAGAGAAATGCATTCTATGGTGAATTTTCTCATTAATCCTGATATATTGTAGAAGAAAGAACAGAAAAATAATCCCAACAGAAATAGTATGTCTGTGCTCAAAGACCTCATTCAGAAATCTATGTAGACATTTGACATATCTTCTCAGTTTCATTATAGCAGCCCAGAAGCTGACCAAAAGATAGTTTTGAATATTGTCATCAGTAAAAATATTCCCACAGATCTTCCCGGGAAAATTACTATGATTTTCAGATTCCACTCTTGCAAAGCAGAATCCATGTCCCCAGAATTTTAAGGCAGTTTTATCTGCTTGTTAAATAAAAAATAATTTCTTCCCTCACATAATCAGCTGTAAGTACTGTTAAAGTCATTGCAATTTGCACCAACATATGTCAAGAATAAATATGACCATACAGTTCTGAATAGGTAAGTGCAGATTCTCAGCAAGAGAAATATGTAAGAATCAGATTTAGGTAGCCTCTATACAGTCAGATGCTTCAGCTACTGTGTAGGATAACCTCAAATAAATGTAATCCAGCATGAGAAGAAAGTTAATGTAACATACAGTGTGCAAAAAAATGTGTACAATATGCTAAACCACAACTGTTTGCTTTCTAAACCAATATCCCTTCATTTTTTACTAGCAATCTGTGACAGGAAGCTGGAAATCGTAGAGACACTGGAAAAAAAAGTAAACATAGATGAATTCACAGAGGTGAGAAATTAAATAAGAGCATCCGATTCAGAATATGATGTTTATCACAAACTAGTAGCATTTCCCTGGGGATGGCTAAGATGAGTAAGTGAAGGGCTTCACTTCTCCAGCATCCCATGTAACTGGTTGTATCAGGACATTTCATGGTCCATCCCCATATCCATCCTCTGCTATCACAACGCTTCCATTCTGGCCAGCAAGGGGGAAGTATTTTGTTTTCCTCAGAGCCACAGCCTGTGCTGCTCTCTGAGAAGTTACCCTCGAAGCAGTGGTTTTTAGGACATCCCTCTCAGTCCCTTTCTAGAATGCCAAAGCCCTGAATCACTTATGAATTCAGATTTTGCATTGGCTGCTCAAGGGAGGTTTGGTGTCCCAATACAACCTGAGGTAATTAGTACTGTCCCCAAAGTATTGTTATTTGTGATTAAGTTCTATTAACCACATTAAAACCCAACAAGTGATGAACTGGGATGAGAAGCTCTACCATTTTTGCCCTGAACCATTACTGGCCCGAGCCATTACCAAACTGCAACAAGTGTCATAAATGTGTGAGAAGCATAACCAGGCTGAAAAATACACAGTTTTAAAGTCAAAAGCTGTTATTGAGAAACATCAGAAGTGTGTTTTTAACTCACCAAAGTCAATAAATGTAGTTGGAAGTTTCACTCCATTACTCTACTCTTCATCAATTTGAAAACAACCCAATCTGTTCAAACTATATTTACTGAAAAACTCTCCAGGCCAAGAGTTTGCCAGCCATTTCTACCTACGACAGAGCTAAATTTTATGGCTGGGTAATTAAACCTGTGAAAAGGGATGTTTAGAATAGAAATAATGACAGACCCTCAATTGCAGCAGTGCTAGTGGGTGCTGTTACAATAATTAAAAACAGAGTATAAAGCAGCTGTGCAGAGACTAATTTCAAGCAACCATGTGTGATTTTTGTGCCTTCTTCACTCTCAGGAGACTCACATGTTTGGTATTTTGCACAGAGATGCATTTTTATGATAACTTGTTGAAGGGTTTTTTAAGCATGAAATGAGGTATTTTTAAATTTAACCTCTGAAAAACTGCATTTAATTAAGAAAACTGTTGTGGATAATGGGAGCCCAGAGAGTTGCTTTTGTCACTGCAACGAAGCATCAATCCATAACCCCTATGGTACATGTACAAGCACCGAATGAATTCATGCTCCATTAGCATTAGAAAAATGTTTTAAAATATATTTTGTGTACTCTTTATTTTAACTCAGTTAAAGATATTACAACAGAGCTCAGAAGTACAAAAGACATGGACTGTCAAGCTATCTGATTTACCAGCCAGTGCAACGTTGTTCTCAGAATATATTCTCTGATGCTTTTTCCAGCCCGCTTTTAATTGAATCAAATGATGAAGCTTTCATCACTTCCCTTGGGAAACTGCTCCATAATCACAGGCCTCGCTCTCAGGACAGGGCTGCTTCTAATCCTCAGCTACAATTTACCTTTGTTCATCAGTTTGCATCATCCACCAAAATCAGAAAGAGAGATGATCTTTCTCCACACTGGTCTAGGCCCTTTCACATGTGGAAAGCATTGCTTTTTAATGGACCTTAAAATTAAATGGCGCTTTTTTTCCCCTTGAATTCAGTACAGCTTTGGGTTACTTAAAGGCTGCTAGAAACTCAGTAGAGAGACCTCACACGTTGTTGTTGGGGTTTGGGGTTTTTTTTCGGACATGCAAAAGAGTGGCTGTTGTATTTTTACATCCTTCGTGACAAGCTCGTGGGGTCTTTTATATTAAAAGCATTTAAATCCCAGGGACCAGTCCTTAATAGTTTATTTCACTGGCTTTGTACTCTAACATGCAGACGCCCCAGCAGTCTTGACAGAAAGGTGTTTACACCAAGGGAAATACTCACATTGCCTTCATAGGGTCAGAATCAGGCTTTAAAGGTGAGATTATTTTCCATGACTGCATGTGGCTTACTCGATTTCTGTTGAGATCAGTAGGAACAAAAAGCAAAGATCCATTGTTGTTGATGACAATGTGTTCACAAACTACAGTGAGGTCTCACACCGGATAGCAAGAAGGACGTGTGCCAGCTTTCTTCTGATGGGTGTCAAAATCTCTTGGTTAATAATAAATAAATGTGTGCTTATTATGTGTACAGTACTTTACACAGTAGAGTGCTTTACACACATCAGCTAAGAAAAGCTTATGACTGTGATAGTTCCTCCTGCACACAGAGCTGAACATAAGCTTCTAAAAAATTTTCTGTGAAGCTGTTAGACAGCAGTATTAATACACAAGCCTTTGGATGTGTCATCAAGATGACATACAAAATAACAAGCTGCTTGTCCAACTTGCCTCCTCCCAACTGCTGTCATCTTTAAGGTTCATCTGTCACAGGGCTCCAGGTAATAGCTCTGAAAAGCTAGTAGATACATGTAGCCCCAGATCTGCCACCTTCTCTCCAACCCACCTACAGCCTCTCTTTTTATGCTGAAATGCAGAAAACCCACACATTGCGTTAGGAGTTCGTCTTTCCCACCAGCCACCCCTCAGGCCATTGGCTGCTGCTTTTCTGCTCTTCCTCTCTTCTCCACTTGTCCCATATATTTGGAAATTATGCAATATAGACATGAATAATAATAACATATATTAATATTTCAGTTTGTTAATGCCTGTGCGGCATTTCAACAAGTCCAAGACGTTCTAGCACTTATGTCAGGTATCCATACTCTAAAAATGGGATAATGGGAAACATTCTGTGTTTTGGAAATTCTTCCTTTTAACTGTATGGGCTCCCTGTTACTGTGGCTGGCTCCAGAAACCTGCTATAATAATTCGGCACAGGCTTTGGGATTGTGGTTTGTTCTGATGGCCATTATTATTTATGTCATGCACACCACATTTTTAGAACCATATTGCTTTTGCTCATAAAAACCACATGGCTATAAATCCAAAGTGTTAAAGTGTCTCCAAGGCTAGAACTTAAAATAAATCTCGAGTCAGTAGTATTCCCAGTGTCAGGGGACTTAGGTGACAGCAGGCTCATTTTCAAAAGGCTCTTTCCTTTTTTTATTGTATCCAGGCTGGTTCTCTAAACACTGAAATTGTGGGCAATGGTCATTTTGTGGCATTAGAGAGTTGAGTGACTGTCAGTTCTGCAAAAAATAATGGCTCAAAATGCCTCATTGGGAGTAAAGTCAGGAATACTAAATGCTACAGAAAACCATGGAGGACTTATATCCTCCCTGAGATAGCCTAGCTTAAGCAATGACATTTCATAGGAGGGATTCTGATCCAGCATCTGTGAACCACTGAACACGATAAGTGACCTCTGGGCCAGGAAAGGAACTGTTCAACATGTGTTTGTGCAGTGCCTAGCGCAGCGGTGTCCCAGGCTTATTTGGAGAATATTGCTGCTTCTGAAAGAAAGAACAAAGTAGGCAGCGTAGCGTCCATGCACCAAGTCTGCATTATGTTAGCAGATTCAACTACAAATTCCTATCTATTTCATTGCATGCAACAGGTTTTTAGGAGCTCAAATAAAGGTGAAAATACTTGAAGAAAGCTAACCATTTACACTGCTGCTTTCTCTCCATAGTATGTCCATTCCTACACTGAACATTTTTCAAATGACATGTTCCAAGAAATCCTGAAGCATCTCGGTCGGTGTGCTGATGACTTCCAAGAAGCAATAAGACATGATACGTGGAGGCAAATGTTTGCTGATCTCTTCCTAGACTGTGATTATGGAAAGGTAGGCAAAGCAGCTCTCAACCTAATTTCAATATGGTGATGCTTCCAGTTTGGTATTTCTCTGGGTCACTGCTTTCTTTTTATTCTTCATGACTCTAGATACTATATTTGTGCTTACTCGGCATTATTTTAGAGAAAAATAAGTAAGTAAGTGCTGCATTGTCTTCAAATTCATAGCTCTTAGACACAGATATAGCCAATAGCCTATGAGCTGATAGCTAATTAGTAATGGAATGACCT
The DNA here is from genome assembly GCF_026419915.1 of Harpia harpyja. Lineage (NCBI taxonomy): Eukaryota > Metazoa > Chordata > Aves > Accipitriformes > Accipitridae > Harpia > Harpia harpyja. The sequence continues at coordinate 5,571,170 of NC_068951.1, read as the reverse complement.
AACCTGATGGCTTGGGGCTGAAGTTTGATGATTCTGGAGAAGAAATTAGCTACGCTCTTTAGTACTTCTGGTCATTACCTGTTCCCACAGCACGTTCAGAATGTTTGGGTCCTAATTTGTCTATTCAGCTGTATTTCAGCAAAGATAACCTGATATAGATTGACCTTAATAAATGTGCACAATACTAATATAATGCATTAATTATGTTGCATTAATTTATACACCTTTAGGGCTTCTATCAATAAATCTCATAGTTTAAATTTAAAATGCAAAATAATCTATCTTTACAACCTCTCTGAGAAAAGTACTGTGAACTTCAGCCACAGTTTATGGACAGGAAATTAAAATACAGTAAGTCAGTTACAGAGCTGGAAATGGAACTCAAAAGCCATAATTTGGTTTTCAGCAGCTCTAAACTCTATCTGTCATCCTCTGAATACACCTGCATGCCCTTTAAAAAAAAAAAAAAAAAGCTAGACTTATCAGAAAACCAGTAAGTTGCAGGAGCTGAAGAATCAATGGCATAAGCTATTGCTAAAAACTTGGGCTTCATCCAAAAAGTATGGTACTTGTTATGAGTACCTCAGATAGCCAGTTGCTGGCTACTACACAGCAAATGGTTGCCATAATCTTACAGTTTTCTCCCCTACATAAATTATATATTCCATCCAGCACTCCTCTAGTGATGTTTACAGCATGCCTACCCAGAATGAACTGTGCTCTACAATGTCATGCTAATAATGTCATTACCTCTAAGAGAATGGAATTACAGAGCACGTTTCAACACCAATGGTGTGTTTGAGAGAATAGCAGGCAAGCTGCTGTTTCAGGGATGAGGAAAGAAATGTGTCTACTTCTTAGCTAGAAGACATTTCATTTTCCTATTCCTCTGTCAAGAAGAGCTATGATGGATCTTCCTGGGTAGAGTAATATATAAAGCCGAGTCCTATCTTTGCCATGCATTTTGAAAGGATCCCTTCTTTCCCTTTCATGTTTTTTAATGTGACTTTCTTCCTATTATTTCTGTGGCAGTAATCACCATCTCCATGCTACTAATCCCAGTGGAATCTCAGAGGCAAAGAGCCAAAAATACTAGCACAACATAACAAGAGTGAGCAGCTATCAGCACAGAAGCCATCGCTGCCCAGAAAAAAATGATCAGAGCACAAACATGGTTGCTGTATCTAGCCTCTGAGGTAGCCTTGCTCTGCAAATTGAGTTCACTAAACTGTAGTGTGGACCATGCAGTTCTTTTAAACCTGACCTGGTTTCTTTTGTATAGCTCTAATAAGTCCTGCCGTACTGTACCCACAGGGAAGATAAAAGATGCAAACTAACCCAAGGAATTCTACCACTTGAATGGGATCCATTACCTGTAGTACTCATTCTGCAAAGCACAGCAAAGCAGTTGTTTCAGTTCCTAATTTACATTTGTTTGGTAGCAGGCAGTTATTCCAGTCTGCATGGTGAGTGTGGCTGGCTGCCTCAGTGAGTTGCAATTAGGGCCAGGGAGCTGAGAAAGCAGTGTTTAAATTACAGTCAAATTAGAAGGTATCCACATGATCATTATTATGATTTCAAATGCATGCATCCAGAAGGATGGCAGCTCAGCAAGAACAGCCTGGACTATACAGTGAAGCAGAAACTTTCCAAGACAATACCAGAACACAGTTGAATTACTGCTCTAATGCCCAGAAAGAGCTATTGCTCTGTGAATTTTAAGCTTATCGTCTCTCCGTGTTCACATGTATCAAGTGTAGTTTCTTTTATACATTATAACAGAATCTGCATTAATTTTCAGGGATGTTTTAAGCTTGGGATCTTTAAACGTAACTGAATTTAGTCAGAGTTTTCAAACTAATGACGTTTGAGACACTTCTGATTACCTTCCTTGCAGTACAGCAACAACAAAGTCTGCTTTCTCATGACCTTTTCTGAGTGTCTGTTCTGCCCATCTTGCTCGCTAACAAGCATACTGTGGTGTTCAAGGTACACACGTCACATTTCCAGAAAAACAATCAAGCAGTTAAACACTGACCTATCACCGATTAAATGGCAAGTCTGGTTTAGTCTGTGTTGTTAAAGGAATTACTCATAGATCACGGAACATTGCTGAAAACAACTCAGAATCATCACCTGCCAATATCGAGGTGACAAGAAAATTAGGCCAACATGTTTCAACTCTCTAGCCACTAAAGCTGGCACTGGTTAAAAGTGGAGACAAGTTTTGGGCGGTTGTACAAACACAGATGGTCTGCTGTTATTTCTAGTGGATGCCGTACCTGTCCTGCCGACAAGACTCAGTACAAAGGGCTGATGGGCAGGAATCTTTCATCAGCCTCCCCAGTCGCACACAAAGTACAAAGAAACATGACCTTTGCTAGTAAATTTAGGAACGCCGAAAGGTAGCATAACTGGGGGTAGAACCGTGGAATTGGTTGTCCTGTTGTAATGCTCCTCTCTTCTACACATAGCTTTACTGTGACATGTTCCTCCCAAGGTAAGTTGTAAGGAAAAGTGTCCTGAAATAACAGGAACCTCTGGTAGAATGGCAAATCTGTATAAATTGGAAATGTTTAAAAAAAAGGTGGAAAATATACCCCTAATTCATATTCGGTAATTTCTGAAAAGGAATTTACTATATTTAGCAATATATAAAAATAAAATTATTTCATCTAAATCACAAAAAAACCTCTTCTAGAATCTGAGTTATCTAAATCCTCCAAGTATATTATTTTAACATGACAAAAAAGTATCTGAATCCCAAACCAACATTTTTATTTTCTTTTCAATAATACTTTATTGTTTTCTTTTTAATAGTACTTCATTCATTGATTTACCTTTTTAATAAAACAAAGCCTTGCATTACTGCTGCCAGCTTCAAGGCAACCAGCAGATGATTGTGACGAGTAACAGCTGAGGAAATTTAAAGGGAAAATTAAGTGTGTGTAATGGAAATACTGAATGGAGAATCCAAATATTCCATGGAGATCTGGTAACGTCTTCAAAAACATGTTCTGTGTTTGCGTATCTACTAAATGGATGCAGAATCCGATCTGATATATTCATCTGAAAAACAAACAGCATAAAGAAATGTTTGCATGGGAACATGCAAGATATTTGTATGTGAAAGTCAAGAAGATTAAGGTACTGGGAATCAGGCCCTGCATCTTGTAAATTTAGGGACAGACTTATGTGATGACATTTGTTGTTCCAAACCCACACATGGCTGAAATTCAGCTGTAATTTCCAGCATTTTTTTACCAGCAGGAATTAAGATACAGGAGTCTGAAACACTAAAACTGGACTGGACAACAAGTTACAGTTCAGTTCTTATCCTTTGTCAGAATTTGCAACAACTTTCAATTCCCTTTACAGTAAAAGTGTTGCAGTAACAGAAAATGTGATTTATTCACTTAGTTTTCAGTATTAGCTTCCTTGGGAAGCACTTCTCCACTAAATGATGGGTATCTCTCAGCTGTTTTCAAGTCCTCTGTTCCTAAACATTGATGCTATTAATGATGGTTTTAGATTATAAACAACGCAGTCATCTTGAGCTCATTTCCAGAAAAGAGCAGCAAACTTCTTCCTTTAGTTCTTCAGCCTAAGGGCAGGAAAAGTTCACAAAGAATTAAAAGCTCAGTGAATTTTACATTTTGCAGTCTTTAAGAGCAAAATGTGAAAAGGAAATCAATAATTCAGTTGGAAAGCTACTTGTTACAAATAATGAACTCAAGTAAATCTGTTTTCTAATTAACTACTGTCTTTCCCTAATGGGAGGGAGATTACAAAGGTGGTAGGACTTAAATAATGACAACAGGAATTCACCATAAAATGGAAATCTTGCAATCGTTTAGGTTTGCTTTACTTTTTAAATTCACAATTTCCTGATTGGAAATGAGCCATTTCATTGTCTTTTCCTGGTTTTACTGTCTACATACACTCATTCTGAGCAACAAGGACTCATTCTGAGCAATAAACTCTGCATGTTCCTCTGCACTGTAACTACAGATACCTCTCTCACCTCTGTGATCAAATGTGTATGGATTTTTAAAGGAAATTAAGCAGGTTGTCGTAATAGCTCAGATTTTGGACTAATTATTTTCCCAGGCAGTTGCCAATACGTAATGCTTCAAAGGAAATGGTGGGGCACAAAACCAAACTACAATGTGCAGTCACTAACATAATACAGCACAGCCCACAATATGTGAAAATTCTTCTGCAGTACTGTCTGGCAATCAGTGTCCATCCTGAAAGTATGAAATGTTGAAGCTTTGATCTTTACGTGAAGAACTCCTTTGGCAGAAGGGGTTACAACCATCAACTGTAATTTGTCAAGAATATGCAAGAGGATGTGCCTGCAAAGTGATAGGTATGAGGAGTTCCAGCTAAGCCCAGAGAAGAAATTTTTGCCTCTATGAAATGAAATTCACTTCTTTGAAATTTGTACTGATGTTCTGGTAATGGATAATTTTCAGTCACAGTAATTCTTAGGTATTGGTGCCTTTGTAGTGCTGCAAATGTTGATGTAAGTCCCAAGAACCAGAGAAAAAATATAATAGTTGTAATCTTTTTGTCTAGGTTGGTCTCTTAGACAGACAAAAAATACTTGCCCTGCTGATAGACTTCTATGACAGAAGCCCCGTGATTGCTAAGAGGGGATTCTGTAACCCAAGACAGTGTAAGTATATGGGATGTTTCAATTGTGGTTAAAACATTAGGAGGTCATATGGGGTTGTATAGTGAATATATGTTTTATAAGTGTTACCAGAAGTGAACAGAGCCTAAAAAAGGACCCAAATGAATGCTGTGACCTATACACCATAATTTGCAAACATGTTTTGCAAACTGTGATGCAATGTTCAGAAATACTTCAGCATCCAAACCTTTTCCTTCCCACAAAATTCTGAATCACTTTTTGAAAGTAGGATTAAAGAAAGACTACTTTGCCTGAAACAATTGTTCTTTCTTACTGGGCAATATTAGAAGTTAATTTTGTGTTTACACTAAAATTTCTCCAGGAACATGGAAAGAATAAGAAAAAACACAGGGAATCATCTACGGGAAAGTAAAATATTTTTAAGATATTGGACATTCATTAATTGCTAAGATCAAATGCAAGGCAAATTACAGCTTTCCTTCTTCATATGGAGAATTATGAAACATTTATTTCAAAGGAAATATGGTGTAATACACAATAACAAGTGCAGTTCTCTGCAGGCAAAGACATTCTGAAGTTCTGTGTTTCTGAGATGCATGTTTGCAGAAGGTACTTTCTGACAGTGTTTGTATTTGCTAGGAAATACCTCTTTTCTTTTTCTTTGAATTTTCTTGTGCAATGCTAGAGAATATAAAACTAATGCAAACGATCAACTTATCAATATTTTTTCTATTTTAGGGCCAATAATTGAGCTGCAAGAGATTGAGCTTGTGGATTTATGGGGAGACCTTGATGACCAGGAAGTTTGTGAGGAACTCAGTGAGAAGTTAGTCTTGTCACAAACAGGAATTTTTGAGGGAGGGATTTTAGCATCTGAATCTGTAGGTGATAATAGACAAGGCACATATGGAATGAGAACTAGTGTCAGAGAAGGTCTTTTTGAACAAAAGAGCATAAGTGAAGCTGAGACTGGAGGAATTTCTGAAGAAGAAAACCAAGCAGCAGAATCAAGTGATGCTGAGTTGAGAAAGGAAGGTGAGGACGCTGCGTCAGCAGTGAAAAGCGCTGATTTTGAAGCTAGTGATTTGGATGGAGATACCATACATAGGGAGAAATCCAGTTTCCGTGAAGATATCAAAACTGAGAGGCAAACCAAGTCTGCAAGTGCAGACAGACAGGAGGAAGCTTTCCCAGGATCAGCCTCTCCTGGGTACAGTCTCAGTAGAGATGGAGAACCTGGATCTGAAAAACAGGTAGAGGAAGAGGAATTTAGCCCCGGTAGAGAGCCTGACACAGAAACAAATAGGGAAGAAGATTATCATATCTTGGATGGAGAACGTGGCTCAGAAGAGCAAGTTTGTCAGAAGGAGGACAATGGGATTGCAGAAGCAACCAACACAATTTCAGGACCAGCACCTGAAGCTATAACCACAACCTCAGAAGACAGAGCTGTGGCAGACATGGACATCATTGCTTCAAAACAGGATGCTCCAGTTGCAGAGGTTGTGAAAGAAACTTCTGCAAGAAAAGAGAGTTTTTCTAAGCAGCATGGCAGCCAGTTTGGCCAACAGACAAGCTCAGAGACAAGACTGCAGGACGAGGACCTTCTGCAAGACCAGGGTAAAGGTAAAGCATTCTCCTTTATTCTGGCAGACCTTAATCTTTTTCAACATATACATTTGGACTGGTTTAACTATAGGTGTGGTTTTAATCCATTTCAAAACTATTGAAAGCATGTGAGTGATTTCTGAATACACAAGACCATAAGCTTTGGTATCTTGTCAGCATGGTGTTTCCTGCCAAGGTTTCAGAGTGTGTTCCTCTCACAGGGCGGCAGGTGAGTCACTTTGCTGGTGATCTGTATTCAAGGCACTGAGCAGACACTTTAATTCAAGCTGGGACTTTCTGAAGCAGCAGCATTTTTATAATAAGGAGAAACTTTATGTTCTGTTTCACCCTGTAATATTAGTATAGCAAGAGAGGAGCCTGAGCATGTAAAATATAGAAATGACTTTTAATAATTTTTAGACTGTGATTGCCCATAGGGAGATATAGTATGGGATCATTTAGCAGGAACCTTTCATTTTAATCTCTCACTGTGTTTCCAAAGGACTACCATACTTCTTAATTGTGTACAAAGGCCCTTAGTCCAGGAAGGCTGTGGTCAGGCAACTGTGTTTCCTAAGGGGTATTTAAGGACCAACCTCCTTGCTAGCGCTCTGTGAATACACTCTTGTGTCTCACAGTTTAAAACACTGCAAGAACTGGGTCTACATTGCCAGAGCAGTCTAGTGACAGACTTATTACAAAAAGGGCTGTAAAGCCGATGGTACAGCCCAGTGATACCTACAGCTTTCTGTGGTTAACTTCCAGTACACAGCGCTAACCTGTCATTCAGCCAGTCCCTGGATGCGCATCCTGCATTGTTTGGGGCATTCAGTACTTCCACCTTCAGAGCAGATTCCCACCCTGTTCTCGCAGAAACGATGGTGTGGTGGTACAATGCTCTTTGAGAGAAAGGCGAATGGAAGCAAGAAGTCTGAATATCATTTTGAACCTATCTTGGAAAAGAATTTATCTTATTACTCTTGCTAAAATGGGTATTTGCAGCTGGGCTTAAGAAATGTAACATTCACCAGGTGAATTTCAGGAAGCAGTATTTCCAGACAGTAAAAATAAATAGCTACTGATAACAAGGGTAACTCCAGAGACACAGAGGTAGATTTTACATATTAATCAGCAGGGTGCTCAGACTAGTAAGCTCTGGTTCACAGAAGATTTCTTTTTAAAATTGCAGGTCCAGCACACTCAGACAGACAGGATTCTCCAGCTGAAACTAGCGAGGAGTTTGAAATGCCATGGTCAGGTAACTACTCATGTCAGCTCTTTTCATCTGCTTTAGAAACTATAGCTTGCATATATGTATTTAAAGGCTTTTAGAAAAGCTGTATCTTGTGTCTTTTTTAAAAGCTTATATCATTACAAGGTATATTTTATCTTTCATCAGGTGACTTTCTGACTTGTGACCTAAGTTGCAGGTATAGCAGCTATGGAGCAAGAATTCCAGAGGACTGGAAGCGTGAGAACACTAGATTTCCAGGTATTTGGTCACAAAGTTGTGTGTTCACTTGGGCACATTGTGGCTGGCAGTGTCTGCAGACATGCCAGTAACTGCTGTGAGCTGAAAGTTTGGGCAAGAATACAAACACTAATTCCCGAAGCTGACTTCAAGATAAGAGCAGTGTAGTCTTTGTCTCGGAAGGCCACTTGCTGTATAACAGTAATCTCAGCTCACCTGTGTTCAGTGATTTGATCTGGTTGTATGATAGCATCCATGCTAGACTGCAGCATAAATCTGAAGAGATACTATTTGAAAAGTATAAGCAGATTAAGGCCCTTAGTCAGCATGGAGTCAGTCTGTATTCAGCCATACTTTCACTGGATAGGAAGTGCAGGATTCAGGACCGCGTTGATACCTGCCACGTGGCCAGCTTCAGGGCAGCATTTGTCTTCCTGCAACACACTGTGCTTTCTGTCTTTCAGACTTACATCCCATCATGGCAGAGATTCAGAACCGTTGGGCTTCTCGTACTAGGAGTGCCTTTGATGAAAGCTGCCTCAACCTGCCACAGTTTGTACAGCTCATGGAGACATTTGTTGGTGAAGACATTTCTCTGCCTACTGTGAAGAGGTTTATTGCATTTATCAAAGAAGAATACAAACAGACAGAAGACGAAAAAATAGAACAACTAGAAAAAGTAAATATTGATAAGTTTTGCTGATCCCATGTCCAAACAAAAAACAAGCAAATGCCTACAGACACTGACAAAGTCAACTTTTAATCTCATGCTGGCAGAGCTATTCACTTGCAGCCTTGCATTCTCTATTTCTTCAAGAGACCTTTTACCCCTTTGTTTTCATATGGATCCTCCCTCCCTAGCCCTTAGCTCTAGAAGTGATGACAGACTCATCGTGTAAGAGGTTGTCTGTCTGTTCTAGAGCCGGACTCAGTGAGACAGCAGGTTGACAGTTAATTGTGGAAGAGCTCAAAACATTCCATTCTGCTTATTCACCTTTATAATAGCCAAGAACCTGATCTCTGACCTACTGCACTGGCATGCGCATATGAGGTTGGGGATGTTTTGGGGAGGATTTTAAAACAAGTGTGTTTGGTTTTGCTATGTGCATGGCTGTGTGTGAACGTGCACATGCTTCTTTGTGTTTAAGTTACAAAGTGTTCTTGCCATGTGTTGAAAAAATATATTCCCCTTCAGCAATATCCCCATGCACAGCATCAGGGTGCCCCATATCACTTCAGAGTACAGATATATTTCGTGGTGGGTCTATGCATAGTAGCCTCTCTGGCTGCATTTTCCTCAGACCTCTTTCTAGTTTCCCTCTGTGCTGCTGACCTAATTTGGATGAGCTATTGGATCTGATGGCTCTACTGTCCTCAGACTGAACACAACACACACTGCCAGTATTTTGGCCTTTGAGACAATTCCACTCTGGCCATTTAGCACTGTATACTGTGCAAAGACTGGGTTTAAAGGACAAATTGTACATGCATTTGCTTAGAGCCCACGCACCTCAGGGCAGCAGCAGCAAAATAACAATGTACAGAAATACAATCTGTCACATCTTTGGGCGTTAATAACAAGGCTGTGGTTAGCTCTTGCTGGGAAGACATTTGTATTCTGGAAAACTTGCACTTACCTGAGTTGATGTCACCTTAGATCCAGCACGGTCTTCATTTGTTCACTGGGAACTAACCCTCTGCAGTGCTGATTCTGCCTGGTAAAACTGAACTGTCGGCTGTGTTTAGTGTTTCCAAACATCTCCCAGGTTTAATGATTCATCTCCAGGTCTGAGCTGTGTATGTACAGATTTGGCCTGGCCCATAGGAATTATGTGATCAGCATACCATTGCCATTTCCAAACTTGTGTAGACACTGAGCGTCAGTGTCCAGGAGTTATCAAAGACCAGCTGTTCCTTTATTGTAGGTTCACCGCATCTCTCGCTTGGCCCAACGGAAACTGCTTTTGGAGGCACTTTTTGAAAAGTGGGACAACAATGCATCCGGGTTTCTGGACCTGGAAGAGGTGGATGCTGTTCTAAGCACATTCAAGGAAGGGATGGAAAAAGAGGCCTTGAGGAAGGGTAAGGGAACAGCTCTGCTCTGAGAGAACAATGTCAACACAGTAGGCCTTAAACCATTCAATGACAGTGCTAATGAAGTTGTTGGCCAGCACCAGTCATTTTTTGTTTTTGCAAGCAATCATAAGCATACATGGTACGATGTATAAAATGAAAAGGAACAGTTATCCAGACCTACTTGTTAATGCATAGCTCCATCCCCTCCTCCTGTGCAAGTCTCCTCTGCAAAAGATTCCCAATCAGAGAGGTAGCCCGATGCTTTCATGATGTTGTGATGCATTAAAAAATTATTTCAGCTGTAACATGCAATGTGATATGGCAGTGAAAAACACACGTAAAGCCTGAGGACATGTTTGCACTTTTAGTCTAGCCCATCTGTGTTATCCAGCTATTTTTAATAGATAGACTTTCTGTGCTGTCTGCAGGAATGTATCTTGTAGGAGAGGACACCAGCTTTCCTTATGGGTCTCAAATAGCCTTTAGTAATCCACACTGTTGCACAGTTCTCATAAATTAGATAGCAACTTTGAGTCTCACTTCTCTGTTGGTTCATTTCTTCGAATAAACTTAGCAAATTTGGTCCTTGACAGAATAGACTTGGGTCAGACTGAAGTGCTGCAGGTTCACCTAGACCTGTCTGACAGCATCATACATATTAACATGTGGGCATTAGGTGCTCTGAAATACTGTATTAGCAATTAAGAACATGTCTGCGTGTGTTCTTGGGTGGAGAGGACTGGTATATTCATGTTCATCTTCATGTTGCTTGTTCTGCTGCACATTACTAAAAATGGCTCATTTTGGCAACAACCAAAATCTCTTTATCCTTTAGCTCACTTGGGGAAGCTAGTGGGGAGTGCACTGGCATGTTACAGTTAATTGTCTCCAGGCTGCACAGCCACAGAAGAAACTGGCAGTTTACAGCTCTCCTGTATTCAAAGCATGCCAGAACACACTACAGAAATATGGAAAGATGTAGTCCCTTCCATGAAGCACTCATAAACTAAAGGACAAATAGATAGAAAGATAGCATAGCAAACCCAATACCACCTACAAGCAACATAAAACTATTCCTAGCAGCTTCAACCTAATCTCTCAACGACATCATGGAAAAAGCAGGTTTGCGGGAAGGATTCACAGACATTGCACTCCTTCTGGATGAAAACACAGAGTGAAAAATGGGTAGAATTATTTGATTTTCCTTGTAAGTGAAAAGTGTAACATTACAGATACAATGGGGAAAACAATTTGTTATGCTGTGGCTCAGTAATGAAGGCACTGATCATGCTATGATCAACTTCATTTGTATTTCTTTCTTCACCTCTTTCTTCAAAGAGAGGAGAAAGTGGAGGTGAAAATCCAAACATTTTTACACCATAAAAAATTCTCCATCCTACTTCTGTCAGAAAATCTGAAATTAAAAAGTACCGAGTGTTCTTTAGATGATGGACAGGATAACACAGCATTAACAGTCACCTCCACCACAATGGGGGTCAGTCAGTACTTGCTACTTCTATAGCTAAAATCAGTGATAAAATGCCCCCTGACTTCTGTGGGGGAAGGAGGAGGCACTCAGCTTCCATAAACATCAGTGTCTTGGGTGCAGTGGGAGGCAATCAGAGCAGCTCCCTGCCTGTGCCCGTGCATCATTAATCAAAGCATTTTCTATTACACTGTTCCTTATAGCCCGCTGTATATATTGATCACAAAATACTCTTTGCTTAACAGCAAAATCACACTTCTACCTATATCGCTAGTCGAAAGCGGCTTGACGAATCACTCCCTTTTCTTTACTTCTTCGAGTCCAACAGGATTTGAAATCAGCATGCAGAAAAAAAAAAAATAATTGATGAAAGTGTTAGTCATTGCAATGCTCAGGAGAGACACTGCCGGGAGCATGATCCGGCAAGCCCAGATTGGGCAGAGCACCCGAGGAATCCCGGCTTGCCAAAGCCGGGAGGCTGCCTGCAACTTCGGCAGGCTGTGCAAGAGCTCCCCCGTGAGCCCAGAGCTGTGGGGTGGGCGGCAGCAGCAGCAGCAGCAACAGCACCAGCACCAGCAGCAGCAACAGCAGCAGCAGCGGGTCTTGGGAGAGCTGGCACAGGGCTTGAACAATGCTGATAGACCGGCTGCTGATCTAAGTAACAGCTGAATAGAAACCGATGAGGTAAATTTAGATTTTCATGCTCAGTCTGTTAGGATTACAAGTCTGAGGGTGAGTCCCATTTGTCTTCAGGACCTCCGGGCAAACTGGAATTTTGTGAACTAGAATGAGTAGGTACAGGAAAGCGATTCTTGAGAGTCATAATTTGACCCTTACAGCATTCCTCATTCCCCCTTCCTCCAAGCAAAAGGCAACTCTGCCAGACCTTTCTACTGCAGCTTATTTGCCCGCGTTTGGGCAAGCTCAGCTGCAGTCCCTGGGACATGAGAAAGGGGACTGAGGCACAGCTCCACTCTCCAGCCTTGTGCAAGATGGGAAGGAGCAGCCTCTGTGCAGTGATCTTTACTCCTTCACTCCCCTGGGAGCTAACAGGCAGCACTTGACTGTTTTAGGTGTTTTTTTCACACTAATTTATTCTTCTAAACCCGGTATTTCTTATAAAAGTTCTCTTGCTCCACATCTACATCTCTTAGTCCAGTACACATGATTCCGGAGCACTGTTGTCCCAACCTCTGTACAACTTCAATAGAGCTTTTGTTTTCTTCTTTGTTTATAAGATTTAGTACAAGCCAAATGTTATTTCAATAATTCATCCAAGGCACCTAAAGAAGGGTAATTAAGAACGATAGTTATTTTGGAGGGCCTCAAAAGAAAAATATAATGCCTGCAAGTATGGTAGATAATGGGGAATCGAGGAATATGAGTGATCTGTGAAATCATCCGTAGACTCTGGCATTTACATTTTTAATGGGAGTGATGAGTAGTTTTTCTGTAAGGTCTCAACTACTATTACTGTATGCAGAATGCCTACCTGCAGCCCAGTCCCACCAGCCCCTCAAGTGTCCATAAAATTTGGTTCTGATGTGGAGATACCTCTGATTTTTGATAACTCCAAGCAGCTTTCCTATTTTCCATTGACCTTTGTTGTTTAGGTATGTTGCAGAGGTACAAAAGGGGCACAGGAGCAATGCCGTGCAGGTTTCTTTCTCAGTAGGTGAGAAAGCAGGCATCTAGAGGAAAAGGTGCATCCAGTCTGGAAGCTGGAGATTACCTGTCATGATGACAACTTCCATTTAGGAGATAGCTGGAAGAAACCCAGAATGATGGACTGGAGCACTCCACCCAAAGCCAGTTTAGGGCTTGATTCATATTTTGCACAGGAAAAGCAAAACTTATTATTCAACTAGATTGTCCCTGTCTTATTTTCTATTTCTTCTACTAGCAAAGAAACACCTTTGCTGCCGTTACCCCCAGCTCAGCAGAGTGGGGAAGCTATCCCCAAAGGCATTCCAGACTTTCCTTGAGTTAGTTGCTTCTGAGTTCCCTGGCAATGAGAATGAAGCTATTGATAACTTGGTGGAATTTCTGACCGCAAGTGTGGAACAAAGTCGCATGAAGTGCTTGCAAAGCTTAACCAGAAGGAAATGGCTGTACAATATCCAGCAAGCAGCTGAGACCAGTGGAGCAAGCATGGAACCAGTTTACAAAGCAGTGTTTAAGGCCCTCTCCCAGGTACGCATCTCACAGAGCACAAGAATCGCTTGTGTTGGGATTGTGACACTGACTTCAGCCCCTGCTGCATTTGAGTGGAACTCGCAGGTAGCATGGGAAGTTGGTCTGAGGCTGGTTTCCTTGTGCTGTTCTGTACTTAGCCGATGTTCAGGAGAGCCCGTGGTTATACACAGAAACAGTCATAGGCCAGATCTGCAATACAAGAATTCTCATCCATGCTTTGCCAATACAGAATGCATTTCATGGATACTTATGTCACTTTTTGAAGAGCTGACTCAGATCAAATCTGGAAATCCATAGTTACAGTTTTGGAGCTTCTGAAATGAAACACACCAGAGTCAGTTTGGGACAAAGCTGCTTAATTTGTAGTGGAGATGATAGTTTCATTTTTAACTTGCAGCTGCAAGTTAAACACTTTAGATGTTTGTCCTTACCATTAAAGCCCTCCACAAAACCAAACTTCTCTCATGGTAGCTGAAGTGTTCTTACAATATTTTCTAGATTTGTAATAGCAACTCTGGCACTTGTTTGATCGTGTCAAAGGAATCTCCTATTGGAAAAGAAATCCATAGGAGTTTTGCTTAGGCACAGGTTATAATTAGGGATTATTTTTATATGAACTGCTCCCTATTAGCAGCAGGAAAAAAGAAATCCATTTTCCTTGCCAATTAAAATACCAAGTGGTTTTGCTTGTAACAGAGCATAGTACTGGTCAGGCGGGATCACAGCATAGGCACATACGTGTCATGCAGTTGGTGCATGACATACCAAATCAGTCACCCAGAAGAGCATCTCAGCAAAAAATGAGACAAGTGCTAAGTACATGAAATAAGTGTAATGGCCAATGGCTGATGTACATAATGTAATAGGAAACATTTGGTTGCTAGGATGCAGAAACCCATGGGGATAACAAGATCAGTGCTTATATTGCCCTTTTGGAAGAGAACCAGCTCTCACCAGAGCGGGGACAGATTCTCCTACACTATGTGGCATGTACCGCAGATGATGCGCCATATGTTCTAAACCAGATACTTTACAGAGACATGAAGGGAGTCAGGTAAGAAAAGTTGCAAATAATTGTTCCTTTTTCTAAAAAATATTTGGACTGTTGGGGTACCAGGCAATGTTTGGGGTGCACTGGAAACAGAGGTTGATAGAGTACTCCAGAGAGGAAATATCCTCAGGGACCATTGTGGAATGATTCATTATCATATACATGCCCTTATACTCTGCGTGGTCTACTTAGAATGGCTTTGTTTGGGATTTCACTCCTTTCCTTGGGGAGATTAGCTCACAGTCTAATAAATCTCATCCTTTAGCAAATGTCTATTACATTGGGCCTACATTCTCTTCTTTAAAAATTAATTCCCTTTTCCCAGTTCACATCCACAGGATGTTTTTGAGAACAATGCCTTTCCTTCCCTAGTGTTTACACTATAAACAGCTTTCATGCCTCTTTACTTCTCATTTTCAAAAGCTAGGCATATTTGTCTCTTTCTTTAAATATTGCTGCTTCTAATCTATTAAATGTAACTGCTCCTAGCTTCTGTATTCCTTTTCATTACATTCATTAGTTGATGTTTTCAAAATGTCCTAAGGATGAAAAGTGCCTTATTTATTACCACTGTCTTTGGGATGCAAGTGGTAAATGTGGTATTTCTGGGTGTGGTCAGAGTAAGGAGCTAACACCTTCCTCCTCTGATGCCAAAAAGCAGGGAGAGATCAAAGCTGCAGTATTTATTGCTTTGCTAAAGGTTTTCTGTTACTCTTAACAAACCTCCTCATAAGTTTATTTTTCAGCTTTGCAGCTGTTGAAGAGGGAAAGCCAATCCATGTTCCAAGAGTTCAGCTCCATGGAAGTATCCACTTCTGGAATTATGACCGCCCAGTGGAAGAGAGAAAAGGTTCACTCCTGATACTGCCATTGCATGATGCTCGCTGGAGAGCCTTTGGCATTCTAGGACTTGACACTCTTCGGGACCAATGTGAGAAAACCATCTTTCTGACCCATGAGGTCAGTTTCTATCAGGTGGGCACCATCACAAAGCAGTTTGTTAGACTACTCTTCAAAAAGCTGTGTAGGGACCATGTGAATTTTACATGTTCATTCTGAGTAAATGTAAGATGTACAACTAGGAAAAGAACTGTGGGGCCCTTTTTACTGTATATGGTGACAGTGGTGTGAGCAGAACACCTTAGCAATATCTTACTGATTAGCATCTTATCTGTAATTGATTATGAGGTATCACTTCATCAAGAATGTATTTGAGCTTCTCCTGACTAGTAAACTAATTGCACTTTTGTGCAAAGCCCAAAGATAGTAGCTTTTATTCCCTGAAGCTCTGGACCTCATATTTTTGTTAGTTTCCATAAAGTGGCATGAAACCTTACTTTTTACATGGTGGAATAATTAGAAGCAATAGCAGTCCGGATTTCTTTGGGATGCTCTTTAGCATCAGCCTCATTGTGGATGCATCATCTGGGCAGCAGGGAGCGCAGCAAGCCAACATTACCAGGCAATTTGGCTATCGCCACTAAAAAACAACTTTGTCTACTTTAGGACTTGGCTGTGACGGGGGTGCTCTGCAGCTTTAGAGCATTATTTGATAAGGGACATTTCACAGTCGCTTTTCGGCTTTACAAGTTCTGATTAAAGTAACTTGTTACAACCATTTTGCTTTGTTTTGCTGCATGGACGTTTCCCCAGCTTTTTTTCCCCAAATCATATGGAACTGTCTGGCTCATTTGGAGGATTCTGCTTTCACAGGGAGTTTCTCATGCATTCAGCAAAGCCTACCACCATATCTGCACACTGGAAAATGTTCTACAAATGACTGTTACTGCTCTGGACTGGTTGTATCCTAGGGCACCCAGCATCCACACTGTTATTACGTACCTGGTGGAACCTGGCAAAGACAAGGTATGCAGACTGCTGCAGCAAAAAGGCCTCTAATAGTCAGGGGCTGGTAGGCTGCTCTGGTGAGGACATGTAATTTCTAGCTGCCTGTGAATTCCCAGTGGTTTTATCTTAAAAACTGAAGCCTGCCTGAGATTCTTGCGCCTGCCTGTGCAACAAAAGGGCTACAAAGGGAGAGAGGGAAGTTTCCTTCTGTAAAGGAGGTCACTCTTCAGTCTTTTCATCCTCCCATGTAAAACAACTCAAGAGCACTGCTAGTATAGCCCCTTCTCAAGCGGGTCCAGAGGAGGCCCACAAAGATGATCAGGGGGCTGGAGCATCTCCCCTGTGAGGACAGGCTGAGAGAATTGGGGTTGTTCAGCCTGAGGAAGAGAAGGCTCCAGGGAGACTTTACAGCAGCCTTCCAGTACTTAAAGGGGGCCTACAGGAAAGATGGGGAGGGACTCTTTAACAGGGAGTGTAGTGATAGGACGAGGGGTGACAGTTTTAAACTGAAAGAGGCTAGATTTAGATTATATACTAGGAAAAAATTCTTCCCTGTGAGGGTGGTGAGGGACTGGAACAGGTTGCCCAGAGAAGCTGTGGATGCCCCCTCCCTGGAAGTGTTCAAGGCCAGGTTGGACGGGGCTTTGAGCAACCTGATGTAGTGGAAGGTGTCTCTGTCACCTGCAGGGGGGTTGGACCTAGATGCTCTTTAAGGTCCCTTCCAACACAAACCATTCTATGATTCTCCATGGGAAAAGGGAATATTCTCCTACATCAGTGCTCACAGCCGCATAGCAACCAATAGAGCAAAACCCCACACTCACCCATCCATCCATCCATCCGTCTGTAGGTTAGCCAACACTGCAAGTCCCTGCTAAAGCTTTGCTGTCTGGGACCTCCACAAAGGGAGATGCTCTTCTGTGGAGATTTTGTGCATGTCAAAATTATGGTATTTTTATAGGAAAAAAGAACGTCCTAGCTAATGTATTAGCTCTTCATTCTGAACTAATGTCAGCAGCCAAGACATAAATACAACTCAGGAAGTGGCTGCTTCCCGATTAGCTAGCTTGTAACAGCAGCCCCCCTCCCTGCAGATCATATTCCAATTGTTCAGCAGGCACTTGGGCCCTGGGAAGCTTGTCACTTCACGTACAAGTAAGTTAAGAAGACAAAAATTGTATGAAATATTTAGGACTGATCCTGTGTCATCACAAAGTCTGTATGACATCTGCTGTAGCCATAATTCAGCTGCTTCCTCTGATAAGCATGGTTTATGTTGGCAGCTTTCTGTTGTCATTCCAGGGTCTGCACTGTTCCCTTGTTAGCTGCCTGATAGCGAGGTCAGTTGTTCCCCTCTATGCTTTTCATGTGTCAAGGCACACTGACACAACCATGACACGAGAAAGAGGACTGCAACAGGATGGGAAAAAGAAGGGAAACCTCTTCTTGACCTGTGGGTGTTCCTCAGTGTGGAGCCTGGGGGTGGATTAAATAGCTGAGGGAGGTCCAGGGCACATTCTTCATCCATCTTGAGCAATACACTCTGGGAATAAAACCAAGCATTGTTGGGAAATGTCTTTAAACCATCCCATTGCACTTGAATGTACATAGGAGTTTCCTTTAAGAGATAAACAATTTCCTCCCTCTCCAGGCTTCAAAATGGCTGTTCCTTTCTTGGATGCAGCTAAACCCCCCTTTTCTCTCTGGCAGACATGGGACTATGCTCTGCGCAAGATGATTACTACAGATAATACAGGACAAAAAGAAAATCATAGCTCTCCTGTCCTTCTCCTCAGAAAAGAAAACCTCTTAAGGTAGGTTCCAGGACCTGCAATCAAACTAGTCACCTCTGGTCCTATGCTCCAGCCTGCATCAGGCATGATCCACATTATGTAAAGCCCATGGTAATGCAACCCTGCAGGAGTGTCTGGCTATAGCTCTCTCACGATCAAGGCTTCTGGTGTGTTTGCATGTGATACTAAGTTATGAAGGGGTGAGTTTTTCTTTGAGTTTAGGCCTGCAAAAACTTAACGTCTGACTTAATGCTTACCAGCTGAGCTGCCAAGCAAGCTCTACATCTGCTGCGAAAGGTTTGCAGGATTAGAGCCTACACTGAACCATTTTGCTCTTTAGAATAATCTTTTTCCCTGGCCATATTAGTCTCATTTCCTTCAACTATCTGTTTTCTTCCACTGCCAAGATCCTCACAGACTTGTCTTTTAAGCATACCATCCTTGTTGTCAAAGTTGGTTGAACAGCCATTTGCTGTTCCAGCAGATGTTTTTACTTTTTATAAAACTCTATAGAACAAATGTCAATGCGACTATAAACAGGAAACTGTTTTTAAAGCAAGGTTCCTTAAATTTTTATGATTTTCAGCAATTGCCTTGGCTAAGCAATATTGTGTTCCACAATGCTATTTTCTCCTTTTTGTATATGGCTTGAGTGATACTTAAAGCTGTGCATATTTCAGTTCAAGGAAATAAAAAATGATTCAGTAACGTAATACCTTTGTTTTAACAACAAGACATGAATGGCATCTTACTAAAATATGCTAAATAAATTACCGAAAGTAAGGGGAATGGTAACGTCTAGTACACTTTCCTCTCTTTACTCTCATTTCAGAGATTACCTATTTAAGTGCACAGACAGTTCACAGGTCATTTACACTTCTGTCTGTGGAGAATACCACATTGCAGTACCTCTCCGTGACCTATCAGGACAAGCTCTTGGGATATTTGATATCAGCATTGGACGCCACCAGAAATTACCACCTCAGGAACACAAAGACCTGCAGAAAACGCTAAAGATGGCCCAAGCTGCCTGCTTTGAGATACTGAAGATGTCCTTAGAGGAAACAGAACCAACCTATGTACTGGGTATTGTGCATACAGAGCCAAGATAGGTTTTTTAGGGATGAAATTAGGAATCTCAGTAAAACCACATCTAAAGTATAATACCTACAAATATGGAAAGACAAATACAAACTTTTGGTACATGTAAACTACTCCTGAGCAAGCCCAAGTGCTTAGCAGAGTAGAATGAAACAGAATGTTTAGATTTTGACTCTGGTTCACAGGATATTTTGTGCACAAGTCCCACTGAAATCAAAGGTGTGAAGCAAGGTGCTTTGTTCCCTTTAGGGATCTAGTATGTCCTCCTCAGAACTGCCCCAACTAAGATCAAAAGGATTTGAATGTCACAATTACAGAATTACCTGCATGCCTGAACCTTTCATGGTGTCAGGACCTCTGCGTGCCCCTGAGGCAAGCTTTGTCTCCTTCTCAAGCACATACCCGTTTTTAAAATTGCATAGGATACTTGGGCTGTATACAAATTAATCGATCAAGGAGACAAAGAGTTAATCATAAAGAGGACAGAGCCTTTCAGTCAATAACATAAGTCTTGAGTAGCAGATGTTTCTGAGCAACTTCTTGAAAGGTTTGCTTTTGATTCTAGAGGTAGAACACATGGCAAATTTGAGGCATGCAGGGATTCTGTTCCACCGATTCATGCTACAGGACCTGCGTGAGTGTGTCCAGAAACTTGATGCCGAGAGCTTTGCTGAAATAAAGAGCTACGTAGAACCACCAGCTCTGGTACATAACATAGTTAAGGCTGTGCTGTTGCTTCTCCATCCAAACTGGAAGGGGTCAGAGAAGACTGAGAACTGGAGTCAGTGTAAACTGGTGAGACTTCAAAATATTGAGACTTTGTTTTCTGCTCTTCTTCCCTCAAGAAATACAGTAGAATTTGCCAAGGGTGAATTGGCAGTGAAATAATTCATTACCTACAGATTTCCTATGTGCTTTTCTCAGCGACCTTTAATTCTGTAACCCTTTCTTAAGTTTTTCACTGCCACCTGACTTTTTGTTCTCTGCATTGCAGAAACTTGATGACAGTTTGATTCAGGAGATTTATTGCTTTGATCCAACTGCTGCATCTGTACAAGTTCAAGCAGAGCTGCTGCTGGACTGCATCACTGGTAAATATCATGAACTAATTGTGAGATTACCAGACACAGCTCAGCAATGAAACAGTGTCAGTGGCAACTTTCAGCTGAGTGCTTTTAAGGTCCTTACTTCAGAAATTAACTTTGATTTCACAACAGATTAAACAACAGATAAAGGGTCCTAAATATCTGCAGTCTTTTTTGGTCAATAAAAGCAAACCTGTTAAATTTAGAATCAAAATTCACTGCCTTAAGGAAAGGGGAGCAGATCAGCTTTGAAACCTACCAGAAAAAGTGATCTCATTGTAAACCTCCAGATAAACATATTAAGAATGATGGTTCTTTTGGCAAGTAATATGTAAAGACATACTAAGAATGATGGTTCTTTTGGCAAGTAAATCTACTTCAGACTTCCGTGCCCTGCCCTAGGGACTCACCCAGCTCCAAACAGCAACATGATGGTGGGAGGACAGCGTGAGCCCTCCTCCTTGTAAACACCATCTGCCAGGTACTTAATATACTCGCTGGCCATATACAGGAGCTGGTTTTCAGTCTGTCTTTCTCTCCTTTAATGAATGTGGGCTTTTTTGCTGCCAGAGCAGTCAAGAGGCTATTATTATTATTATGCAATATTGCTGCAAGAGAAATGACTATTGTTCTTGTTGAGATCTTTCACTTGATGATGTAATGCCAGACTGAAGAGGCCTGTTAAAAATCAAATGTGGACAAGACTTGTTAGTTTAGCTGGAGATATTTATCAACAGTATCCTGCCTACTGATGAACAGTGAACACTTAATGCAGTCATAGCTCCTTTTCATGTGTTCTCCTCATATATATTAAATTAATTCACTGGAAAGAATGAAGCAGGCCTAGAGCATCCAGTCTTCCTCCAGTTGGGGACGCAGATGTAATTAGAAAGAATACAGCTTTGGCAAACTGCTGGTACGCTACAAAATTTGGCTTCCCAGGATGGAACTTGTTCTGAGAGTAGTGTCAGATCAGTGGTGTCAGTACAGGTATAACTCACAATTATAGCAATTTCTTTAAAATGACCGTCAGTGTTCACACATGGTGTATGTTGGATAACGCCCTTATGTTCCATATATGTGTGCTGTAATATAGAACAGAGCACAAAATAACCTACACTCTATCAACAGAGCAACCTTTAATGGTATGATTCTGTGCTGACCTTTAATAGCATTTAGTAAAAGAGCTTTGAAGGATAATCACTCTCAAATCAAATCTGAGCTTGGGAAAAAAGCACTTTTCTCTTTACATTTTTAATTACCAAATGTTTAGTATTAAAATACAGCAGACCACTCTGTGCAACAGAAGACCTACCACAATACAAAATATATTGTAATAAAAAGGCAGCATTCCTATGCTTGACCAGCCACTGTCACAACAACGCTATGTGCTTCTCAAAGCATCACCATTTTCCAGGGTGGAACTATCGGACTCGGGGGGAGCTCCACTGATGCGATGATCTTCTGTTCAGTCTTGTAGCAACACTGGTCACGGTTTTGACTTGGGCTTTTGGACTTACCTCTCTTCTTTGTTTCAGGTGTACCTCGAGCGGCGGTGTGGCAGCAGGGCTCAGCTCCAGCCGAGTACTTGTACCACTGGGTAGACACCTGCCTGTTGCTAGCAGAGATCACAAGGAGCCTACACAGTAAAACAACCCCACCTTTAGCCACTTTTGGCACCCAATTCCAGTGTACCTCCAATTAAATCTCTTAATTCCTCAACCAACCTTAGCAATTCTGGTATTTGACATCTTTTATTAAATTAACTGTCGCTTCTTTATTTTTTATGCATAGCTACTAAGAATTTGTTGTTAAGATGTTAGGAAGTCTGTTAGGGATTATAAAGAAAAAGCAATAAAAACATTAAAGGAAACAATTTTGCTAGTATAAATATATCTACTACACTTTAAAAAGCTTGAGTGAAGTTTTTTTTTTTAATTAATTCTGATGAGAGAGAGGCAGGGGCGAGTTTATGACTACCAAGCTACAATGTTCATGAATGATACAGCAAAAATTTTCAAGATTCAGTCTCCTTAAATTACTTTTTAGGAGCAATTTTAACTACAGGTTGTTAATCAGCATTTTGTCAAGTTCTTCTAAATGTGTTGTGGAAAAGCCCTACATTTTACTATAGGAAAAAAAAAAACACTTTCTTATTGGCATAAAGCTTGAGATTACAGCCAACCGCACCGTCTGCAGCAAGATTTCATCTTTCCAATAAGGTTTCTTTGGGCAGAATCACTTTTTTAATAAAATTCCGGGAAATTAAACTCTTCTTTCTTTCTTTAGTCGGCAACAAGCGACATCTCCAGGTAGGTGACGAGTGGCGGGGGCACGCTGGCTTCTCACCGCTTCCCCCCCCCCCCGGAGGAGCGGCGGCCACCGGCTGCCGCAGGGAGGACGCCTCAGGGGCCTTTCCCGCCTCAGGGGCCTTTCCCGCCGCCGGGCCCACGCGGGCCCTCGTGCCCGGCCGCGGGCAGCAGCGGCCACTGCCGCGAGGAGCTGCCGGCGCCCTCGGCTCGGCTCGGCTCGGCTCGGCTCCCCTCAGGGCGACGCGGGCCGCCCGCAACAGCCCTTCGTCTATCGGCACTTTCGCCACTCGGCAATGGGCTGTTAAAAAAAACTCGTCCCCCGCCTCCGGCCCTCTCCGCCCGCTCTCTGCTTCCCTTCTGGAACGGGAGCGCGGTGCGGGGGGGGGCCCCCGGGGCTGGCGGGGAAGGGCGGCGTTTCGGCCGTGAGGAATCTGCGGCCGCGGAACGGCAGGCGGCTCTACTTGGCGGCGGCGAGGGCAGCGGCCGGGACAAGATGGCGGCGTTGAGCAAGCAGTGAGTGACGGTGGAGCTGGGGCTGCGGGGCCCCGCCGCGCCGCCGCCGGGCTCCTCGGGGCGGAGGGTCCGAGCGGGCCCTGCTCGGCGGGGCAGCGGCTGGGGGGGAACCTTGGGGCCGCCGCTGAGGGCGAGGCCCTGCCTCGGGCCGGAGCGAGCTCTGACAGAACCCCCGGGCCGGGCCGCAGGAGCGGGGCTCGCTCGTCCCCGCCAGCGCATGTCTACCGCGTAGCCTTGTCGTGTTGGCCTCAACTTAAAACTGTGTTTGTTAAAAAAAAAAAAAACCACAACAACAAAACAACAAACAGTGGGAAGGCACCGGCGGCTGCTGCGGTGTTGCCGGGGGATAGTTTTTCCTCTTGGGAAGTAGGTTCCCCTCAGGATTCCTAGACAACCCGCTGTGCAGCTGCCGCTTCCCAGCCACCCCCTGAGCACCAGCCTGACGTGGCCGAGGTGCTGCGGTTTGCTTCTCGGCTCCCCGCAGCCGGGTCCGTGGGAGCTGTTGGGGAGCGTGTTCAGAGCACACGGAAGCAACTCGTTCGTCACAATGATGATGTAGTATCTACGGCATCGTGGAGTTCTCCAGCTCCACGGTGCAGGCTGTGACGAACTATTTACTCAGTGATGGACTTGGGGAAAGGCGGGTGGGGGAGAAATTCCTGATTTAGGGATTGCTCGTTACCGAAAATTTAGGAAGTGTTCCTGAGCACACAGGTTGGCTGTGTCAGCAGAAGAGTTCTGCAGGTGTAGTTAATCAATCTCTGCATGACATAAGCTGAGTGTAAATCTTGTCTTTTGCTGTAGCTGTGTCTGTGGATTAGTGGTTTATGTTGCCGAGCAAAATAGGTGAACTTCTTATGGCACCAGCAAACATCGTTACGGAATAGTGTCTAGTGTAGACTAAGACTAACTCTCTGCAGGTTAAACAGTAGTAATTTTTTACTTCTCCAAGGTAGAACAAAAAAATAACTTGGAGAACTCTGGACAAGAGGGGTTTGTGGCCTAATTTAGGAAGATCATTGCACCCAGAAACTTTGCATGGAAAAAGCAATAGCTGTGGAAGAAGCTGGCAAGCATGTGGCAAGGCTAAGCGCACTGCTGCAAATGCTGCTCAGATTGATCCATACTTGATACATTATGTTGATGCTGATCATTTGTTTCTAAAATTGTAAATGGTAGATTTTTGTTTTGGAACGTGCTATGTGTTTTGTTGTAAGTAATGTTAAAGGTAACTTTTAATTTTTTTCCTAGATACGGGCTCATTATGCCAAAAAAATTACCACAGAAAAATCTGGTTTCGAAGAAACTCTCAGTGTTTGCAGATGACTCTGATGAAGAGGTCAGTTCAACAGTTTTCTTCTGAAATTTGCCCCATATTCTGCGAATTATTTGTTTACAACCCTTAATGCCTGCATCAGCTTATGCAAGTGTCCGTAAGATATGTGTCATAATTTTGGAATTGGGCATGAAATATGATCTGTTTTCTTTACTGCAAGTTACATGGAAGTGATGACTTGTTAGTTACTTTTTGTTAACTCTTCCAAAAGTTCATCACTGGCAACCTGTTTGCAAGAGTTAACAGTATCTAGCTTGTAAAGAAATTTGTGGGCTATCACTGGTAAAGTTGTCTGCAGATAGAAAGACAGCAGTAATCAACAGACATTTCTTAGATATTAACTTTAAAGTGTAGTTGTTAAGTGTATTTTATCCTTTAGCTCATTCCACCCAAATTTGATGTAACTGATCTGTGGTGTTTGGACTCACTGTAAACAAAAGCAAAGCTGTACAACCCAAAAGTTCTAAAGCAAAAAAAAAAAAAAAAAAAAAAAGGCAAGTAATGAGAATTACTTGTAGTTCTGGAGGTACTCACAATACTTCTAATATTAGATTGAACAATACACAACTTTTCTGTGATTACAGAGTTTGTTGATACTCCGTGATGTATGACTATATTGCATGATGTTGATAGTGTTCTTTTCTACAGGCTCCTTTAATTATCCTTTTTTTTTAAGTATTACCTTCAAAATACTGGCTTTCTACCTGCCCCAGTAGAGGGTGCTGTACACTGTAAAAATTACACTTCTGGATGTACTGCTATGAGTATGGGGAGCATTCAAGAACTGGTGTGGTATATAGGCTGGTTTGGATACCTTACAGAAACCCAACTTTTAAAACAGAATTTTTGAAGGATTTAAACCCAGTAGCTTCATAGTTCACAGGTAAAGAATAGAAACTCAGAATTGTGGAGATGAACTCTCCACATGGGTGGAGCTTTCTGGACATGATGTTGCAATTTACTGGTTTTTATCAATCTGGAATTACTTGTGATAATTTAATCATAATGTCATTTATGTGCATATTTAGCTTTTTTCCACAAAATCCAGAAAATAAACTTTACATATACCTGTTGTTTAGAATTTTAACATTTAAGAAGTTGAAGTTTAGAGTCAGTTGAAATTCAGAAAGAGAACCTGTGTTACAAAAATGTTCTTACTGCTCTAGAGCTTCATTCAATGCTCTTTCTTTTGTGTGGTTGAAAAAACAATGCTAATAAAGCATCAATTAATCTTTGTCAGGTTTTGACTCCTATTACCAAAACATTTCTTTTTAAAAAGTTTTTTTTTATAATAAACTAGCGGTTGTTATTTTTATGTCTCAGAAAGCTTGAATCTAGCAATTCCCAGCCTCTGTGTGCCTGGTTCCATTACAGAATCCAGAATGCTGCTTTTGAAGGTGTCTGAGCAACCTTTATATGGGGCATGGAAGGGCCAAGGGCCTTCCTAGTAACATCCACTCAACTCTCAACATGAAACTGCCTCAGTGCATCTTATAGGACTTACAGGAAACAGAGATCACAGGAACATGTCTTAAATCCCATCTCTTTCCTCACTTAGCTGCTGTCCTCAGTGCTATCAGGACGTGCATCCTTCCACTTGAGCTCATACCTAGCACCATGGCTGTAAAGAGAGGCTTTCCTTTAAATACAGCTAATGGAGATGACAGCAGATCTGCTGTCCTCAATGTCAGGAGCACTTCCTTGTCAGTTTGGGATTTGGTGCCTTTCTCTACATTAAGGGACTGACCCCACATTTTCCAGATCCCAAGAATGAGCTTGATTTAATCTATTGCCATTAAACATTACACGGTAGGACTGGGAACCTTCCTGACTGTGGGGCTATCTTGCATTTTTTCACTTCTCCATTTTCTCTTAATATCTAAACATTAAAGCAAAATAATGAATGCTAATAATTATAATAATAATAATGTATGCTGCTGTCTACTAACTTTTAGTGTAACGGATCAAGTATCCTCCCTTTCAGAAAGGCTGACAGATTCCCTACCAGAGTCTGTTTATAAAGGCTCTTAAAAGTTGTCATGCTCATCAGTATGGTACATACCCGGCAAAAAGTAATAATCTCATAACTGCCTTTATCAAAGAAGATCATTTTTTAAAAAAGCAAAATTACTTTATTAGTTCAATAATAATTTCAGAGCTTTTCAAGATAAGGAGCAGCATTTGGGAGGGGTTTCATTTCCTGTCTGCTACCTTATCAGTCAGAACTACATCTCAAATGTCTGGAGATTATGTATTTTTAACTGTACTCTAATATTTGTGCTGGGAAATCTGCACACCTGACTTGGTCTGTGGTTATATATTAGATACCAAACTTTTGCTCCCCTTTTTTTTTAATGTTACTGTGCATATTTCATTAAGATTTTGCCTGTACCCTTGCTGAAGGAATTTGAAAGGGTTTTTTGCTGTGGCTAAGTACATTAATGGATGTTAGTTGCTGATGAAGATGATCTTTGGGTTAGTTCATAAGAAATAGAACATCTGGGATGGAAATTTTCTTGAAATACAATGTCAACTGGGAAAAAGTAAACCAGGTGACTGTAGTTACTTGTAGCCAACATAGTTCTGAATTATTTGCCTTCATAATGAGGAGTTGTTGCTATTTTAAAAAACTGGAGGGAAGGTTGTTACCCCTAGGAAAGCCTGTTGTAGAGAATAGATGTTACCTCAACAAACTATGAGATGTTAGAAATAAATTTCCATTTTGGCTTACTGTTATTTGTGATATATCCAATCCATTTTCTCCAAAAGTATTACTGCCTTATTCATGCATTGCATTTTCAGAGAGGTGGCTTGTCAGTATTCCCAGCGTACTGTTCCACGTTCTGTTTTAACTTTGGAATTTAGTTGAAAATATCTCTGTGGCACAGCAGATAAAATTCCTGTTTCTTGATTGTATCAGAATTGCCCAACATACATTCCTGCACCTTACCAGCCTTTCAAAACTGGTTTGTTGCTACAGGATGTAAAGTGTCGCTGAAAAAATAACTGTTCATAGACCACAGTGGGTGCTAAATTCAGGAGAGAGATCGTGGAGTCAGTGTGGATAGTTCTGTGAATGTAACAGCTTGATTTGGTGGGTTTTTTTAGTGACCGTCTAAAAGATAAATGGAGTGTTTAAGCTGGCGCAAAGGAAGAAACCGAAAACAAGCAGAAGACTATATCTGGTTGTAGACTCAGATTTTTGGTTTTGCTTACAGATCCTTCCATTCACTTTGCAACTTTGCAAAGGATACAGTATGACTAAAAAAAAGATTAACGAAGTAATGAGTATTGATGATGATCAGAGTTGATGCAACACTTTTCAGGCAAAATAAGACTAAGTAGACTAAAGGGGCTCTTAGAAAAGAGATAATTGAGGAGAAGCAAGTGGAGAGGAATAGCTCAAGAGGATGTACGTAAAATCAAGAATGATTCAGAGAAAGTAAAGTGATTTTGCCATTTCTCACAATATGAGCAGTAGGGTATATTACGGAATTACCAAGTGACTGGTTTAAGCTAAACAAAAGGAAGTTGGGGTTTTTCTCCACACAATGTGTAATTAAGTTGTGGAACTCATTGCCACAGGATATTGTGGCATGGCCAAAAATATAAATGGATTCAGAAATGGATTAGTCAAATTAAGGGGTGCTGTTGGTGTCAAACAGTGGTCCAGGTGCATCCTCCAGTTCAGGAAGTCCCTAACCTCTTCATTTCTGGAAGCTAGGAGGGAATGCCGAGGAAAGCTAATTCTGTACGTGACTTGTTTTTCATGTTCTTTCTCTTAATCTTCTGCTAGTAGCCATGACTCATATAGTGTATGAATTGAGATGAATCTGTTACCTGATGGTTTTTTGGTCGTGTCCCCCCCCCCCCCCCCCCCCCAAGACTTGAGTCTAACGTACATTTAGTGATCTTCCATGTGCAGTCTGTAGTTGGATAATATAGGTCTCGATGAGGGCAAGCCTTAACAATTCACTGCTAAATACATATACATGAGAGTGTAAGTAGCTTATTTTAAGATGTTTTGATACCAAAGTGTCATGAATCCAAAGATCTCTCAGTCTGAGATTCCTTATCTGATGTGAGAAGAATGAAGTGAGCAGAGTCAGATCTTAGCCTTTCAGAGACATAGCCACATAGGGCCACAAACTTGGGGCAAGATCCATAAAAAACATGCAGGTATCTACACTTAAGTTCCCTGAGCTCCCTGTACAGTCAGTAGAGAGGCAGGTACTTCTGAGACACAACTTATCTTGTTCTAAAGTAGATGGCTAAAATCAGTGAGATGAATTTTGCTCTGAAAGTGTCTATTTCTCAGTCTTTAACAATAAAGTGCTTTTGGACTGGCTAGCTCAGTATAAATGTAAGCTTTGCTTTTTGTGAACTGGCTGAGTATCTGTGCTTTCACTTGCTAATCAAATAGAGCTCCAAATTATCCTGCTGTTGCTGTTTGGTCAAATATTTTTCTGCACATCCAGTTAAAACTAGATGGTTGTAGTGAGAGATTAAAATCAAACTGCGTATAATCTGCCTGATGTCACTGAAGCATTTCATTTCCCTTTAAAATGTATTTCACTTTAAACAAAGGTAATTTATTTTATGTGTCTACTGTAAAGCAGCATGTAGAGAATTCAAAAGGGCGATGTTAGAGGGCAAAGCCCCCTCATGGGTCTTTCATAACAGGTTATACTAGAGCAGAAACATCTTCTGGCTTTAAAAAAGGAATGGAGTGATGTCTTATATTGTCTATCAGTAAGTACCATGCCTGGGGTTTTGGTAGCAACCACAAATGCTTTTCCTTAGGAGGCAGGCTGTGCAGCTAATATGAGATACTCCATTAAGAATAGCTATTATGTTAGAATTTGTTAGTCTTGTACCTCTTGTGGCAGTCAGTGGGGAAAACCAAGTCAGGCATCTCGCATAGACTTTGAGAGCATCTTTTGAAATAGTTGTGATGTTTTTTACAAGACATTCTCAGCTTCAGATTTAAGGTTGTAACTTCCTAGAAACCATTTTCAACACTGAAAATTATACTAGTCACAGAGTAAGACTTGTTTTCTGAGACTGTGCTTAAATGGTGCTGCACCCTCTGCTCCAGAAATGATGTCATTTACAGCAGTAGTTTAGGAGGAATTACTTCTAAAACCCCAATGACAGCAACTGGCTTTTTTTTCCCAAGCACAAATGAGTAGCAACTCAGAAGGATAAATAGAGCTTGAGTATTCTTTAAACTAGGCACATTCAGTTAAATCATTTGCTATCCTTTTGGTTTGGTTTTCTAAAAAAAGCTTTATAGGATTCATTGTCTGACATTTGCCCATAGTAAGTTTCTGAATGTACTGGCCAATTTCAAGTGAATTCGACAAGACTAGATGTGTCTGGCTGCAAAACAAAGACCCGGTTAGTACCCTGATAAGGAGAAAGACTGGAAGCTGGGGGCTGGCCGCCTAGTCTAGGTGAGACAGGAGGAAGCAGGAGATGCAGAGGGAAACCGAGGAACTGCAGTTGGGACCTGAGATGTGGGAAGACGGGCATTGTGGTGGGAGGGCAGAGAAGGCAAATTTGTGAGAGAGTGAAATTTTGGTTGTCTCATTTGTGGAATTGCCTTTTTAGGTATTTGCATTTGAACTTTGAATTGAGCTTTTTGTATAAAGCTGTAAATGGTTTGCATGCTCTGTCATGAGTTGAACATAGCTGAGACAAACCGAAAACATTGGTCAGTAGTTTGAATGTCTGTTCTCCTTTGGTTGTGTAGGAGCAATGTAAAGAAGACATTTTAAGAAGTAACTTAGAAGGGGTGTGTGCCTGCAGGATAAAAATAAGGAGGTAGCTTAAGCACTTAAGAACCTGAAAGAAGCTTATAGATACCTGAAGGAGATAAGAAATCAGAGAGAACAATGAGAAATGTTAGTAGATTGGGGTGATTTTTTTTTTTTTATTTTTTACATTTTCAGTTGTGTACAAGCTATCTTCCATGGTCTCGTAGGAGTGGTAGACTGGAGAGTCTCATTTCTGAGAGTTTCTTGATTTGCATGGATTCTGTGTCATTTCACAGGTTAGGGTTAAAACATTTTCTCCTTCCAGAAAATATTAAACTATAAGCTTTGTGCTTCAGAAGAATAGCTTGACTTCAGGGAAAGTATGAGACAGATTGCTGAGCTTATAGGGCCTTTAATAAATGGGCAGTTGATAAGTAAAAACAATACAAAAGAACAGGAAGTTCTCATCTATCAGAGCTCATAGCACGGCAGGAAATTGTCAACCATAAACTATTAGGGAAGGTGTTTGTTTTTTGTAAACTTACTGCCACTCTAGACAAACAAATCGCAGGTGGACTTCTTTA
Organism: Harpia harpyja; assembly: GCF_026419915.1. Classification (NCBI taxonomy): domain Eukaryota; kingdom Metazoa; phylum Chordata; class Aves; order Accipitriformes; family Accipitridae; genus Harpia; species Harpia harpyja. Next base: position 5,540,291 of record NC_068951.1, on the reverse strand, counting down.
CAATTATATGTACAATAATGAGGATTATATATTACATTTTTTTTTATGCAATCTTTGTAGATCAACGTGTTCATTTCATGTAGGCAGACAAGGAAAACATTCTAAGCAGTGTTTCATATATTTTGGTGGAATAAAGCTTATTCTGTAAATATAACTGGAGAATCTGTTTTGTCTTCTACTGAGCCCTTGCTTTCTGGCATAATGCCCAGGAGATTCCTTACTGTTCAGGTACCTTTCTGTGAAACCAGTGGAAGAGTGTCTGGTAAAGGAATCCTTCAGTGATGACCCTTAATATGTCAAGCAGAGGACCATCTTCTTCCCCAAGAGCCGGGAGGAAGTGTAGGTCTTCTGTGTAATGCTGGCGTGTGCTCCACTGTCAATTTAAAACAGTTGTTTGCATTAAGAAATGTATACTGACTCATTTATAGCATTTTTTTAGAAGAAAGCATATGACATAAAGATCAAGTGCAGTATTTTAAATATTTCTCAACATCAGCTCATGAACCCTGAAAGCCAGAGGTAAATACTAGATGAATGAAGCCAGGATTCTTGTAGGTTGTTTTAAACTAAATAATCCACTATCTATTTCTCCCCGTCAACCAGCCAGCCAGCTACATAAATAAATAAAAGGCTATATCCAATTCTAGTCCAGATAATCAGCAAGCTGCAGTATACAGGGTGTAGTCCCTGATACCAGAGTGGAATCTCTGAGTGTGCTGCTAATATCTGCCAAGCTCAGCTTCCTAAAGCCTGAAGTGTGGTCTGCTTCCTTACCTGGTTATCTGCAGCTGAGTAAGAGAGAGAGGCTGCTTTCTAGTGCTGAGCATAACTGAATCAGTGCAGGGTTTTTCTTCCATGGAAGCACACATCACGGTTTCCCTTTATTACTGTAGTTTAACCACAAGGTTTAACATTTTGAAATCAGAGCTGGATTTTATCTAAGTCTGCATGTAGCAATTAAAGCACCAGAAAAAGTTGGAATATGTGCCCTTTCAAGTTCCCATTTTTGTCTGTAAGTCCCTCACTTGGAGTGGGCTAGGAAGGAATACTTTGAATATTCTGTGTCTCAGTTTTTTCTGATTGTAGTATTACTTACAAAAGTAAGTACTGGCATGTTTATGGGAAGTGAGCAAAGGTCTGAGTATCTAGAATTCAGTGGATGCTATGTTGTGATACCATATGTACTTCCCTGAATATTGACAGTGTTGCCTTAGCACCTTCTCTTGCTGAGTTTGGAATTACTTGGTACTCCTCTGAGATACTACCTTTCTGGCTTTTTTTAAAAGCTACACAGAAGCTTGCAAGTCTTTTTATTATTTGTGGTTTGCATAGCAGAAAAAAGTCCCTTAGAAGTGATCCCTGTATGTACCTGTTAGTCCCATATGACTTGTGAACTCACTAATAATCTTAACCATCCTTGCTGGGTGGCAGCGGTCCCGAAGATACTGCGGTCCTGTGATCTTGATGAAATGTGGCAGCTGGATAAAGGCACAGCCATAGATGAGAATTTGTGATTTTAATCTTTCTCAGTGTTGAGGAGGAACTGTTCACTGACTGCTCAGCACAGGGCTAGCTTTTGGTCACACACAGTGTTGCCCACCTGCCAAAGCCAGCAGGCAGGGTGTCTGAGGAAGTGGTAAAGGAAATAAAGAGACAGAGGTCGCAAAGTCACATATAATGAAACTCCATTAATTCTCCTGTTCATGGCACAACTTGTTCCCTGTTTCTGAAATTAACCAGTGAAAAAATATTTGGACTGTTTACAGTCTGTCATATAGAAAATTGTGGAAAAGCACTTGGTTTTTTTCCTTGTTGACACATCTGTTAAAATTTTAATAGCATAAGAAAGAGGGGTCACGACAAGTTATTATTTTATTTTAAACATCAAATGTATTCAAAAGCCTTCTTGTTCAGGGGATCTGTTTGAATTTACATGGTGCTAATTCTGTTTGATTTCAGAAGATCCTAGTCCCTGCTGCCAAGCTCCTTGCTAGTTGGTTACCATTTTTTAATTTTATTAAGAGCTGATTACACAATCTCTTTGTCCTTTTAAAATGTGATACAGAGCATGTATTAGTCAAAGTTACAAAACTTGGGAAGCTGCCAAAATGCAAAAGGATTTTTCCTTCCTATTTCTGCTTTTTAAGATCAAGAGATACTTAATGACATAAACAAGCATACGAGTCCTGTTATTTATAGTGAATCTGTTTAATAAACAGTATTATCTATTGGATGAGAAAAGGTAGATAGGCAGTTTAGTTCAACACTAATTAAAAGACAAAACCAAGTAAAATGCAAAGCTTTTTTTAAAAGACAGTATGATTAGAAAACGTGTTTTCAGTAGTGGATATGTTTTTTCTTAGGGAAGATCAGTACTGCTATTTTTTAGCGTATTAATCTTGAAAAATGAAACATTAACGTTTGAAGTACATGCTGTTCAAATCAGCAGTATTCTTATTTCTAAAAATACGTAACTAATGATACAGATCAGACTTGAAATAAGTGCCATATCCGTTTGGATATTTGTCTTTTACTATGAATACAGTTTTTTCATGTGATTGTCAGTAAGAATGTCTGCTCGTGACTTCTACATGTCTGATGACATTTACATGCTGGAAGAAGAGTATGTATGTTCTGAATAGCACCTATCTATTTCACAGACTATTAGAAATACAATTTAAAAAGTCATTGAGAACATTTATCCTTCTTTATTCACAAACATATAATTCCCAAGAACATTAAAACATTTTTGATATATAAATTGGTAGGAAGTTATCATTCCAATTTATTTTTATTTGGGGGTTTGTGTTCTGTGTTTTCCTTTTTTCTTGTTGTTTTTTTTAATGGCAAAACCTGAAAGAATTGTAGTGTTCGGGAGTGAAGAGATGTATTAGAAGCATCCTTCTCTTGGGAATTTGTTTCAGTACTGGCTTTAGCTGTCCTTTGCTCGATGTTTTGCCTGCTGATGTGCTAGCTTCTTGCACCAACAGACTGACTCTTGCCATAGTGGACGGGTATGTCTTTTCTGCCCGTTTTATGGCAGTGGCTGGAGGAAGGCATTGCAACTGAACAGTTTTCACAGACCTATGTCTCTGTGCATTTCTTGGACAGAGATTACTTGTTTTGTGAAATGGCATGAAATTTTGTGCAGCTTTTGAGGTACACATGTCATTGAAATACTGTTCTTAAGCTCATCACCATTTTCATTAAAAAAAAAATATACACATATATATGTTGAGGTACTGCAATACTGTGTTCATTGAAAAGGCTGCTTCATTGTATGCTTGTGAATGAACTTTCAGTTTTTCTTGCTTACAGAAAAATACTGTTGAAGTGAGAGACTGACTTATGTAATGGGATTCATTAGAATGGTAGAAAAATAATATGAGCTGTGTCAATGTAATTAATTTTATTTCTGCAATGTTTCCTTCTTATAGCCATCTGTTGGTGAAAGTCTTCAGAAAGAAGCATTGAAAAAACAGGCAATGAAACAGGTAAGATGCGGTGGGGACTCTTCAGGCACATAGCAGATTAAGAAATTACTGCATCCATTCCCTTTTATTAAATAATTGCAGTAACATAATTGTGCAACTTCAGAGTTAGAGTTACCCTTTAAAAAAATTCCATATAATTTTATGGTCTTGTGCATTGCTCTTTGCAGCACAAGACTTTATTTAAAACTTGACTTGAAATTCTCAGAACCATTCCTCTAGCAATGATTTTGTTTCACTTTTCTGGGCAAGATTGCTCTTTTTGAAATTCTTCTGGCTATGGTCAGAGTAGCTGAAGAACTGCCTGATGAAAGCTGCGTGAGTGAGGTTTAACACAGAGCTGGTCATAATTTAAAACACAACAAAATTTCTGTTTACTCAATGCAAGCACTTAAATATGTAGGATGTCAAAGTTTGTTTTGTGGCATAGAATGCATTGATGTTTTTAGAATTTCTCAAACAGTTTGTTTCATTTTTAGAATGTAATGTTACAACGTATTGGGGTTTTAAATATTTAAATATATACCAACAGTGAGCCTTTTACTGTAATCAAGGAATAAATTGTGCAGAAGAAACACAAATTTTACATTTTAAAAAGTTCCAGACCAATAAAAGACATAGCTAGAAGAAAAAGCTATTTATGCATCATACATTTAACACATTTATTTTTTTTGATGGAGGCAATATGTGCTTGAGAGAAACTTTTATGGGTGCTGTTCAGCATTCCTCTTCTGTTGTCAGGTTATCTGATCTAAGGGCTCCCCTAGTAGTTGTTTTTTTCTGATAGGGCTTTTAAAAACTGAACTGTTTCACAGTTCTTACTTCCAACTTGACTGTACAAACAGAAGATAGAACTGTGACATATGGAATCGTATCCTGAATTACATTGATACATATTTGTTATTTGGAGCTTTAGGGAAGGGAGATAAACTATAGATGAAAACAGACAGTAAAATTCGTTTAAATGGTGTGTATGAAAAAAATTAATTACATTATTTGATGGAACAGTTTGGTCATTAAGAAGTTTCCAGTGTTGTTTTGACTGTTGTGCTTTACTTCCTGTATTTCCTATAACTGCAAATGCGGGTGATGATTTGATTGTTTGTCTTCTCAATCCTGGTAAACCGTCAAGAACTTTGTAGATCAGGCTGGTTTTAATTTACACTCAGTGTTCCAATGGATAGGTTTATACTATAGATCTGTTTAAATTACAATATAGGAATAAAATTTTGGAAAATAGTACAAATTTCATGTTGAATTTTTTGGTATCTTTTCTTCTCCTCCCCCCTTTTTTTCTTTTAGACTAAATTGGAGATTCAGAAGGCTTTGGAGGAAGATGCTACAGTGTATGAATATGACAGTATTTATGATGAAATGCAGCAGCAGAAGAAGGAAAGTAATGCCAGAGTGTTATCTGGAAAAGATGACAAAAAGGTCGATACCTGAAAATGTATGCTGTCTGTCTTATCTCTGTATGTTTGGAATAACTATGATTGATTACCTTTTAAGCTTTGCCAAATGCATTTTCTCATGGGGTATGCAAGTATTGTGCTGAAATCCTGTTATATCAGGTATTAATTTTCAAGACTTTTGGCAAAACTATTATTTCATCAGATACTTCAGAGTCCTGCTCAGTGGTATTCTGGAGGGCAGCAGTCTACAAGTTTCCCACCCAACTTATGATGCACATATATCTTTCTGTGTATTTCTGAAGAGAATGTTACAATGGGATAACAAGATTAGAGACAATGGGCCCTGCAACAATACTACTTCTGATAATAAGGACTCTTTCGTTATTAAGCCAACGAACATAAATCATCCCTCCTCACTCACTAGTGTGGTTACTGGAGGACTGTCAGAAGACTAAAGTAATTAACTTTCATTTGTGAAATGTGAGCCAATTTCCACAGCCCAATGCCTTGTTTCAAAGCATTGTTGAATTATCCTGACAAGTGATATTTTCATAGTTACTTACTCTCTTTCATTTGGAAGCTCTTGTCAGGTCATGTGGGTATAAAAGGAAGCTTCCCACTCCTTTACAGCAATAGAAAGGCAAGACTATTACAAAACAGAAGACAGAGGGGTGAGAAATCAAAAAATATTTAATTTCAGTCAGAGCAAAAATCATCCTAGTCAAAAATGGGCTGAATGTTTTGACTGAATACAGCAACCTCTTTTGTTATTGGGAAGCATGCCGTGTTAGTGATCTAAAAGGGAATGACAGCTTATTTCAGATAGCTATCAAACAGTGTGAGAATATGTTAGACTAGCTTCTGTCAATTTTCTTCCATTACCAGCTTTCTTCAACATCTCCATCAATCCCAATTTGTGTTTTCTCAGCCACCTCAATTACCTCTCAGCCTGATACCTTTTTTCCCTCCTATTTTAGCCCAGATATATCCAAAATATCCTCAAAGCAGCTGAAATTAGAAAGAAGGAGCAAGAAAAAAGAATGGAAAGAAAAATTCAGAAAGAGCGTGAAATGGAAGGAGGAGAGTTTGCCCACAAAGAGGCTTTTGTGACTTCAGCCTATAAGAAGAAGCTGCAAGAAAGGGCTGAGGAGGAGGAAAGAGAAAGAAGAGAGGCAGCTCTTGAGGGTGAGATTCACACTGAAATAATTCCCCTTAAAAAGAAGTATGGCGTTATACATGATTTACAACATCATCATCTGGTCTCTCAGTGAGGCTTGAGATAATTAAAATCAAAAAGGACCAGATAGCAGATACTGAATCAGATCCCACTTTGCATGTTACTTTCCTTTGTACATGTTACTAAAGGAACAGAGGAAGCTCCTCTGTTTGTGTGTCAAGTACTGTTTGGGTTGCTACTTTTAATTTTTGAGGAGCGGTCAGTTGTTGAAGGAAGACTTGTAAGACTGGGGTACGGTGATGCTTACAATGCTTACTTCAGACATTCTGTACAGTGTCCCAAGAATAGGTGTAAAGAATAGGGTATAGGATCATAAGATGAGTCAGGTTGAAGTGGACCTCTGAAGGTCGTCTGTTCCAGCCTCCTGCTCAAAGTGTGGTCTGCTATGAGGTCAATTCTGCTCTGGGCTTGAAAACCTCCAGGATGGAGACTGCAGTCTACCAATTTTGAATTGTGTCTGATGAGTATTTGTGGCACAGTAAGTCCAACCTTACTTTCTTTCTCTTAGCGTACCTGGATGTGACTAAACAGAAGGATCTCAGTGGATTTTACAGACATCTTTTAAACCAGAGGGTAGGGGAAGAAGAGATGCCTAAATGCAGCTTCCGTGAAGCCAGGTAGGATGCGATTCCAGAAGGCTTTCAGATATAAACCAGCTTCTGGCTGTTTGTGATTTCAGACTCACTGGAACATTGTAACAATTAGACAGAGAGTACTAAAACACTGGTAGGGAAGGCTGATTACTTCATACATCTGATTTACTGAATTGTTTGGAAAATGTCTAATGATCATCAGTGGTATAAACTATAAGAGAAACAAGTGGGAGAGGGATGACGTTTAAAAAGTGTCAAGAGGGCAGTCATACTTGTAATACTGCTTGGTATTATTCTAACCTACATTTACTTTGGTTTACATAATATTTGGCAATCTGCATTAAGTTACGTATTTTGAATCATGAGGGAGACAAAAGGTAAAATAATGAGCATAGAGGTAAGTCATAGGAAATGATGTTGTCATATGAATTTCCTGAAAAGAATGTGAGTCTCTAACTTTGTCCTTATTCCATATTTACAGGTTCATAAAAAATAATTGAGCGTTGACGCTGTGGTAAAAGGAAATTAATCAAATATATAGGAAATCCGGTGGGAATATTTTAAAATCTTAATATATGCACATTCCAAGGCAAAGTAATGAGATGAGGCTGAATTATTTATGTAGTTGAGATGGTGAAATTCTGCCCTGTGGATAAATACAGTGAAGGGGATGTGTTTCTTATATGCAACAATGGATCATTCAGGTCAAACCTCACTTGAGATGGGCCTTAAACCTGGATGTCACTAGTTAAATGCGTGCTATCACAAAGACAATGCAGCTTTCATCAAGAGATCTTCTAGATCTGAGGTTGGATTATTAGAAAGTAAATTCTTAGCTTAAATGAAGAATGTGATCACAGTGAAGTTACTCAGCTATCTATCTGAAATAAGGGAATTCTCGATTATGTCTTTAGTATAAGGATATGCCACCTTATTGGAAATAAATAGGGGAAAGTAGTGTAAAAGAAGTAGGAAGTAAGAATTACTGACTGGAAGAAAAGCAGAACAGCTTCCTGAATTTAAGCAGAAAATGGGAAATTTGAGACCACAGTTTTGTCATTTGAGACTTAAAGTATTAGTATACCTATGTGTTTGGAAAAACATCCTGTCTTTGGCTTTCACCAAAGAGAAATACCTGCTTGGTTTCAGTGGTGCTCAGAGATTGCTACTGAGGTAGTTAAATGAATTTTGCATTTTATGGTTTTTCTTTTTATTGATGAAATCTAAGTTAACTCAGTTGCATCTCTTTATAAAAACAGTAGCAGTAGTGGTCAGCCCACTTGGTTGTCCATTTGCTTTAATAGTTCTTCTTTCAGAGCGTCTTCTGGATGATGTAGTTCTGTATTGTGTAGAGATCATTTGAAATGATGGTTTCTTAACCTTGCAAATTAGGGAAATGTTCCCTTTGTGAATTGTATATAAAATTAATTTGGGGAAAAGAAGTAGTACTGTAGATGGTGCTTCCAGCAAGGCTTTCAAATAAGCTCAGGTGTATTTTTTAATTTTACTCTTTCTTACAGTGGTACACTAGGATACAGAGAGAAAATGGCTCAATTTTTTCAGATCTCAGAATTTGTATCACTTGTCCCTAAAGTGATCCACCTTTGACTTGTCATTTTAATTAATTGGATTACTAAAGAAATTGTCAAACTTTTCAGCATAATTTTTAGTCATTGTTCATAGACTAACAATCCTTTGAAGTATTCATCAAACATTCAATCTAACTAGATGGTGTGCTGATTCATAAGAATTTACCACTGACTGTTACTGTAGCTGTATGATTAAAAAGAAGAGACATGTGCCTTGTGTGAGTAAACACATATTTCCCTATCAGTCAGAAAAGAATGACAAAGCATAACCTTCTGTCTACTGCCCAAACTTGTCCTGCATGGGTCGGTTTTTTGTATTTAAGAATCTATGACTTGTTAATAGATACTAATTCCTATCTAGCCACAAGAATGAGATCCTCAGAAATACCGGATTAAAAAAATCTACAACTACTAATGGAAGCTATGTTCCTACCTCTCTCAACAAAACATACAACCTGCTGCTTCTCTGGATAATTATTTGATGTGAATAGAGGAATAAACATATAGGAAAAAATGTGTGGCTTGCCAAAAAGCTTACACAGGAATACAAATCTATGTCTTTTTCCTTAGATGGAGGCTACAGATACTTAACCATAGTCATTCTTTTAGATAAATTCAACAGCTCGCATTCACGAATGAACCAGATACAGATACTTAACAGAAATCCTTTGCGCTGGATTCCTGGAACCTGAGCCACAGATAGATTTGCTTTCTTAGACTTTGCAGGAGCATCTTTTGCTTAAGTACTGACCAGAAGCCAGTTTGTAGAAAAGTCTGAGATTTCAGGCTGTGTAATGTTGTTTTTTTCTTTTTTAACATAAAAATGTAGGATAAAGGAAGAAAAATCTGACAGTTGTTATGATGAATCCAACCAAAGGAATAAATGCCCATATGAAAGACAACGACTGAAGCCCTCTGCTAAGAAAGAAAGTAATCCAGATGCTGATACTGACTTAGGAACTGATAGTAGTGATGATGATAAGAGACATAAAAATAGTAAAGTAAATTTGAAAAAGAAGAAAAGGAGAGAGAGCTCTGTGAGCAGTGAAGAGGAGGCTAAACGTCACAAGAGCCAGAGGCGTTCCAGGTCACCAAGCTCATCCAGTGTGGAGGAAGAGCTGCGCACAAAAGCCCATCTTACAAAGAGGGGAGAGAGCAGACCAAGCAGAAGGGGAAATGATGAACAGTACAGGGAAAAAGATTATGAGAGAAGTAAGACCCATGAAAAGGATCACCAAAGGGAAAAGGAAGAGCGACATAGATACGGAGATCACACTAATAAAGATAACTACAGAAGGAGGGAAGAGCAAGATGATAAACAAAGGGGGAAGGAAAGAAGAGAGAGGGAGGGACATGGCAGAGAATGGAGGAAGGCAAAGGAGAGAGAAGACAAGGGTTCAGAAAAGGAACGAGAGAAAGAAAGAATAAGAAACGGTAAAGATAGATATAATGACAGAGAGAAGGAGAGAGGAGAGAAATGCAGAGAAAAGGAAGATCATGTGAGGGAGAGGAGAGAGAAATGTGGCAGTGATGAAAAGAAATACAGAGAGAGGAGGGAAAGTACTCCTACGTCTTTAGAAAAAGATGGAGAGACTGATCTGGAAAAAGAGAGAAAGGGAAAAGAAAGAGAGGTGGATGAGAAGGGAAGATCCAGCTCTGGAATTTTGTCTGAGCAGAAACGTAAAGCTGGAGAAGAAGGGGAGAAAGAGGAGAAAAAACAAGCCCAGAAACCATCTGAGAGCATGAGCAAATTTGCCAAACGGAGCAATGAAGAGACAGTCATGTCAGCAAGGGACCGCTATTTGGCAAGGCAAATGGCACGTGTCAGTACTAAATCTTACATTGAGAAGGAAGAAGATTAATATCCCTGTGGTGGACAAAAACACTTGGTCTCTCAACCAAGAGGAAAAGCCACTGCTGCACGGACTCTTGTACAGAAGTAAAAGTGTATCCTAGCTATTTATTACTGGCTTTCATTTAAGAAATTGTGTGTGCCATAATAGAAGAACAACTTTTGAAATGGATTAATGGATCCCTTGATACACACCCTTAGTCTGTTTATACAGTTGAAATACTAAATTTGGCTGACTCTGGCCTTCAGTACCCTATCCTTGGTACTTGAAGATTCTGGGACAGACCTAGAAGTGTTAAACAACATAAGGTGAGAATACTTCCCCCTGGCAGCCCCTACTCCTTTCACCAGCTGAAACAGTGAGCTCTGCTGAAACAAAGGTATTCTCAGACCTTAGTGGGAGTCATTGTTGCCCAGTGATGCTCTCAAAAATGAGAAGCAGACAGACCTGTAAAAATGGGGAAAAAAGCAAGAAAAACAGCCTGAATAATAATCTAGGAGATTTCTGTACGTAGTATGGCGTTTTGTAAGCTAAATGCATATTGATATATGAATTTTGTATTTATGTGTGGGCTTTGGTTTTGGGGACCTGATGTACAGAAACACTTAAATAAAGTATAAGATACGTACTGGATCTAATGCATGGGTCTTTTTTAATGCGTGTGTTATTATACTGCATCTTTTTTGTGTGAAATAAGGTATATAAGTCTCTTTTCATGTACTACAGTCATACCTGCTTGTTCTACTGGAGGTAATATTTTAGATTTGTCAGTCTGTCTGTTCAAAGGTCCGTAATCAAGAATAAAGTTATCTATCTCCGAACTATAACTTGGTAAGTAGGCTATCTGATAGCGGTTGCAGTTTTTAGAATACATTTTCAATGCTTTTCACAATGGTTTCTTTCACTTTGTTTTCTAGTAAATTTATCACTTTTATGCTACAGTAAGGTGAACTAATATTAAAAAAAAGATTTTGAGATTGGTGTTTCTCTAATATTTTGTTCAGCAGATTTAGTAATGAGACAAAATGTGAGTAAAATTAAATGCCAAGCCTGCCAGTGTACAAAGATTTGAAATGGAATGAGTTTCATATGTAAGCTAATCAAGTAACTAAGCACTTAACTCCAAACGTGGATCAGTTTGTTTTTGCTGTTCTGTCTAAACAAATGTAATGTGTATTGGTTCTTCTGTTGGAGTAGAATGAAAGAGTATTTAGCAGTGGGCCAAGGTTCAAACACTGAAGGAAATCCTCTGCTTTTTGTCAAAGAGGCCTTGTTGGTGTAGTAAACTGGACTAGATATTCTGCTTTTTCTTGGAATTGAGTTTTATCTTTGTTCTTCCTGTAAGAGAGAGGCACAAGAGACGTCTAAAGATGGCTTATGAATATTAAATTTATTACAATAACAGTTTACAGTACAAGGCACATACTGATGACTTACAGTCAGCTTGCAACACTTGTAACGTAACAACCGCATAAATTAATACAGGTGCATTATGTACAAGTTGGAGGGAATACTTAGTTCTGTACAGCTAAAACTCCAGTTTAATTCCCTTTGCTTAAAAGGCAAACATGATCCTAATTTACCGGTTTCATAATTTCCTTTTCACTATTCAGAATAGAGGGTAGGATATACTCATATGATAGATAAGCAGAAAGTGAGCTGAAGAGAAGGAATTTGTTTGCCTCAAAACACTTTTAATTGCAGTGCAGCCCATTTGGTATCAATATAACTAGCTTTTTTACAAAAACAATGTTTAATGTATGGCTACTTGTTGAGCTACCTGATAAATACTGGTTACTCTAAATGTTTTCAGATGGATATGTAAAAGGAAGAAAAAAGAATCAATGATAAAAAATAAATGAAATAAATTTTTCAATATTTCAACCACTTGGCTAAATAGAGATACTAAAAAATGAACTTATCATGAGAAAATTTAGAAAACTTGAAACCAGCGTGCCATGTAACAAAAAAAATAATGAGGACTGAACTGCCTTGCAAGTTCAGCTTTCATAGAATGAAAACATGGATGTATTTTATCTTTGTATTATTCAGGGAAAAAAAAAGCCTTTTTAATCCACTTCTGGAGGGCTTCCTTGCCTCCTGTTCCCATAAAGACCTCAGACTGGATTATCCTAGTGAAAAGAGAGCAAAGATCTAACATCACAAATGATCTGGACAGTCTATTTCTAAAAATATTTTTCCTGTGACTTTGCATGTCTACACTGTGTTTTATATCTTCAAATAATTTTAAAAACTTTCACCCTTTCTCAGTACATCTGTACTTGGAGTGCATTATTCTCATTTTTCAGCTGAGAAATTCAAGCTGAGAGGCCTTGCCCTGTTTAGCACTGTGACTGTTGCAGGGCTTGTATTAATATCAGGGCTTCTTGGCTGACTTTTAATCCACTAGAAAACAGTGGCATTTCTTGGGAAGTTGCTGAGCATTCTGTGCTAAAACTACCCAGAGAGACAATGTCTGTCGTATATTAGTGTCTTAAAAAAATACAAATTAAAGATGCATCTTTTGTTGCCATTTCAAATGCTGTTATAAAAGAATAACATCAGTAGTGTTGCACACTAAATAGCAGTGATTTCTGCAGTTATAACTCTGCAAATTATTCCATTAGAAATAACGTTCTCAGTTTGTTTGCAAGGGCTGAAGAGAAACTTTGACACAGATAATGCCATAGTTAACTCAATCATTTCTGTCCCCACCTTCACCCTTTCTAATAAAAGGTAGCAGAATGTCTGTTTAAAGAGGCTTTTGCAAGTGGCTATACTTAAATGACCAAAAATTGGAACTGTAAGTTTTGTGTTGGTTTGAGGGGTGTGTGGGGTTTTCTTTTTTGTTTTGTTTAATGAGCCTAGCATGAAACACTATCAAGCCTGGCAAAAAAAAAATCCATTTGTAAGGTTTATCTATTTAAATACTTATCCATTTAGGAGGAAACATATGTAGCATTAGCTGAACACTAGTCTGAAGAGTGAAGAAGCAGGGTAGGGTTTTCTCCTTTATTTCCCACACTTTTTGATATTGGATAGATACGAGTACCTCATTAATCTTACATTGACATTTCATATGTATTTTTTCATTAATGAACTCACAACAGAAAATTTGATTAAAAAAAAAAAAATCAGTGATTTTCTGATTGGCAACTTAATAACTAAGTGACTTTCTAATATTAAAAGAATTCCCAAACTGTTCCTCTTTTCCTTACAATGAAGCCAGTTTTGGAAGTAGTTTTCAAATATTCTTGAGGGATAAGCTACAAAACTATTTCTTGTGAGTAACTGTCCAGTAAGACAGATTTATTATGTTTTTCTAGTGGCAATGAAAGAACATTCCCTTTTTAAAAATAGTTCAGGAGTCTTTTTGTTTGTAGTTTGAAAGAACAGTCCTTGTCCCTTTTAAGTTATTTCCTTATTAGAAGCTGGGCTTGAGACCTAAAGTTAAGTGAACTCAAGTCAATAGCTGAAGTGTAAGAGGCCTTCCTCCAGGAGGTGTCTGCACACCTAAGGGAGAAAAACCTTGGCAGAAGCGATTTCAAAAGGCAAATGCACTGTCACTGCTTTCCTCTAATATGGTAAGTTCTTCATACTGATGTAAACTCTTCAACAGGTTTCTTAATGCATGCTGCTATGAATGCATATGTAACCTTGTTAATTTTAGCAGTACATTACCTACGTAGACCATGAGATACAAAAGAGACTTTTATCCTCTATTTTATTTTACTTTTGTTATAATCTATGATGTGGTAGAGTAAAAATACAATGCAAGTTCTTACATAAATTGTGCCTACTTAGGTTTATCTGAACTTCCATGTAACTGCAGCAGAACTGACTTGACAACTGTAGTCAGTCTGAAGGGCAGTTACATTTGGAGAGCATGTGTGTGCATATAATATAAAGAGGTTAGTGTGTGCACGGAAGTTCATTTGTATATCAGTGCCTTGAAATTTGATATAATAGTTCTGATGAGAATCAATCCTGCTGAACTCCACTCAACTTCTTGTTAGAATAAAATTTCCCCTCCTTTTCTTCTTCAGGGTGAAAACCAAATGTGCTCTCATTAGAATATGAGCTAATAAATCTTCAAAGTAGGTTTTTATAGTTTGTTAAATGTATGTTTGTCAACCAGCCAAAAGGATTATTCTAAACTTTAGTTCTGTACTAGGAAAGAATAGAAAAAGTCACAGGCTCCAGCAAATTTTAGGCATGAACTTAAATTTAAATAAAAACCAAAAAGCAGAGAAGCAGATTTTTAAGATTCCACTTTTTGGCATCGGAACTCAAAAATTCATTGTTGGTCTGTAGTTTCTTTACGTGTAAGTGTTAGGTCTGTCAGGACAATGATTTTGTGAATATTTAGATGAGTTATGAAAACAGTATAGTAAGTGCTAGCAACTTAGGTTCTTGTCAAGTAACCCATGATGAGTTTTTGCAGCTTAATTGGGTCTAAAGGAAAGTGAAGGCTACAACATTACAAAAAATGCTTTTGTGGTATTTGTTATGCAAGAAACAATAGAAACTGTTACCATCTACAAAATGCAGGAAAGGGAGGATAATGCTATCAGATGTGTGTGCTAATGTATGCAGAGCTGTATATAGTGCTGCTCAGGATTGTTTCCTCTTCCTCTGTCTACTCCACTACAAACCTAGGGAATTTACTGATTTTTTTTCTAGTTTATAAAACCCTGTGTTACTTGAGTAATGTATGGCTATCAGAAATATTTTTGTGTTTTTCAATGTAGTTTAAGCAATTAGAACCTTAGAAGCGAATATGACATTGCCCAGTATGAACGATCACATTGAGGAAGATACAGGAGTACTGCCACAGACTTGGGATTCTACACCTAGTCCTATCCGCTGATATTCGTCCTATAGTGGCTTGTGCAATCACGCACACTTTCAAACAGCCCCAGTGCCCGTGCATGGAGTAGTGGTATTCTCATGCACACAGCCATCCTCATGTTTCCAGAATGAATTAGTTCTCAGTCAGTTCAGTCTGGTTAGAAGTGCACAGTAGATTTCATTGAATTGCTTGGATAAATGTGCTGGAGGCATCATGTTTCCAAATGCCTGTTGTCAGTGATGCAACCTCCACAGAAAACTCCTCCCTTTGTTGTCTCAGCTGGAAACGTAATTCTTTGGGTGGGAGAGTGTGGGGAAAGTTATATTTTATGCTCTCCCTCTCTTCCCCCCAGAAAACAGGTCAGCTTATACTGCATTCATGCGGATGTCTCCAAAAGGAATTTCTGTAGCTGTTTCTGGAGTAATGCTTTTCAGAACACGCTGTTGGAAAGAAATCAGTATTAGAAATTGATTCATTTTAGAGGTAATACGTAATATGACAGCCATTTGGAAAGAGATTCATAATAAAAATGTGACTTTAGTTTGAGTTACACCTCTTGAACTACAACACAAGGATGTTTCAGGCTTCTGTTACCTCAGCACTATGAAGATGTAAGGTGCTATAGAAGTGCACAGCATTATTTTTTAATTATTTGTAACATACAATTTGAATCAAAGTTTGACAGATGTTGTATTAATGCTTTAGGACTTTGGAGCTTACTTGGATACCCTGAGCCAACTGAACACATTGTTTCTGAACTGGTATTTATGTGCACTTACAAGAAAGCCCAAAAATGTCATCACAGGCTGCCACAAATTTATGGCAGAGAAATCTTACAAAGTGTGGGAGAGAAAAAGAAACCTGTTCTTACAGACATATCCAAGGGAACCAATTTTTCACTGCCTCATTCACATGATACTGTGTCTTGTGTGATTTCTAGGAAAAGCCTCCAGTTCACCAGAGCTTAAAAAGAAATACTTGATTTAATTTTTATATGAATATGTCAATGGCCTCAGTAAGACCTGGGGAGATTTGTGAATTGCTCAGAATGGGCAGAAGACAATTAGTGATCAGCTGGCTAGGAACAGAACAGCAGTAATCCTCAAGTCCTGGGGCATCAGACCCCAGAAAAATCTACACGTAATGTTTCTAGGAATCACCTCCTTCCCAACAGTCAAATAGAAGCAAGAGAGCATCATGGATACCTCCTTCAGTGTTCCTGGAGTGATGATCAACCGATAAACCATGTAGATTGGAATACACATGACTGAAGAAGTTCCTATGCAATAACCCACTACTGTAGTCCAGTAGGGATAATTATAATCAAAAAGCCGTAGCTCAGGAGGATTGGACAGAAAGCTGCAAGTGACAAACTGAAAAATAAGATAACAAAGTATGAATACATGTATTTTGATGGCACAAATTTACTTAAGGGAACTCTGTCCCAGCATAGCATTGAACTAAAAAAAAAACGGAGTAGGACTCAAGAAGGATTAAACATATGTCAATGCTGAAAAAATCCTAAATGACATTAGTATGGATTTAAAAAAAAAAAAACCATAACCAAAAAAAACCTCAAACCACTTTTGGATATTGAGACTTTCCTTCAGGAAGTTTAAAAGAGCTTAGGAGCTTTAGAGTATAGCCCAACCAGTAACTGAAAGGAACTAGGTAAAAATTCTCCTCTGGATTGCTTATTCCATAAATAAATGTTGTGGTGTTTCTTGCTTAAGAAGCATTAAGAGAGAAAACTCAGGACCACACTTGTACATTTAAAGGATAGAAAGATGTTAGATGGACAAAATCAGATTGATTGGTACCAGTGTGCAGCATTTCATCCAGTTATGCTTGTATTGAGCCCTATAACTTGATTGCAGCTAAAGCACCCCTTCCAGAAAGGCATCGTCTTAATTTTAAGCCACCAGAAATGGGGAGTGTACAGTTTCCCTTAGCTACTTGTCCTGTATTTAATCATGATCAATGTCAATTCTGCTTTGTCTGAATTTAACTTGCAGCTGCTATGTTGTTGTTTTATGCTGTTCTTTATTGGGTTGTAGACCCTTTTAATACTATTTCAAAAACGGTTAAAGAACTTAACCTGTGGTAATCACATCAGCTTTCAGCTTTCTCTGTGATAAGCTATACAGATTCTGTTTTTTCACTGTTACTTATTTTCTACAAATTTTATCTTTCCTGTGATATTTTTCCATAGCATTTTGGATCTTCAGTAGCTTTGACAAATGTTAATACTAGTTTGGATATAGTATTCTGTCGTCAGCTCAATTAATGCTGTCAGATCATTTTCCTGTGCATATCCTTCATGACTGAAAAATTTCTTGTGAAAGAACAAATACTTTTAGTTGAATACTACAGGAGTAATATTTGTGACTATCGTTGGAAGGATCTCTGACTCCATTTTTTTCCAGAGTATCATCAGAAGATCAGGATTACCAGAAACATTTCCATACAGAAATAACATACTACCTTCTGGGCTTGCTTTATTTTTTAGTTTACTTTCCACAGAGAATACAAATAGCTCTGCCTAGTAACCACATCACCAGAGCTGTATTCCTCTCTGTTTATTTTACTGTTTTAGGATCACGAAGAGGACAGTAGTATAAACATTATTTGTGGTGTCACACTTACTTATAGCTTTTTTTTTCCCCTTTTTCTAGGAGTAATAAAATGAAAATCTGTTAATTGTGCATTGATTATTACAAGTGTTTTGAATTCACTCTGTAGGTCTTAAGTCTACATTCTGTGTTTCATAAACTTCATCTTGACCTGCTCTGCTCCCACTAAGGCTAGTAACAATAAAAGATAGTGTGAACTAATTTTGGATCAGGAAATGAACACTTTACGTTAAAATGTTATTAATAATACTAGCAAGTCAAACATTGGGACAGTATTTCCAATTCTGAATTACAGATTTATAAAGGTTGCAATTAACTGCTGTAAATTTTAAGTGAAATATTCTAAAGTCATCAGTCAGCAGTTGCTGAGACAGTATATTTACTTGTCTTGGTTTTACTCCCCAGACAGTATGTTTCATCATCATCTTTTATTGCTTCATTTTGTGCAGGTAAATAGTAACTTTGTTCAGCAGAGGGAAGAAGGGGAGTTATGCAGAACCCAGTCTTATTTAGCTAGCTCATCTACAAAAATCATTATAGTGATTTAGTAACAAGACCTTGCAGCATTTTGTTGGGTTTTTCACTAATTGAGCCTTTTTAGTTTAACAAGAATTGTTACTGAAGA
The DNA here is from genome assembly GCF_026419915.1 of Harpia harpyja. NCBI lineage: Eukaryota > Metazoa > Chordata > Aves > Accipitriformes > Accipitridae > Harpia > Harpia harpyja. The sequence continues at coordinate 5,522,006 of NC_068951.1, read as the reverse complement.
ACTTCACAAGAAGATTCTGTAATTAAGCTTTTAGAAGTCTACGTAGCTGCAGTGTTCAATGGTAATTTTCTTGTGCTGGAAAAAGCAAGCTATAAAGAAAACTCACCAGAAGGAAGATGGGACTAATTGCTACCCAGCAAACTCGCCAGTACCAGCCTGGGGTAAAGCCTAGCATTTCTTTCACATCATTGCAAAACTGGGTGATGCCTGTGGAGACAAGTGGGAGGAGAGTGGCGACAGCAGGTAAGTTTTTTGTAAGTAGATGCACAGCATTTTGTAGGCATAGCAAATAAATTCAGAATCCATCATGAAAGACTTGGTTTGTTCCTATAACTCTTAATTATATTAAATCCTTAATTATCCTGAACTGTAGCTCTTGTTTATTTTAGATGTCACTGTACTTCTGTCAGAGAACAATTAATAATAATTCTCACAGATTTGGTAATTGGTGATTTTGTAAAAAAGATTTTGCAGACTTTTTCCAGAGACATCAGTGATCTTGTCTGCAGAAACAGAGGAAATGCTACACTGCAGAAGCTCAGAAGTTTGGGTTAGCATTGTCAACGTGGCAGCAGACGTACCGTAGAACCAGGCCACAGCAACTGCTTCCAGAAACACGACTGTTAGGACAGCTGGACCAGTGGCGTATTCTTCAAACAGCTTTACCACATACGCACCTCCCTAGAAAGGAGATCATATTGTCAGTGAACCAAAGATCGAGTGACGGAAATCCTGTAATACTGTTGTTCGTTATTGCCTTCGTCTGGACCAGGGCATCCACAGATGGATAATTCAGTCAGTTCTGTCGCTTTGTGGCTGTTCCTGCCAGTGAAATCCTTGAGCGTACTCTACTGCTGATCTGCTCGCTCTCTGTGAACATATTTCACCAGTGGGGCTGCCATGCAGAAAAGATAAAACTGAATTGCTGGCAGTTCTAGCTGCGTTTTAATGAACAAATGAGATTTGATGGGGATTGATGGGATGGCTTTTTGCATGCCTTCTGTGATGGCATCTTCTTTCTCCAACTTAAGTTAGAGTTACTGAACAGGAGATAAATAAGGTGTTACTTTGCTTTCTTTCCATGTGGGATCTAGAATCATGAAGGAGGAGGGCATTGTGTCTTGGAGCGGAACTAAGTCTCCTTTTACAGCAAATGCTTCAAATGAGAAGGAAGTTGCACATAAATGAGCAAGTGGAGTGAAACATGACAGGAAAGCCAAGTAATTTTTCCTTGTCCCTTATGATCATTACACTTATTATTCAAAATGTTGCTTGTTGTGAAAATGAAGTCCCGCAAGCCCCACAGAGACTATTTGGTGCAACCGTTCATGATTTCTGGCCTGATTTGATGAGGAAGATCCAGGAAATTGCTAGAAATTTTTGGAGAACAGCAACAGTAAATTGCAGCATTTTCTAGCAGATGATTTTTTGATCATTCTTTTTAAAATTCAAAATACATTTCAAACGTGAAAATTAAAATAATAATTCATATTAAGCATGGAGCTTTTGAGAGCAAGAAGTAAACCATATACAAAATGTGGAAGGTTGTCTGCTTACTGATTCAGCAGTTGGAGCAATGATGTCATTTATGATGTGTAGCACATTAAGAGTTTTGCTGAATTGCAATAGATCATTTTGCAACACATTTCGTAGTAAGAGATACTGTTCACATTCATTACAGATATAGATTTCTAATGCATAAAGAAAACAGGTTGGAGATTTAATCTGATTTCTTGAAACTCTCTTCAAAAAATACTACCCTCTCCAAGATGTCATTTGCAGGAAACTGTCAGTAAGGAAAGCTGAGGAGTGGGTAAAATACTTACAAATGTCAGGGTTGCTAATGACCCCAAAAAGCAAACGATGGTCAGACCAAGGACAAACAATTCCCTGCGTTTGCTCCAGACATGCGGGAATTCATCCAGTACTCCAGTAATCACTCCCTCTAGCCCTGCAAACTGAAAAGCATGGAAAAATCAGGGCAGTTTTACCTGCTTTAAAGAATGTTTCAATGCTTAAAGGAGCTTTAAAGCATTAAAACACTGGTGCTTTATTCTGCTTGTAGAGTTGATGTGACTTGTTTAAACAGTCTTTCTTCAGAACTTTTAAACCCTTTAAGGTGGGGATTTAGTCTTCATGTATCTGTAGGAAGTGCTTATCATCCAGAGGAAATACTATATTACAAGTAACAGGATGCTGATAAGTGGTTGGTGGCTCAGTAGAACCAAGATTGTGAAATCAGCCAAGTTTAGCCTTCCTGGAAGGTGCTGATTCTCAGGCTGTAAAAACAGGCTCACGTGGCAAGTTTTTAGAACGTCTCCTTTTCGCAGTGCTGTTGAGAAGGCCATCTCCAGTTCCCACCTTTTAAATCCAAGTAGTGTGAAAAAACTGCAGAATTTAGTAATTGCTTTGTAAGTTTACAACTACAAGGGAGAAGGAGCCTGGAAAGCTGCATTCAACCAGGAATTTATGAATCAAGGGCTTTGGTTGTGTTTCCAGGTCTGTTACTAATTGTCACAGTATGACACTGGCAAATCATTTAAGTTTATTTGGGCCTGTTTATGTCAAAATTGGAGTAATAGTTGCTGTCTTACAGAAGGCACATGGAGATGCCAGTCCTGCTTTAAACCCTTTAGTGACAGTGCAAGATTTGTAATTCTGTTTCTTCTTATATTTGCGGGGGTAAGGCCATACACCAAGTATCTGAGAGGTCCGCTCTCTCGCATACTGTCTACTCACCGTGCTGTCTAATCCCAGCGTGAGTAACATCAGGAAAAAGATGATGGCAAAGAAAGTGGAAGCAGGCATGTTTGCAATGGCCTCAGCATACGTAATGAAGAGAAGGCTGGGTCCTGATATTAGAACAGAGAATTAGGGATAATTGGTAGCGCACTACTGCTGCGAGGAAGGAGGACAGGCAGTTTCACTGTACCATGTTGTCTTCCAGGGGAAAACTTCTCCCCCCCAGGCTATTTTGCAGTGTGCAGTTACCACCATGTCTGTGAAGCTGCATGCATTATGATTTCTATATGCTGTCTTTATGGAATAATTTTTAGCTGTACAACAGTGCCTTATCATAAAGTAAGTCAGTATCCTGAATTATATACTAAATATTTTGCATAATTTGGGCTGTTGTCAGTCTAGAAGATAATATACAAATATATTCTATCTTAGAAGCAGTTTGAGAGATATGTACAAAAAGTTAGCCTACCAGTATCTTTGGCAACCTCTGATACATCTTCATTCCTCATCTCAGCCATGTATCCCAGCACAGTGAAAATGACAAATCCAGACACAAAACTAGTCACACAGTTCACGGTACTGGTAACCAGAGCATCTCTGCAACAGAAGACCTAACTCATATCAGGGAATCAGCATCTGCTAGAAAGGGTAGTTTACTACCAGATGGGGTGAGTTAATGATATGGATAGACTCCTAGAAAAACTAGGGGAATACAGTGAAAAAACCAAACAGCGGATTTGAAAGAAAGAGGGAAAAAAAAAAAAGCATAACTACTTTTTCTTCAACTTTAAACAGATGTTGTAACATTAGTCTGACACTGGATTCAATGCTGGATGTATACTGGTGTTTTAAAAAAATAGGAATTACTACAGGAATATTAAAGAATTGAGAATTTTACTTTACAAGTTATAAAAGAGTTTTTAAGATAACAAGGAAACAACTGTAAATTGCCGTTCAGCTCAAGACTCTAAAGTCATCTCCTAACTGACTGCTGAGATTAAATAATTATGATACGATTGTTTGGCAGGGGTTTAATCCAATTTTTTGTGGCAGGTTTCTACATCTTAGAATCCTCGCTGTAATTGGTAGAGATTATCTTTCTTTAGGGTAGGCACAACAGAGAAGAAATGTTTTAGATTGCAGGTTCTTTCAATAAGGACTTTTGTTCTGTTACGCTTTTGTCTGATTTCTAGGTACACAGGTCTGACAATTCAGTGCCTTTCACCAGCACTGTGTTTCTTTTTCATAAATACCCACAGTTATATTTTAACAACTCAATTTTACTTATAGAATAAGGTAGAACTCACTGGTAGCAGTTGTTATGGAATTTGTTGTAGCTGGCATAAGCCAATAGGACACCAAAACCTGGACCAAGGGAGAAAAAAATCTGAGCTGCTGCATCCACCCAAACCTGAAAAATATTGAAAATCAAGAAAAAATGACATGAAACAGATTGAGTGAGTTCGGCATATACAGAATATCGCCTAGGCCTACAAAACCGTGTTTCACTAGTCTGCCTATATCCTAGTCCTGGTCTAACAAACATTTTGTTAAGAGAGCATGTTGAAATATGAATATTTATTGTAGATCTGTGAGAGTTGTAAATATCCACTATAATTTTAGTGCCTATGCAGTGCTTATTGTATCTCTTTACACTGTTTTAAGTACTCACTGGCAGTTTCACTTCTGACAGCATCTTAGATTAATTCACAGTGATTTGCCTGTAATCAGTTTAACACAAGTTTTGCAATGTATAGAGAACTTTCTAGCCATGATTTTGCAGCGGGCTTGGCCCATCTTCCTCCAAACTCTGTGTGCTGTGGAATAGTCCTATGTTTGGCTGTGTGTCCTCCAGGCTAAGTAGTAGATGATCACTGCCCAGATTTTTCCTAGATTTATGGAAATACATTTGACAGTGTAGATGCAGTTCTAGTCCTTAGGACTCGATTCAGCTTTGTTGTAGCCATGACAGATGCAAGTGTGGTGATCTTGTTATGAAAAGCCTGTTGTACTTGAAAAGTGGCCACAGCCTTAATGAGTAGCATTTGTAAAGTACAGTATCATTTCTCTTTCTGAAGGTGAAAGTCCTCATTCATTTATCCTCTTTTGATTGAAACATGGAGTTCATTACAACTCATTTCTAATATTCTCTTCCATCGTGTGAGGCCATCCTGTATCATCCACAGACAGAGCTCTGTCATCGTCCAGCACACAGATTGCAATCTGCTGTCCTCACTCCAGATACATCCAATACAATATCAATGCCCTTTATTGCTTTTTCAGAAGATGTGGTCCCTTATTGGAGATGCTGCTTTATCAGAGACTGGTGTCTTTTCATTTCCTCTTCATTCAGAACTCTCCATATCAGCTGGGCAGCAGCAGACTTGCAAACATTAGAATTTTTAATCTTTGTATTTGTAGTATTTATTGCTTTGGGTTTTTTCCATCACCCTCCTCACTAGACACTTTCATAGGCAGAGAAGTAAGTGCAGCCTTGACCTGATGGACTACTTGTCATCCACAGAGTTCAAAGCTGAATCAGATACTGCAATGTCTGGGGTTTGTTGTTTAGCTCAGTCTTGTCCTCATTCCTCCTTTCTTTTCCAATATTGGTGGTGTATGCAGGCCTAACTTACTTATTCCTTCTCCACATGCACTTGATTACTGAGTCATGTTTTAGTTGGTGGCTACAGAGAGTATCCTTGGGCTTATCTGCCAAAGCTTGTCACAGGATGGAGGTCTGAAGTTTCAACTCTAGTAACCTGCATTACTTAAATACAGGCAACTGTGAACACCGTTGGGCTGTGGAACAGCCTGCCCAAGTGTGTAATGATCCCCTCACAGCCAAAAAACCTGCAGCTAGACCAGTTGTTAGGGCTTAGTAAATTTAGTTTGCTCAGTGTGACTGTCATAGGTAAAGGATTTTGTTGCAGTATAGCAGCTATCGTAGCTTCTCACTCAATGTCAGGCTGTTCACTGTTTTCCTGGCAAAAAACTGTTGGGTCACTTGTTTTCTTTCTAATCATATCACTAATTCTATTCAACTACTGTATGGGAACCCTAATATTAGTTCAAGCTAAATTCATGGTGGACTCGTAATCTTTAAAAAAATCTTTATAATTATGGAAAGAATAGCGTGACTGTTTCAACAAGAGCATGAAGTCAGGCTTTTAAGTCCATGCTAAGACATCTGTTTAATCATGCTCTATGCTGAAAATAGACATTGAAGTATGTACGTGCTAATAGGCTAAAAGCAAATCTCTACCCTTTTATCATGTTTTTTTACCTCAGTGGCCAGGAGTTTCTGCCAGTCAGGTTTTAAGTAGTAGAGGACACCTCTCCAAGCCCCAGGCAAAGTCGCACCTCTCACTAGCAGGATAAAGAGTATGACGTAAGGGAATGTGGCAGTCACCCATACCACCTGTGAGGGAAAACAGCAAGACAGCATTTGCCATGGGTAGAAAGTTAACAGGTGATAATGAGTTATTCTTACTGTAGCTCTTAGCATTTATAACATCTTCATGTGAACTTCTCAGAATGTCTGTAAACAGGCAGTTTGCACATCTATACCCACACTTTCTCTTGGCAGGGTTGTTGTCCAGAGAACAGTGGCATAACTTACTGTTGTTACATATTACTTGGTTGACAGTGGCAGCCACTACAGTAAGTGCTTCCCAAATACATGAGCCTATAATCCCTGTCATGAAGACAATCTGAGATAATTCTCTGTCAAGTTAATTGGCTCATTGAGAACTGCTGCTAGACTATACTGTACCAAGTTGATTTGTCTTGCTTTTGCATTCACCTTGCCAGATGTTTTGACCCCTTTCCAGATGCTGAAGTATACAATGGTGAAGATTAACAATAAACAGAGGGTCAATTGCCAGCTAATGCCCCCCAGGTCATCCAGCCCATTGGACCTGTGCACCTGTAGAACTTGGCGGCTGAAAGAGGAAAGAAAAACACAGTATAGGTATTTTTTTAACAAATGCTTGTGTTAAGTATGCTTTGAACAGTCCCATACTGTGGTCTGAGCATTACAAGTAGTCCTGAGGCCTTGATAAATAGCCTTCAGAGTCATGTAATTTTGGATTTTTTTTAATTAAGAGTTTGATATTAATGGTACACCAGTGATGATAAGTGATGACAGCTGACAGCGGTTGGGAACCTCTGATCTAAAATATAGAGTACTGTCCCATACACCTACAAGTATTCAGTTATTTGAATAGTTCAGAAAAGGGTACCACTAATAAACAGCCCTGCTCCCCCTAAAGAAAAGCTTGCTACATGTTCCACCATTCTGTCCAATATCACTGTCCTCACTTACATGCACTTACGTATAAAATTCTTCTGCGGGAGAGATGGAGTGCAGGGACCAGCTGACATTGTCCTTGCTGAAGTAGTTAGTGCAGTTGCCCGTGTTCCAAGCATTTGTGCAGCTAGTCCATGGCAGCTCCGCCGTGAAGGAGGATACGAGGTAGTAAAAGGCCCAGGCCATAATGGTGTTGTAGTAGGAGGCTACATAAAGATCTATTATACAGATGGCAAAGCCAATTCCTAGTAAGGCAGGAAATAATTACATGAAGTGAGTATAAGTTTTAGGCCAAAAAAAAAAGTAAGGAATTGGTTATCACATCAACTACAATTACTAACTGTCTAAAGCAGCTCTGCAGGAGGTACACATACCCTCTCAAGTGTTTACAATACTGGAATTTCTTGTGGCTTCGGAAACACTCAGGGTCTGATTCCAAGAAAGCATCCTTAATCAAGACAGAACATGCTTATATAGTTTTTTTCATGTGTTGCTAAATTCCTGGAATTTAGAAATAGGCATCTTGCACTCAGTAAATAAAAAAGACAAGACCAGAGCTATAACACTGGGAGCAAGAGTAAACAAGCATATAGAACAGGTCCTTTTACTCTAGAAGGCTGTGTTGTAGGATAGCAATTGACAGGCCAGGCTGAAGATGGGGAATCATTTCGTTGTAATAGAAATAGTCGCTCTTTATTCTTTCCTGGCTTATAATTTTGCCTTGGATTCAGTAATGTTGCACTTTATTAATTACATTTTTGTTTTGTTTGGTTGGTTTTTTTATATTTTCAGGCTTGGGTCAGAGAAAGTGGACTGGCCTCTATCTAATCAATTTGAGAGTTGCACATCATACGTGTGTATGAGAGTACACACACACACCTGCAGGTGTACATAAAGTTTTATGAAAGTGTTCTTTGTAAAGCCAAAATCTTGTGTAGAACAAGCCTCGCTTTGTGTCGTGGTTTAGCCTCATACTAGCCACTATGAAGAAAATTAACTCTACCCCAGCCAAAACCAGCACACTTTGTTTTATGAGATTTTCATATTATTTTCAGAAATTTCACCTTTATAGGAAAATCTTCCAGTTATTCAGAAAGTTCCTAGGAATTTTCCATTTCCCTTCTTTACCTTTGAATATAGGACATATTTTTCTCCAAATTGAAATACACCCATTCCTGTGGTACTGTCCTAGTGCTAGTTCCATATAGAAGAGAGGAATCCCTCCAAAGATGGCCATAATTGTGTAAGGAATGAGGAATGCTCCTGCAAGAAAAAAAGCAGATGATTGTAACTCTTCATAGGACTTCTCTTCCAACAGTACCAGTACTCCATAAACAACAGTTCCTTTTATCCCACAGGGAAAATGCCTATTCCCTCCCTAGCCGGTATGCCACACCGATCGTAAGAGTATGTACTTTGCAGTGTGAATAGGAAGCAAGACTCAGGCCAAACTTCTCATGTTCTGTAACAAGTATACATAGGATTCATCAAGACTGTACTGGCTGCAGTGGATACAATTGTGAGATGGGCTACAGATAAAATCGTTAACTTCTTCAGTAAAATGCCTTTGTTACATCAGGGAGACAAAAGTCCTTTCCAGGATCTCCTTGATTAGATTTATATTTTGGCTGATATGTCAGTGAGTCTAAGAGCTAGCATTCCTGATGAGTTGGTTTTGACATGTTGGTTTATCTGATTTTAAAATACTCCTTGGGACAGGGATTCAGTCTTTTCTCTTGGAAGGTGGTTCTGCACCTAACTGGCTTTCAGCTTCTAGTTGTACTGATTTTTTAGATCTTGCTAAATAGTTTTTCTTCCATCTTAATATGTCTAGTTATCCTATCCCAGTATTTAGGTTTTCCAGTCTGCTTGAAAAGTAAGTAATTTCCCCTTGGTCATTTATTATATTAAAATAAGCCACTAAATCATCCATTCATGAGCAAGGAAGTTCAGCATTAAGGAACAGCATACAGAACTAGTCACTGACCTCCTCCATTTTGATAGCATATATAAGGAAATCTCCACACATTTCCCAGATCCACTGCATATCCAATGACAGAGAGTAGAAAGTCAATTTTTTTACTCCAGGTCTCTCTGTCTTCTAGCTCCATCAGCTGCTGCTGGCCTTCTGCTCCGCAGGTGGTAGAAGTAGTGGTCGTAGTGGTGGTTGTGGCTGCTGGGGCAGTGCACTGGGCATCTTCCACCTCTCCCATTCCATTGCAGGGAACAGAGCTCTGAACCCCTGAATAACCGTTTGAGATCTGAGCTGCCTCCCCTTTATCTCCCTGGCTGGGATGGACTTTATTGCCATCCTCCACTAGCCGTAGGGCAGATTTAGGGTTCCTGACCAGAAGTCTGTTCTCTTTACAATCTTCTCCTTCGTTACAGTCTGAGACATCTTTCTTGGAAGTCAGCGGCTCAGTCTCATTGCTTGTTGCCTTTTTTTCCATTTTGTCCGAGATTTGTTCTGATCACTTGCAGACGGACAGCAGCACAGAGTCCCCTTGTGGCTTGTCTTCCCACACTTTTATTCCCAGTGTATTGCCAGCACTTTTAGAATTCCTCTTCCATATTTAAATCCATCAGATTGAAGGCACAAACACCATCTAAGAAATTACAAATAGTTAAAAATCCATTACAGGGCTTACTGATGCTGGTAACTTTCAAGATAGAACTGACAGATTCTGTGATTAGAATACTTTCGGAAGTAATTAACCATGACAGCATGCAATGTGAATCATTTAGCAGATAATCCATTCAGGATTTTGTACAGAGAAAGGAAGGAAGCAATCATCCTCTTCTACAGCAGAAGTCGGTGTACCTGGCTTATAACCTCTCGGGCAGATTTGCTGGACTTTGTGCGTTGCTGGACAACTCACAGGCAGACACAGTTCTGCTGTCTTCTGGTACCACGTTCTCCCTCTGAACACTGGTTTCACAACCAGGGAGGTTGTGGGACTCCCCGTTTGCAAAAATGAGGGCAGAGTTTAGTGTGGCTTGTATTTTCATTTTCAGTTCATCCTGTGACTTCTACTGGCAATTTCTAGATTCACCCAGTATGAAGGGAAAAGAATTAATTCAACAAATATAAGAGAACAATGGGTATACAAACTACATTTCATGCCCACCTTTCTTCAGAAATCCCAGTGTCTCCTATGTTTAGCAGCAGACCTAGAAGGCTTAAATGAAAGGTTAGAAAAGTATTTAAATCTCAGTGGTTTGCATCAACTAACTTTTGAGGCTAAGTCAACACTAATAACAAGGAAAAAAAGATCAGGAAACTTCAATTTGATTGTTTTGAGTAAGAACTAACATATGGGTCTAAAGGAGAAAACGCGTCCCCAGTTTTATTTAACTCATCGGGGACATAAAGGCATCTTTCATTCTGTTTGCATCTGCTAACATGATAGTTCCAGCCCTGGGAAGGGTAGTGGGCACTACTCCTGTGTTACTGTCCACCACCAGCAAAAATCCAGGCACTGGGAAAATCCCTGGCTTTACCTGTCCTCTTTTTATGTGCTAGAAGTGTAATCCAGGGGAAGTAAACCATTCCAAAATAAAGAAAAGGTATAAAACAATTAACTTTTCCTTCAGAACAAAAAGTATTGTGATTCAGTGGGTCATTTGTTCAGGTAATGTAAATGCCCAGCTGCCTTTACTCAACAAAATCTTGAAATAGGAGCTGATCCTCTGTGCTGTAAATTCCCTGGGGTAGTAACCTTGCGTTATAGCTAGCAAAGTGTTACACAATCTACATGATGCCACTCCAGATTAAATTATTATAATTACATCCATTTTTTCCTTTTCAAAGTATTTTACCACAGTAAATATCATTGTCACATCCTAGCAGAAGAATAAGCATTATTTCACTTCTAACTGTCGAAAAAACTAAAGCAGAGAGAGATTATTTTCTCATCACTAGAATTTGCTCATTGCCAGAGCTCTTAAAACTCAAGTTTTTCCCAGCTTTCAGCCTTGTGCAAAGACAGTTAGACCTCTTCCTAAACATTTATCAGTGCAAGCATAAAGACAATGAAAGTTATTGAGCTCCAGAGCAAACAGGAGGATGTTCTTGAGATAAAAGTCCCTTGAAGTTGTTGTTTATAACTTTCAGAAATCTCTAGTTCTTCAGGCTTACATTCTGTCTATACCCAGATAATGTTCTTTTCACCATATAGCAAGCAGTGCATCATTAATGCTGAATTCTCAGAAGAGCAGTACTTTGCTACCTTTAGTTAATCATCCACAAGGACTGAAACATCTTCAGCGTTCCAGAATACTATGGGAAAGAACAGGAGTTTCTGTTTTACCTGCAAGACTATAAAACCTGAATGTCTTTGGAGTCCGAAACCTTCCAAATGTCCCAAAAGAGCTTATGGAGATGAAAACAATCCTACCACCACTTGTGGCAACATAAAAATCCTAGGAAAGGCCACAGCCAATGCTCCCCTTGTATAGAGCATGTTAAATATAAGATAGGAATATGGAAAAGTAACCTGAGCCCTTCTGGACTTTACACCTCTTACTCATAAATAGGAAAGCAGTAAAGGATGTTGATTTAACTGCATTATCTCATGAGACTGAATTTTCCATACCTGAGACTTAAACTCTTACTGCACATAGATACTTCTTGGCACCTTCTTCACTGAGGAAAGGTCATTGAATTTCTGGTTGATTTCCCAGATCTGTGACAATCAAGGTAGTTGTCTTATCCAGATCTAAGCTCCTTCTGGCCTTCTGCAGACCACAGGAAAGAAATATCACATTATTTGAAATATTTTTGTAGAATTTTCAGTAGTTTGAGCCTCAAATATGCAAAATGATTTGTGAAATTTCAGGGGCTTCACCTGGAATTTGAACTGTTCCTTTCTGAAAGAGAATTACAGCTCGTCAGCTACCCTGGGAAATCTCTGGAGTGACGGACTCTACAGCTGTGCGGTGGTGTTCACAGTGGCATAGTTGGCACATGAAAACAGAACAGTTGCAGAATCAGAAGATTTCATTACACTGTAAAAAACTGTGGGAGAATGTACTTTTTCCACCCTCTTGTTAACAATTCAAGAAAAAACTATCTGAAGGAATTGTAACTGCTACAAACAGTGTAACCAGCTACAGAACTAGAGCTTTTGGTGTTGGGAAGTATGCTAGGATCACTAGGGAAGACATCCGGGGGAAAATTACGCTATAGTGAAGGATTTTGCCCACCGAGGCCTCTTTGTGCACCGATCTCTCAGTTACAGGTGCTAGAATGACAATAGTGAATGATATAAGAAATGGCAGTTTATTACCTATTTTCAATCTGAGCTGTTGCAAAGGTTGCTTTTACATAAATACACATTGCCTTCTTATCACCAACATAATTAGTTACAGAAGAAAGAAAAAAAAAAAAAAAAGAAGAAAGATAGCTGTGCCTTCATTTTGTTTTGATCCGTATTTTGTAGACATGACTTTGCTCCTTTGAGAAGCACTAAGCATCCGCGCCTTTTCTCTCTCCGGTAGCTCTGAACAGAGATAATTCTAAAGGGCAGTTTTCATCTCCATAATGCTGTGCTGTCTAGGAGCATGTAAAAGGTGCCATGCTGCCAGCCCTGTAAATTGCACTCCTCCTTACACAAAGAGTGACTAAAGAGGAGTGACCCTCAGCTCTGCTCCGGAGAAGGACCCTGGAACAAGGCAGCGTGTCCTCCACAACTATTCCCCGCTTTGCTTGTTTTTTGAAAACACTGGGATGGATAATTGAAGACATGTGTTTCTACAAGCTTGGCTGAAGCCACCAACACAGTTCACATAAGCCAAATATTAATTAAATTATAATTTTTTGTTACTCCCACACAGAGCTAAATTTGAACCAGCACTGTAGATGTAAAAGGCCTGTACATCCCTTGATGCTCAAACCCAACTCCTTTGCCTCTATCAAAGCAATCCTCAAGGATCATCCCTGTCCTGGGGTCCGGTTCCTTCCTGAGCAGGCAGCTGCACAACTGATGTATCATCGCCTTGTTTATTTCTTGAGGCATGCAGTGACCTCTCGTGGCAGTGTGGGAATCCCTTTCCTTTAATGCTCTGCCATCTAGTAAAACAAATCTTTCCAGCACTTTAAAACAAAATGATTTTCCTGTTCTCTGTATTTTTTTAAAGGAGGAGATGGACTTTTAGTGTGTCTAGGATATTAAAACAATTAGGTTGAGGTGCAGCAAATACCAGATGCTTCAAGGGAGGCAAATCTTAATGCTTCAAGTCACCTGGAGATTACTTTATTTGAGGTAGGGCAGCACTGACTTCCTGAATTCCTCAGCACAAGGGCTTGTTCAGCCTCACTGTGCATGACTACAGAAGTCATTACTTGCGTCCAAATGATCAAATACATTTTAAGTCGCAAAGCTGCAAAATTTGTATATTTGCATATATTTCACTTCATACAAATTATGTTCTTTTTTCCTGTGCTAATTTGATAAACCAATGCTTGCTGGAGTACCAGCCACTCACTGGGTTACAGCTGCATTCCTGTAGCAAAACTCACATTATCGCTATCACTCACGCTGCTCCTCCATCTGCCTTACGTCTGTCCATTTACATGCTAGCACTTGCAAAGAATTAAAGTACTTCGAACTCTTAAGACAAAAAGTTAGCCTACAGTGTTGGCAAACAGAAGCAAACATTACGATGATTTCTGTTAACTTGACCTAAATCTCACTTTTATCACAAAGTATTTAAGACTGTTAAAATTATGTAGCTGCTTGACTGCATATTATACCTTGCAATAAAGATGCAGTTCACACAGGCTGTTGCATGTAAATGGAAAGAGTCCAAGGAAATTACTTTTATCTAGAAAATCAAGCGAGAAGTTTGTATGACAAGATAGAAATCACGTATCCCACGCAGGAAAAAGCTGTGGTTTTTATCTGTAGGTACTGTTCTCACCTCTAAGCCACAGTATCAACCATGACCCTCCGACAGCCACGTACCTGGGTGTTTCCAGGTACTGGACTCTGATAAACATAGCAGTAAACATTTCTGATCTTCACCTGTATCTCCTCACACAGTCCTAGTCTTGCCTTTTGCGCAGGAGTGGAGGTACGCGACCTGGATGACAGTGAGAACCTCGTAAAGATTATTCCTTTTGGCGGCATTTTGTGGGCTAGTGCGTTCCTGTTCTGCTGCATGTATGGTGTGAAGGAGTATAGAGGCTTCATATTTTTCCTCTGATTTCACACAAGCCAGAAGTAACCTTTTAATCAAAGTTATTATGGGATAGCTCAGATGCTGCCATACTGTGGGGAGTTGTTAGAAAATAAAAATTTCAGCCAGTTAAATCTTGAAACTAGATTGCTAGTACTAGATTATGATCAATTTTACCTGCTGTTTGTCACATGTGAGTCATATTTAGAGTTCATAATGCAAAAAATTAATGCCTTTTGCTTTTGACTGTGTTCACGTACACTGATTTCATTAACAAATTAGTACCTAGAATATCCTTTTCTATTAGCTTGTTTCCATTGGGCGAGCTGATAGCAAGTGTGACAGATTGTATTTCAGATTTCAAAAACTGATATTCATAAAGACATAGTAAGATACAGAGTCCCAGCTTTGTTAGGGCTGCTGGTAACCACAGAATCAGAAGTATTAGGTACAAAGCAGATATAAGCTGATATCTAGACCACCCCTCAACAACTGAAAACTGATTTCTTCAGGATTTTTTTTAGCTATGCTTCTCTAGTCTAGTTTAAGAGAATCAAAACTGACTTTTGATAAGGAGTGATCAAACCCCACTGAAATTAATAGGTCCAGTAAATTATTTCCACACATAGCAGGTCTGATCCCAGTGCCAGTGATTTTAAATATAACTGGATTGGGTACTTCTGCACATTACTGTAATTTGTGAGTATTTTGTAAGAAACTTGCAGCATGTAGATGACAAAATGGATCCTGTATATGAATAATTGCAGGTCTCCAAGGGCATGCTCACATTCTTACTAAAACAGAGTAGAACTGTACTGGACAAGTAGTCCCACTGAGACAATGGCCCTTCTGGGAGAATAAAAGGCTACTTACCAAAGTGAGAATGGCATAAGCAGTGAGCTCTCTCCAATTAACTCATGTATTCCCAGAGAAGGCTAAATATAGGTAAGATGTGAAAATAGTGCTTCTGAAAGCAATAGTATTGGGGGAATATAAACCTGTGCTGTAAGTTTTATGTCATAATCTTGTCCGTGTTTGAGTCTGAAATTAAAAAGTTAGCAGGAAAGAGAGATTTTACCTTTAAAAATTTGTTGAGAAGACAGACACTGCATTGTAGTGGGAATGCTGCCAAATTTATGACAGTCGCTTAAAGAACGGAGGAAGGGGGGAGAAAATGCATTTTATGGCTTGAGAGTGTCCATATGTAGTGCAAGGAAACAGATAAGCTTAGAGGGAATGATACTCCTTTTGTATTCTTCCTCAAATTATTTTTATAAACTTGAAGGAAGAGTCATAACACAGCAAATACCACCAAATAGAGCGCTGTTCCTTAATATAACTCTGCACCGGCAAATTAATGGGCACGGTGTTTCAAGTAAAAGACCTGTTTGCAGATTCAAGTCAAAGACTGGCCGCACATATATGCCAGCATGTATATGGTTATGTTTGTGATATTTTTACATAAAGAAAGTAAAGAAACAATCACCATTGTTTCCAGATGATGTTTCTTTGAAGGAGGCTTATTAATGGCTATCTCCAAATTGCAGCCCCTTTATCCAGGCTCCAAATTCTACTTAAGTTCTTTATGAAACACTTATCCCACAGACAGGCTTCATTATTTTGTGTAAGTTCTATAAGATACAGATTGCCAGATCAACAGAGCTGCAAATACATGGTTTTGGAAAAGAGTTAAAACATTAGGATCAGAAAGGATACCAGCATACAGAATGAACTTTTTTTTTAGGCTCTTAATACTGTTCCTAATGAAAACTCGGCGGTTTATATTTCCATGGAGGAAAGCAGGAAAGAGCTTAAATACACTGCATATTTCCATGTGGGGGAATAATTTAGGGGTTTTATTAAATTCCAGTTTGGGGGCAGTTTTTCTTGATTTATATATCCATTTGAAATTCATCACACCCTGTCCAATCAGAAAATGGACCCACAACAATCATTTGCTATATTCCAAGTTTACAAAGTACTCTCCAAGAAAATTACAGTCAATTCACTCATCAAAAGCACCAGAAGATGAAGCCTAAGTGTATGAGACCTTCCCTGGTAAAGTGCCTGACAGCTAACAAGCCACATTAAAAAAATTCCACAATGTTTTCAAGAATCCAAATCCATTAAATGCACAATCCTTTTCTCCCCAGGCTTTCTTAATACATCAAAACATGTTTTCCATGACTATTTATATATTCAGTTACATTGCATTCCTCACTTAAACTTCCATATTACTTAGCAAACTAACACAGCAAGCCAGTTGATTTCAGCAGTAAACATGATTGACTATAAATATATCTATGACATACTCTTCAGGTTTATTACTTACAATAAATCTGTCCCATTCAGTTAGATAATTTACTGTGCTGGAACAGTTTACCTTTTAAAAATATAACTTAACGTGGTTAGTAAAGCTTACTTTACTCTTTTAAAATAAATAACAGCTTGCATTGATTTTTTTTTCTTCAGATTCTGCTTCTTTCCTTTATTTTTCTTTATAGTTTAATGCTTTTTTGTAAATTTTAAATAAACTTTACATTCATAATGCAATTACGTGGACTGCTGAATTTCAGATTGTCATAACATGTTCTGCTACAGGCATTTGACTCCCAACATTCATAACTGCTGGACAAGTGCCTGAACAAGATGGAGTAGAGCATGTAACATCAAAAAAGCAAGAAAAAGCATAAAAAGTTTAAAAAAAAAAAAAAAAAGCAAACTTTCACCAAAAATCAATGTATCTTTTTTCCCCCCAAAGCTTTGTTAGATGTACATTGTCCCAATGTTTTAGAAATTACTCTAGAACATTAAAAGTTAATTTAAAATGAAACAAAAAGTATTATACACATTGTAGACTGTCATTAGTGTTTCAGATTTTATAACCAAAGTGGAAAGAGGCAATGAGGAGTGAAAGTTAATGAAACTCTAGTATCTGCTTGCTTCAGAAGGTAGGCTCTGAAGACAGCGTGTAGGAATCTGTCTGAATTTCATAAAGTACCTTAGATAGCAGAGTGTTAAAAACAAAGTTATAAAGTACCTGTCTTTCAGATGGGTTTGAAGCGCTTTCCTTGGTGTTATCCAAGCTCGAGTAACCTTCACCCACATTTACTTCAGAGTCTCGGGAAGTCAGCCTGTGGGCAACTCAGCATCTTGGTGAGGTTTTTGTACACCAATCCCCCTCACATGGTCTGATTTCCAGATAATCTGCTGCCAAAGAGCTCTTCAAGAATTTTTGCGTCACTTTAGTCAAATAAACTTTATGTTTCACCAGGGCTGCAGCTCAGTTTTCCTCCTAGAGGTGGGTGGCTACATTTGTCTGTTCTGATCTGTTCAAAAGAGCAGGATCCAATGAAGGCAGAGTGAGAAGGAGGGAAGCTTTTCTGGTAAGGGACAATTTTGCTGGCTGTTATTACAGCTGTAAATAACAGGATGGTGATGATGATGGAGACAACAAACGGGACGGAAGTTTTGAGGGAGTCAGTAAATTACAAGCTTGCAGGTGGGTCTGTAGATTACAGAAAGATAGCAAGGACTGGGGTATTATCACAGTAAAAGGGCTTGGAAAGAATAATTGCTATTGCTGAATATTTACATTATTTTAATAAAGAAATAAGGTTTAGTTTTGTTTTAAAGCATTAAGCACAAGTTCTTTAAAAGCGTGTTGCTGCTTCAGTAAGCTCAACAAGTAATTTCCTTTCTTCTTACTACTACTCAAAATATCTCACTCAAAATGTGACACATGCTTTTTCTCCAGCTTCTTTCATCCAGGATTTCTTCATTCCTAGACTTTACAATTTGTTTGTAAGAAGTCATAAATCACAGGTCAACGAAATAGTGGCATAGTTTAGGTGGCAGATTTGGGGGGGGGGGGGGGGGGTGGAAAACCAGAATGGGGACAAATAAGAATAGCTAATTATTAAAGCAACAGCCCTTCTGCTGTAAGGGGTTGCCAGTTTTCAGAGACTTGTTCCAAACAATTGAAAAGAAAACAAACTCTTAAAACTGAAAAGCATAGGGATATAATTAGCACTTTCCTTTTTCTGTCTTCTGGTCCCTTAATGAGAGCAGCAGTCAGCCAGCAGCATGTCTTTTGCACCATCTCAAGGATAGCTCAGGTATTGCAATTGCAAATATTAAGGAAACATATTAAAATAATTTTTGCTTTCCCATTAATTCTTGTGGGCAATACATTAGAAATGTTTTGTCAAATTAAGCTTGTTGTCTTCAGTTGTGTTAGAGATTCATTGTTCTTTTAGTGAAAATAGCAGTATCTAACTCGTCGTCTCTCTGCTGTGCTGAATTCCCCTCCTGTACTCTTCTTTCCAAAATAAACAGTTTTGGTCATGTTAATCTCCGCTTAGCTGCAGACAGGAGAAAAACCCCACAAGTTACTGTCCTTGCCTATTAAATCACACACAGCCTTGCCCTTGTTTTGTCCTGTTCTGAAGGGTTTGCAAGGCCAGATACTATCATGCCTCACTTGCTAAACCTTTATGAAGGTCAAAGTACAATGTTTTAATGTGTAAGTAGCCATCTGTGGATTAGACCCCATGCTTTGGATAGCAGGCTTTTTCTTTCTTGGGAGGTGGGAGGACAGATGGTACAAGGAATTTGTGCCTTCCCTTTCATACAGATTTCCAGCTCACCACTGCTGGGAGAGTGGAATGGATTTTCCAAACTCACTTTTTCTACCCTCTTAGAAGAAATAAATTCTCTCTACTTTGGGTCCTTCTGCTCTTTACGTTTTTGTTTTTGTTTTTTTTTAAGTTTTAGAGGCATCACGACCTTTGTCTGAGGTTCTTCTCCATCTTAGTCTCTGCTTAAGTGTAAGTTCTTTTAACAAGTTCTGAAACACTATTGCATACCATTCATCTTGGTCAACACTTCAGTTAAATTGCTTTCATCTGCTCACATCAGTGCCACCCAATGTCAGTACTTTGTTATTTTTGTAGGGCATACAAAGCTGTAATGTGAAAACCAGCATATTAAGAACACAAAACCACCTTTCATGAATTATCCTGGCCTTTTTGTTCAGTTGATTTTTTTTTCCCCCAATTAAGGTCTTCTGCAGCAGCATGCTCTTTTTTTCTTTTTTTTTTTTTTTTTTTTTAATTTCTTGCCAAACAGTCTGGAGCCTTTGGGGCATAATATAAATAACAGACTTGAGATTTCAGGCAGACACCTCAACATTATGACACTTATTTATCCCATATGTGAAAAACTTTCAGGTCCTGTACTGAGTCAGTTCCAAAATTTCATTAAATCTTTTGTGCATTGATGGGCAAAATCCTAATGATTTAGGGAAAGTATGAAAAAACAAGAGGAAGAAAACGAACTTTACACAAGACATAACTTCAAACACTTCCACAGTTCTTAACAGATAGAGCAGCTTTAGATTCCAGTTACCAATGCCTGCACAAGAATGGGAAGCATCAATCAAATTACCTAATAACAGTAGTACCAGCTGTACTAAGAAGAGATTAATAATAATTCTGCAAGCATGTCTCTGATTCACTGCCAATAAGAGGATAGGAACAATCTTCCAAATAACACAAAACAAACAAATCCTGAAGTATTTATTTGTTCCCATCTTTTGCTTAGTTAGGAATCAGACTACATTTAGAAGCTATTAAGATCGGCTTTGGGATAAAAGAAATTCTGATTGTCTTTCCCTGCTATTTTCTAAGCTGACTGTGCTGGGATATACATCTGGGAGTTAGATGAGTTTTGGAGAGGTTTTGCTATTTCCACTACAACTGTTTTGAGAGTGCATTTGGGTGGAGAAATCTGATTCTGAGAACCTACGAACCGCTACTACACATAACCTCTCCTCCTGCTTCTTCCTTTTCTTAGTTAGCAGTAGTTAATATTTTCTGACTCTTGACTTTTCTCCACCTGTCAGAGAAACTGTCTTTGAATTACCACATGAAAACTACATGGTTTTGTTGACAAACTGGAAAAGGAAACTACCTGTTAGATGGCTGGTTCCTCAACAATCCAAAAGCCTTTTAAGGATTTGTAAAGGATATAAACTAAAGGAAGAAGCAGCACTGAAACACAGTGGGCATGAATTGGGTTTGGTTTTTTATTCTAACCTAAGCATCTTTTTTACCAGTTGGATGTTAATTTTTTTTGTAATCTGGGTTTACAGTTTGTAAGGCAGAGTTTTCTTTGCTGAGAGACTAAACCTGTAGCAAGCTAGGCTTATTTCCACATTATTTCCATTCCATCAGTTGGAAAGTATTTAATTTTTGATCATCTCTGAACCATTTCCTGCAAACTGACAGGAGTTAAGTAGTCTGTTCCTCGTTTACATGCTGCCATACTACCCTGCTGGAGAGGTGCTGGGCCAAGTCTGCTAATCCATTCTGTCATCT
Source organism: Harpia harpyja (assembly GCF_026419915.1). NCBI lineage: Eukaryota > Metazoa > Chordata > Aves > Accipitriformes > Accipitridae > Harpia > Harpia harpyja. The sequence continues at coordinate 5,501,393 of NC_068951.1, read as the reverse complement.
CCAGGCTGTACTCTTAACTTCCATGCACCTCAGAAGAGACTGAGGTTCTTCTGGATCCAGTTGTGCCTCATGCTATGCAGGAAAACTTCCTCAGCCTCTGTACGGCGCATATGGCCTCTCAATCATCTGCTCAACTGTCTCAATTCTTAATCCCCCAGTTGAGGGCTGCTGATCACATTAGTGATTTTTCCTTTAGGACAAAAGGGCAGAGTGATCCGGTAAACATCACATCAACAGGAGCTGTTAATGGGAAATAATTTTATACGTACTGGGTTTATTCATGTTTCAAACTACTGTTTAAAAACAAGCCCACTCGCCCTAAAATACGACAGTCTGTTGTATGGATAACAAAGACAGCTACTTAGCAAGAGTGCGCAGCTGTTGATTCTTACCAAAGGCACAGGACTGGTTTTCATGGGCTGTTACCACACATTAGCAAAAACAGAGAATATCCTACCTAATATTGTGCCAGTCTTGAATTCAAGAGTGTCATTAGCATGAACCTTAGAACAGTTTGTTCAGCTGCCCTTAGTCCTCAAAACAGAAGAAATACAGCTCTCGCTTTGACATATCTATTTCCCTTCCTCTTCCCCATTCCTTCTTACAAAGAACTTATAAAACTGCTGGGCACAAATGCAAAACTGTTTCTGCCAGATTGGCTTCATTTCCTATAACGTGTTTTAGCCATGTGGATTTTCTGTGCTTATTTGAAGGAAAGGAAAAAAACATACTATTGTATAAGCTGTACAGGGAAATATCTGGGCAAGAGCTGTGGAGATAAGCACATGCTGGACAATACTTTTAAATACTCAAATTAACAAAAAACTGGCTTGGAAACAGTTTTTAATTTGTCAAACTCAATCCTCATCAGTGCTGCCATGGGCAACAAAAATGTTAGTCAGTTAAACTCCAGAGAAAAATTTAACTCTCTTTGGCTGCTATCCCCCTCTCATAGATAGCATAAAGGAAATAGAAGAACTAGTGTAATGTCATAAGCAGAAAGATTTTGAAAGACTAAAACACTGACCTTTTGGAAGAAAAAAAAGCCCCCAAAACACCACATACATTAGTCATAATCAAAATATTGTGCATAATACAGCTTCCCCAGAGATTTGGCTTTGTTTCAGAGGCACCAGGGTTCAGCATCAAGTACAAGACTGTTTACTCGCCTTGATGCAAGTAACACAGCATGAGGTAGAGACTGCGCATCACAGACCTGTAAAGCCAAAAGGGACCTGAAAAGATCATCTGGTCCACCCATTTGCCAAAAGGCAGGGTCGACTCTACCAGTGCCACTTCTGACATGTTCTTCTGTAACCTGTTCTTAAAGATCTCTGCCAATGGAGGCATCACACATCCTCAGGCAATCTATTCCAGTTCTTCACTATTTTTATCACCAGAAAGCTTTTCCTAATCTCACTAAATCTTGCTGCAGTTGAAGACCATGACTTTTTGAACAAAATTCCCTTCTTTAAAGCATCCATTTACGAATTCAGAGCATGATGTGTCCCCTTTTCTCTGACTAAACAGGCTTTTACTAATCACAGTTTCAAGTCCTCTGATCATTCTTACCGCTCTTCTCTACACTCATTTTGATCTGCATTTGCCCTGAGGTGGAGTACCCTAAACTAGATACCGCGCTCCAGCTCACTCCCCAACAGTCTTAGGCAGAGCTGGGTAACTTTGCATCTATTGGAGGCTATTTCTCTGTTTATACACCCCAATGTTACATTACTTTTTTCTACAAGAGTATGTGATCAACCATGACTTTTTATATTTTTCTTTCCACACCACTCAAACTTAGTTCACACCTGTTCTGCATGCTCTGTTTGCATATCCAGTTACTTTTGGCTAGGCACTGTTCCTTATATGACATACATTTGCATGGCTTGCTAGAGATCATATTTTGATGAGCATAGAGTATAAATCAGAAATGGTGGCAAAATATTTTACAATAATGCGATAATTAAATATATTTGACAGATGAACTATTCAACAATATCCTGCTAATTAAAGGGTATGCCCAAACTTCCAGAAAGATAACCATTTGATGCACACTTGTGCCAGTCAAGACTGTAGAAAGCAAGGTCATCTACCTGTCTGGAGACACAGAAAAAGAGCACTGAACTTGGAGTCTTCTAGATTAGGAAAATCTAGAAACTATAGCTTTATGTTATTGCTTCTGACCATTGCTACTAGAAAAGGCAAGCCAAGAGCAACAGCCATTTGCTCCTGTACCCTCATAGTTCTTGAGATGACAGAAAACCTTTTGACATAAGCCCAGGATAACGAGCTGAATTTTGCTAGAAGGGAATCAAATATTAATATCACTGTACTGCCAAGATACATTCTGTACGTCTCCAGAACAGCTTTGTTACCCTGTGCAGAAAACACTGCAAAGGGCACGGACTCTTAAAACACATCACTCAAGGACAGTAACAATAACCTCCTGCTGCTGTTCCACACCAAATTCTCTTCTCTAACCAGCACTCCTGCCCACTTCAGGAAATGTTAATCACAGCAGGTTGAATCATCTTGGATGATGCCTAGACAAACCCTAATCTGGATTTAGTTTAGCAGGCAACATGCAGACATGATTTAGCTTGGCATTTTTAATATATGTAAATATGTACACATACATATACACACACATTTGTGTAACTAACCTAAGATACACTTTCATAATCCTTTAATAACTTTCTACCTCTGTAGTCCAAATGGCAGAAAAGTCAAACCAAATTGTAGAGTACCATGGCCATACCAAACATCCTTTTTTTGCTTGCACTTAACTTAAGCAACATCTATCTGCTACCCATGGTAGCTGGCAGTTGTGTTTGTGCGGTTCTTTATCCTTACTTACCCTCTTATTTGCCTGTGACTAAACCCCATAAAGAACAGGAAAACTGTCACGTTACACGCAAAGACAGCTTGCCATTTTGGCACAATTTAAATCAAAGGATTAGTACTGTGCTCAAACTATTTGAGTGCCTGCAGTGCATGAGATACTATGTTTGTGTTTATCTTTGTTCAGTGAGAGGAGCATCTTTGACTACTGAGAACATAAAGCAGCGTGTTTTCCTGATATGTTCACATTCTGGCTCACTTAAGATTTGTTTGTGGGTCACTAATATCTTCCCATTTCATTAGTCACATGAGTTTCATTTAAAAAAAGAAAACAGAACTGTACCAGTCACTTTAGAAAGTGTTTATTCAAAAGCTTCATAGCACCATCTTGGTTTTTTTAAAACATCCAAATAAAATGCAGCAATTAAAATGTTTTTTTTTTTTCTGTTGAGCATGACACTAACTCCACCTGTGAACATACTTATAGTTGTTCTTGCTAATATAACCGAAAAATAGCGCTCCTGTGCACACAGGCATAGCGCTGGGCCTTGATACGGGTTATCCAGTCCTAGCTCAATAATGGAAGAATAATAAGTGAAACTGGAAACCCCAAGGAAACCGTTTCCACCCAAATTCTGCTGGAAGAGAAAATTTTCTAAAGGTAATTTTTAGCAGTTTCAATTCTTAGGTCCCCTCCCAAACTTCAGCAAAACTAAAAATGTAAATATATAAAATATTTTGGGCATTCTTTTATGGTACAAGTCGGACCATGGATGGTTAATTTATAGGTATCTTGATGTATTTGTTCTATCACCTAGCTGTTAATTCTAAACGGCTTTTTGTGGCCATCTTTTCTAGAGAAAACACTGGTCAAAATAATTCTACTAAGTTACTACACTGATTTTTAGTAAAAATTTAAAGTAAAATCAAACTGCCATTGACAGCACTTGTAATATGTTTTCATTTTGAGTTTTTTTTCCTTTTCCCTTTTTAGTTTTGCACGGTAGCCTGTCTGAGAGCTTTATTCAGCCAAGTCAGTAAAGCACTATTTCCCAAAAAACGTTAACTTACATTTCAAGAATACGGACCATGCTGAGTGCTTGGTCACATTATCATTTGGCTATGGCTTCCAACAACCGGAATTCTCTATTGCATCTACTTCTGGTTGACCGTTAAGAGGCAAATATTCCATAGTTCACTTGGCTAAAGCCCCCATAGGGTCCCAAGCTGGCAAAACAATTGGTTCCTGCTGCATCACTGCCAAGATGTCTTCTGGTACATGCTTCTTATCCACCACAACTTCATACACGTACTCAGAAAACCAGTCATCAGTCATGATCAGGTAACCTGGAGATGAAAACAGGTCATTACAACAGAGAACCATTACCAATACAGTGAAGCAGTCATATATACACGTCTCACCTATGAATGATGCATTACAAACAGGACCTAGTCATACTTCATATCTCTCAAGACAAAGAAAAAAAAAATAATCAAAGAAATTAAGATATAGGCTAACCGGATGTACTTCATGTGCAGTAAAAGACAAGCAAGAAGCCTGCTAGGAAAAACAAGACCCAGAATATTCATCACTTATGCTTCCTCTGTTAAAATAGGCATTGAGAATACTCAAGTCAATTACAATGCCTTAAAAAAAGAAAAAGGGCATTTAAGGCAGAATGTAAGATTAACTGAGTCTCTGGCTTTAGAAGTTTTCAGAAGTTTTCAGGACCTTGTTAAGAAAAGGGAAGTTTTCCAGGTGAATATCCAAACCATCTTCAGCTTAAGAAAACTCTGCTGTTTTATTTCTTGCAGTAAGAGGAGGCCACCTGCTTTCCTCAAACGTAAAGCCATCTAAATCACACTTTGGCTGAACTAAATCTTAATTTTCTCCCTTAATATAATTCTTACTGAGAATTTCAGTGAACAGCCTTTGCACTGGGGGGGGGGGGGGGAGGGGAAGTCACATTTAGAGTATCACAGGTTTTAGCAGAAAGCTACTGTTGGAAACAAACTATTCAAGGTGAACTGAAAATAAGAGTGGCTGGGAAAAAGAAAGCATTTAGAAGACAGATGAGAAGACTTTATGTAATAAAGTTCCTCATGTCCTTATACAGTATCATCACACAATCAAATGAAACAAGAAAATGTCCAAAGAATATAGACAATAAATGCATCTATCTACACCATCTTGTTTCTAAAGCAAGAGATCAGATAATTCCCATAAATTAAAAACCCTATCAATTGTAATCCAAGCTAGAAGCCATTTTGGAAACACTGCCAAAAGGAGCTGCCTTGATTATTCTCTCTTCAGGATATGAGTTCTTGGGACACACAAAAACCTCTCACTCCCAAGAGCCAACAAGTAATTGCACCCTGAGAAGATAATGAACTCTGCTTCTGACATCCTGTATCTCAAAGCTTGACAGTGCTGATTAGGATCGCAGTGTCTGAACAAGAAGGAAACGTCAAGCAGAACTTCAGAACATGCAAATAAGTAAGGTCGCTCTTTGAGAAGGCCTGTGCCCGGTGTCACAATGAAAGCCATTATCAATTTCTTCATTAAAAGGAGACACATACTTTATACGCAGCAATACATATACCTAAGAGCCTGCCTAAGGCAACACTGAGCTCTGCACTCCATCCAGGTAACAGGCAGAAGTGAAAAAGAAACAGAAAAGTTTATTGCATTTCTGGGCAGGGTACACAATGAAGTTTTACCTCAGGTAATTAATTGATTGCTTCAACTCAAACCATTTGTATGTTAAGGCCAGAATACAGCAAAGAACTTGGAACAGCATCACCTTGTAACACAACACAGCACCTGACTACAGAAGTGTACTCCTCTGTGTATGAAGCTGGTCCACATTTCTCTAACTTACCCAAAGGAAAACCTGAACACACAGCATTTTAAAACTGACAAGCTGCTGGCCAGGGAGAGGTCAGTCAAGCATGAACAGCCTGTGAGTTACTGCATAACCTATATTTGGGCACCTGAAAATAAAGCCCTTGGAAGTTCCCAAAGGACCTAGTACAAGGCACTTCATGCTCGTGCCATAACTCCTCCACAGGGAGGACAAATTAAGTGCCTTTCTGTCATAGTGTACTTATGGGATGATATATATATATACACATATATACAGACACTAAATGTCTACAGTTAAATTCTTAAAATGTCTTCATGCAGAAGAGTATGTATGCAACAGCCAGTACAAGAGATTTAAAAAGTCAAAAGGGAGCTGACTTCTAGCTGGAGATGTATCACAAGTTCTTTTCATGCCAAAACAAGCAGATGGACCCCCTATCAAATGGATGTGATAGTGTGATTTAGTGTTCCCCTCTTGCTTGCTTTTAAAAAAAGATATCCGATGGGATAAGCTGGGTTCAAAGTTAGGTAATAACGTACTGTGTCTCCAGAACAAAAGAGTAAGCAGAATAATTAAACTTGCCTGTATGGCTGACAAAGTGCCAGTAAAACACACAGAGGAAATATTTGACTGGGAAGTGACTTTTTTACCTCAAAAAACAAGCAATGTTTGTCAGCAGCTGTGTTCATTTCTTGAGGAAAAACAGACAGGATTCCAAGAAACACTTTTACAACAGATATGAATGTAATTACTAAATATTTAGGAGAGGCAATGCTAGGCTCTTCCCAGGGCTTCCCTTTCTCCAGGACAAGCGCTACCACAAGAATTCAGTTCTGCCCACTCTGCAGAATGTGAGCATGTAACTAACAATGCCCAAACTAGGAATCACAGTCTTTCCAGTCCTGCACCATGCAAGTCTGGGGAAACAGGTGTCACCTGGCACCTTAAACTGTACTCAGAGCAAAGCAAGAGGGACCCCCCATGTGAAAAAAAACACTTCTATTTCCTACCAATGAGAAGCCATTTGTTTGCTTGTTTTTTTAATGACTCAAAATCTAGTCTCTGGTGTTTTGTTGCAGGCTGTACCCTTTATCATCCTGTCCAAGAAATAACGGAGTTGGGGCTTACTTGTATTCCCCACACCCAACTGGGCCTCAACTGGGATGTGCCAAGTTTAACATCATTCTTGGCTGTCTCTTTACTGATGTGGATTCTGATTATCTGCACCAGACTTACCCAGGCACAGCTTCCCAATTCCTTAACAAGGCAGATAAGAAAAAAAATCACTGCCAGACAGATTCGGTGGCATAGCAAGAGAGCTAGGACAGACTACAAATCTTCACCCTCCTACACAAACTAGTACTGGATGCTGAAGAGTGAAAAAGCAGGGCAGGAGGAAGAGGAGGAAACCCTGTGAAGTTACTTCTTCTAATGTTTGAGAATGGACTCTGAAGAATATGTCCAATTGCCTTTAGCTCAACAGTGGGTTGTCTGGTCATACCTAAGGAAATCATTCAGGGATTCGCCTCCCTGAAAAAAGCAGTCTGAAATAGAGTCAAGCTTCCTAGTTCTGATGGGATTTTCTGTCAAGGCACTTTTCCAGGCAACTCCCTAACCAAAACAAAATATAGACAGTGAGCAAGACTTCTTCCACAGACTGTGGTCTCTACCAGTACAAAACAGATAAATGACAGTGACTCACCCAGAAAAGTTCACATAGATGGCATGCATACAATACATGCATACAAGGTACAGGCAGGGTTTATTCTAGTCACTGTGGGGTCCTATTACATTTCAAAAGGAACAACTTGCTCCTCTTAAATGGCTCTAGAAGAACTCATTCTTGAAAAGTGAATCCATATTTGGAAAAGAGATAATGTCTAAGGAGGATAAACTGTTACTGCAAACCAAGTAGCAAGTTAAGTTTACAAAGCCAGTAAACAAGTTGAAAGTAATAGGCAAAGAAGACTAGGTAACTGGGTTAATTTAGTGTTATTTCTAACTTAAAGCCTAAGGCACTACACTTTTCATTTCTAGTTGCTGTAGTTCTTATTTTTTGATTTTGGGTTACATGCTTAAAGCAAAGAAAGCCAAAAATGCATGCGGCTCTCCATATGTATTGATCACAGCCTCCGCAGCACCGTCAGAGCATTCACTGATGCTCCAGCCCAGTAACGCTAGCACAGAACTGCCGCTGTTCGGTCACAGGTCAACAGGTACAACTTTTACTAGCAGTGTCAGGCTTCAGTCTACTGCACTGTGGTTTGGGAGTAATAGCCAATATCCTGAAATTATTAGAACTGGAGAAAGACAGGACTCAAAGAACAACTTTGAACCTTGGCCAAGGAGCATATATGGGTAGCACAAAGTTGCTGACAGACACCTATTAACTTCAGAATGTTTGGAGTACTAACCAAAGTCCACGCTGAGCAGTTGTAAAGCAAGCCAAGTAAGGCACTTCCTTCCTGGAAGCATTCCTCTAACACTAGTAGCATCTAACATCACAAATCAAGTATCTGGAGTGTCTCAAAACAAAGTGTTCCGACAATAAGAGCACAACTAACCAGGCATTTTTATATTTTATATTCTCTGTTATACATAAAGGTGCTTAACAAAATAGTTATTAGTTCATATTTGGAGACAAGGAAAGTTTTGATGTTACTTCTTTTTAGTATTGATTTGGCTTCTTTACTTAATCCAACATTCCAAACTATATTTTATTACTGCCACACTGATGAGCCTTGAAGGCTGAACATCAACACAGTTTCATTGTTTTGTCAAGACTAAACATTTTTATTGGAATACTTTGCTGTGAATGTATATTGCTAACTCAGAACAGACACTATTGCAAGACCAAGAACATAAATTAAGACACTGTTCCAAAAATATTCTACATTTTAGTTAGCTGTTCATGTATAAGATATCAAAAGCTTATGAATAAGACCACATCCTAAAATAGAGTTTTCTGGAAATAGTCTATTCCCAGAAGAAAAACCCTGACATCCTGGGAAATTTCAGCCATACCAGATCTTGTGAGCACAACATTTGGGATTAATGTGCAACAGAAAAATGTGGTCAGCAATGACTACTGTGTTATGCTGTGGGACACACTGAAGTCTGGCTTGGCATGCTCATCAGTGAGCTTATGCCATGGCTGAGTCCACATCCGCCCCCATCTCAGATAGGAGATGACAAAAATCATGGAGTTTCCTTTCACTCCATTTAGGAAAAGCTGACTGACCACAGGCCTTGGCAGACCAAAGTAGAAATGCTCTCACACCATCAGCCCCACTCACCAAGGGCCAGGGGAGGTCAGAGCTGGCCCCCCAGACCAGGCAGAGCAGCACTCTCCAGTCATTCCCAGACTGAGCAGGGAAGCAACTAGAAGCAATTTCCTAAACCACCACTCAGCTGTGACTCACCATTCTGTCCACACTGCCTGCCCATGTGCCATGCCAGGCTGGCACATACGCCCCGCTACAGCCCTACAGCACTTACAAACCCTTTGTAAAGGAACAATAGTGCAGGCAGGCTGAGACAGTCCTCGACAGGAAAGCAAGTTCACACAGAAAGCCTGGCATGAGCGGAACTGCATGTTAACAGTGGATTTTGTTGTTACTAGTGCTTGTCATACCAGAGGGAAACACTGCAAGGATGCTGCAGGTCATGTTTTCAGCGTGGCTTCAGAAAAGCAACCAGAATTATGATTTTTAAATTTTTTTTTTTTATAGACAGGTGTTGAAGCTAGAACAGTTTACATTGCAGCTGTTCACAGCACAAGCTGGAAACAGCCATACCCTCATTTCCTCATTTACAAAATCAGTACGTAAAAGCTTGCAGTGATTGATGAACAGTGCTTTAAAAGACAATATAAACCATTTAGGTTTCACACGACTCAGGAAGATTAATTAAGTAATATCAGACACAACCAGTATGAGGTCCCAAAGACGAGACAACAGTAGTGTACAGATTCAAGCTGAGCTGTCACCAAAAACTTTAGTACATTTAAAGGTATTGCAGTGAAGTCTTTATTTCTGCTTTCATACTAGAAGGAGAAAGCATTTCTATACAGTGCAGTTCTTGGAAGTGATCCTATCTTATTTGATACTGCAAAGCATTTCTTATCTTTTGTCCCTTTATTAAAAGATCAGTTTTACATGCCCACTGGAATTCTTGGTATCTCAGAAAAGAAGTACTACCATATTTTCAGACTAATGCTACCAGCTTTTCCAGACTTGTGTTCTGCAGCAAAAGATTATGAGCAACAAAATAGCAACGGTTCTGCTCTCCCCGTCACACTTGTCAAACTCCTACAGCTGCTGGGTTTTTTTGGCAGGGATAGTAGCTGGCAATTTACTTGTGATCAACAGCAAACTGGTATACACTGCTTAGGAAAATAAGCAGCTTTACAGCAATAAACTAATCAACCTTAAAGTTATAATGAAGTATTTAAACTTTGATAAAATATGAACTTTATCTAAAGTCAACCAGTATCTTCCCATACCTTCCATACATAAAATAAACAGTTTGGTTATTGGATTGTCAAAAGCTGTAGTATTAAGGCAATATATGCCCAACATCATTAACCTATATTCAGAGTTCCAGTTCTAGCCTCCAATGTAGGTGCTTCTGTCAACTTTGTCCTCCTGCTCTTGGGACCAAGATGCCCTGTCTGTCAAACAATGTCAGCATCAATCACTTATGGCCACCTCCCCAAAATGCAATTGCCTCTACAGTTGAAGTTGCAACCACAGTGTTGAGTTTATCCAGTGACATTTCCTGCTTCTCCATTCAATGTTTACATTTGGTTTACTTACTTAGATGTATATCCCATTTAAGTGAAGAATGTTTGTCTTCCAGGAATACAGTGCCATAACTCAGTGATCCTACATGCTGCTTGCAGGCTTGTTTTGTGCATGTCCTGGTGAAGGACACACAGCACATCCCCTTTCCCCCTTCCACCTCCTTATTTCCAAACACTAAGTTCAGCTTTCTGGTCCCATTACTATAAATTACTGTACCTTTATTACCACGGTCTTCACCCCAGGAGTTTTCCACTCTCCATTTTTCAAATGCCTCTTCTTGCCCATCCTGTGACAAAACAAGTTGATGGCTATTCAGTAGTGAAGGACCATGCGAGTTTATAGCAGCCAACCCTTCCAAGACTAAATCCAGCACCAGTAAACCACAGAGCTCCACTCCCAAAAGCCTACAGGCATTGGCAAGTTTCAGACAATGGTTTCTTGCTAATGGTTGGAGAAATGTAATTTTCTCAAATACTTGTCTACCCACTTACATAAAATATGAGGAAATGTGGTCAAGAAGAGAGCCTGCAATAAATATTTATTTTAACCAGAAAAATTAAACTCAATTCAAGTTTGGACTTAACTGACTGACAGAATTTAAGCAGCCTTCCCTACTGCCTATCAGGGCATGGGGGCCTTCTGAAATGCAGAATGCACAACTTGCTCAAACTAGGAACGAGAGGAAAGGAACAAGGGCAATGAAGCAACTGTAATAATTTAGAACAGTATTAGTGAGAGCAAGTGCAAACACTTGAAGAATCTAGCTGAAGGATACAGCTCCAAGTCAGGTGCTTTGAAAGTTATACAGGACTTCTAACAAGCATGAAGTACACTTGACTTCATGTTCAGAAGTGTGCAGTATTCTAGCCTGCATTGCGTGTATTTGAAGTCTGGTTCAAATCTACCAAGTACATAAAAGCACTGAAAACAGCTTCATAGGCTTGCTGTGCCACAAAGTAAACTGTTACTTCCTTCACGCAGCCTCATGAGAAAACAGCAGGTCCCTTGAGGAACCAAAGAATAGCTATTCTTTCGCTACTAAAATTTTTTTTCTTTTTTAATACAAAAAACTAACCTGGAAAACACCCCACAAATCCCTTTTTAATATTCAATGGAATATTGTTGTATTGCTTCTATTCTCACTTAAAAATATAGGACTGTCCTTAAAATGAGACACAAGAGCTACCAGCCTAAGGATAAGTCAACTCTTGATGCTATCAGACAGAAACGGGGATAAACACGTTTATGAACATTAAGTTTTTAACCAAAAGGTGCATTTAATCCACAGCAATTTATATTGTAAAATTGTAATAGGATTTTTTAAATCTTCAAAGCCTTTTTATAAAGTAGGTAAATCCACAGTATTACATTTTACAACAATTTGTCAAAGCTCCTTTAGATTAAGTTAAGGTTTAATATAAGACAACATGTTCAAACAAAATATAGAAACAACTTAGTCCATTTTGAATGTGGAAAAGCCTCAAAGTGCTGAACTTGTTCTAGGATAATTTCTTTTAAACGACCTTTTGATTTTAGAGATACCATCCATCATATACTGATCTTATACACATCCTTTTCTTAAAGAAATCAAGTCATGTTTGATCACATTTTATGCAACTATACATTTAGGCATGCAAAAGTATGAATTTGAAAATACAGACCATAGACTATAGCTGCCAATGAAGTCCAGCCAATAACTGGCTACAGTCAGTACAAACATACACACTTCAGCTGTGAATAGGTTTTGAACACTGAAAAGTACCATTTTTAGTATCTAACTGAAAAACAATGAAAATTTCTTTTAAAATATGTTCATGCAGTCTGATACACAAAACAGAAGTGTTAAGAGCTCTGAATGCAGAACATAACAGGAAAAATTATATTGAGTTGTAAAAAGTAACTCAGAAAAACTCCTATGACTCAGCAGTCCCATCTCAAGTCCTCAAACCCCAGAGCTTAAACAAACTTTTTTAGTTATATGCACGCTGTTATTTCTTAAGCCAAGGTCATGTTGGACAGGAAGAGATCACTTCAAAGAAACTTTAATAATGACAGCTTCTGGAAATAAATGGAAAACATCAACATTGCAGATAATCCTGAGCTGTAAATTTTCACATTTTTCTTTTTACTTCGTATGTGCTTTGTTATACTGCCAGGAGCAGATTCAGTTGTGGATTCATCTCAGCCTACTTTTTGCCACAGAGCTATTTTGGACACAGTTTTCCTTCCCTAATTATGAGTAGGTCAGAGCTCACATGCCAGCAAGCTGCAGGAGGTTAAGATTGTTGCAAAGTGACTCCTACTGGCATTTTAACAGAAGGAGCTTCATGCTCTAAAATACGTATTAGACTAACCCATGCAGTGGGACATGGTAGGAAATACTTGCTGTCGTACTGGATTTCCTGCTCAGCAAGATATATCAGAATCTGTTAACATAGGTTTTCTGGTATCTTAAAAATAGAAGCTGACTTTCTTTTCCCTTTCTCCAGTAAAAGTTTGTGGGCAGAAGGAAAGAAGCCCTTGACTTGTCTAAAATTCTTTCCTGCCTGTTAAATATTTATAGTTTTGAGCACTCAGACACAAACAACACAAGGAGAATAGACAACCTAGGCCTTGTGCACCAGGGTGTTGTGGCACACATGCTGAACTCTAGCAGAACAGCTTACACACTGTGAATGAGCCCAGAACACAAACAAGCTGCCAGAATATCCAAATACATCTGTGAAAGCATCAGAACTTTTGGAGGGAGACTCTACCTTCTCAGTGACAGCTGTCAGGACCATGGCATGGGTCATCATTGACTCTCCAAAGACTAATCGTTCTGCTTTGTTCATGTTCTTGACGGAGACACCGAACACCAGCTCATGATTAAATCTATTAGAAAACCACATAAGCAGTATCAAAAAGGATTCAGGGAGAATTCTCATAGGTAAATCAGGGAATCAGTAGACTGCACTGTCCCAGAAGCCAGTGCACAGGCGTGCAAGTTCAACTTGTATTTTTAGTGTCAGAATAAATGCAAAAAGTAATCCCTTTTGGAGTTTCTCTCACCAGATACTAGACAATTCAAATGAGTAAGAATATTTAACAACCACTTGTAGTGCATCTTTAAAGGATTCAGATTTTAGCTAACAAGTGAAAAAAATTCCTGTTGCTGCTGAGTTACTTAATTATACTCTTCTGGGGTATATAATCTGAAGTATGTACAAATTAGTTTCTCAAACAGCTAAAGTAAAGGACTGTTTATGTCCTAGCCAAGTATCCCAAATGGTATTCTGTTTTGATTTTCTACTTACATATTCATGTCATTGATTCCCAGCTTGCCATAGAAGTGCTTTGCAACATCACAGCCAAACCACACAGCCTACAAATAGAAGGAAGAGTCATGTCTAGGCCATATCCCACTGTTTTACATTACGAGAGTTTCACCATGCCATCCATGAAGAGAAAACAAACAAACCTCGCCATCCTTAATAGACACTGCAGCTAATTTTTTCAAGACATCAACAGGCTGGTTGTTATAGAGCGTTTTCCTCCCTCCTACCATGTTGCCCAGGTACTCCACTGTATACAGCCTGTTGTATGGGTTCTGAGGCCGAGGATCATTCACTAGACAAATCTGCCAAAAACCAAGATGTCATAAATTAAAGTGCAACTTAACAGAAATCTTTGAGAAGTAAATCTAGATGGATTTCAGAGAATTGCTTTTGTCCCAGCTAGCTGTGTGTCCCATTAGCAAACAAGCCACTTGGCTGAAATACCAGGCTTTTTAAGGTTATGTTTGTCTGGTTTTTGTTTTGTAAGTTCACCTCATAACTGTGGCATAGAGCTTTGCATGTTATTCCTGCTCTCTAATTGCTGTCTTGCAGCATTTTATGACTGATTAGATCATTACATATTTTATCATTACAAAATCATCATGGAAGTGCAATGCGAGATCCCAGGTAATTGAAGGGTAGAGCACAAACAGGAGAATGGGGAGAATAAACATAGGGCCATCTTTGACTTGTGGAAACGAAACCCATCCCATATGGTGCAGTTACAGGGGTGGACAGTACACTTGCAACAGCGGAAAATGAGTGGCTTAGCAGCAAAAAAAGGTCTTGGGAAGCTACTGCCTTTCAGCATCCCCAACCTTGTCCTCCATGTTGAAGTAAGGCTTCACATGCTCATTGTAGAACTGGACCGGTGTCAGAGGGCCATATTTGTGGTAGTTCTTCTCCTTATCCCGGAACTCCCAGCAGAAGGTCTCCGGAGGGCTGCCCAGGCAAGTGCTCACTATTCTGAATACCTGGCCGGAGAAGCAAAGAGCTGTGAACTTGCTGAAACATGCAGGTCTGCCTCTCCCACCACAGCAATGCCAATGACAAATGGATTTCTCCACATGAGAACCAACTGGAGAAATGGGATCTTAACGGCCACCTTTGAAGAACACAAATAAATGTACACACATGAATTATTCGCATTCGACTCTGGAAATCTAGGTGTTTCAACAGTTCAAAACCAATCTGAAAGGAAAATCAGCAGAATCTCTCTCCGTTCTCACACTCTACGTTCTCAGGCAAACCATCAGGCAAGACAGAAGCTTAAGGTTGAACATAGAAATTCCAGGTTATCCTAGGAATGCAGCAGCCAAAAGCAAAAGCCAATACACTGCCCAGTCTCATTCCAACATTTCATCAGCAATTCTGAAGCTCCTCCAACAAGATACCTTGCCAGTGGAAGAAAAACTTTATCAAAGTGATTCTAGAAACACTTAAGCATTCAGCATCACCTGTTCCACCACATGGTCTGCCCCATGCAGAGACAAACCAGACCTTCTAACATGCATGCAGCAAAGCATTTTATCCCAGTGTTTCCCCTATACCAATTCCTTTTTTCCTGTAATGTTCATTTGGATTTCAAAGATGGGCCTTTGCTTCTTTTGAAAAGCCTAGAATAATCTTCTTGTCTGTTTTAATACATTTAACAAAGTCTCTGTTTAGGGTTGAGCTGGCAGGTTATGTAATTTAATTCAAGATCCCTGCCTGCCGACTGTGACCATCCTTTGAAGCTGGCAGCTTTCTACTGATTTTTAGCACAAAAAGTTGACCAGATTAAGTCATCAGCCTCCCTATAAATCAGAATATGAAACTGCACTTTAGAATCACTACTGTACTTTCTCACAGGGCTTATCATAAAATGTGCTAACTCATAGGCAGTGTAACCAGATGACTGTCTTTAAGGATATTTAGCAGGACCTGCCACAGGTACTCTGGGGACAGAGAATTCAATCATATTTAAATGGGTTTGAATCTGTTTTACTTCAGCTGACATTGGTCTACTTCAGCTCTGTTCATGTCTCAAGCACAAGACTTTTCCTTGCAAGGAACCAACAGGTTATTTAAAACAGGAAAAGGGCGAGTCAAATCTCAACAGCACCTTCTGCACTAGGATCCAATGCCTGTGGTTTGTGCCAGCTTTCCTAGGCTGTCAATCTTCACACTTTCCTCTCACTGACTTTCCACAGGACATGAGACAGAATACCTTTCCCAACGCAGACTTACTCTCTCTGGAGCTAATTGAGCTGATTTATATGGATCCTAAGGCTCCGTAAGAACTAGCTTTGTGCTAGTGTGCACTTTGTGCTGATGGCAAAAAGAGTGCAATGTTCATGCTAAGTAACACTATTTGGCTGTGCACAAAATACAAATAAAGGTGTTCTTGCTCTAAGCAATTTAAGAAAACAAGTGAAGAGATTAATTATGTTGAAACAAGGGTGTGGGCTTAATGTTTTTACTGGAGGAACTCACACATTTATTTCTCAATAAATATGTTAAAGAGCAAATGTAAATCCCTAAACTAATATAAATATTTAATTTTGCACAGACTGCACAAAAGGTAGCATTTGCTGTGGATACACCCGCATTACCTCACATAACCCCAAGTGGTGAGCAATGAGGCTACAAAAACAAAATAAGCAACAAAAACGCCTAAAAGGAGAGCAACGAGCAAGCAGAGTCCAGCCAGAGGAAGGAAAATGATGGAGACAGAAGTCTCAAGTTAACAGAGGCAGTAGAGCCTGGGAATGGCCTCCCTCAATTGTTTTGCCACCACACCCATCATAAGCCATCTCTTAGTATCTCACAAGCTTCCTCTATCAATATTTAAACTAAAAGGTGACTTATATCACTCTAGCGACAACTAGAACCAAGATAAGACAAAGATATAGTGGCTTACGCTAAAAAACAAAATGAGCGAGGAGGGGAAAAGGACACTCCTGATAAGGAATAGTCTACAAAGGAGAACAGTAAAGGAAGAAAAAGTCAATCACATGCACTGCACTGATTTCAACTTCTGACCTGCTGTGCACTGGTTTGATAAGAAGAATGTTTATACAGTTCTGGAGTGAATATTTAATCTTGTGTTCCAGTACAACTGCCCCATTTTAACTAAAGCACTGCCTCCCAGCATGAGTGAACGAAGATTTGCTATGGAAATAAAACTTCACAGAACAAAACCAAGTTCTGCTTTGCCACATACAAAAAAATAGTTGCAATGCCACTTATAAACACAGGAAATAAGATTGATCTCAAACTTTTAAAACTAAGTGTTTTTAAAGTATACAAGACAGGTGCAATTGTACATTTCAGCTACAATGTTTATTGAAAGTAAATCCACTTAAGCTGCAAACCACTATTACTGCTGCGAGAGGAAATAACTGTGTTCACTTCAGAGAATTAAGCACAACCTTTTTACAGAACAAATTGCAATCAGTTAATGAGCCTTTAATGCCGTCTCCAGGATTCCTTGACAGAGGGCAAGAGGCTCTAAACAAACAAAGAGACATTTTGCAGTGAACTGTATGTCATTGCCCTAAAAATGAACATCTGTAGGAAGCTTTTGATGTCTGCTGTAAAATCCTCCAAGGGCTTTTGGACACACACACTGGATATAAGTTGTATTAATTCACTTTTGAACTACGTGCTGATTGGCAACATACTGGGGTAGGCTCAAAGCACAGAATTACTGTTGATACTAAGGCATACCTTTCAAAAGCTTGTTTCAGTAATATAACCCAAGGAACACGAATCAGTTTTCTTTTTTAACCTAACCTTAAAATTAGATAAAAAGAAGCTACAGGTTTCTACATGAAGTGCAAAGGTGAATTTCCAAAAACCAAACCAACACATTAATCAATATTTGCATATTAGTGGAACTGCCTGAAGCTTTATAGAAATAGCCCAAGTTAGGTTCTGCCTAATACTGATGTTTACTGGATTGCAGAAAAACTAACACACATAACCAAAACATTTGATTTCTTGAGTCATCTAAAGACAGACGTTGAAACCACTAGGTCACTTTGCATTGTATGTTTGAGAAACAAATTAAATATATACTTTTTTTGTTAAAGTGCAAGCACTTGGTCAAAATAAAACATCCTGAACTTTTAAAATTGCTTTTGGCTATTTAAGAATCAAATATGACGACTACTGAATGAGAAAAGTGACATGCCGCACTATCATATTCAGTGTGAACAGATGGAGGGCCAGCCACTACACACACACTGCATACTACAGACTTGCTGATCGATTTGATTTTGAGTTAATTCACACAGCCAGAAACAGATGCTGCGATTCCTTCCTCTGCTGCCCCTCAGTATCAGACCACAGCTGGATTCAGCCTTGTGTTCGGCTTGCATCTTTTCCATAATGCAGAGGACTCCCTTTTGTTGTTCTTTTCTGCTCTCTTGTGGGGAATTTCTGCAATAACACTTGTGCTGTAAGATTTTACATTCAAAGCCATCAGAATGCAATTTTCAACCTGCCTCTTTCCTACTATTTATAAAAGCCTGATAGGCCACTATTTCAATCTCTTCAGATACAAAATGCTGCTTTCCTACAGAAAGGGGCAGACGTACCTGTAGAACATCATAGTTTTGGAATCTATAAATTCAAGATATTTGGAAGTATTAGAAAAAACTCAGAATGAGATAAGCAACAAACCACTTCAAAAAATTCACTTGAATACCTCCAAGCACACTGCCATACAAAACATTCCTAGTTAGGCAAACAAAAGGCACTTGTTTTGGCTGATCCAATAGCTACCGAAGAGTAAGCAAGAAATCTCATCCATTCTAGCCTCATGTTCCAAGAAGATTCATGTCACACAAGTATATTTACCTCTTCTATCATCGTGTCCATTGCAGCACAAAGTTCTCCTTTAATTGTGCCACTTTCCACCATATTTCTTAGCCGCAAACAGTATTCTCTCATCTGTTTAAAGAGAAAGTCATTTTATTATAAGGGTATGAAAGGTGCCACCTAAACAGTTTTCAGGACTTCCTATCTGGTTGTTTCAAGCACCTATTTTACTCTCTGTAACATGTTTTCAAAGTGAAAAGAAAATCCCTTTCAGAAGGCTTTGTTAGATATCAGTTCTTAAAAAAAAAAAATAATCAAGATAATTCACTGATTTAAAAGATCACAAAAAAAATATCAGAAATTAACAAATAGTTGTAACTTAATTACTATTTTCCAACCACTGATGTGAAGCTTACAGCCATTTTCTTAAGGCTTGATTTCTTCCAGTTCCATAACTGATGCTGCAACATCCATGCACATCGCCACCTCTGTGACTCACAGAGAACAGACTGTCTTCATACTGTAAAATTTATTTTGCAATTCTAATGCATAATTGATGTCTTGGTTGATAAAAAGAATGGAGCATTTCCCCACTGCATGCAGAATTGCAGTAAGAGCAGCACATGCTTCCCATTACTGTCACCATCCATAAGGCCAGGAACAGTGAGTGGGGCTCCCACAAGACCAGCTGGTTTGCAATGTTCGAGACTAGAATAACATTAACACTGTTCATTGCATCTAAGCTCATTTCAGCACACATTTTACATATTTTACGTGGATTTCAGCAGGCAATTTTCCCTGAGCATGTAGCATATGAACTGGAAAAAAAAAATAAGCAAAGCCCACTATAAAAATATGCTTGAATTGCCTTTTTATCTAGCTACCTACACTAGCATCTTCCCAGATTAATTCATTCCTGTAGTTCAGGGAGTGATCTTACACCTTCCTTCAGACAAAGCTGCACACTTCTATACTGAAAGCTTATTTTTAAGATTCAGTGTTTTGAAACATACTTTCCATCAAGTTTGGCAGTAATCTCTAGAAACCTTGGCGTACTAGTAGATGAAATACTGAGGGGGTGGAAAAAAGTCACCTAGATGCCAAGTGCTAGTTTTGCAGAAACAGACTTAATCAGCCACACGTCAAGAATTAACATGTTGGAAATTTGAGGATTAGGAACCATGTAAGGTACTTTCAAGCTACTGAAGCCTGGCAATGGCCATCTTCCATAAACACACCTTCCTGCTCCATGTTTCAAGATTAACATCAGACTTTGCTGAGACTTTAGGCTGTTTTTTGAATAAAAGCAAGTTAAGTTGCTGAGATGCACTTAATACTTAAGAGAAATTAAGGTGGCTAGGAACACTCGGAGCAGGTTCATTCCCATTCACTCCCCTTAATTATATCATCTAAAGCAATTTTACCTTATGATTCAAGATCTCATTCATCCTTCTAGTAGCCTCTGTGGTATGAGACTCCGGGAAGTATTTCTTGGGGACAACACCATACTTCTCTAAAAGAAAGTAATAAAACTATGGGTTAACAATTGTGTTTTCCACACAGTAGATGCTCGTGCTTCTGCTTATACCCACGTAAAAGCTAAATATAGTTGGGTTTTGTGCAGAGATTATAAGGGAAAGTCTCTTATTTAAAGGTTACAAGTATTCAAAGTTTACATTTTAATTTGTGACTGAATCTTGACCTCTGATCCGCATTCCACAGGGGTCCCAAAAAGTGGAATCCCTGAGCTGCTCAGTATCATTTAATCCAACACTTAAAAGTTCTAAACAAATTAGTGCTTTTTAAGGAGCTCTCTTCACCAGAAAAAAAACAACCTGGTTACTTGAAAATTAAGCTCCAGAACTATCTTCTAAAGAACTGGGCCTCTTCTGAATTATTCCATGTATTTTATCTAAGGTTAAGTGACTAACTTCCCAGTCTCCTTTCCTCCTCAACATATATAAAGCACCAGCAGCAGCTCACTTGCTTCCTACATTATGGTACCAATGAAAGATCACACCACGCAATGCTCTGGATATAACAGCAGCATCCAAAATCTTCTCTGCCCTGATTACATATTTCTAACAATTGGATGGGGAAAAAACATAACCTCCAGGCTTCAAAGAAGCAAATTCCTTTTGTGATTCTAAACTTATATTGTTGGCTTGTTGATTTACAAAGGTGTCACATTGTTTCACAATACAAATGAAAGCAAGCGCTAGTGTAATTCAAACACAGAGAAGTATCTCCTTAATCCGTGTAAGGAAGTTCGCACTTAAGCTGGATCTTTTCAAGACCAGCATTGCCACATTCCACATCATTTCCCTCTCACTGCTCTTTATAACATCTTTCTCCAGGCTGCAACTCTGTAAGTAGTTTTGCTTCTGCCTTGTAGACACACCCTAGTCTAGCAATGGTTTTTTTTTCCTTACCACATGCCCTAAAAATTGTACACATGGATATAAATAAATAATGTTGAGTTGATGACTGAAGTAAAAGGGGACTGAACCTTTTTACTAAATGAAAAGTCTGGGATATCTAATTACTTCTGTTGAGCTTCTATCATCATCAGCAATATGGAAGAGTGAAGATCCCAGACAAGATTTAAGCCTACTACTTATAAACTGGCATGAAAAAGGTCTTTGATTAAAAAAAGGTAGTGGCTAATGGCATCATGTTTCTTAGCAAACTCCCACGTCTCAAACTCAATTTCTTCTTCTATTTCATTCCTCATCTCAAAACAGCGTGCAATTTCAGGAAGCACTCCTAGTGACCCGTTCTCTTACCGATAATGTTAACCAACATATCCCACTGTCCACCATCATTCGTGGGATTGGAGAGCAGGAACTGTATCAGTCTTCCTTCCACAGGCTCCTTTTTCTGAGCTGTTTCCGCAAAGGCATTTAAAAAGTAGTAACAACGTTCAACCTGAAACGGACAGACAGGAAAAAAACTCTCAAGTCTGACATACTATGCATTAATTAATTGCTGAATATTCAGTTCTTCAAAGTCCTAACTAGGTAAAGCTACCTTCTGCTCATCCACTGAAGTCCTTATTTTCCCTCTAGCATTCCAGCGCTTATCCTATAAACTTCTTTCTGTTACAGACCAAATACTTAGGAGTGAGTTAGTACAGAGCTGGAGGGTAGGGGAATAGGAAATGTGAAACAAAAGTTATGCAATGAACCCTGGCCCAAACTTGTACTAGATTTTCTCTATTTCCCTTAGGGGGGAAAAAAGCAGGCACACAGCTGGCAGATCAGTAGGTCACAAGCGCAACCGAAACCTCAACAGAAAGTTACTGTCACGTTTCCCATAAGCATCCTACAAGTAACTTGCAAAATACGCAGAACACTTGAAAGAAGTCTTTTACTGTTCCAAAACATGAACATCTTGACAACTTTCTTCTCAAGCTGAAAGTCCCACTTTGCTCGACCTACATTTAAAATAGGTATTTAAACAACTTTTGAAGTTTCTTCTCATGTATGTTTTCCACCTGGATTGTTAAGACAGCCCAGCCTAAAAGAAATTCTGCCCCAATACTAACACCCGATTGCATAAGCTGTCCTAGCACAACCTGCGACCTGTGCTACTGTACCTTATCCCAGAAAAAGAGATACGGCTGGCTGAATTCGAACTCTTCGATGTTGTATTTCTTCATGAAAGGAAGACGCATTGCATTGAGACAGGAAAAGATCCAACATCTCCCTGAGAGATCAAAGGAACGAGAATTAAACTGGAATGCCTGTACTCTAAGAGCTGCATAAGGTTTGCCAGGTTTTTTTAAAGACAAGATTCACGACACCGTTGCGCCTCAAGCCTTTGGGCCCACTGTTCTGGCTGAGACTGTAAATACCGAAAAGCTCATAAGAAGTTCACAAATCTTTTGCTGCAAACGCAGCTCTCTCAACTGATTTTATCTTGTACTACACAGAAGGGAAAAACAGGCAGCCGCCGCAAGTCTAGCGGCTGTTATTACCTCAAGAGGACGCTGCGGGGATTCAATTTGGCTCCGAAGCCCTCCGAAAGGACTCCAGAGGCAGCCATCGCTCCCAGGAGCCCAGTCACCATGACATCATTCATTCCCCAAACGCCACAGCCGCCGAAGGAGCACCCCCCTCCACATCCCCACCGGCAGCCGGCGAAGCCCCTTACCGGAGTTCTTCTGGTTGGTGACGGGTTTGCCCTCGGCGGGCACGGCGTGCTGGAAGACCTGCACCGTGTCCTGCACCACCTGCCGCTGTAAGCACACCTCCAGCGGGTCGTTGCACGTCGCCACGTTCTGGGCCAGCAGGAACTGCGGCTCGGCCCGCAGCCGCCGGCTGAAGGCGGCGGCCTTCTCCGTGCTCAGCCCTGAGGGACAACGGGCAGCCGTCACCGCCGGCACCGACATCCCCAGACAACCCCCCCCCCCAAACCGGTACCCCCCCCTTCCCTCCACACACAGAGCCCGTTGCCCCGGTAACGGCCTGGCCCCGCCCCTCACCGCGGGCGTTCATGGCACAAGGCGGCGCGAGCTGCCGGCACGGGAAAGCGCCGCTCCACCGCCGGGGCCCACCCGCAGGTCGCGCGCCCGGCCGGAAGCGGCTCTTATAGACCCGGCACCGGAAGTAGGAAGAGGGGCCACACACCGGGGGTGGGAAGGGAGGGGGGGGAAGAGAGAGAGAGAGAGAGAGAGAGAGAGATTCGGCGGGGAGGGGGGCGGGAGGCGGACGGCGCGCCGCGAGGGACAAGCTAGCGGCGGTTGCTCCATCGCCTCACGCGCGCGCACACACCGCCCCCCCTCACCCCCCCCCCCCCCCGCCCTCACCCCGCCGCCCCCGGTTCGAGAACGTTCGGCGGCGTCGCCTGAGGCGGCGCGCGGCGCTCCCGCCGCCGCCTTCTCCTCGCCCTGAGGAGCTGCAGTGCTGGCGGGCGGCTTATGGCAGCCGCCTTCCCTCAGGGCCGTTTGGGTGAGGGAGGCAGGCAGCGTTGGGGCATCCCCCGTCCCGCTGCCCCCGGGGCTGTAGCCCCGCGGTGTCACCCCCTCTACGTGTGTCGAGACCAGGCACTTGGGAGCGTGAGCTGGCACCGACATGGCGGGGTGACGGCCCTCCGTGAGCACAGGCAGATGTCAGTCAAGGACACGCTCCGGGTCACGCTGCGGAGGCCTCCTGTTGAGTAACAGCCCTGCTCCTCCAAGAAGAGTATTTGCACATCGCAGGCTCAAATAGATTTACAGCACATGGTGTTCATTGACGGTATTGGTAATCTACAATTCCAAGACATGATCAGGCCTTAAAAGTTTGCCCGGACCTTCAGAAAACGAGTGGCATATTTGCTGGGGGCGGGATAGCTTTTCCTGCCATGGCAGTGCTGGAGCATTCACACTGAAATTTCCACTGTGTATTGAGCACTTAGGGCTGCTCCGAGCCCTGGGGTCTGCTCTCAGCCAAGGGAGACGGGAGGTGGAACAGCAGTGCAAAATGCCGGGCAGCTTTCACCCTGGCCAACAGAAGTGGAGATGCCCATAGGATTACAAGGCAGGGGCAGCAAGTTGGGTGGCCGCCACCCCTAAAACCCTGTGGAATGGCACTGTAGGACGGAGCCAGGAAAGCGGCTGCCAGCTCAACACCTCACTTTATTTGCGTGCACCAACATTGTAGTCTGTGGCAACCTGGTACGGATTCCTCTGTAGACCGATCCACAACCCGCATGCCTGACTGCACGTGCATACCTTGTAGGAATAGGCATAGAGGGCAAGATCTGGCAACAGCTCAGGCAGTCCATCCCCGTGATCGGTGCTCTAAGCAGTAGGTTGGAATGAACAGGCACAAACAAACACTTATATTTTGAAAAGACCATATAAACTTGACCCCCAAAAACTTGTTTCAGTGCTTTATCTCATCATCTCATTCAAGGGCTTAGTTCCACCACTAGAAATGTTGTTTTCTGGCTGTGCACAGGAACCTCGTGGTCTTTACCTGCAGCAAGATGAAAAAAAGAAATGAAAAATGACCTACTAAGGGAAAAAACCCAACAAGTGAGTTGAATTCACCTGGGCTGCATTCAGCTCCAGGAAGCTTTTGGCAGGCTGGGGATACGCCATTATGTTTGTTCCCCACTGCCTCCACACAGGCGTAGCCAGGACCCTGGGATGGCCGGGGAGAGGGCAGGAGCCGTGCCATGCCTGGGGCAGGATCTGCATGTGTCCTGCCGTGTTCCCATGGACCCCTCTCTGCTGGGAGAGAAAGTGCGGGCTCATCTTAGCCAGCCAGAACAAGAGCTCGGGTAACTCAGCATGGCTGGGTTTAGCATGCTGAGTGTTTTTTTGTTTCCCAGGTTCTGCCAAGGCTTAAAGAAGGGGGTTCGTTTGGAAGTTGCATGAATAAGCAGCCAAATACTTACAGAGCTGTTTCACTTGATCTTTTGAAGCACTGCAAATAAAGAAACAGTCTTGTTATCTTTTGTATTTCCCAGCCATAGGGATATTTGTATGAATATTTTGCAAGTGTGTAATGCCTTCCACCTTAAAAGTATCTAATATTTGATTAATCTACTGGTAATTCTAGAGCAGGAGGTAGTATGTAGCAGTTCTTTAACAGTGGATAGGAACACACTACAAAGTAGAATAGAAAAGGTAGAAAAACCCAGAGCATTGCAACAAAACAATACTATTTTTTTCCTAAGAAACTAGAGCTTTCCATACCTTAAAAATTTTATCTTTTCGAGCCACAATTCCAAAAAGTACCGTGAGTGTAACCACCACGGCAGCAGCAATGACAGCCTCCTTGGGAAAAACAGGTTTTTTATCTGTCAAGAGAGAGGGGAGGTTGAATACATGATAGATTAGTACAGTCATATAAACCAGAACATTTCACGGAACTGTGGAAAGACATAATTCTTTTCCCATGGCTGTCACTGCTGATTTGAATTGTGCCCTCTCTGCTGTCTGCAGACTGACTGTGTGCATTAGTCCCCTGGAAAGAAGGGAGCCAAGCCTGTATTTTAGTGAACTGAAGGAAGAATTGAAACATCGGTCCCTGAAGAAGATCCCCAAGGCACTCTTACGCATGGAAATAAGGTTGTCCAGAAGTATCACTGATACAGCTAACATTGCTTTCCTCCCTGTTCTGAGAGTGCAGAAATGAGAGGGGCCTGGACACTGGGTGGGAAATGGATGCCTGGTGGGTCACCTCACCTAGCATCACCTGTCTGAGACCTGAGCATCCAGCCCCAGCGAGGCTTCCACCTCCCTGTTGTCCGCAGGGCCATAGTCACTTCTGGAGGACAACTTCTCTTGCCTTATGCAGCTCTTTAGGCATGACAGAATACTATGGTCAAAGTAAGAAGCTTCAAGTAAGACCTAAGGTGCTTTAAACCACACTTGAATTTGCCCTGTCAGCGTGGAAAGTGAGACAGTGGGATGAGCCTGCCTGAGGTCACGCTTGCCAAATGCCTTTGAATAACAGGTAGAGCAGGAAAGCCCCTTCCTGGTGCTGTGGTGCCAGGCACAGGTGCAAGGAATGCTCCTTGCTGTCGCTGTGCCCTCAAAAGTTAACGTGGGGAATTTACCACATTCCACTTACACTCCTTAATGGAAATTGATTGCTATCATAATAAAAGAGGATGGAGAGTTATTTGTAAATCTTACTGTTTGGCAGCAGCCTTGTTACCTTCAACTATCAGGTGGAAATCCTTTCTCCCCTCTCCCAAAGCAGATTTCACCACACAGGTGTAGGTCCCGTTGTCAGACTTCTGTACTGTTTTGATAGAGAGCTGAAAGACCTGACTAGTCTGGTACAGCTGGTAACGATTTTGCTGTAGGATCAAGGTGTTCTTGTTCTTATACCAAGCTGTTTGGGCTTGAGGGTTGGATTTGGCATTGCAGGTCAGAGTAACATCTTTGTCTTCTTCGATTTGGAGGGACTCTTCTCCAGTCAGCTGGGGAGGAACTGTTCACAGTAATGCAGTTCAACAGGTCATTAATAATGCTGCTCACCATTTAATGCAAAATAAGTTCCCTTTACACATCCCTTGTGCACCTTGTTCAGTGGTGTAACACACCACAGTTGTGCAGCCTTTCATGATCCCCGGGAATCAGCAGGGCAATCAGTGGCAGAGACGGCAACTCCTCTGCCCTGACTTGCATCCTTGGGAAAGAATCTAGGTGGAGGCAGGGACATATCCAGAACATCTTCTTCCTTAAGGGCCCACCCACTCCCTATAAAAGAGGCATTAGATCAGGCCATAAGCACCACTGTGGAAAGGGAGTGTCTTGTCACGTGAGTTATCTCCTCGTAAACGCATTTTTTCTTGGTGAAGACAGCGTACAAGGGTGCAAAACACCCCGCCTTCAGCTAGCGCCCAGACACCGAGGTGCTCAGCCCATTATTTCATCCCACCCCAGCCATTCTGCACAAATATCCACCACTGCAACTCACACTGGACATCCAGGATCACAGACACCTGGACAGACTTGTCCCGTGCCAGCTTGCATGTGAAGGTGACTCCGTTGTCAGACTCGGTGACTGGGGATATGCAGATGTTACTGACATTCACTTTATTCCCATCTTTCAGATCCACTTTGCCGCCTCCTCGATACCAGAGCAGCTCCTCAGCCTGGCTGCTGTTCTGTACTAGGCAGGAGAGGGAGACGGGAGGGCCAGCTGATGTAGACAGGGAGAAGTCAGCAGCATGGTTATTCACAGACAACTCCAAACCTGGAAAAGGAGAACGAGGGCACTAAGCACCCTAAGCTGTACCCTTCCTACAAAAGCTGCCCTGCTAGCTTCTCCAGGCCTCGACCTTGGAGGAGGGACTGAGAGTTTCGGGCTTCAGTCTAACAGGTGTTTTCAGGTGGGACTTTAGTTTTTGAGGCAAGAAGTTGTCTTCATCACAAAGCTCCCTTCACAGTTATTTAAAATCAAAGTCGGGCTTTTGCAACGGACTGCAAGAATGCCAAAGCCTGACCTGTAATATGAAAAGGTCTGAAAACCAGCGGTGACCATGTAACACACACAGCAAAAGATCATCCCCATCCCGCCAGTCTTGCTCACCCTCTTGCTGCAAATCACAGTTGCAGCATACCTGTGCCCTCTGGTTTTGTGCCCACAGTTTGATACACTGGTTTTTGGTTGGAGCTGAATGCGCTTGGGAACATAAATTACTTAATCAGCTCCTCAGCCGCACCCTGGCCAGTCTGAGTCCAGCTGTTGGAGAGCTGCAGTTTGTCTAATGTACAAACCTCAGGACATATTAAAAATGAGGAACCAGTATGGGAAATAAATTTTTGTAACGGGCTGAAACTCGCTACTGTAGACTGTGTCATAGATTAATGAACTAAAAATACAGCAGAATAAAAAGGCACTCTAGTCCTGTGAATATAAGAAGTCTGAAGCTCCCGGTCTCTTCCCTGGTGTTCCCAGGTGGCCAAAGCCATCACACTTTTCACTGCTTAGAGCAGGTTTGAAAACGGTGGCCTCATCATCCCTGTGCAGCTGCTGCAGTAACGTTGGAAAACACTGAAGCTTCCCCATTCCCTTCTCCGCTGCTCTCAAAATCAGAGACCAGTTTTCAGATGCTCCTCAGGAGATGACCTCCAGAACATCTGAAAGCTGGGATGCTGGTGTGGCACATCGCCCCGGGCACTGCCCAACCCCGGACAGTTTCGCATGTTGGCGTGATGGGGCTTGGACAAAGCCATGATGGATTTTTTCCATTGCTTACCTGTGACTACGCATGCCAAAAAGCAAACAGCAAGGACAGGCACTTCATAGGGGACTGCGAGGCTGCTTCTCTGTGCCATCTCGGAGGGGCCCAGCTGCTTGGTGTCTGTCGGAGAGGGGTCACAGCGTTGCTGCTTCTGCTCGGGGCTCACGGGATTAATTGCTTGCTGCCCTCAAGACACCCTGGGGAGAGCCCTCGCAGAGGGGGACAGGGTCACCAGGGCATAAACTAAGTCGATTTGTTGCAGGGCCTTTTCCTGTTCAGAGCAGAATCGAGGGAGTTTTATGTCTTTAATCCCTCTTGCATGAGTTCATTGTCTGCAATCACCTGTCTATCAGGGGAACCCGTCTCTGGGTTGTGTAGCACCGGACTTACCTTGGGAAGGTCTCTGGAGAGGCTGCTTCTGCTAAGGAATGCACAGCTCTTTCCCCACCTTATTTATAAGGTCTAAATTTTAATATTTTATGGTAGCTTAGTAAGAAGTGAGTCCATAAAATGGGTTCAAGGCCTCGTTCAATTCCTGGCTTTCTGAGCTCCCAGAACATTGAAGAAAAGTATTTGCTGGGCTCTGCTGGCTGTTTTATGAGACTTGCCGAGGCAATGAGTAACTAATGAGAGACTTCCTGCATCAGCTATAAAGACCTTCAGCCAAAAATAATACCTTTTCCCTCTCAGCTTTCTGGGTGTTCACAACACTGTTTCAAGCCATAGGAAGTTTATCCTAGATTACCTTAGAGCAGGAGTAGACTCTGATTTGCCCCTTCCTACCCGAAGCTCTGTTGCCCTGTCCTCCTTTGCCTGGAAAATGAGAAAATGCACGGATTCAGCCTTTGAACTGCATGTTGGCAGAGGAGAGAGCAGAGACACTGTCCTGCTCACTGGTGTGTAGCCCAGGGTACTCCTGTGGGTAGCTCAGCCCCTGGGCATGCCACAACGTGAAGCGAGGGTCCCCTCCACTGCTGGGACAGCTGTGTGCACAGCTGCGTGTCTGCGGAGGGTACTGAAGCACTTGTCTGCGGAGGGTACTGAAGCACTTGGCTACGGAGAAAACAGTGTCTGAAATTGCCTGCTTATACTTCAGAAGGATGGTGGTGACATGGTTGCAAAGGATGGGGTCCTCGCAGCCCCCAGACCGTGTTCTCACTGCTGTCAGTGTCCCCGCAGACACAGGGCACGTCACTCGTCAGGAACTAGCTCAGCAGAGCCATAAAGTGCATTGCATGAGCAGGAGGAGCCTGGTACACATCCTCGGTGTTTTCTTTGCTGGTAGACGCAGTGGCCCCACTCAGCAGCGCAGAGGTTGGCAGTGAGGGCTCTCTGTATGCAGAGAGCACACAAGCATACAGCACTGTTTATTTGTGGGGCTGTTGCAAACATGGATCACCTTTGAGTGTTTCTTAGTATGACTTTTTCTGTGTTCGTTGGTTTATCCTTAAAACTAACAGGGAATCATTTTCTGTTAAAAAAAAGTATGTTTACCAAAGTCCCTTAAAGAGACAGTACTCAGCCTGCCTTCTAGAAAACTGCTATTTTAGAAATTAGTGTCCACCCTTTCACTCACTTTTTACCTTCAAACTCAATTTAAGAAATTTTAAGAAATAAATTTAGCTTCTTCCACCATTTTTAGGAAGTTGCATGTCCTGTCCTTGTAGCATTTGACTAAATCTTAGCTTACGGTCCAGTAGAAACTTCAATCAAAATGTCCTTCCTAAGAGTAAAGTGATCTTTGTGGTTTGGTATTAAGCTGAGTTGAAATAGAGAGGGAGGCAAAGGAACGGGCTGCGAAACGGCTCATGTGCTTCTGCCAAGACATGAGCCGAAGGCAGGAGAGTGCAGGGAGGTCTGCGCTCCCTCTGGTCACTGTATTGCAGTGATAATCCAGGAGAAGAAGTAGGTGTTTAGAGTAAGTGAGGATGTAAAGAATAAAAGTATGGAGTTTGGGGGTATTTTTTTAGTCTAGAAATGGGAGTAAACGAAAAGACTGTCAGGTAACAGCTGTTCTATGGTGGGTTTGTCATGATGCAAGGCACGGCATCAAGCGGGACTTGGGCAAAATCTGTCCCAGGTTTGCGGCAGGTCTGTGTGACAGGCAGCAGGGTGAGCTCAGGTACATCTGGTTTACGTTTTTTAAGTGAAGGCAGTGGCAGTGTCCTCTTTTGCAATGGGCTTTGAGATCTGCTGAAGGAAGAGAGACTAGAAAAGCAAGGTGTTAGTTGGCCAGAGGCACTGAAAGGCAGGATTTTTAAACTGATAAGAATTACTTTCGCAATGACTTTTTAAACTTTTCTTTTTATACAGGGCGTAATTATCTTGTGGGTGTCTAATTACTGAGGTCTAGAGTTTTGTGGGTTGCGTTATCCACCTTTCCATTATGTTTAGGAGGGACGTAAACCTCATGTTCCAGAATGTAAAGCAGCCACTAATGACTCAGACTGGGAGGAACCTCTTCAGTGAGGCAGATACTGCGTAACTCTCTACGGCAAAGGATCCAGCCCTGTTGATTGAGGTATTTGGATTGGGCACTGTCAAGGCTGGATTACACAGACCATGGGCCAGAGCCAGAGTAATCCACCACACCGGTTCCTGCTTGTCATCCTTATGGCAACACTGGACTAACAAACCCAGAATAAGACTGTTATTAAATATGACTCTGAACAGCCCCAAAGGGAATTAATTAATAAACACCAGTCTATTCCCGGGTGTAATCCAAGCCTTAGAAACCTGAGAAGAGAAGATTTAGAACATGATAGAGATTGGGCAGAAGTTTCTTTTCCACTGGGTCTCTTAACCTCCGACTCCAAACTTCACAGCAGTTTGGGTTCCACTTGGTTATCCTCGGTGCCTGCAGGGGTAGGGGGCACAACCCATAATCCCCTGCATTTTCACTGGCACGTGAGAACTTGATTTATATTCAGCAGCGTTGTGAGGTCTGAAGGTTGGTCTTGGAGTCCGGGGCATAGCAGGATCTGCACAGACATGTGGGAGCTGGGGATTGTATCTATGGTTTGGTTTGTCAGGCAAACAATGCCTGCAACAAAGCTGTAATCCCGCTCCAGAAAACATGTTTCTGCAACAGTGCCTGAGGCTCTGCTCAAAGGCTGCCCCTGTCTTCCTACTCATTGTGGTTCCCCACTCTTAATCCCTTTTTAATATGTGGTGCTACATATTTTGCAACACTTCCATTGTTGGAGAGTGACTGTAACACCCAAACCCACTGCCTCCGCTTGCCAGATATCTGGGCTGGAAAGCGAGGCTGTCAGGGAATGCTACTTGAACTTACTCAGCACTCCTGTTCCCTCCCACAAAACCTATTTTTCCCAATTATAAATATTATGGAGATGCGACGTGCTCTGATTTCTTAGACTCCCAGCCCATACCCCATATATTTTCCACTGTTGAGATGCACAGATCTCAAGTATTTTTTTCATAATTTTGTTAATATTTCTATTTTCTGATGGTCCTTATGTAAAAGACTACACACTATGCCACTGAACACAGAGGAACGATAAGTGATCTTTATTCTTGGGAAGGAATAAGAATAGCGAAAGGCGCACTAAACGAGTGAATATTGCGAAATTTTAAAATAAATTGCTTAGAGGGCATTAAACATTCAAATGAAAAGTAGGCATTAACGGAGAAACAGACCCTGAGATAAATAAAGCGGAAGAGAAGCCTTCTGGAAGGTGAAGCTCCAGCACAAGTGTTGGGTGCGGATGCCATCTACTGGATACCCACCCACAGGAGCTGGCAGCCAGGAGGGAGGAAAGTCACCTTCTGGGAGCACTGGAAACAGGATGAGATCCCTGTGATCACCACGGCAGAAGCTCAGAGACAGTAAACCCTGCAGAAGGCTAAAGCAATGCCACACTCATGGACAGGTCTGCCGAAACCTTTGGGCTCAGAGGAGGAGGAGGAGGATGTATTTCTGAGATGGTAATTCCCCTTGTGTTTTTCATCTGCGCTGTGGGAAGTCCCCCAGAGAGTCTGCGCTCCTAGTGATGCAACAAGGAACCATATCCTGGGCTTTTACCGATATTGCTACACTCGTACTTCTCTTTCAGGAGTGTGAGTAAATTAGGCTTAGACAACCACCGTAATCGCTTTTAACAATTGCTCCTGGATCTTTTAAACTCTCCCTTTTTGAAGTGAGTGCAAGAAACGGAACCACATTCCAAGAGGGCAAGTCTAACCTTTAATCAAGAGCATCGAGGCACTTGCCAATGTTTCCTGTGCTGTGAAGAAAGCAGCCAGTGACTGTAGAAACTCAGGACTGTGCATGAAAGCCCCCCCAAACCGCTGCAGTGCAGTACGTGCAGCTGTCTGTTACCAGCAATCAGCACTGGTCCCCCTCTTTCCTAGGCGCTCTGGGTTGCATCCAGCACTGGTGGGTGCCTACAGTCACCAATCTTGACTTAGAAGACTAAAGATAGTACACTAGTGTGGCTGTTGCTATCCTACTCTGAGAAATATGGTCCCAAATAAAAGGAAATGTGAAAGGAACTTGGCAGTAAATTAGCAATACAGGTCCTCTACAGGAGATAAAAGTGACT
Organism: Harpia harpyja; assembly: GCF_026419915.1. NCBI lineage: Eukaryota > Metazoa > Chordata > Aves > Accipitriformes > Accipitridae > Harpia > Harpia harpyja. Next base: position 5,468,496 of record NC_068951.1, on the reverse strand, counting down.
TATCTGTATTAAATTATACTTAAATGTTGGTCCTTGCAGTTTCCTATCTAGGGAGTCCTGTTTAGTAGCTTCCAGCTTTCACACTTAGCAGCGCTCAGGGAAATTAATACTATTAGTCTTTGCTTTGCATCATTCACTCGTGAAACTCCATTTTCTACCTGACTGAACCAATTTGCAAGGCAGTCTCCTGCCTCAGCCACGGGGTAAGACTATATCGTAGCAGAGATTATCTGCCAGGTTCCCATGGCTTTGTGCTTTTCCTGGACAGAAAACATGCCTCTGCCACTGGCGGGCTGGACTTCAAGGGGTTTTTGTTTCCTCTGGGAAACAAAAATGACTGAGGATGATGCTAATCTGGGTGCCTGTTTCTTGCCTGATTTAGATGCTCTCTGATGGCCAGTACGGGACATTCCGTAGCAGTATTCCCAGATCTGCTTCTCTTTCAAGACTGTATTCTGCTGTGGCTGCTCTACAGCCTGAACCTCAGATATTTTTGTCTACCTAGGAACTTTCATCACCAGTGGGATTTCTTGGAAGTGCTCTACTGGAAAACCAAGTGCTGATTTGATCTTGTGAAGTGCTGCCAAACAATATTAGCAGTTTTAACTTCCCTGCTGTGGCGTCATCCCTCGTTCCCTCTGCGAGGAATCTGCAAAGACTGAGCTGCTCCATCTTTCCGGTTCACAGGGAACCATTTGCTGCCAATCTTCAGGAGGAAACCGCACTCTTTCTCTGTGGCTGGAACCACTGCAGACAGTGTTGTAAGGCAAAAGCCACAGCCCCTGAGTAACCACCTTCTCAAGTGCCAGGGCTGAAGCTCTCAGCAAGCACGAGCACAGGGCAGAGGTGAGGAGGAAGAGGAGGAGGCTTCTTGCAGGTCGGTCCCTAATCTGCGGACTTGCTCACCCAGGGATCCAGAAGGCAGAGCTCCCTTAGGTTGGCCCAAGGAAATGAGAAGGTTTTGTTGTTACTGGCTGCTGAGAAAATGAGTGGATGACTCATCAGTCTTCTGCCACATGCTGCTTTTACAATTGGTTTGTTGAAATTCCAGACAACTGGGCTTTTATCAGCTAAAAAGGGAAATGAGCTCAGTTACTTTGTGTAAATCCAGAGCAATTTATTTGTAGACTGAGGACTTAAACCTATGTAATGGTGATGACTTTTGAGACAGCCAAATTCCCTCTTGATGTTCCTTCTCCCTTTTGGTTTAAGAATGTCCTGTTGACCAAGGTCTTTTGGCTTTTCCAGTTTAATTAGATCTGGGGCATCTTTTTGATGGATAATCCCCATTCCCTCCTTGTCCCCTCCTAATGACTGTGCAGCGCAGATGAGCCCCAAGAAAGAGAAGCCAATTTACTCTGCTTTTCCTCAGAGCCCTTTTGATGCTGTACCATGCTTGGCTTACACAACAGTTTGCATCATCTGATCTCTCACGCAAAGGATCCCAGAATGGGATGAAAGAGTCATACCACTGATGGTTCCCCTGAAAATGAGTTTTATGTGCTAGACTCGGAGCTTGTATCTCCAACAGGAAATGCCAGAGCTGGGAAGCAGATGCGTACATGAGATACTAATGAAAAGTTAAATGGGAATCAACAGGAATCTGCTGTCGGAGATGGACACTTTCAAAGTTTTATGGACTGCAACGCAATTTTTGTGGAGTAAGCTATTCTGCTTGTTATCATCTGGCCTGCTTCAAAAAAGGAATTAGCAAAGATCTGAATAGAGGAAACCCCGAAGTACTATTTATATATTTTTTCAGGCACACAGTTCTGCAGTAGCTCGCCATACAGCAACACGCAATAACAAACATCAAACGGTGTCAAAATGTCTTTAATCCCCCGGAGGTCTGGTCTGAGCCGGTAGCGCAGTCAGAGCAGGCCACATGTGCTTCCCTCCGGGAAGACGGGCACCGGGAGCGGCACCTTGGCCCCTGTGAACCGCAGCTCGTCGCTGTGTCGAGGCAAGAGGCCACCCCGCTCCTTCCAGCCCCGGCCACGTTTGTGTTTTCCGTTTCTCCGGCTTGGCTTTATCTTTTGGACAGGAGGCTGCTGCAACAGCGTGTTGTGACACCCCTCTGAGGTATGGGGAGTATCGCCATGTGCTGGTGTTTGTCCCCCTCTATGCAATAACTCGGTCTTGGATTATTATTGATGTCTGCTGCACCGGGGAGCGCCGTGGACAGGCTCCGCGGGCCCCTGCCCTGCTCCTGCGGGGGCTTTCGGGAGAGGAAATACTGAGCGCGGAATGCCAAAGGCCGCTTTCTCCCGAAGGAGGAAGAAAAATCACCTCCTCGGGGAGCGCAGGTCGGTTCTCGCCGCCTCCTCCCGCTCTCCGCTCGGCCCCCGCGGCGGCCGGGGCCGGGGGGCAGCGCGGGCCACGGCAGCGGCGCGGCCCGCAGGGGGCGCCGCAGTGTTCCCCGGCGCCCCACCGCATCGTGACGCAGCGCTCCCTACCGCATCTCATTGGCCTCTCACCGCCTCGCCCTAGCGGCTCCTCCCCCCTCCCCCGCCGCTCATTGGCGGGTGGGGGAAGGAGCGCCCGCCCGTGGGCGGGGCGAGCCGCCACCGCCTCCTCCTCCTCCTCCTCCCGCTGCCCGGCGGCTCCGCGGAGCGGCGAGGCTGGGCGTGCGGCGGGGCCATGGCGAGCGCGGTGCGGGGGCTGCCGCCGCTCCTGCTCCTCTGCGCCTTGCTGCTGGGCCCGGCCCGCGCCGCCCATATCAAGAAAGCGGAGGCGGCGGCGCCCGGCGAGGCGCTGCGGTACCTGCACTCGACCGAGCTGGGCGAGGCGCTGCGGGCGCTGGCGGCCGCGGCCCCCCCGGGCCTGGCGCGGCTCTTCAGCATCGGCCAGTCGGTGGAGGGACGGCAGCTGTGGGTGCTGCGCCTGACGGCGGGGCTGGGACCGGAACGGGCCGGCGAGGAGCCCGGCGGTTCGGCCCTGCCCGGCCGGCCGCAGGTGAAGCTGGTGGGGAACATGCACGGGGACGAGCCGCTGGCGCGGCCGCTGCTGCTCCGCCTGGCCCAGGAGCTGGTGCGGGGCTGGGCCGGCGGCGAGGAGCGCATCGGCCGCCTGCTCAACACCACCGACCTCTACCTGCTGCCCAGCCTCAACCCCGACGGCTTCGAGCGCGCCCGCGAGGGCGACTGCGGCGGCGGCGGCGGAGCGGAGGGCGGCCGGGAGAACAGCCGCAGCCGCGACCTCAACCGCAGCTTCCCCGACCAGTTCGGGGCCGCCGAACCCGACCTGGAGCCCGTGCCCGAGGTGCGAGCCCTCATCGGCTGGATGCGCCGCAACAAGTGAGTGCGGACCGGACCGGATCCCCCACCCCCGGCCCGAGACCCTCGGCTCCGCTCCCTGGGGGCTTCAGCCTGCTTTCAGCCTTTCCCAGCGCTTCCTAGCAGGGCTTGCAGGGGGAGAAAAACCCCAAGCTGCTTCTCCACCTGTTTCTCCCCAGCCTGCCTTCTGCACTGGGTTGGCCCTTTATGGCAGCTGGGGCCAATCCTGCACCCAGCGACCCGGCTAACCCTCGTACTGGGTAGCGTGTGCGGGAGATTGGTTCGGTGGCCACGGTTTGCCGTGCACCTGCCGAGGAGCCATGCTAGCCCCGCTGGGCACAGCCCGTGCCCTCCACGCGGCCAGGCCTTCCCGGTCTCTGTGGTCATCCGCGTGTCTCCCTTCTCCAGGAGCCTGTAAGCTGGAAACTTCTCGTCCACTTCATCTTGAGCCTGTCTGCGGGTCTTGCTCTTCGGGCCGATAAGGCTTTTGCCATGAGCTGTGGGATGCTTAAAATATTTGGGGTTAAGTGCGTAGCCGGTCTGTGTACAAACACGTTAACAGAGAGTTGTGTCAAGCAGGGCTTCCCCCCGTCTTTGTGTTTTATGGAAAATTCCCTGGATTTAGCAATAACGCTCTGTGCAGCAGCATTTCCAAATACAGGCCCTGTTCCTGCAGCCCTCTTCCCCGCCTGTCCTCCTGTTGAAGCGTGCAGGGCTGAGCCTTAAGTGCCCACGCTGACCCGTTAGGCTCTCGCCTTCCAAGGGGGTGGATGGTGGGAAGCTTCTGTGCCCGGAGCGGGGCAGTCCGGGAGGGGAGATGGCACCGTTGAAGCCCAGCTCTGGTTTGGGGCCTGGGGCAGCCACAGAAAGCGCAGTGGCCAGAGTGGGCACTGTCTCTTCATTTGCTGTGTGCTCTTCTTTAGAGAACTGTGGAAGGTCCAAACCGCTAAGGTCAGTGCAACCAACCATGTGAAGTTGGGCAGAGAAAGCCAGAATGCAAAGTCTGATCAGATATGAGCAATGCACTGAAACAAACTGTGGCCCTCTTCCCAAAACAGGGATAGAGAGAGAAACGGAGAGGGGCTGGCTGACGGCCGCGGTGCACTGTAGGGCTCTTGGTTGGATCCAACCAACACACACAACGTTTAGCGTTATATAATGTTTGCTCAGTTTTAGGGAACAAAATTTGCTTGGACAAACTATCTTTATTAAAACTTGGTGGATGGCAGTGCCCATGGGGATTATTGCTCTAGAGGAATTTCATTAACTGCGCCAGTAATTGCTTGTCCTAAGGATCCTTTAGGACAGGTCTGATGCAGCAGTTTGCACTAAAATCCCTCCAGACTTGGTTCAACTCAAAATTAGTTACTAGGGAAACTAATGCATGTTCTTAATATAATTTTGAAAATACCTTGGGCTTTTTTTTTTTTTTTTTTTTTTTTTTTTTTTTTTGCATGAGTGTTTGAGGTGGGATTTGCATGTAAGCCAGGGTGAAACAGGAAGAACATGGTGCTTTGTGCATCTCTCTGCCTGGCAGCACCAGTTAATGCTGGTACAATTGTTAGACTAACATAACTACTGATAGAAAAATGAATGGGTAAACAGAACTGTTTGATTAAAAAAAAAGAGAGCGCGTGTAATGCAATTCGTGTGCACTATTTTAAGCAAGGCAAAGGTCTTGGTCACGTTACCTCTGCTCAGAAACTAAATCCCATTTGACCGAATGAGGAGGAGAGCTCTTTTTCCCTCAGTGCTGTATTTGGTGGAAAGAGGAAGAGCAGAGACAATTACCTTTGGGATTCATTGAAATGCTTATGCTGCCCGTGATCGAATTAAAGTGTGATACAGGTCATGCCATGCTATATTTTCTGTCTTGGGATTTTAATGGCTCTGTCACACATCCAGGGGTTTTTTGTGCAAGTCAGTTCTGTTGTACCTACCAGGCGTTGCTCAAAGCTTGACAAAGAGCCGTGTACATCGCTTTATGTGCAGGGCACTGCTTGTCTGTCATGGAGTTTCAGGGCTCTGTCTTAGGCTGCAGCAAGAAACTTGTTTCATCTCCAGTAATGCCAGATGTCAGTTTGGGGAGTGAATAAACCAGTCCTGAGAGTTGGTTTATTGCAAAAATCTGCTGACGTCTCCAACGTGCTCCCACTCGGACACTGTTCAGACCCTTTGACAATCCTGCTCGCTGTGTTGGAGGCTGCCGTTAATATGAGGGGATACATCTCCCAGGACCGTGTATCTTTTTGTCCAGCAGTAGCTGACTCAGTGTTGGACGAGTGCATATCTGTTAACGTAACCTTGGTGTAGCAGCAGCTCCACAGGCATTCTCCCTGCACGGGGCTGATGGAGCAGGGTCTGAACGCTTCCTCTTCCAAAGTGGTGTTACTGCTGGGCACCTTATCCAGTGGGCGCGTTTTGCCTCATTGATCCCAAATAGAGTTTGGAGGCTCTTGAGAACACAGTTTGGGTGGGAAGGCAGCAGAATAACTGGTTGGGCAGCTGTAGCCACCTTCCTGTTGAAATTGTTCCAGTATGACTCTTTCTTCTTTTTCTTCTTCTCCTTCCCAACCCCAGGTTTCTGCTCTCTGGCAATCTTCATGGTGGCTCGGTGGTTGCAAGCTATCCCTATGATGACTCTCCCACACATAAGCCTACAGGAGTCTACAGTAAATCAGCTGATGACGAAGTGTTCAAATATTTGGCAAAAGCTTACGCGTCACATCACCCCATAATGAGAACTGGCAAACCCAATTGTCCTGGCGAGGAGGGAGAAACCTTCCAAGATGGTATCACAAACGGTGCCCAGTGGTATGATGTAGAAGGTAAGCTGTGCTGGTGAATCGCTCTAACTGCTAGCTCACCTAACAGAGTGTCTTGTAGAAAGAGTTTCTTGCTCCTGCTGAGAACTGACATCCAAACCAGTGGTGATTATCACAGAGGAAAGGACGGTGGGTGAAGTGATATTTTTAACTTTGAATGTGTTCTAGCAGCTTGAAATGAAGGGAGGTGGCATCACGGGCACACCAGTAAGTGCTTGATGAATCACAGCTTGGGAGATGTTCATAGGGAAGAGATCACAGCAAAATGGAGAATTCTTCCTGACCCTGTTAGATGCTGGAGAGTTATCATGCTTGTGGGAGGCTTTGTTTGCCAAGTGAACTGTCATTAGGTCTCTAGATGGAGTATTAAAGGTATTAAACCAATGCCAGTATTCTGTGATGTTTTTTTTAACCTCCAAATTTGTAATTTTGTAAATGATTATAGAATAGCCTGCTGTAAAACTACGTAAAACTTAAATGCGTGGTCTGAGCTAAGCTAGCTGCTCTCGCTGGAAGTGGGGTAGGCAGCTTTTCCATGAACTGCTCTGCTGTTAGACTTGTGCAGAGGGTGACAACCAGCACAGCCTGTTCTCATCCACCAGTGTGGCAGGATGTAGAAGGGATCTGAAATTCAGTTTGCTGGGGCTTCTAGGAGAGCTCCTGATCACTCCATTAGGCAGCTGCGTTGGAGGTGATCTGAACATAAGCAAATTATCTCCTGGTGCACACTCTGCTTGTTTGGAGGTGGCTGTCCTGGCTCAGCCACGCAGTGGGCTGCTCTGTGTGTGTTGGTTTTGCTGTAAATGGGATTTAAATGACAGTTTTTGTGACGAGATGCTCTTGTGGAAAAGGCTCTGTGGGCTGGCAGAAAGAGAAATCTTGGCCATGACATTAGAAGAAGTTACACCATTGCCATGCCCCCTCAGCGGATGTTGTACAACCGTGGCCTCGCCAGACCGTGCAGAAACTTCTGTGGTGAGGACACAACAAAAAATTTGCATAAATGATCTGAAGAAGTTGCGTTGCTTTGCTGTGCCTGGACTGCTCTGCTTTCCCTCATGCTAGGGCTGAGGGATGAAGGCAGTAGTGCTGAGCAAGCAGTGACATTGAATGTTGTTTATCCTTCAGAGCTTACAGCTTAACGAATTCTACTAAGACGGTGTCTTTCCAAAACATAGGCTTCAGAGCTGACTCCTATCTTAACCCTGCATCCACCTTGCTTGGGAAGGAGGGAGAGGGATCTATTATTGGGCCTGAACACATCACCTCTGTGCTGGAAGAGGAAGTCTTGATTTCAGTGGTGGCTGAATCATTCCCCAGGATTTCACTGATCAAATAAGATGTCATGTTCAAATAAGATGCAGTTTTATCTCTTTCTCTAGCACCTGTCTGCTTCCCTCCACCCTGTTGAGCACACCAGCCCTGGTGTTTGCTGGCTCAAGGTTCACTCTGCTGCTGTGAAAAGTCCAGCAGGAGAAAGGTTTGTGTAGTCTGGTGAATTTGCTTATGGGGGAACAGGATATCCTGGATGATCTGTGCCGCCTTGTTCTGGTGACAGTCGTTACCAGCAAATACCTCAGCCGGGAAGTTTGTTAGCGGCAGCTCTCATGTTTTCTGCCCTTGCTAATGAAGTGGGATGGGCGTTCTCTGAAGGGAGGGTGGTTCCAGAGCTTTGGGCTTGTGTTCCCCTGCCCGCAGTGAGCAGCGTTTTTCACTGCAGGGTTAACTTCTTCATCTTCCTGCTAGGATGTGAGGCACCTGGCTAGTGGCTGTGGCGCTGGTGTGTGAGCCTTTGAGGCTGCCTTTGTCTTGCCAGTGAGCAGAGCAGAGGTTTCGCCTACTTTCCTTTCACAGGAAATGGCAAGGTGTGAACTGAGACCAGTTTGCTCTGTGCTGCCATTGCTGTGGCCTATATTATGTCCAATAGCCTCCAGCATTCAGCCTCTGCAGAAATAAACTCTTTCGCTGTGACAAGCCGCAATCTCGGGCTCAGCGCTGATGGCTGTAGGCAGTTCACGGGCAGAGATTATAGGGAGGGTGTACCGACACTAACTCTCAGAATGGAGCATTACTGAGGTTGAAGACAGGAGCTGCTGGGCACCTGTGTGGTATCTCCCCTAAGCAGTGATTTACCTCTCGTTGCTGTTAAAGATGCACACGTGGAGGGTGATGGCAGCCCTCGGAGCACGTCCCAGGCTGAGGAGTTCATGTAAAGTGTAACCCACGGGAGCTGAGATCCAGGGGAGAGCACGGGTGAACTAACAGATACTGCAGAGGCCAGTACACGTGTATTTTGATGTTGTGTGAAGTTACTGTGTCCCTTCAGGGACTGTAGGTGTTAACGTTTATTTTTAGTGGTGGATGAAGAGCAGGCAAAGGGGAGTCAGTTGTAGGCAGTGTGTGACAGAAGTAGCAAAACCACCACGGTGGCTGTATTGAGTCATCTGATTCACTCAGCTCCGTGCCAAGGACTGCTGAGGCTCATACTCGGATCAGGAGGCCTTTCCCAGTGATTGCAGAATTTAAATGTGTGGTAAAATGAGGCTGGGGAAATCCCAGTACTCTGCAGGAGCTCCCTGGGCTGAGCTCTAGAGATAACCAGAGCACAGAGTTCTGTGAACGATGCAGGGCACACACTTCTGGCCTCTGGATCAGGTTGTGCCAGGAGAGACTGCAGGCTCCAAGTGAACTAAAGCCAGGAAAAACAAAGAAATGAGAACATAAAGTCTCAACAGGTGGAAATTTTCCTGCCACGTTTTATCATGTGAAATCAAACATGCTGGAAAGCAAACTGCCATGGGATTCATTGTTCCGAAGTTACCAGTTCAGGTTTATGCTGGTGCCAGACCCCATTAACTTTCATTTGAATTTGCAAACAACCTCTTATGCGAGTCAAACCGAGGTGGCAAGTACAAACCATTGGAGTAATTGTTAAGGTCAAGTGTGCACAGAGAAAGATGGCTCTCTGCCAGGCAGCTGAATTCGGCTTCTGCATTCCAGCTGCTATAGATAAGCACGTTTGTAACTGGGTTGCTTTTTAGAGGCTATCTCTGTTTTACATGCTCTTACTCTTCCTTCCTTTTTAACCTCTGGGGGTTTTAACTACCGAGAGGCTGGTTCAGATCAAGTAAATGCATGCAAGTCTGGTCGGGTGTATGGTCCAGATGATGCTTGGAAAGCGGTTGAGAAACCGCTTAAGTCTTAGTCTGTGGGAGGAACGTGCTTGCCTTTATTTTGTGAAGAGCCCAGTTCAGAAACTGAATTCAACGTAACGTTCGATAGGGTACTTTGTGGGCAGCCTTGGAAGGTCGTGTCGTTATTTGCAGTCCCTTCCTAAGAGTTATTTTCCTGGCTAGTTTGACTCTCTGATGTCCAAGTGTTTGAGGTGCTTCTGGTGTCTACCAGAAGGCACTTCTCAGGTTGAAAGTCGATTTAGGTTACATGTGTGCTTACTAGGTTGTTTTGACTGTGGTTACTAGCCACACTGAGCTTCCGAACAGCTTTTAGTGGCGTGAAACTCGGAGCAGTTAAAATGAGTGCTGAGAACAGTGGGTGCTTATGGCATCACTGTGGTGGCCTCTGTTTCCTGGGCATGGCAGAAGGCAGTTGCACAGCGTGAGCTCTCGTAGAAGTTTTCAGCCATGTCTTTCTGGGATATGCACAATTAGCTGCCCTTATGTGTTTGTACGTGTTTTCATAAAATTCTTATTGCAATTCTTTCTTTCTTCTTGAGAAAAGTATTGGCTTGATGGTTCGAGGGTGTGATGCCTTTTTTCACATCTAATGTGAGCTGCTGGGTGGTGCTGTGATGGTGCAGCTCTTGGGAAGACCCTGCCCTCCTCTTTGAGAGAGCCCCAAGAAGGCTGCAGGGCTGTGCTGCTCTGGGCTGTGTGATGCAGCTGCTGGAGTTGGAGGCTCAGACCTCACCTCCTCTGAGTTTTAGTGATTGCAGACTAATAGACCAAAACATTCCTCTGCCTGTTTGGTGCTGGTGCTCACCCGGTCTCATGCTACGAGACAATTGGTTCTGTCCACAGAGTAAGTGACCTGTGCCACGTATTTAATCATGTCTCTAGCTTGCTTTGTGCCATCTGCTCTCTCTGCAGAGCAGACACGACTATTTCTCTGCTTTAACTTAGCTGCAGGTCTAATCTCCTAATGTCTGTTCCAGCGAGACCTGGAATTAGAGAGGTTTCTGCGTAGAACAGTTTGAAAATAGAGTCCTTCCTGGCTGGCCTGGAAGGCTTCTCTTGGCACGGGGTGTATTTATGGTATCTGGATCCCCGGGCTTGACTCTAGAGAGCTGCATTCTCCTGCTTGGCTGCCTGGTTTGAGCTTGGCAGGGAGCAGAGGCGTGCTTGTCAGCGTGAACTCTGCGGCACTTGCGCTGCAAGAGGTCTGGGATCCTTCCCCGAAGTGCAGTCCTGATGCTCAAGGAGTGGGACAGAGCAGGAGAGAGCAGTCACTTGCTGTGACTGTAAGCTGCTTGCTTTTGCTTTGCTTTCCTCACCGGTAAAATAGGTATGATGCTTCGTTGGGAGGCTGAAGCTTTATGGAGTGTGGGCTAAAAGACACCCTGTGATTAAAAAATGCTGGAATAAATCCAGCAAGTTATCCTAGATATTACCCAAACAGATAGGTAGAGTAGAAGCATTGCAATCTTGACAGTCCTCTGCCTTGGGCGTGCTTTTTCTGCTCTGCTCCGTCAATGTAGTGCTCTGCTAATGGTAGGCTGTGTACAGGTTTCTCTTTACACCTCCAGATCTTCTGCGTAGCCAGGAGAGGCTGTGCAGATGGTATGTGGAAAAATAAGTCATTCCATATGCTGTAAAAATAACTGTCCTGCTCTGCAGCCGGGCCGTGTGAAGGCCAAATAAGTGCAGCCAATACAATCCAAATTTTCAAGCATGCAATGGACTACTTTCTCGAAGAGACAGTTTTACCGAAATTGATGTAGCAAGCTCTAATTTAGTCCGTTGCTGCTCTATTATGGGTGAGCATCTGTCCTAAATTTGCTTGAATGGCAGATGAAGCACTAAATATGCTTCATAATGGCTCTGGTTTACGTATGGATGTTTTCAAATGCATTAGCGTCCTGCTATGAACAGATGGTTATAGGCTGGCAAATTGTTTCACTCTGCATGGTGTTTACTGGCGAGAGAGCAGCCTGCTGTGGGTTACTTTTTGGAGCCTGGTAACAGGAGCTGAATAGAACTACATATCAGATTTGCAGGCCTTGTTCCTCTAACCTCTTGAACCGAGTTTGAGAGTTTTAAAGTCCTCCAACACTTTTTGGCCCCTTGTGCTGGACAGAAAAGTCTCTTTCCTGTTTTGATCTCAGCCCGTGCACAAGCTGCAATGCTTTTTCTGGCAGCAAGTGACGTTTGATTTGTTACAATAGAAGTTTCGTGTTCCCTTAGCAGCAGGCTCCCAGAAGAATTGAGAGGAACTGGGACATCTTTGTTGTGGTACCGTCCCGCACATCTTCCCAGGGGTCTGTTCTTCTAAATCCTACTTTATGCTGTCAGTCCATCTCTGCTTTACCTGAGTGCAGTGGGGCTATTGAATTCAGAGATGCGGTCCCTGACCTTGTGGGACAGTGAATGCTTACAGCCACCACGTTTATTATAAGTCTCCTCTGCTGGGTAGAGTGCTGCTGATAGCTTTTCCGGGCCGTGCATTAACACAGCCTCTGCAAATGCCAGGTAGTGCATTTGCACTGTGGTATTGATCCATTCTGGCTGGTTAATTGGCCAGCACCCTGGAGGTTCCCTCGCTTGTGAATGATTAGGAAACTGCTCAGACAAAGCAAGTGAGGTGTATTAGCATAGCACTAAAGTAGCACTTTGGTGGGCAAAGCAAAGGCTGGGAGCGCAAAGTATGCATTTCTTACAGACTTGCCTGCTGGGGTCCTGCAGGCTGGTGCCATGACACGTGCCACAGGCTGTCTTCTGCTTTTGTTCCTCCTGAAGTTTGCATCTGTCTCCTGCAGAGCAAATGTATAGCTGTTCTGTGACAGATGAGCTTCTGAGAGCCAGTTTGACTTCCTCAACTCATCTGGAAGAGACCCACTGCCTGCACCCCTGGGTCCCGCTGACGCTGGTGGGAGTCATTCAGTTGGTGCGCAGAGGTCTCTGGGCTGAGCGGTCCCAGGCGCTGCTGTGCAGGTTGGGATGGAGCTGTCTAGGAAGTGGTGGCCAAGGCCATGGCGTGCCAGTCTGCCTGGATTGTAACAGAATAAGGTTGTGTACCCAGAAGATATCATCAGTATGCATAAAACTTAGCGTGGTGTGTTTTCCATGCTGAAACAACTGCCTGATTTGGTGGTGGTGGTAGTGGTGGGAACGATCCTCTCATGTGGCCATGACATCTGGCTACAGTCATGTGGTGGGATTTGATTCTGAAACCTGTTTCACAGACTTGTGGTGTTTTTGGAATGTCCTTTTTACTGTTGAAAGCTCCCATGAATGTTTAGAGGGCTGAACATTTGCAGCCTTCAGCAGCATGCTGAATTCTGAGCTCCTGATCATGAGTGGTGATACCTGCGGACCTCAAGTCCTGCTGGTACATGATTCATTCTTGTTTGAGAAACAGGTTTGCTTGCTGAGGGTTGAACGTAAACTTCAGCAAATGGAGTCAGGATACTTGCTGGAACAAGGTGACCTTTTCAATTCATAGCAGTGCCTGTGGTTTCTCTGAAGGGCAAGAATAGCAAGATGAGCTTAATACTGGGACACGCACTCCTGTTTTGTGGTGCTGGTTTAACACTAAGCTAGCAAGCTGTGCCCAGGTGCTGCAACATCCTTAAATTGATTTGAGTGTGTTGCCTTAAAGAAGAAATGTGGGAGGAGGCTGGTGACTTGGCTGGAGGTCTCAGAGAAAAGAGCAAGTTTCCCAGTTCGAGTTTCTCAGGTGGACAAGTCTGTGTCCTGTTCTCCTCTTGCAGGACCTGGCTGCTGTGGGGTCACAGGAGTCCTCAGTGGTGAGGGAGGCATCACTGCCCTCCCAAATCAAGAGGAGAGTTTCCTGAAGGTGACTTGCTGCAGTTCACTGCATGCTGTCACCACGTCAGACCTTGTCAGACTTTCTGCTAGAGCTGCTCTAAATATCAAGTAAATGGAGACCTTCGGATAAGGAGTTGGAGAAAAAGAGCAGCTGAGGAAGTAGAGAAGGGGAAGCATTCTTCTCATCTGGAGTTTTGCTAAGAGTTTTTTGGTAGAAGAGCTGTGTGGTCCTTGAAACTGATTTCTGCATGCAGATTTGAGCTGCCACCTCCTGGGTTGATAGTCTGGTGTGTTCTTTTGTATCAGAGGCCTGAAGCTTATTTGGGTGGAGTAACTTCTCTTGCAGGAAGACCTCACAAATCTAAAGGTACCTTGGAACACATAGTGAAGGACTTGGCAGCAGTAGCGTTCAAACCTTGGTGTGCCTGCCCTGGCATACTGGATTTGTAGTGTCTGGAAAATGTCTTCACAGTAGAGTGAACCCATATGAATTTCCAAGTGCTGTGCTGCTGAGTTCAGCTGACAGCAGTGAGACTGAAGGGACTGTCATCTTTGAACTGTCTGTGGCTGGTTTGAATGGCCAGCATGCTGGTTACTGGGAGAAATGGAGCTCAATCTTCCCCAGCACAGGCTCTCACAATGATCTGATCTGACTTTCCTCCTTAGGTTGTTCACTCTGGAGCTAGGGCAGCGTCATGGTGAGATGCTGTGGGGGGCTGAAGGACAAGGAAAAATGTGCGTCCTGTGGCAGGATGTCTGTGCGTTGCTCTTGGGACATGTCTCTGCCTCATTTTCTTAGGTGGGATGCAGGATTACAACTATGTGTGGGCCAACTGCTTTGAGATCACGTTGGAGCTGTCCTGCTGCAAATATCCACCGACCTCTGAGCTTCAGCAGGAGTGGGAGAACAACCGGGACTCTCTCCTTGCTTTCATTGAGAAGGTAGTGTGGGCTGGGACGGGGCATGGGGACAGCAGCTGTGAAACCCACGTGTCCGTGGTGGGCTGAGCACACTGTGTTCAGTTGCTCTTGTGGCTTGCTTTGCTGCAGTTGCTGTGCAGAGATTGGTGGCTACAAAGCTGCTGTGTATCTCTGTGGTTCTGCCACAGTTCCCACATCCTCCATGATAGCAGAGCTCTGCTGAGAGGGGTCTCGTGGGGTTGTGTTAGAGGGATTGGTCAGTGCAGATCTCACTAAGTAATGCAGAGTATCTGTATAGCCTCACTGCTGTGAATCTCCAGTGATGTTCAAAAGCACCAACACTGCTGAGGCCTTGGCTTGCAGAATCCTCTGCCAGGCTGTCTCCAGATGCCCAGTGTATGAGTTGAGTAGGTGACAATTTAGGCTGGAAAGGGAGGCAGCTGCCTCTTGTCCTTCAGTATGGCGTGTAACCCTGCTATGTTCATATTGTTGTGTGCCCTTGTTGATGAATTAGAGGGTTTGTTAGGGAGGATCAATTCTGAGATCTTGCTGCCTTCCCAGTGCATGCTTGAATTCCTGTCCTTGCCATCTGGCCAAACGCTGTCTGAATCATGGGCCCTTGAATGTCTTTGCCTGGCAGCTGTCCTGCTCTGCCGTATTTGGGGAAGGGCTGGGGGGTATTGCTGGGTGAGGACACGGTTCCCCTGATGTTGCCTGTCTTCAGCCATGCTCCTGCATTGTTTTCCTCAGGTCCACATTGGTGTGAAAGGCTTTGTCAGGGATGCAGTCACTGGAGCTGGCCTGGAGAACGCGATCATTGTTGTTGCTGGTATTGCTCATAACATCACAGCAGGCAAATTTGGTGATTACCACCGACTGCTTGTGCCTGGGACCTACAACGTGACTGCAGTTGTAATGGGGTAATGTCTCTGTGGCAGCCTGCATGCACACTGCCAACTGCTCGTGTTCCTTCACTTGATTTCTTCCCCCAAAGCATCTTGTGTATTTAAGGGGCTTGGCTGGAAGCTGCAGCGGTAAAGGACTCCAGCTTAGAACTGCAGCTGTGTTTGTTCACCCCACGCCCTCCTGCAGCGGGGTGCTGTTGGGTGCACAGCATTTCTGTCGCCTTTGTTTGATTGCTTGTATCAATTTGCATCTTACTTTTTGGGCAAAGGGAAAAAGCGGAGTAGGTTTGCCCCAGTAAGAGTTTGTGTTGTCTCAAGGCTGGGTGTGAATGCGTAGCTTGCCCCTAGGCTAGCCCTGTGATACGCCTGTGGCTTCTTCCCCGGCGAGTCTGTAAACAGGAACTTGTGCCTCTGACACAGCAAGGACAGCAGCGTAGTTGGGTCCCGTGGCAGCGGGACGAGTCCCGTCAGCTTGTTTGCTGGTGAATCTCTCATGTAGTCGTTAACACGCCAGTGTGTTCAGGCTGGGAGGAGTAGGCTGGAATGGGGGAGAGGCTGCAGGGGGCTTTGGCCTCTGTTCTGCAGAGCCTCCTTCCTGAAGCCAGCTGTGTTTTTCACAGTTACACACCAGTGACCAGAGAGAACATCGAGGTGAAGGAGGGAGCTGCCACAGAAGTGGATTTCTCCTTGCAGCCAACTGTAATGCCACCAGCTCTTAACGTCACGCAGTTCACAGCAACGCCTGCTCCTGTCTCTACCATCACCCCCACCCCGGTGCAGGCAGAGGCCCCAAGCCCAACCTCTCTCCATCAACCTGTCCAACCTGTGGACTTCCGCCACCATCACTTCTCAGACATGGAGATCTTTCTGCGGCGGTACGCCAACGAGTACCCCAACATAACTCGACTCTACTCTGTGGGCAAGTCGGTGGAGCTGCGGGAGCTCTACGTAATGGAGATCTCTGACAACCCTGGCGTCCATGAAGCAGGTAACGTGGGAAATCCTTTTAAGCGAGGCGCTAGTGCCAGACCCTTTGCTTTGGGAGACTGTGGGCAGAGCAAAAAGGAGCGTAGAGCTGGCAACTGTCTGAAGAGACACTGAGCTGCTCCTTGCAGTATCCTTTCTAAAAAGACCAGGTGCAGTGGGTGGCACTAGTGTGAGTTAAAGTGCATTGCTGGGGACATGTACGCTGGTTGTGGAGCTCTGGGGACAGAAAGACCAAGCGGCTTCCCTGAAACAATGTTTGTCCTTTTTGGTGTTGTGGAAGCAGAAGGGTAAATTTTAGGTAAAAGCCCTCTGGCCCTGCAGAAAGGCCTGAGAGTGCAATGCTCAGGGTGGTGAGATGTCTCCAAGCTTTAATATAAGTGGTTATAATTGCCTGTTTGGTGTGGCCTTATGTATTCAGGTGAGCCGGAGTTCAAGTACATCGGTAACATGCATGGGAATGAAGTTGTGGGGCGAGAGCTTCTCCTGAACCTCATCGAGTACCTCTGCAAGAACTTTGGCACGGATCCTGAAGTGACAGACCTGGTCCAGAGCACACGGATCCACATTATGCCGTCCATGAACCCTGATGGCTATGAGAAGTCCCAGGAAGGTATTGCTGTCTGTGTTGAAACATCCGTGGGGTTTCTAGCTCTGAGAACAATCCTTTGGGTTCGTGGTACCTCTCTGAGAAATCTGGAAGCCTTGCTGGAGGAGAAGTGCTCTCCGCCCAGGGAGGCTGGGAAGGCACTTGGTGCGTGCCGTGGAATGAGTGGGTGGACCCTGCACTGCAGGATGTGGGCAGCCGACTGATGCTTGAAGCTGTTGGAGAGAGCTCTTATGCTTCGGCAGAGCTATATGTTGCCCCTGTTTGGGTCCCCTTATGGTTTGTGGCTATCCCAAGGCTTATTTTAAAAAAAGACATTCCTTTGACACAGCTCATGCTTGCTGTGCTTTGGTCCATGCTCTTAGTAACATGTGATGCGGGAGCCAGGCTGTCTGCAGAGCACTTGTCCAAGGATAATATAGACTTCTATCATGATGTTGAAATTGGCAAAAACGTCCTTCAAGGAGGTCCTTAAAACTGCATGGCTCTTGCAGATTGGCAGAACAGAGTCCGTCCAGAATGATTTTCTGGAAGCAGAGCTCTGCTTGGGTTTAACAAAGAACTTGTCCGGCTGGTTTCAGAAGGTGAGCTCTGAGGTTTCTGCGGTCGTGACATCCGGCTGCTGGGATTGTTCATGGTTCGCTGCCTTTCTGCTCGCTGTGGTCTGGCTGGCGCTGAGAGCCTGTGCAAACACCTGCTGAAAGGGCCCCCGGATGCCTCTGTGTGCAGAGCAGGCCTGTCGCTGAAGGAGAGCGTGGGGGTCCCATCACTCTGGGGTGTAGGGAGCCAGCACTGTTGTGCTCTCTGCTGTTTTCTGTGAATTGATAACTGTAAGCTCTGTAGTAAGAGGATGAAGCCTCTGCACTGAAGTGGGTGCTTGCATAGGGTGCAAGCTTGAACATGTGTTTAATTTTCAGGAGACAGAGGAGGTACCGTTGGCAGAAACAACAGCAAGAACTACGACCTGAACCGGAACTTCCCAGATCAGTTCTTCCATGTGGCAGACCCTCTGCAGCCAGAAACTCGCGCTGTCATGACCTGGTTAAAGAATTACCCATTTGTGCTCTCGGCAAACCTGCACGGAGGTATGGCAGCCAAATCGAGCTCCTTCCTTTGCGCTGAGGTTCGAGGGATGGGAGTTTGCAGGGGTATCTCTGTAGTGTTCTAGGCGTGAACTGGAGCTCTTGCAGAGAGCTCTCTGCCCTTGGCATTGCTGTGAAATGACAGGGGCGAAGGCAGCCAGGTTCCTGCAATGGGGGTAAGGCCATTTGCAAAGGGCCTACACAAAGAGTAAATCAACCCTTTTGTTTACGCTGCTGGAAGATGGATCAGAAGCCAGAAACAGAGGGTGAAAACCATGTCCCCAAGCACATTTGTAGGGAGTTGAAGAGGCTGCTGGGAGGATCCCAACCACTTCTCTGAAGGGAGCACGTGGATTGGGGAGTAGCTAGCACCCTGCCCGCTGGGAGATGGGGATGGAGTCTCTTGTCAGCGGTTGCTCAGCAGCTGGGTCTGGGAATGCGATATAGTGCTGCGGCTGTTAAAGGCTTCGTAGTATTTATAAAGTGAAGGGAACACATTGTAATCCTGAGGGTTCCCTGCCTTGAATCGCGTGGCAGAACTATGAAATTTGCTGTAATTTAATTATCTTTTTGGAGTGATCTAAATTAAGTCTCTGTATTACAGCTTATTCCCTAGACAGTTTGTCTGCAAGCTTGTAGCTGTGGTAACTTGCAGGTGGTTGCCTTGTGCTAGCATGTTTAATTTTGTAGTGCTGAAGTACCATGTGTGGGTACGAGGGAGCTGGCAGTTCTCCAGCAGTGATGGTGTCTGGGGTTCCGCGGTGCTATTAGTACAACTTGCTTAGAGAAAGCTTCAGTAAGCCAAAGATGTTATAATCTGTCAGTGCTCGCAATAAACTCCAGAAGGCTGAAAAACTACAGTGGTTGGGCCAAGAGCACCATGCATGTTCTGGGAAATTCCTCCCCTTGCTTTCCGTCCTCTGTGAAAATGATCATTATGAGGCTGTGCTCATCCCTCCCACATGTAGGAGCCAAACCTTTGATGTGTCGTGGCTTGGGTTCACCTTCCCAGCTGGGTGCGGTCTTATCTCTTCCTGTGCTTTTGTTGTCTCTTCTAGCCACTGGCTTAATACTTTGTTTAATGCCGAGTCTTGAGAAACGGAAGACTCTTTAGAGAAAAAGAAAAACTTCCCATATTAGGCTGAGGGATGACTTGGAAAGCGTGCAAGTACGAGTCAAAGCTTGTTTCCCCTGCAGGTTCTCTGGTGGTTAATTACCCCTTTGATGATGATGAACAAGGAATAGCCATATACAGTAAATCCCCAGACGACGCTGTGTTTCAGCAGCTGGCGCTTTCCTACTCCAAGGTAAAGCTCTAACTGGAAAACAGGCACATCCTGCTGGGTTAACTCCTGATGCTGTCGGGAATCTCCTGAGCGGCTGGTAGAGGAGGGCGCGGGTACTGTGAGCACCTGGTGTTGCAGGCACAGCAGAAGGGTCCTGCGGGAAGCTCTTGTTCCGTGAGTGGATGTCCAGCATGTTCTGTCTGCAGGCACTGTAGGAGGAGGGCTCTTTGCAGGCACAGGGGCCAACACACTGAACGGTGGTAGAAAATGCTGTACACGGGCCAGGAGGAGAGCAAGGATGTCTATGGGTTAGGGCTGGCTGTGGGTGCAGTCTGTCTGTGTTGCAGCCATACAAACACATGTCTACATGAATGTCTGCGTTTGGTAACCCTGAGTGTGTGACTAACGTTAGAACAAAAGTGCCAGTGGCTGTAGAGTGCAGGCTCAGCTTCACATGTTGTATCTTGTTTTTTTAGGAAAATACAAAGATGTATCAGGGAAGCCCTTGTAAGGATATGTACCCCACTGAGTACTTCCCGCATGGCATCACTAATGGGGCTCAGTGGTACAACGTTCCAGGTAAAGTAAACCCTAAGTCTCTTGCATTGTGTACCTCCAAGTTAATGCACGTGCAGCTTAAAGAATTTAGCCTGATCAGTCGCAAACTCTGCATTGGTCAGCCCAGATTACTGGGACTCAGGTTTCTTTTATAACCTCTTAAATAATGTACCCAGACAAAGTTATTCCTGGGGGAAGGAATTTATAGGGTAGTTTTTCTGGCTATTAGGAAAATGGTTTCATAAAATTTTACAGCAGTATATTAGCATGAAAGGTATTTACAAGAAGGATGGTTATTTGTCTGCTATTTTGGCATCCCTTTGAAGCTTGAACGTTGCCCTGCGTAAAAGCCTTCTCTCTTCAGCTATAAAATGCATGCTGTAGTTTGTACTTCATCTTTCTCTACTATCTGATTTGATTTTTTTTTTTTTTTTTGAGCTTTGGCACAATTGCCTTCAGGAGACCTTGTCAAAACTTTTTTTACATTCCTGTTGTAGGTGGGATGCAAGACTGGAATTACTTAAATACGAACTGCTTTGAAGTGACCATTGAGTTGGGCTGTGTGAAATATCCAAAAGCTGAGGAGCTGCCAAAGTACTGGGAGCAGAATCGTCGATCTCTCCTCCAGTTCATGAAACAGGTGAGACACTTTGACCCCAAGCAATTGTGTGAGCTGCCTCTGGGGTTTACATTAGATGTGCCAGAATGAACTGGCTAGTCTGCTAGGCTGAAGGGAGTGCTGCTTCCTGGCTAGACTGGGTACCTGCTCCACAGAAATCATTCCCATCAGAACCCGTCTCGACGACTCCTCTCCACTCCTTCTCAACATACCAGAAATCTGTATGGAAACAGCAGCCAGGTGATGCAGGTGTGGCCTTGTTATTTACCACTGCTGGAGGGGTCTTTAAGTGCTGTTCCCATCTGAGTCCAGGGCTGGTGGTAGTGCTGCGTATCTGGGGCATGAAAACAAAGATGTGGAGCAAACAGTGCTGTGGTGGCACCCTGAGCCAAACAATTGATCTTTGTCCACGCCAGCTGCTGGCAAGTCTAACCTGAACCCCTTTGGAACACGTTGCTCCTCTGGGAATGCTGAACCTCCTGGGCTGGGAGCTGGTGGGATCTGGGTGTCTGTGCTCCCACAGCGATGGGTGGGGTGGGAGGCAGAGCGAGGGCTGGCACTCAGCAGGGCTCCGGGTCTGTGCACAGGTTCACCGCGGCGTCTGGGGATTTGTGCTGGATGCTATGGACGGAAGGGGCATTCTCAACGCCACCATCAGCGTTGCCGACATCGACCACCCGGTGACCACCTACAAGGATGGAGACTATTGGCGCCTCTTGGTCCAGGGGACATACAAAATCACAGCTTCTGCCCGAGGGTGAGCAAGCCGTGGCACAAGGAGCAAACAGCTGCACGACTGGCTTCCCAGTCAGGAGTAGTTCCATCGCCTCTGCCTATGGCAGATGTAGGCATGGCTGTTTCTCCCACCCTCTGGCCTGTGCAGAGTTAGCAATGTGATGCTACCCTGGTGTCAAAGACTGCTCACCTGGCACTGGTGTATAATCCAAATCTTTCCTTGTTTGGAGGTGGTGTGGGGAAGGAGTTGATAACTTGGTGTCTCTAGGGGAAATTCTCTTGCAGGCAGCAGCCCACAGAAATGACTTCATCACTTCAACTGCTGCCAAAACCTCTGTGTTAAAGCAGCCTGACTTCTTGTCCTGCCAGTCTGCCACGTAACCCTGCAACACCTGAGCCAAAAGCAGCTCAGCGCCATGTTGGGCCCTGAGCTGCTGCCTGTCCTCCTACCACTCCCATGTCCCTTTGAAGTGTTCTTGCTCTTCCTTTTTATGCTTCTCACTTTTGGCTGGGGAGCAGTAGCAGTCCCGTGTGAGTGTCTAGTCAGGAAGGGGGATGGCTTGTTGTGTGAGGTCTCAAATGCCTGATGTTTCCTTGTGCCTTCTCTTCCCTGGGCAGGTATGATCCAGTGACTAAGATGGTGGAAGTTGGCAGCAAAGGTGGGGTGCAGGTCAACTTCACTCTTTCACGGACAGACATCAAAGTGGAGGAGGGGAAGGTGCCGGTCTTGAACACCCCAGACACCAGTGACCCCAGCGAGAAGGAGTTTGAGACCCTGATCAAAGATCTCTCTGCTGAGAATGGCCTGGAGCGCCTCCTGCTTACCTCCTCAGGGGATGTCTCTCCTTATCGATACCGCCCTTACAAGGACCTCTCTGAGTTCCTCCGAGGCCTCAATCTGAACTACCCACAAATCACAAATCTCACCAGGTAAAAACTCAAAGCAGCAGTGCTCAGCTCCTCCCTGAGCAGCAGCCTGTGGTAGGGAAGTAGTGAAATGATGAGCCATAAACGCAGCGCAGAGATGGGGAGCTCGTCCCTCCCCTTCCCTGTGGTCCCCAAGTTCAAGGGAGCCCCGTGTGTAAGGACATCGTGGCAGAGCATTATCTGCAGGGACTCGCAAATGCATCCGTGTGCTTTTTCCTGAGACATCATTTTACTGACTTAAACCTAGGGTGCCGTCAGTTCCCTAGGGGTGCCTGGGACTGGCAATATTCCCAGCATTGATATGCCAAGTTTCTGCCAATACCTCTGTTCCATGGTCTCTATTTCCTCCCTTTCCCAAATCCTTTCTGACATCCACCCTGCTAAAGAGTTCCCAGCAAAAGTGATCGAATTTGACTTACAAATCTCAGATGGCCTGTTTTGATGGTCTGCCTTCAGATTTTAATTCAGTAGCGCGAGACATGTTTGAGTTAGCTTGCCCTGAGCCAAGGTCTCTGGCCTCCTGCAGGAGGCCAGCTGCTGCAGTCCTCTACTTTTCTTTGTGACCTGTAGCGCTTACCCTCTGTCAGCTTCAGAAAGCACAAATCTCTTTGTCCCAGGACCTCATTTGCTTGTTGTTACCAGGCACAACATGCTCATGTGCTGTCCCTGCTGGTGCCAAGGCTGCTTTTCTGATCTGTAGCCTCTATTGTCCTTCCAGTTGCATCAGCCCTGATTGTGTTGCCTGCTTTGCTTGCATTCAGTTTGCTAACTTAATGGCATGACTGTAGCAACAACTTCTGCATTACTGGAAATAGGCCTGCTTTTGTCCTCTACACCGGGTGCTTTATAAATTAGTTTGATGTCCAGATGTATCATGCTCTGAAGGAAAAAAAAAACAACCAAACCCAAACCAACCCCCCCCCCCCCCCCCCCCAATATTGGAAGCACAGAGGCATTGAGCAGTTCCACATTTATCGTGATGTCATAGGCTATATAGAGATATATGGAGCTTTGGGTGTCCTGTACATCTGGACCTGGATATAATCTTACACAGATGCTTGTGTTCAAACTGATGTTCATAGTGACTTCTGTTCGGTGCTGCTGCAAATCTCTCATGGTGTGGTTGTGTTTTGTGTGTCACTTGTCTTTGCAGCCTCCTCACGGAGGTTGGCAGCAGTTCCTTTCCACACCGGGATTTCTCCTTAAGGTCAGGCTAGAGGTGTGCTCTCTTCCTGAGCTGACGCTCTGGTTTCTCATCTCTTGGCAGTTTGGGTCAGAGCGTTGAGTTCCGTCAGCTCTGGTCCCTTGAAATCTCCAACAAGCCCAACCAGTCTGAGCCTGAGGAGCCAAAGATCCGATTTGTTGCTGGTATTCACGGAAACGCTCCCGTTGGTACAGAGCTGCTCCTGGCACTGGCAGAATTTCTTTGCATGAACTACAAGAAGAATACTGCTGTTACAAAGGTGAGGAGCCAATGCAAGGGACTGTCTTGGAGCCTTCCAGCTATATCCCGAGAAAACAGTGCTCATTGGGAGAGACTTGCCTTGTTAACACTGGCTTGTGGCTTGCAGTGATCCTGTGCATAATGGGGAGGTGTTGTGAGATCCATGGGGCGAGTGGGAACATCTAACTGCAGTTCCTAGGCAAATGAGGTGTACAGAGAATGAACCTTACTAATTGCACTTTATGTACTGTTTCTTCTCCTTTTGTTCAGCTGATTGACCGAACGCGGATTGTGATTGTGCCTTCCTTGAATCCAGATGGACGTGAGATAGCACAGGAGAGAGGCTGCACATCGAAGATAGGCCAGACCAATGCTCATGGCAGAGATCTGGACACAGACTTCACAAGTAAAGCAAACTAAAGCAAAGTGATGTGTAGTGTCCCTGTAGAAATGCAGGCTGCTGTAGAAGTCTCCTGCTAGCTGCTCTAGGATTGGGTGTATTTGTTTGGTTACAGGGTCTACCTGTAAAGAGGGCAGTACTCCTGCCCTGGAGCTCAGGCAGCACAGCTGCTGGGAAGCTTCCAAAGCTTGAATCCCCTTTACAGATGGTGATTTGCAATCTTTTATTTGCAAGGAAAATACAAAGCAGAGTTCTTTAGGAATAGTCTGGAGGTTGGATGACTCCTAATGTATTTTTCCTGTTAATTGATTTCTTTCAGCCCTGGATTTCTGAAAAATACCCTCTGTTTGTGCTCCCCAGAAACAGTCTCCTTTTTTCATGCTTTCCTGTTTTCCATGTAACTGCCTGCTATATGCATAGCACTATATCAGTGCTATGCCCACCCTTCCTGGGGACAAAGTGTTCTCTCTGGCCAGGTTTGGCTGGGATCATCCCAAATGCTTTCTTAAGAAAATGTCCGTTTGGTGACATTGAGGAGAGCAAACACACATGAAATACCTTCTGTATCACAAAAGTAAATAGCTTGGGAAATAGTGACGTGTCACATTTGTTTAGCTTTGCAGATGAATTCCCCCTATGGGTAGCGTGGACTAGGTGCTTTATTTGATCTGTCAGGTGCATCTGCTGAGATCTAACAAATACCTTTTAATACATGCAGCAGACTTAATTCAGACATAAACAAAGAATGTACTTCTGCTGGCCTCTCAAATAGCAGAGGAAACTGTTATCAATTCCCTTTTCTATTTGTTGTTCTGACTTACAGGCAATTACTCCCGGTACTCGGGGACACGAGAGCCTGAGACCAAAGCCATCATAGAGAATTTGATATTGAAGCAGGATTTCAGCCTCTCTGTTGCGCTAGATGGAGGATCTCTGCTTGTCACTTATCCGTATGATAAACCAGCACAGACAGGTATGACTAACTCCTCCAGGGCCTTGCACGTACACTTACGCCAGCACAGACAGGTATGACTAACTCCTGCAGGGCCTTGCACGCACAGTTACCCTCGGGCTATCTTTGCAGAAGTTCATGTGACTGCATGGTGTAAGAGCTTTTTGCGCTGGTGGTGTTCTGTAGCCTCCTTTTGTGTTCAGCCCTTTGCGTGTGGAGTACCCAGTCTGTTAAGTAAAGCTATAAAACCTCGCAGGATTTAGCTAGGGATCAGAACACTTACCATTTCCATTCCTACAACAGTATTTCAACCTTCTTCTGCCAAAGCCAGTATAAAGTCTGCTTTTGATACCACCCCTCAGTGTTAGACAAAATCTGGAATGTCCCTGAAACAATGTGTGTCACTGTTTAATACAGGATTGTGGGGCTAGAATGGGAATCTGCCCCTCCAGTGAATAGGAGTTGCACTCTAAGTCTCACTTTTCTCTTTGTAGTGGAGAACAAAGAAACTCTGAAGCATTTGGCATCTCTGTATGCAAACAACCATCCGCTGATGCATTTGGGCCAGCCAGGCTGTCCAAATAAGTCAGGTATGTTTGGTTGAATCCTTTAGCCCCCCCCCCCCCCGTCAGCTTGTGCTAGACATTGCTAGGAGCAGATCTGTCTGACAGCTGTGTTCTTGCTCTCACAGATGAGAATATTCCTGGCGGTGTGATCCGTGGCTCTGAATGGCACAGTCACTTGGGAAGTATGAAGGTACTTCATCACAGCACAAGGCTTTGCAGCTCTACTAAACAAGCATTAAAAAGCGTATTTGTTCTGACGTCTGGGCAAAATTTCCCCACCTCGAGCTGCACTTTGCAAAGCTTTTTAAATACCACCTCTTCTCTTGTAACCGTGGTTTTGGTTTTTGCAGGATTTCAGTGTTATGTTTGGTCATTGTCCTGAGATAACTGTTTATACCAGCTGCTGTTACTTCCCGAGCACCGGACAGCTTCCTGGCTTGTGGGCAGACCACAGGAAATCTCTCCTTAGCATGCTTGTGGAGGTGAGCCACAGTCTGTGGGAGGAAATTCTGGCAAGGAGTGAAGGTAGTGGGCCGGGTGGGGAGGGGGAGAGGAAGAAAGCAGTATGGAGAGTCTTTGTGTTTTTGTTGGTGCTGTGTAATTACAGACAGTCATAGTTTAGACTGTATGAGGAATGGATTGAACCGAGGCAGCAAGTGACCAGGAAAAGCATTGACACAAGAGTTAAACATCTGTGCTGTGTTGTCTCACGGTGGGCTAAGCAGTCCTTGAAGTATTGTGCACTTTTATTTATTATGGGGGTCAGGGATGGAGAATGGGCTGTATTTTGAGGGGAAGGTTAGATCCTATTTTAGTTACAAATGTGCCGTGTGCTTGGATCTGAACTTGAAGTGTTTGAAATGCTTTATTTCAGGTTCATAAGGGAGTCCATGGGTTTGTCCAAGACAAGAGTGGCAAGGCAATTTCTAAAGCTACCATTGTTCTTAATGAAGGCTTGAGGGTCTATACTAAAGAAGGTGGCTATTTCCATGTGCTGTTGGCTCCAGGTTTGCATAACATCGATGCGATAGCCGACGGGTACCAGCAGAAACATGTCAAGGTACGTGAATGTCCGTATCCGAGATCTTCCCCCCACTCCCTGTCATATAAAGGCATCCCTGTTTGGGCTCTGCCTAGTTGGCTGTGTTTAGCTGCTGATTATGTGCCCAGGGTAGCTGTTTTCTGCCTTGATATAATGGATGGGGAAGAATTTCCCAGCATAGCAGGGTTGTTTTGGGCAGTAGCTTTTCTTTCCATTGCGCTTGTCTTTGGCACCTCCCTGGTCCTGCCCTGGTCAGCAAGTATCTCTTTTGTCTGGACACCTGATAGAGGTGCAGGCTTTGAGACAGTCTGAGCTCTCATATCTTTCTTCTGCAGGTCTTTGTACGTCATGATGCACCCAGCTCTGTGTTCATTGTATTTGATACCGAAAACAGGATATTTGGTCTGCCAAGGGAGCTGGTTGTAACTGTTGCAGGTAAAGTGACACTTTTGATCAAAGCTTTTGAGCTTTGCTTTCTGTACAAGTTCATGCTGACAATGACCCTTCTTTTCACTGAACTGGAAAAGTAGCCTGCAGACTTAAGCCATCTCCTGCTTTCCCTTCTGAACACGTGCTTGTCCTTGCAAACTGGTCCAACAACCCTTGGATCTGGTGATGCTGGGCTAGCGGGAGGGAGGAAGGGAGGGAAGAAGGAAGTAGAGTGTGTTGCAGAGGTCTGAAGGGTCCAGAATGGACTTTGAGATGCCTAGAATGGGGAGAGCATGTTTGTGCATAGAGCTGGGAGATCTTGCTTCTTCCCCAAGATTTCTTTGAGGGGTGTGGCACCAGGTAAGCATTAAGAGATTTATTTTATTATTTTTTTGTTGTTGTTGAGGTGGCAGCTGCTGGGGAGGCTAGAGTTTATACCCAGTGATCTGCAGAGAAACTCAATGATGCTATCCTAGATTGCAAGCACAGAAAGCTAGTGTAGTCCTGCTCTGGGAGCAGCTCTCTTGCATGGTGTGTCTTCCGTGGCCTAGGAGGAAGAAGTAGGGTCACAGTGAAGTGAGGAAAGTGGTTGTGACTGTAGAAGGGGGGAGGGAGATGGTGGCAAGCCTAGGAGCCTCTGGGGTAGGGGAACATGGCATTAACTTTAATGTCTTCTCTCTGGCAGGTGCCAGTATGTCTGCTCTGGTCCTCACCGCCTGTATCATCTGGTGTGTCTGCTCAATTAAGTCCAACAGACACAAGGATGGCTTCCACCGCCTCCGGCAGCACCATGACGATTACGAGGACGAAATCCGCATGATGTCCACTGGCTCAAAGAAGTCCCTCCTGAGCCATGAATTCCAGGATGAAACAGACACTGAAGAAGAAACATTGTACTCCAGCAAACACTGACACCTCCGGGGCAGCAAAGGAGGTTCCCATGGACCAGACCCTGTGGTGGGGGGCGATCCCTGTGGTTCAGTTTTGAAACATTAGCTTGCAGGATGTGTCCTCCAGAGGTGTGGGTGGCAGCTCCCAACTTCCCTCTACTGTTTGCTCTGTTCCCATGTACACGCAAATCAGTGGGTGTTGGAGGCTGTGTTCGGGCTAAGGACATGGCTTGTTACATTTTGGGTCAAGATCTGGAGGTTCACATGATGTTTTTTGAAAGGCAACTTAACAGGGTGGCCGGCAGAGTTCCTAGCACTTCCCCAGCATCTCAACACAGTGAGCAGATGGTGGGGAAGTGCCCCAAGACCTGCATGGAGTTGTAGTTACAACACTCCAAAGCAGTTTCTCTACCTGTTTTGATTTCATGTTTTCCACTCTGTACTTGGGGGAAGCCAGATTCACTTCACTCCACGTTCTGCAGAGCAGCCCTTGGAAAAAGACCAAAAAAAAAAAAAAAAGCCCTTGGTTCTCAGCTGGTCCCTTGGAGCTTTTCCCCACCATGAGATGCTGTGGCCTGCTATGATCTGCAGTGGTTGTGGAGCACCTCTACTGTGCTGCTAGTTCCAGGCAGTGACTTCGCATCCTGAAAGCTGGGGGAGATGATATCCATTCTTGATGTGAGCTGGAGAAAGGAGCAAATGTCAGAGCTTCAGTGAACTCTGACAAAGTTCAGTTACTTGCCAGCTCTGCGGTACTGCTGTTCCTGACTTCTGGGGAAGAAAGAAACTTTATCCCCATCACCCCTGGTTGCTTTTCGTTTGTGTAGTAGACTTGGCCTTTGGGGTCTCATGTTAGTGTTACAACAGCACAGTGTCTGAAAGAGCAGCTGAAGGTTGTTTTAAGCAAATGGATAAACTGTGGTGGATACTGTAGAAAAGCAATCAGTTACTGACTTCACCTGATCAGTTTTGCTCAAGTCCACCACTATTCAGGAGGAAACAGTGAAATCTGACCACTGTATTTGAGCATTATTGCAGCAGCAGGGAGAGGTCATGGGAGTATCCATGGCCCAACTTCAGTCTTAAATTTTGAAGAAAAGCTGTACCATTTGCCATCGTCCACCTAATACCATTTAGTGATCAGAGCACTTTGGAAATGCTCTCTCATCAAGCTCTGGTGATGGTAGGCATCAGATTAGCCTGCTGGCTTGGCTCTGTTCTGCTACTACAGCGTCCCTGAAGTACGTAGCAAGAGCTCCACCTGCTTGTGTGTCTGCAGTTGTGTCCGCTGCTGCGGAGACCTGGATGCAGAGCATGAGGAAGGGCTGAATGGCTGTGCTGAAGGAGAAGGGAAAAGCAGCCAAATTTTGTTTTGTAGCACTTGGCGGGAAGTTGGAAAGAGGAGCCGCAGCATGCATCCCTAAGACACATGGGATTTGTGGGGAACAGAAGGGATGTCTAGAAGGGAAGAATGGCTGAAACGTTTGATTTTCAAAGCCTTTATGCATCTCTGATGTTCCTGTGCTTTCTGGGCAGAAGGCTGGGGTTGGAATAGGCACTTATTTTCTTGCTGCTCATTTTCTCTTTTAATTCTTGCCCCACTGACCCGAGCTCTGGGGTGCAGGAGCCTGGCGCAGCAACATCTCAGGCATCTGTTCTGCAGGAGCTTGGGGAGGCCCACTAGTGAAACCTGCACGTGGTGTCTATGGGGGGGTGTTTGTACCCAAATGTATGAATGGGGTCTGTTCTGCAGGGCTCTGACCTGGTCTCCTCTGGGGGAACAGTGCAGTGGATTCCCCGCTGAAGGCTGTTGGGCCATGTCACCTGGGGAAGGAGCTGTTCCTCCTCTCTGTGTGCAGTAAATGCCCTTCCAGAACCACGTGCCTGTGGGCATGCTGTCATGCTCATCATCTCAGCTGATTTTGTGTAGCTATCTGGAGGGATAAACACCCTGGAGGGATAGACACCAGCATACTTTCTTCCCTGTTCCACGGGGAATTATATTGCAAGAAACATGTGATAAGATCTGGCTGGGGAGGTATGCTGGGAACAGGGAGATGAGGCTGAGCCTTCCCTGTGCTCCTGTCCTGCATTGCTGTGGCGTGAAAGAGCTGCTCTTTTTGCCTCTGTCTGCAGGAGCCATGACCATCTCTGTGCCTGCTCCCAGCTCATGGTGCTGAGCAGAGGATGGGATTTGGTCCTGGGCTGTGACCTGTTGCCACGTGTAATGGGCTGCAGCACGCAATAGCGTTAGCCCTGCCTCATCTCTGAACTTTTCCTGCTTCTGAGGGCTTTAACGAGAGCCACAGCTGGGGTTTTATATAAAAGTTGAGTTTGCAAATGGGTCTTGGGGCTCTGTTTGGGCTTTGTTTGCTCTGGCAGCAGGTAACGGACTGAGCTGGCCTTGCTTTGTCCCACTAGCAATAAGTCTCGTTAGGAATCAGCCCTTTCCCTCTGAGAGTGCATTTTGCAATTAGCTTGGAGTAGGTGCGTATCTTTAAGGTGAGTGGATTTGAGATGTTTTGCAAACGCATGAGACTTCTCTCCGCAGCAGGACCAGGTGGGGTGTCTGGCTCTCACTCTGTGCTCGGTGCCGCAGCAAGTAAGCGCTGGGCCTGTTTGTCGCCAGTTTGGGGAAGGCAGGAGCGGCTTCCCCTCCCTGTCAGTCTGTCTGTCTGTCCATCCGTCCACCCGTGGGAGCGCCCGTGCCCTTTCTGGCGAGGAGCCGGTCCCCCGCGGGCGCTTGCCCCTGGAGCGTGTCGGTCCGTGCACTGTGCCTTCAAATGTACATTTTTAAAAGGGACTTGAATCGCCTTTTCCTCGAAGCGGGACGGGGCGGCGTGAGGCGAAGCCTGGCTCTGCCCTCAGCGGGGCCCTCTGTGTGGGTTGTTTTTTTACCTGTATACCGAGATCCAGTAATCTGTATAAAACTATTTTGATGTCCACCTGGCTTGGCTCGTTCTTCCTATAACGGACCTTGGGGGGTCGGGGCTGCAAGGAGGACGCTGGGCGGCCGGGGCCGGGGCCGGCGCCTCCCGCCCGGTGCTCGGCGCTGTACGGAGACCGCCGGCGTGAGGCCCCGCCTAACCGCTGGGGGGCGCTGCGGCTGGAGGTCCGCCCGTCCCGTCGGGCGCCGCGCCTTCTAGGAAGACGCTCTAGTCCGCTCTTCTCGGCGGCGCGGACTCTCCGGGCCGCGGCTGACGTTGGACAACAAAGATGGCGGCGGGGAGCAGCAACTACTGGGAAGGCGAGTGGGGCCTGAGGGCGGCGGGGACGGGGCGGCTGCGTGCCGCGGGGTCCTCCCGGGGCACAGCTCGGTGCGGGCAGGGCGGAACCGCCGCCAGGTTCCCTCTGCCCGCCTCTGGGGGCCGGCGCCGCCCGTTGCCGGAGGCTGCGGTGGCCCCCTCGGCCCCGTAGCCATGAGGCGCCGGTGCCTGGCTGAGCCCCGCGGCGGGGAGGCCTTGGGACCCGCGGTGAGGGGGACGGTACCCCGCGCCGGACCCTCCCGCTCGGGTGGGACAGGGCCTGTGGGTGTTCAGCCGAGCCCCCCCCCTCCTCCTTTCAGCGTGGGGTGCTCCGCCATCTGCGAGGGTCCCCCCCTTTCCTCTGTGGGGTTCCTTTCTCTGGGGTTCCCGAGGGGAATGCGCCAGCTCCGCTCGAAAGCACCTCGTGAAAACGCGTCCCCCAAAGGCGTGGGGTCACCGTGCGGGTTTGTGACTGCTTCCCCCCCCTTCCCCGTTCTCGTCTGCCCCGTGCAGATCTCAGGAAGCAGGCGAGGCAGCTGGAGAACGAGCTGGACCTGAAGCTGGTTTCCTTCAGCAAACTCTGCACCAGCTACAGCAGCACCCGAGACGGAAGGCGCGACAGGTATAGGTACTAGCCCGTTTCGTTATGTTTTAAATGCTGCTTGTGGTACTTGGTTCGTTTTTAAAAATTGCTGAGTGCTAGTCCCACCTGTGGCTTTTAGGCTTAGCTTCTTAAGAAGCTGATTTCAGCAATTCTTGGCGCTGGTGTTGGTCTTGATGCAATATTGAGCGATATTGGCATGTGAGTCAGGAAGGTGCGTGGGCTGCCGTGGTGCATCGTGAGAGCGTATGTGTCACTAGGGGAAGCTGAATTTAAACTTCAGTTTGTAACTCGGGGGTTAGCGTGTGAACTGATGATAGGGCTTTTTAATGCTCACTACATCGACTTTATTTTCTAGTGTTTCTTGTATTAAACTAGCAGGAGGTTTTCAGGGATTCCAGTATTAGGGCAATTTAGCCTTACACCTCCCAGGTGGGCTGGTGTAGTATTTGTAATCTCTGTTTTAATGATAAGGGAACTGGAGCGCTGAGCAGCTGTGACTGGTCCAAGGTTGCGCAGGGGACTAGCCCTCTTTTCAGAAGGGGTAGCTGTTTCTTTCTGGCTTTCTCCTAAGATGAGTAGTGAGAGCTATATATACGGAGGTTTTTATATGTATATATGAACCAGATAAATACATGTATGTGTGTGTATATATACATACATATACGAGTAGTTTCAGTTTGCTTTAGGCAGATTCATGGTTGACTGAAGAATTAATGTGATAAAACTTTTCAAGTCTTTCTAGCTTACGGGTCAGAGTTGAGGTCTTCCCTGCAGTTCCACAGCACTAATTATCAACATCTCTGTCCCTGTGCACAACCTTTAAAAACTGCCATTCTTTGCTTATTAACCATGGGTCCCAGCACTGAGTATTAGTTGTGAGTGTGACTACTGTGTGTATGTGTGTTGATATTTTTATTTAGTTAGTTAGTTTGGTGATTGAATCACTTTTGAACCTTCTCCATGAATTTCTGGTTCTGGAAGCCTGAGAGCGCCTCAAGAATCATCACGTTACTCTTGAATCAGAGTCCCAGTCTCATTCTTGATTCTAGCTCTGTGCTGTTACTTGCCATGTAATCTAATTGTTTTACTTATTTTTGCTGTCCTGTGCAAAACTTACTTCTCTTACTCTAGTTACGGTAGCTTACCAAAGCAAAGAGTAGTCTCTGAAAGGTATTAGTTGTCATACTTCTGCAGGCTGGCATACAAAGTGTTGTGTTTCTATTCTGTTGCTTAGATATGACTTCTCATTGTGGTTTTAGTTTATTTTAAAAAGCATAGAGAAGGTGGTACTGTATGAAACTGTAATTGCGATAAATTGTGTGGTTTGCATTGCTCTGTAGAACACTGACTGCTTAATAGGTCAGTGGCTTGCCCTAGCACTGTGTTATTAAGGTGTAATTATATAGCTGGTGTAACATACTAATAGTACAGTGGTCCCTCCTGCCAATAAATAAATAAATCAATCAAGCTTAAAAGTTGGGGGGAGAAGGGCATTGGTGCTAGACATGTGCTGGTAGTAGACAAGTGTTTGGTGTCAGGCAAGGAGAGGTTATATTTCCCCCAGATGATACTGTGTCATTAGCTCAGATAAGAGTTAAAGGCATGTATGATAAGAAAACGTAATTTTTCTGAGCTTAATTCATCTCTCTAGGAAACCTGGGTAGTGGAGCGTGCCAACACCTAACACTAGTGTTTCCGTATTTCTTGCATTCATGAAAAGATGATGTACTTTTCAGTAACCGCTCCTCTTTTTCCTTAGCTCCGACACAACTCCTCTCTTAAATGGATCAAGCCAGGACAGAATGTTTGAGACCATGGCTGTGGAGATTGAACAACTTCTTGGAAAGGTAACTCAAGTTTATGTGGTTTTACTTCAGCATCTAGGAAACACTGCAGTACAGGTTTCTGTGATGAATATTAGGAAATACTAGTGTGAGCGATAGACAAGTGTTTGTGAAGGTATGTGTCTGTCATTAGAGTTAGCTCCTTCAACTTATGCGTTGTAACTTTCTTACAAGAATAAGCCATTTCATGTTTTTGGGTTGGTTTTTTTTTTTTTCTTCCTCTAGCTTACTGGAATAAATGACAAAATGGCAGAATACACAAATAGTGCAGGAGTCCCGTCCCTGAATGCTGCACTGATGCATACGTTACAGCGTCATAGGGACATATTGCAGGTAACAAATACATGACCTTCTTGCTTTTATTTTGTTTCTTTGGAATAATTATTAGCAGTGCTGATATCGCAGCATGCTTGAGTGTCTTACCAGAAGATTTAGATGCCACCAATCCCATCTCACTTTTCTTCTCTCCAGGCATCCCAGTCAGTGAACTCTGAGTTGAAAAAATAACATTTTTTATGTCATATTGGTGACTAGTACCTCACTAAGAAAAAAACAGTAAAGCATGATATCTTATGTAGGTATCTTTTATATAGCAAAAGGGGAAATGTACTGTAATAAATTATCTTGTCTGTGTGGTCTGTCACATAGCAACATGAGAGGGAACATCACACTTAAGAAAAGTTTGATTGTGAAACTATCTAAACTGCTAAAGGGAGCTGAAGGAAGTGTGATGGCTAAAGCTACTAATTAGTGTTATAAATCAACCATGTTTCAAACTGGTGGTGTTTTCATGGCATACTAATGTTAAAAACGCATGTTTTATTTGGCTGGTCACATACAGTTTGATTTCTGTTTTGCATCTGTGCAATACACAACGTAAAAAGCCTAGTATTTTGTAAATGCCGTAGCATTTATATGAAAAATAGTGCTGAATGTTTACAATGGTTTTGGTGGACACCAGTTGCCAGTTAAGTTGGTTTTTGAGAAGTATCAGCTGCCTGAAATGTTTTCAAATGTAAAATTGTAACTTGAACATTAAAAAAAAAAAAAAAAAGAGAAGTTGTCTTCACTGTTCAGAAAGGACTTTTTTTCATCTCGTGTAACTTAACAAAATAAACCCAAGAACATCTTCACCGCACCAAATAAGTAGGTTTTACTAGGGCTTCTGATTCAACCAGTAATGGGAAATTCCAACAGAAAATGATAATTCATCAGAAAGGTGTAGGTACATGAAATTGGGAGAAGGAATTACGGTGGATTTACCTTTATGACCTTAGCTGTAGCTATCAGTGAGTTTTAAAAATACTTTGCATTAACTTCCCAGCATTTTTGACATTAATTTCATAAGTTGGTCTTTGAATTTGAACCACTTTGAATTAGAAAACAGTTAACGTTTTAAAAGATGGTTGGATCTTACTTGAGTATATTGTACTGTTAAATTGATCTCAGGATCCTAATTTAGGAATAATTGTTTCATTACAGGATTATACACATGAATTCCACAAGACCAAAGCGAACTTTCTGGCAATACGAGAAAGGGAGAATCTGTTGGGATCAGTACGAAAAGATATCGAGTAAGTTGTATTGTTTGTTATAGCAATGGTATGGGACTGTCCTTGGAGGGAGAAGGTGGAAACCCTCGTGTAGCAGAATACTTGGCATAGCTTATTCATCTGTGCTCTGAATAAAGCAAAATGTTACTTGAATTCACAACTCTTATTAAGGTTGTGTTAAGATTCTGTTTTGTTGTTGGGTTTTAGATCATATAAAAGTGGGTCTGGCGTGAATAACAGAAGAACAGAACTATTCCTGAAGGAACATGAACACCTTCGAAAGTAGGTGTTATTTGTTATTTACTTATGTTGGAGGTGTCTAACTTTAGTGGGGGATGAAACATTCTTAATTTCAAGTATGAGTGAAAGCTTTGTCCATTTGTAGTTATGTGTGTCCACAATCAATGCCTTGCAGTATGTATTCTGTGACAGTGCTGCTATTTATGCATCTGGATAAACATTTATTGCTTAAGCTGACTGTGAAGTGCATACAGTAGGTAGTAGTCATGGTAGTTTTCGGTGATTTTGACTTTAGGATCTTGTCAACACTAAGTGACATCTATATGTTGTCTTCAGTGGGCTTTCGCAAGTCCCTTGTGACTCAGACTTCATGCTTGGCCTCCTCTCTTAAGAAGGTAGATGCCTTTATAGTATACTAACTGGGATAAGGGTTAAAAAACAAAACAGAAAGTCCCAATGATTTAGCTGTTTTTCCATTTCTTCTGCTTTATTTGTCAGAGTCGGACAGAGAAGAACCTTTTTTTCCTTTTGTCTTTACTGAAAGTTTACGAGAGGTGATGGAAGAGACTAATTCCAAAATTACCTGCGTACTTCAATATTTCCAAATTGACTCTGGTTTATTGGTCAAGATAACAAGCAGAATAGAAAGCACATTCTTTTTATTCTTGTTGCAGAGAGGGCATTAAATTATGAGTAGCTGTTTTGCGTGTTTCCCATTTAGCAAAAGCAGCACAGTTCAGTAGAAGAGCACTGCAAGGTTTATGTTTTCTAGACAGTCAAGGAGTAGCCCTGATCTTTGTGCCTCTGTGTTCTTGACTGTAGTCGTGCTAAACCTCAGTCTTACACAAGAGGGCAGGCTTTCATTTAAAAAAAATAAATAATAAAAAATTGCCTGTGGCTTTCTCAAATGTGCTTTCTTAAAGATAACTTAAACTTCTAGCCAGAACTGCACAAAAAGCTTTTACAGGAAATTAAAACCAAATTTTTCGATTGTGGCTTACCACCAGTTCATCCTCAATTGTCTTTAATACCTTTAAAACTTAGAAGTTAATTGATTTAAAGCTTGAATTATGACTTTTGTTAGGTTAAATTCATTATTAAACGTGCATGATCAGGAAATGTAAAGTTTCCAGGAAAAAACCCCAGTCTTAATATTTTGGAGGTGAATGTTGCCTGAAATGTTGGACTTTGAAAAATCAGTGTCAGTTAATCTGACTAAACCTGATTCTTTCTAGATGTTGTGTTTGAGTTTTTTTATTTTGCTTTGTTTTTTTATTGGAGGGGTGGTAAATTCTTTTATACATTTGGCATTTTGTTAAAGAAGGCTACAGATAAAATATTTCTGGAGTTGTAAAATATACTTCTGAGAAAATGACATTCCTCTGAGTGCAATATTTTGAAAAGTTTGAAACAATGAAGAGAGGAAAACTTAAACCATTTTGTAAATGTTATCTGGCAGATGTCTTCAGAATTTGAGCCTCGCATTCATTGAGGCATCGATTACTTTGATCTCTTTAAACATGCTAAACTCTCCAGTATGTTTTTAGGATAAAAATGCATGAAAAATAGAATTAAATAAGGTAGTTTCAGAAACAGTTAAACCATCTTCTAGGTGATTATTTGGAAATGTCAAGACATAAAAAAAACCCCATGACACTGAGAAAAAGAAAACAAATAAGTGTGAGTTGGGGATCTTTAAGAAACAGGGCCAAAACTCATCATGGAATACTACTGCAAGGTGGAGATAACTGTAGGGTGTGTGAAGAAATCTGGTGTAGAAGCAGAAGACAGCCTTGGCCAGAAATCAAAGCTTGCAAGATGTTCAAAACCTTTGAATTGAGAATCAGTAAGCTCAGAAAGACATACTGGCAGAGGAAATTATTAAAGAGTTTCAACATATTTGTCTTCAGAGAAAGCAGTTAATGAGCTATTAATGTCAAAAAGCTGTAAAAGCTAGCAAAAGGTCCCAAGAAATCACCAGAAGCTGGCAGATTACACCAAACATGCTCCTAGGATAAGCTGACAAGCTTTGTCTGAGTGTTGATGCTGAATATTTGCAGTGCAGTAAGTCATGGTGCTAGACTAATTGGTAGAACTACATGATGAATATATATACATTGTGACAAAGACACTACAGTAAAAATTGAAATGTATTTTTAGTGAAGTTGTGAAACCTATGAAAAGAGCTTGAAAAATGGAGATGGGAACATAAACTTTGCAAGTGTATTATTATATGCTGCAAAGTAATGAACTAATGCCACAAAAATGATATATTTATATCAAATATTGGAGCATTCTCTTGGTCTTGACCCTCCTTAATTTATGATATTAAGTACTTTAACCTGTTACACATTTATTCCATGATCTGATAATGGAGAATATATGAGCTATTACCCCACTGCAGAGTACCAGACTCATCTGTCAGCCTTTTTCTTTATGCACTACCATGTGAGACAGGGTAAGCGGAAACTTGAGTTTACTCTTGGCGGTGTTTTCCGTGAATGCTCTTTAAAAAGCATGCTGGCAGCCCTAGGCGGTATTGTTTGTGGTGGTATCTCACTTGGGAGTAAGAGTAGGAGAGCCAGAAAGCTCTTCTTGGGAGGGACTTTGGAGAGAAGCTGGACCTCTGCTTTTTGCCTAAATCTGGCTTTTTATTTTTCTGTCACATTTTGAAGATCATCTCTTCTGGAAGGACTAAGAATGAAGGAGAATCTGTCTGTCTTAATTTTACATATGTAGATAATCATAAAAAAGGAGGGGAATTAAAAAATCTGTGAGTACGAAGTTTTGATGAATAAAAGGATCTGACATATATTAAGCACCATGGGAATTACAACAGCTGAAGCACTGTGCAAACCCTTGCTATGCCTGTAATACATAAAACTGCTATCCATTAAGCCGTGAGGATCGTGCATCCATTTGGATTCGCTTTGCCTGGGTGGGGCTGGCTGCTGTGTCAGCGCTGCTGGCACAAGGGTATTGTGCACTTTCACGTTAGGATCGTGGTGCTGCCGGGGCAGCCCTCAGGTTGGGGGCATGCAGGGCTCTCTGCTCTGCTGCACCCCAGTTCTGGGAGGGTTAGAGAAAGCATATTGTGTTCTTCTCTCTTCAATGGAAAGCTTTACTGCTGGTTCAATTAATTTTATAAATTAGCTGATTTTGAGTTTTATTGGGAAAGGAGATTTGTCTAGAAATTATATTGACTGTAGGTGGGAGACGATTTAAGGATAGTTTTACCTGCCTCTGGAGAGAAAAACAATAATGCCTAAATTTTTAAATAAAAATTTTAACACCTGTTAATTAAAATGAGGCTGGAAGATGGGTCTTGTCAAATATTGATGCCCTGTTAATATTTTTACCTAATACCTCAGATCTTTTGGCATGTCAGATGCTTAAAGAAATACCAAATCTAGTGTGGTCATGTTTGCAGTTGATTTTTGAATGCTTGTTTTCTCAGGTCTGTGCCATTCAGTAAAGCTGTTTGTCTTATCTTTTCTGTTTGTATGCTTTTGGCCAGCGAGGTGAAGAAGTCATCCTTTTTCTTGTAATACTCTTTTCCATCTAAAGAAAATGATTTTGATGAATAGATCTAGCTTAGCATTTTAAAAACTGCTCTGAAAAGTGCTGCCTCAGAGGAAGGAGTCCTTTCAACTTAGTGTTTGCCCTGAGAAATTCTGCAGTTATTAATGAGTTATAGTCTAAGTCAGCAAACAAGGGACTAATGTGTTTGATTAAATTTGCAATATTGCCTATGTATGTGAGTGAAAATTTCCCTTGGGTTAGTACTTGCATTGTATGTGGATGGTATCATATCAGGTGATACTGATGAATTTGTCTAAAAATTGATGAAGGCTTCCAAGGTTTAGATGGAAATTACAGATTTTGTTGCCTATGATGAATTCTTTGTAAAACTAAATGAAAACTAGACCACTTAGTGGTCGCCAGAATTTGCTGTAGTAGATTTGTTCTGTCATTGTACGGCCATTGTATGACTATTGCTTTATTACTCAGCTCCAGTGCTCAAAAATGAGACATTTGTCCTTTTCCAAAAGAAGTGGCTGGTGGTGAAGCAGGTTCCTGTGCTGGTGCAGATATCATTAGCTGTGTTTTTAATTGTTGTCAGAAGATTGCATGTTTCTGGTGAGTGTTGCTATGCAGGCATCGCTCTATCCAGTAAAAAAAAAACTTTCAGCTTAGAGTATTAGGTGTAAGTGATGCAGGTAAATGAGATGAACCTGCTCAAAGTGTTCAGGCTAGCTAAGGACATAAAACATCCCTGTGTGTCTTAAAATGTTTAGCACTGGGAACAGAGAGGGTAGGGGTGCCAGAGTAGGTGGGTGAGAAGCTTGGAAGGAGAAAAGGAGAGCAAACAAATCAGAGGGATGTGTTCTGCATGTGAAAGAGAGAAGAGGAATAAGAGAAGTGAGCAAAAGAAATAACGGGAATCTGCAGCAGTTGCATAATGGTGCTATTAATAATACATACCTGATTCATGGAGATGATTAGGATAAATTAATGTTTGTGCAGTACTTCATATATGTGAAGTATTCTGGAGTACTAAATACTTTTATTACTATTATTATTGCATTCCATTTTTCAGCAGATTTCAAATTTCCTGTTGTTGTTTGGGCAGAAATGGCCACATTCAGTAGAGAATAATCACCGGGAAACTGCTTTCAAACTTTGTTCGTAATACAGTCCAGATCTTAATAGAGGGAGTGACTTGTTGACCATTTTTCCTCTGAATATTGATGTTGCTTACAAATTTTCACTTCAGTACTGATTTGCACAGAGAAGTCCGCTTAATGAGATGCAGAGACACCTTACAAGGGTGTTTGGTTACAGGTGTGTTGATCTTTTGGGAAAAAGCTACCAGTTTTCTACCTGAATTTAATTTCCTTTTCTTTTGTTATCCCTGTTTTCTGCTCCGCATGCCCTGATTTCCATTCACTGTGCTGCTGCTGCTCAGGTTCCTCTGGATTTCAGTGGACCTTCAGTGTTGGGTTAAAACCAGAGAACTGCTGTTGTCTCCCTTTCCATCTTTTCTCTTGCCTCCAGTTGCAGGGGGAGAACACACAGATGCCTGGGCATTAACTGCTCCGGCTGACACATGGTTCGCTACTGCATCTCCTTCATCTTCTCTTGGAAAGAAGGAGACTGTAGGAAAAACAGCTAATTCACCAATTCCTTTTTCCTTCCCAGGGTGGTTGGGGAAGCAGCAGGGAGGGAGGAGTGTGATGAGCCTCTTCCCTGGGTGCCTGCTGGCTGCTTGCTCTGCAGCCTCAGAACTGCTGAGTTCCACTTTAATCAGGTCCAATAAGGGTTTGTTGTTTGTTGTTTTTTAATTGCAAAACTTGCCTCTAAATTGAACTTATTTTTTGTTCATGTCAAAGCAGAATGTGGTGTTCTTGTCGGTCCATTCTCTTAATTTTAATACAGATTTTAACTGAAGCAGCACTTCATAATGAATAAATTTCTTTGCTTTATAGTGGTTACGAAAAAACCAAAACAGATCTGCTGTGAAAGGACAGTACATGCTATCTATGGCCTTGGTTTGGACTGTTTGCCAAGAAGCACCGAATACGGTGTAGTTTGGCTGCAGACTTGCTGTGCAATAGTAATGGAAGGCTGCAGCACTTTATCTATTGAACTGGAAGATACAGTGCAAGCAGAGATTGAGGAATCTGGGTTAAAATGTTTCTCTGCTGGCCATTAATTGCAAGAGCTCTGGCATCGGTGTGTCACTGTTTTCCCAAATGCAATTGACTTGTTTTCTTTGTTTCTGGAGTAAGGAAGTTTGAGAAACTATTGCATTAAAAGTGCGTGCTAGTGTCTCAGCTAGCCAGTCAGGATGACTGCAGCAGTTACCTTACTGACTGACTTACCATTGAATATCTGTAACACAGACTTTTTGGGCAGGGCTATATGCTCTGTCTGAGTGACAGCACAGATAAAGTGGTTTTCAAGGAAGAGATTTGAACAATGGAGGATTTTTGGTATTGCAAAAGCTTACTTAAAGGTGCACAACAACTTGTACCATAATCCTGTTTCAAAATACAATTCTATTTTCTCTTTCTGCTCTGTCTCCTATTGCTGCAGAGTTCTCTCGATAGCAGTTATGCATCAGTGATTTCTTCCGTTAGCCTTATCTCTACATGGGATTGAATGGGTTTTATCTCCAAGCCTGCCAGCAGAACCTCTGTCTCTTGAAGATTCGTGGCAGAATGACACAAGGCCACTTCATAAGTGGCTGGATTGGCTTCCCCTGTAATAGTCCCAGACTGAATATGAGACTTGGGCATGTCATATGCTTAACTGCAACACCAGACTGAGCACAATTTACCTGTTTTCTTATTTTAATAGCAAACACTGCTAAATGAGGGAGACAGTTCATGTCTTCTGGAAAAAAAGAAACTTCACTGCTTATTATGTGACTGTAATTATATGACTCTATGAGCAAGTTACTGAAGTAGTTTAATGAGAATTTGGGGAGGTTCAAAGCTTGCAGGCAATGAAAGAAGATGCTCTCCTGGGTATTGTTATTATTTATAAATAACTTAATAAAAGAACGTGAAAATCAGCCAAGCACTTCAGGATTTAAAAGAGGTTTTCCCTCTAAAAATAGATTGAGCTTCATTAGAGTAAAATCAACTAGTGCTTTTCATCTTCCTGTGCTGTATTTATGACTTAAAAAACCAAACCTACCCAAAACACTAAACCAAAGATTATATTTGTCTCATAAGGTTTATTTACATGCTT
The DNA here is from genome assembly GCF_026419915.1 of Harpia harpyja. Lineage (NCBI taxonomy): Eukaryota > Metazoa > Chordata > Aves > Accipitriformes > Accipitridae > Harpia > Harpia harpyja. The sequence continues at coordinate 5,426,800 of NC_068951.1, read as the reverse complement.
TCTTTATAGTTGGATTGCTTTAAAAAACACTGTAATCAATAATTTCCCTGACACTGATGACTGTTGTGATATTTTTATACCTCAACGTGTCTAAAATGAATGATATTTGAAGAAAGGCCGGGGGGACGCACCAAGCAAAAAAACCAATGAACCCACCACACACATGCACAAAACCTGGTTTGGGGTCTTCCTTTGTAACTTCCAATACAAAATTGAATTATCCGGGTGACAAAGGATGCAGTCGCACAGGTGTTACCATAAGGAACCTCAAACCCCTTGTTTGCTTTTCATCTGTATAAAATGTGAAGGTTTATGCGTGAACTTCCATGTACCCCTGGGAAAGAGGCTACAGGAACTGAGGTCTTTATGAATGTCTGCAGAAACTAAAGAAAAACCCTCACAACACAGTGTGAAAGATTACCTGAATATATCACAGAAAAAGGGTGGTTGGGACTAAAACTCAGCTCTGGTTTTCAGTTTCAGGCTTTACCTTTGAAACAGCAGGATGCCCTTGATTAGGCAAGAGGGAGGGATATAAAACCACACTTCAAACTTCAGAGCTCTGTGTTTGCTTCTGAAGTTTCTTGCTCATTTCAGAAATAAACAAGTCAGTGATGCATGTTTTATTTGTTTTTAGCTTTCCTTTCAACACTGTTTCTTAACTAGGACAGTTCCACCCCCCCCCCATGGTCTGTATTGAAATTAGGACTTTGACAACTACTTAAATCCTTCTTACATGGGTTGGTTCTGAAAAGTAGGTGCATCTTTTGAACAGGATCAACAATTGTGGAGTTTTATAGAATTTCTTTTGTGGAATCTGAGAATTACTTATTATTCTAATGCAGCATGTAATTTTTTTTTTTGTCAGCATGGCTGCGTACTTCATTATTTTTTAAGGCCAGAAGTGCTTGCTCGTTATTTGCTATTGGAACCTTCAGTAAAAACAACCTGTTGAATTTCATTTGATGTGGATGGATATGTTAAATAATGATTATTTCCATTTTTCTGAAATACAGAGTGTACCTCTGGAAAGTTATCACATTACTATATAAAAGTCATTCTTGAGTTTATTCAGTTGAACCTCTGTACTAATGCATCAGAAGGAGGTTCTCATCATTCTTGGCTGCTGAATGATAGGCTATGCAGGTATCTTAGTGTGTTGCTTTACCAGTGATTTGATAAAAAGCATTGACTCCCGTCGGCTGAGGATATATACTTTCTATCAAATCCATGATGGTAAGCAGAACTATATTCAAATTCCCACTAAAGCATGCCTGTTGTAGCCTGATAATACAATTTTGCTTGGAACCTTTAAAGGACCTTAGTTTTGTTGTCAAGTGAAAGATGCAGAGTGCTTTCCTCTCACTTGAGAGACTTGTTTATATTGGGTATAGTCGCACTTTTGGAAGAATGCATCTTGTTCAGTCCTAGATAAAAAGACAAGCCTAAGAACACAGTGAAATTGGGTCAGAAGAAAAATGTTGAGATCTTTACCCATTAATGAATTGCATCCTGAATTTGGATTGTAGATGGTTTAAATGTAGTGTGCACTTTAATTTCTGAACCCCAGCTGTTCATTATATTGTACAGTTAACTATGCAGTTTTAAGAATAATTTTCTGAACCTTAATGAACAGGCAGGTAGGTAGTTGTAACATTAGGTACTTGGTCAAGTCCTGGATGAAAGCCATATAGCTTTCTACATCTACCAAACAAACCCTCAAAACCAGAGCAGGTGAAAATGCAGTTAGGAAGCAGAATAAATTTCTATCAATGTGTATTTTAGGGTTTTGTACTAAATTAAAATTGGGATGTCATCCTAGGGATAACTCTCACTTCATTTCTGTGTTAGCTTCACTGGAAATTAAAAGATATTAATCACAACGTTGTTTATATGATGAGGCTCTTCTGAAGACATTCTCCCTTGTGTTCTCTTTTCTGGGTTACTTAGGAGTGCGTGAGTAGTAGAACAATTTTTTTAGCTTTCTCTAGCTTTAGTCAAAAACCACTGAGCTAGAAAAGTGGCACAATCTTTTTTGTTACAGTACAGATTATAAACTGCTTGTGTTTCTTGTAAGTTGGCTATCTATCTTGTCTGTGTGTGCCCAACAAATCAGTAATGACAGGTTATCTTGGTAGAGCTCATTTTTTGTCAGATCAGTGTTGGATATCAAAGGCTGTGTTGCTTGGTGTTGAGGGGTTTTCCCTTTAGTTAAAGGTATAATCTAAATTATATGTTTTAAATCAGAGGAAATCATGAAAACAGCACTCCCACTGAATGCTAGTTCTGCATGCACCATGTAAAATTTGAGGAAATGCCGATATAGTCCATTAGTAAGTTACTGGAATTGTTCTGACAGTTGTGGTTACTGATAATGACTTACAGTAAGGCCTGCCCTTCTCAGTTCATTTAACTTTGTTCCTATGGGTAATATGGAGCAATTATATGGGAGGGTCAGTCTGTCCAGGAACTTTCACAACCATGAATAGAGAGCCTCTAGAAACCTCATTATGTGGCTGTTGGTGCCATCCTGGCATTGGTTTTATGCTTACTAATAGGCAACCAGCTGCTGCACTTCATTTAGACGATAGGAGCTGTTTTCAATTTAAGTTTTTAACTGCGTTCTTTGGGTAAACTGTATACTGCAGATTATCGAGAAGGCTCTTATTTCCTTATAGATTTGCTTTAAAGGAAGAAGTATTGCTGTTGCTCACCCTCTTGGGACTCTCAAACATCAGGCACTCTCCCCAGTAGTCTTTGTATGTGCCAAAGAGCTTTCTTGGCTAACTCCTCTTTTTGCAGAAACATTTCTTTCACTCTGTTGATAATTCCCAGACAAGTCCATGGAGTTCAGTGGAAGTGCAGACAGTACCCCTTGGAAATCCAGGAGAAACAACCTGTTGGTGTTCTCAGTCCTGTGAAGGTGGATCCCTGTGTTCAGGGATCTCCCCGCAAAGGGAGAGCATCCCTTGGTATTTGCTTGCATCCATTAAATTGTTCTTTAAACTGAGTTAGAACAACTAATCTTTTCATTGGTTACAGTGCATATGTAGACATGTTTACAGATGTTAGACAGCTGCAAAGAAAGTACTTACGTTAGCTTATCTTAAGTCCAAATCGTTGGAATTGATAAGCTGTCGAGATAGCTACTTAGTGATGTAGCTAGGAGTCCAATTTTTAGTGAATTTTGTGTCATAGGATTGCAGGTTGGCAGGAGTGGGTTTCACCAGTTTATTTTCCTGGAAATCCTTTGGCAGATTCTTCCCTATGGTGAAAAGCATGCCTTTTGCTTGGTTTTTTTTTCTCATATACAAGGTACATGTCAACCATCTGGACAGAAATTCAACACCAAATAATGTTGGTTAACTCCTGCCTAGAGCAATGGATTATGTTCCAGTGCCTTTCATTCTAGATTTAACAAATTGCTTGCATTGATTAAAAGCAACGTGGGGATGTGCTATTGTGCTTTTTTTCTTTTCCAATTTTGCAACTATTCCTCGTTGTTATTGAAAGTGATTACTGAGTGTCAGACTCCCCAGTACAATGATCTGCTGAAATGAGATTACTTACGTGTTCAGAGTTTGTAGGTGTGATGTTGTTAATAATGTATTGGTCCTTTGGAGCAAATCTATACATTGACTTAATGCTCATGTTTGTGCTGGTTTTTATGTTTGATGGTTGTAGGCTCTTATTTCATTTTGCCTACTGCAACAGAAAGCATGAAAACATTGTATCTCCTTAGCATTCAGATTTATGCTTTAATTAACATATAAAGGGAACCCACAAAAGGTAGCAGTTTGCATCGGTATTTGAACCTTTCTCTGCTTTCAGAATGGTTTCTGTGGGCAAACTGTTCATTCCTAATAATGCTCGTTTTACCTCACATCTTTGTTTTTGGCCAGCTAGCTCTTCTTATGCTGGAAATGTAAGATGTATGCTTCGTAGTCAAATATATTCGTTTTCCTCCCTGTGCTGTTGCATGCTGTGCATTCGTAGCAGGTGCTACTTCTGCTCTTCGATAAAAATACAGGAGTGAATTTTGTGGGGTCTGCACAGCCCTCTATTATAAATTTTCTCTCTCTGGCTGTTGTATACCCTAGGTACATTTGTCTCGCCACGCTCTTGTGTTGGGTCTCAGTCAATGAGTAGGCTTCTACACCAATTTTTGTCTTCATTAGCAACTGTAGGAGACTGTCCAATCTAGATAAGCACCTGGAATTCGCTCTTTCTTTGACACTAAATTGAACCAAGCTTGAGACAAGTCTGATAAAATCTGGAATATCTTGTTTGTTATCACAGGAAAAAAAAGTGTTCTGCTTTACATTCTTCTACTTAAGTTTTTAAAGAGCTTAATGATCTCTGAATTTTTTAGATGATGAGGTACGTTGATGGCAAGCAGAAAAAATGTGTTGGAGCTGGGTTTTTTTTGTGTGCACACAGTGTTTCTTTCACTTGTGAGTTGGGAATGATAATTAGGATGGAAATAACTGACTGTATAAGTCTGATTTGCTTCATCATAATCTGTATATTTGTATTAGAGTATCAAGTATGTTTTGCAATATTTGCATCCCTGGAAGCTCCACATTGCCTGGTGATCCAGGACTGTGAAAATATTAAAGATTTATTGCAGGCAGTTTGAGACAGCTGAGACTAGTGATTGATCTTGCAGTTAGAGAAAGAACAGAGTAAAATTATTATTTCTGTAATTATTCTTTATGAAAGTAAGAAAATTAAGTGCTCTATTAGTTTATTCTACAGGGTTTTTCCCTAGTCCTTTTAAATTATTCTTTGTGATAATATTGCCCTTAATTTCACCTGAAGGGTTTAAAGTGCATTGCGAAGTGAGTTGTGTGCAGATGACTTAACTGCTGTATCTTGTTTCTCTTGACAACTGCTTGTATTGGGTATCTAGCTAGTAAGTCAGCAGTAAAATCTATGGATGTGGGAGAAGCCCAGTCCTCATCTAAGTAATTGTCTATATTACTGAATTTTAACTACTGGCGTAGATATTTGCTTTAAAACACCAAAGAACATAAAATGCTTTCTTTAGTTGTAAAAGCTTGATGTGATGGGCAGGCTTCTTTTCTATCCTAGAGGCATGTCTCACTTAATTTTTCCTTTGGATTAATTTACCTGTCTGCATATTTAAATGACAAACTGCACAATCTTTTCTGAAGACAGCAGTTGCACAGAGGCCCCATTATTTCATGTGCATAACTGCCACTGTTGGATTTGTGCCATTTATTACAGTAGGTGATTGCCTCAGCATCTTTAAGCGTTTCTTTTGTATGGTATTTTTAAATGGCTTTGGCAAAGTGCCATCCATCTCGACAGGTGAAAATGCATAGCTTATCGAAACAGATGACCAATCAGATTGATAATGCCCAGGACCATCGTTTGCTTACTTGGATGTTCATAAGGTAACATCTGCTGGATTTGTTGTCTTTGCTTGGAAAGCAGAACAAAGTCAAGAGGGTTTTTTTGTTGTTTTTTTTTTTTTTTTTTTAAGAGCCTCTTTTTGTAGAGTTTGGAATGTGTAAGTTAAGCAAAATTACCTCTTTCGGTGTTATTTTTTATTCTGTCAAACAGTTGAAATGAACATTATTCATAATTGTGAGAACAACTTATACTTGTGTAAAATGGGTTATTAATAGTCAGAGATCTGCAAACTTCCCTTGGGTCTCTGGGCCCTGTTGTATTTTGTGTTCCTGATCTTCCTTAAATCTGACTGTTACTTTCTATGGTTATGAACTGTAAAATGAGGAAACAACTGCTTGCTTCTGTTTGGGTATCACTGTAAGTGAACATTACAATCTGTATTTGCCAAGAACTTTGAAAGACTTTAAGAGATGCTGTATGAGTGTATATTACTGCCTTTAGAAAAGCCTCTAGCGTCTGCTTAAACTGAACTTTTGCAGGAAGCACTACATTTAACAGAACTCTAAGGGATTGTGATGTGCAGATTTTTACCATAAAATGTTCCTGCTCACGCTGCCTTTACCAAAACTTCAGGGAATGTCACTGCCATTTTCTGCTGGAGTTTGTTCACCTGCTGGAAGCTTGCAGGTAGAGACGTTTTTGGAAATCCTCTCAGGGCCGTCAAAAGATGATGCTTCTTGGGGTGGGAAGAACATACTGGAAGTTGTGTTCAGTAAATCTGTATGTTTCCCAGCTATTTATTTAAGACTATAAGAGTTAGTTCAGTCTGCCCTTATCTATACATCAGTCATTCTGAAGAAAATTCATATGCACCTCATCCTTTTAAATACTTGGGGTGACCTCCACGTAAGTTGAGAAACATCGATCTTGTGACTTCAGGTGCCTGTTAAATGCCTTGTGTAGGCACTTGCATCTAATGTCTGTGTTTGCTGGTATTAAGAACTATTTATTACTGGGTTTATACATTTTTATTAACTTCTGCGTGTCATGATTTTACAGGTGGCTATGTTTCCAGGTTTTATTTTTATATGTGTATACATACTTACATATATAAAAAATAATGCAGTATAATATAATTGAATCTGAAGCTTTTAAATACTTTCTGAGTTTACATCTCTGATTAAGTAATAAAACTGCCTAACTACAGCTTTCGCTAACATAAAAAGCAGTTAGTGTCTCTGCTGCAAACTGGCAAGCCTAATTTTTGTGCTCTGAAAACCTTGGAGAACATCCTAGTTCACTTAAGGTCTCTGAATGTGTTCCCTGTCATCTTCAGTTCATCAACATGAAAATACTATAATTTCATCAGTTAAATGGACAAAGAGCTGGTAATGCTGGTGGTGATTTTTCCAGGGTAGCGGGTTTTTTTTTAATAGGACTGTTCTAGCAATGTTTTGTTCCACAGAATTTTTGTAAGTGTAACTTATTTCCAGCTAGGCTCCTGATATCTTTTTGTTGTTAATAAGTTAAAAAAAAAAAAATCCTTTTTAAAAAACTGTGCATTCTTATGCACTATTCTTGCTTTTCAGACTGTTTTCTGATGTTTTTGTGGTTTATTCTTATTATGTACTGCCCACATAATACACTTGTTTGTTAGAGACTATGTATGAGAGGCACATTCTCAGTTGAATTTTGTATCATTGAGAATCAGCAATTACAGAAATCTTTAATGCATCACTTTTCTGTTCTGCTTGCCTTGGGGACATGCTGTGAGACTTGAAACTGCTTACATCATTTTGTGTACATAACTATGCTGTTTTACTTCTCTGTGCCAGTGGTAATAAATACCTCACAGTGAATGAAAATGGTTTTATTTGATTAAACCGATGTACTTGCAACTGATGTGAATCTTTGGAGTGTGGCTTTGTTTTGGGAGCAGAAGGAAGTGTTCCAGTTCCAGTGTTTTCAGTGTTTGCTGCCCCAGTTGAGTTCCTCTCAACTTAAAATTGGGCAAAATATTTTTAGTGCTCTGTGTGCTGTCTCCATATTTCAAGCCATGGACTAGACTGAAATAGCAACCTTCATGTTTTCACTTCTCTTCACAGACAAATAAGGACATTCTGTTAGCATCTCCCCCCCACCCCCCCAGCCGTTTACACACGCGCACGCACGCTGCACAACGTGCTCCTTTGCCGTGCCTCCAGCTGGAGGTGTGGGGGGATCTCCAGAATTTCTGTGGGTAGAAGAAAAGTTCCAAATCGGGCAGCTCTGGCTGAGTCAGAGGCAGAACTGTGCTGCGCCGGAGGCTGTTGATAGCTTCCCTTCCTGAGGTGGCAAAACACTTGGAACAAGGAGGATGGAAGATGAAGACGGTCATGCCCTTTCAGTGTCTTTTAATCCTTTTACTTTGGCAGCAAAAAACTCTGCTTTAATACTGGAAGCAATATCCAGTACAACATAAAACTTCTTTCTGTCAGATTGATTTCCTTCTTAAACTGCAAACTCACATTTTTTTCAGTTATTCTACTAGAGTGTGCGTAAATCTATGGGCTAAATGGAGCAATTGTAGGGATGCATCATTGTTTCTGCAACGTGGGAATCGGGGATGCAGTCACCTCTTCTATGTCAGTGTCACATTTTAGATACTGATTGCTGTAACAATATATGTTTTTCTGGGATTTCATAATTGGCTGTAAAACAGTGATTAAAAACCTGTATATAAGTTGAGTACAGAAAAAGAGAAATTGCTCAAGTCTTCTGAGGATCTTGTTTGTGATCCTAATCTCACACATCCATTTTTTTAAATGAAATGTTCTCTCTGTGGTGGTGTATTTTAGGCTGTCCTTTTCCCAGCGATGCTACATAGAAACTCGATTAATGTGTGGCAGTGAGGGAGAAGGGGCACGTGTTATCAAGGTCTTTCTCTTACAGATGGTCTGTATTCTGTTTCTCATAAGCATCACTTAATTCCTATCCAACTGATATTACTACAGAAAGAACTTGCCTCGTTAACAACCATAAAACAGTGTTTGGTAAATTTGCTCTGAAGCAGTGTTTTGAGATGTTACTACCTGGAAGCAATTCTCAGCTTTTATTTTTAATTAAGTTTTTTGAAGGGGTGGGCAGGAATCACCAGGATTAAAATGCAATAAAATTAGGTACTTCCTTCCCCAATACTCCTTTCCACCACTGTCCTGGGCACCTGGTACACACAGGCTCAGTTAACATTAATTAGCCATGAATCATGGAGTCCATTCCTCTTTCTGTCTTCTCAGTCAGCGCTTTATGTGTTCTCCGGAGCATCTGCTCTCGCATACAGTTAGGAAATGCTACTCCGGAGGACACTATGTGCATCTTCTCCAAAGACTCTCATTACATATTCCAAATCTATGTAGTAGCAAAAAGTGACAACATCCTGAAGTAAGACCTTCTAAGGGCAAATTTGTTAAGGCTTGTATTATGGCGATCATTGATTTAATAATCTAAAATAATACTTGGTTCTTGTTACTTTTTTTAACTTCATTTTTTTCCTTTTGGCTTTCAGCTCAGATCGACTGATAGAAGAAACAATAAGGTAGGAATGAACTTAACTAATTTTCATTATTTTCTGTACAATCAGCGTTTCCATTGAATTGTGTCTAAAGATACCAGTCATTTTATTTATACAATAACTATATTGTTTGCAACTCATAGGCAGTATTACAATGAAGTGTTGGTGGGTTTCAGGTTTTTTTCTATTCAGTGTTGACGTAATGGTGTTGCTTAAATATTTTATTCATCCTAGTTTAGAAAATTTGCATTTCTGTTCAAAGTTGAATAACCCCTACAAAAAAAAGGGGGATGATTGAGCAGAGCGAATCTCAGGTTGAGCTGTTGAGGGCTATTCCAGTAGTCAAGCTGTTTCTTCTCACAGTGACACTCTTCTACAACATGATTTTCTGTAATCCTTCAGTGTAGTCAGCACCCTAGTGTGCAGCTGATATAGGTAAGGGCTTCTTCCATAAGCGCTAGAGAGGTAATTGCTGTTGTATAGTTACTTATCTTCTGGGGTTTTTCTGTGATTTGAATACTTGTGTGATACTGATCTAGGAATTTTAGAACGGTAGCATCATGAATTACTTTTATCATCTGCCCTTCCCAATCTTCCATTGAACTCTGGGATTTTGCAAACCAGTAATTCACAGTGCCCAACTTAATGGTTTTAAATTTTAGATTATTGCTTTAAAAAAAAAAAAGGAAGAAAGCAAGCAAGGTATGCTTTCAGATAATGCATGTACTGGCATAAGTGATCAAGAGGAGTAATTAGAGGTGCAGCAAGGCTCTATGTCCATTAAGGGCTAGCTAGCTTAAGTACACACAGCGGGCTCGGCATAATTAACATGGTGGAGGAATGTGTTAAACCACATTAATGTGCAGTGATGAACCAGAAGTGGTCAGTACAATAATGTCTGAAAATGTGGATATAATCTCACCATAGCCTCATAAAGGTATTTGCCAAACTTAGCACAGTTACTGTGAATGTTTGTTTTACTTTGGGTTCTAGTCTTTTCCTGATTAAAAATCGCCTCCTTTATTGCCATGCTTATAGCCCTACTTTTCCGTCTCGTAAAAATACTCAACGTTTGTTGAATCTCTTATTTGCTGCCACTCCAGTAACTAGAGCATTAAACAGCGTATGGTGATTTCTTAAGCTTAATATTCTGCAAAATGACTTGTATTTTATCATTTGAGCTCTTCACCTAGCCTCTTGATTATGTGTCATCAGAGAAGTTTGAGAGTATGTGTGTGTGTGATAAGTGAACCTCCATGTCGATTTACCTGTGCAAGGGAAATTAGCCGTGGCAAACTGGAGCTCAGAACAGGGCAGCTACGTGAATACTCACCCAAGTTCCTGCATCAGTTTTGAGCCTACTCAGAAGCTCCATGCGTAGGAGCTCCATCAGTAGGTGTCTTGGCTGGTTTAAAACTGCTTTAAGTTTCATTTGCATGAGCTCCAGTCCTGCGGTTGACTACAAATCAACTTACCTCCACAGTGACTGCTTCTCATGCAATAGTCCCCTACCACGCGGCTTGGTTCAGAGCTCCTTGGTGCTGTTTACTGAAAGTGTTCCTTCTGTTAATAAATTAACTTGGATTTTTAAGAGGCTGGATTTCAGTACTCCTTGTTGCACCATTTATTATCTGTAGTAAATGAACTTCTTGTTGCAGTTGTTGCCAAGAATGCTCTAAGTTTCTTCTTGCAGAAAAAGAGCTAGTTTACTAACTACATTGAGCAGGAAATGTAATTTTATTTGTATCATCTTAATTCAATTCTGACTCGGTTGAAACCAGGGTCAATTTTGTTTTTTTGTTTTTTTTTCCTTGTCATCCCCAGTAATTGCAAGTATTCAGGTATGATATTAATTGGTGGTAAACCCTGCTGCATTTGAAGTGAATTTAGCAGATAGAAATATACCCAACTTCTGATGATCAATTGCTTTATCTATTGTAAACCAAGTAAAAGAGGGAATTGTGCAGGGGAGGCTGTTTGAATGCAGATTCCTTGAGTGAAGTGAGATGTAATTAGCTTATTCTGGCTACTAATACTGCTCCGTCTTCAAGGTTTACATCTGCTGTAGTTCATTACTTATTATTTGGGTGTATTTCAGGAAGTCAAGAAATCACTTTTTACTCTTTTAGGGGTTGTTATTAAGTGGTGATTCTAAACACTGGAAAGCATTTTTCTGTGCATGCAGAGGCTTTTGTTGACAAGCTGCGTACCGGTGACTCCATTGCCAGGACTCTAGAGTTAGCACTAATTGTGAAACCCTTGCTCTAACTTTCTGTAGAGAAGAGAGCCGAAGAAGTGCAGAGCCCGACCCTCCCGCTGTGTGGTTCCTCCATGGAAGCAAACATAGGTGCAAGAGCATATATGGGCACCTAAGCTGCAATGATGCAGTAACTAAAGCGATGAGTAGGGCTGTCATTCCAGATGTTTTGTTAGTACTAAACTTTTAATCAGTTTTTAAATGAATTATGTGACATGGGTTCTTACTGCAGCATATTTCTTTCCAGAAACGAGTGGGATGTGGTACTTTGTACTGCAGTTCTTTTGGAACAGTGCTCACTTCTCTTGGCCAGATATAAATATAAGCATAGATTCTGCTTAATATGTTTGGTGTTCTCGGGTTTTCATTTTCAAACATTATCACTTTTCCAAAATAGCAAACTATTTATTTCTTGTTTTCCAACAACTTATATTTTTAGGTTGGCTCAGTTTGAATTTTTTTTATAGTTTTGCATGTACAGTGTGACAAGTTCTTAGGATTTTATTGTAAGACTGTTTCTGAGGCCTGATTCAGGCTGATTTGTCAGTGTTTGTATAATTAACAGATTGGACTTTATTTCCCCTGTGAAGCTAGACCAAACCCATAGATTTAATGTTAAAAAAAATCTCCTTATGTATTTGGGGTATTTCTTTAGGTAATAAATAGGATTTAACAAAAGGGAGAAATTCACTTGCATTGAATCTCAACTTTACAGAATGGAAAGGCATGAGTTAGGCTTCATCAAAAGACACAGTAGTCTTTAATTTGAAAGATACTGTGTGTGTGTGTACACATATGCATATATACACACACGTGTATATTTATAGATATTAATATAGATGTATGTATACGCAAAGAATAAGTGATATAATCAGAATTTTTACCGATTTAAAACTAGAGCTTGCATTTCTATGCAGAGTCACAGAGTCCATTCCCTTAATCATAGACGTTGTCATGAATTTAAATGAGCAAGTATGATTCATGGAGTACAAAATGAAGCAGAAGTTCCAGTAATACATGAATTATTTGATTTTTAAAAACACGTCTTGTTCCTTTAGAGCTTTGTTTTAGTTCTTCATCAATGTAGATTTGACTGAGCTGTCTCAATGGATGAAGCAAGGAGTTGACTTTTTGGTACATTTCCCTTGATAATAAGCTGTATGTATATGGCTGCTACGCAGAGTGAAAATACCCAACAGCTTAAGCATTTGTCTACGTAAAAACACTTTGCTTCCAAGTCAAGCAGCATTAGAAGTGTATCTCTGCATGTTAGACTGGTTTGACTGTGATAATAGCTGGAAGTGTTTATTACTCTGGACTTTTTCATGCCAGTGAAAACTGCAAACTACATACAAATATCAGTTTTACTTTTGAAGAGAAATTCAGTTGCTTGCATACCCACAGCACTACTGAACATTCAAGGACAAACTTATAAGTGAAATTTTGAGGAAATATGGCTGCAGGCATAGGAATTTGAGATACTCCTGCTGATTTGTGGGAGAGATGGGTGGGTTCTTCGTGGCTGTGACCTCGGGCTTACCTAGAAGAGATTTCTGCAGCAGTGTAGCACTCTAATGTTGTACTTCAGCAGTGCTTTAATATTAAATATAGAGAGCAGAATACCATCTGGTTTTAGAAACTTGGTTTACACCCAAGTCTAGTAGTTCAAGCCACTGCAACACTGAGACTAGTTCGTGCTAGTTTCCAAATGAAATGTTAAATCAGGGTCATCTTGATTCCAGTAAGAAGCATTTAATCTTTTATCATAAATGTTGTGTAGAAGTTTCAAAACGTAAGAAAAAGGTATTCTTGATCTGGGGAGATTATGGTGTCGAGTAACTAAGTGAGGCCAATATTGTGAATGGGAAGAACGTGATTATTTTTTTAAAAAATGCATTTGTCAGTGAAGAAATGGGAGCAGTAAGTCAATGAGCATATGTTAGGGATGGGAGCGAAACCAAAACTGTCTAATGAAGGATATGAGAAAGCTTCAATACTTAAGACTGTCCAAGACCTATCAGTGGACTACTCCCCAGGAGCTGTGTGGTAGTTCTTAAATTTAATAGTCTCATTTACAGATATAAAGACTTAGGTAAACCAGCTCATGTTTTGAGTAATCAAATTATACATGAAGAACTGTGCTTTGTACTTGAATTTTGACTTTTTAATGGTAGCTAGAATCCAGTTAAAGTCTTGTTCATGGATATCACAATTACATTTCATTACTAGACCATATCATACTAAAAATGGTAATCACTACAATTTTTTTTTCTTCAGAGCTCTTCAGTAAAACCTAGCCCATTGAGCTAGATTTCTCAAAATACTGGATAAAAGAAATGAAGAAGGTTCCAATCTTGTAATATGTAAACTTAAACAGTTACATCCTGCCTTTTTATATGAAATGGACACTTCCACTCCTCAGAAGTTAAAGCAGGAACCTTGTGTTCCATGATAATCTGTAATAATTATTTCCAAAGGCATTTTGGAGGTGTCTCAGGAACACTTTATATCCTGGCAATCATCTTGTGTTTTCACTTCTGTAAATTAATGGATGCCTTAATGAGTCATTGGATGCATCTTATGAAAACATGTGGCTTAATTCAGGAATGCTTTGAGAAATGTTGTACTAAAACTTCATCTGGACAAGTATCAAGTCAGTGTGGGGGTGTAAGATAAGAAGCTGTAGGTTACTGAGCAAGCTTTCCTATGTACAGCTAGGAAATTTTTTTTTTTCCCGAACTTGGTTCCTAGTAATTCAAAATTTCCTGAGTGCTCTTCTCAATAGCAAATGTAATGTTTTTGCGAGTTTGTTGCTTTTTAGAGGATTAAAATACCTGTATGCTGAGTTGTAGATGTATATAATCTGTCAAATGCCATATCTTTTCACGTGTGGTATGATTTGATGTACTTACTGTTCTAATTTTGTAGCCTGTTTTTCAGCTCTTGATGGTAACTGCTTTTTCTGTATTGATATACAGCTGTTTATTGTCTGTTTAGAATTTCTGTTAACACCTTCTCCCAGATGCTTTTCTTTGTATACTCATGCACTGTTGGGTAGGCAATGATTTGATTCTTCATTTTTCCTCTAATCTAATTTTCCCTTTCTTTTCTTCTAATTTTAGTCCTGAAAAGCCTGTCCGGTGTAATCAAATAACACTGTTGCATTTATGGGTTAGTTGAGTTAGTATATCCACAAGAACAAGCATACACAATGAGCTGAGTGACAGTACTATGCAGTCTGAGAAGAGAAGCTTCGTAAACTTTCTTCTGTTGTTTTTGCAGAAACGAAGAGAGCATTGGTTAACTGCTTCTGGCAACCCCTTTATAAACACCAAGGAGGTGACTGCAAGCCCTGTTGCTTCCAGTTAACCATGAGTTTCATTTTTACTTTGTGCTGATTTGGCACTTGAAAAGTATAAAAGAAAAAATGCTAAATAGCCAGCTGTAAATAAAAAATGCTTGAAGGTTCTTCATAGTTCTGCCCTGAAACTTCCTTTTTTTTTTTTTTTTTTTTAATCTAATGCTTCAAAACTTAGTATTAAAATGTTAAATCTGTTCTTATAGAGTTGCTGATTGAAAATGTCAGGGTTTTGCCTACAAGTTATCAAACTGTTTATATTCTCTTTATGACTGATAAACTCCAATTTCCTAATGTATGTCCAAGTTTACTAGAATGCTAATATAACCTTAAAATAATATATTGATCTGCCCTGGCAATGCATGTTGTTCTATTTAAAAGAATTCACTGTATAGAGCTTTTGGAAGAGTATTTTCTATGACCTGAAAGCTATGAGAGCCATAGGCTGGATGGCCCTTCTGCCGCCTGTGTCTCTCATATGTTTGTGTGATGAACTTGTCTTGCTTTCCGAAGTATTCTGCTACTGCTAAAAAAAAAAAAAAATCATACTGCTTACAACACTTGGGCTTTGGCTTGGTTATCTCTTAATTTTTATGGGCAAAACCAGAGTTGGAAAAGGCAGCTTCCACCTGAAGAGGTGGTAGCAGATTTTTTCCTTTTCTTTTTTTTTTTCCTTAAAGTTTGCCTGGCACATTAGAGGAAGGCTGAAGATACTGTATCAAGGGCTACTTGAGATGGAGCAGGTAGATATAATGGAAAGGAGCCCAGAGGAACTCACTGCTCCAGAAATACTTTAGGGATCATTGATCCGGGCTGTTTTCTTCTTTAAGATGTTTGTGAACTGTGATACTGACCTTTTGCTGTAAGTCTTGAAGGAGAATTGTTAGACTTGGCTCTGCTGGGTTTTGCCATCTATTCTTGTGATGCAGGCTCTAGTGTCCTAGAAGAGAAGCCAGGGGTACATGAGATGATCCAGAGCTGCTCATTCCAAATGTTGTTTTGTTCAGAGAGAAACTCGAAATAAAACGTATCAAATGGTCTTTGTTATTAAAATGTCAGGAATGCCAGTTCTATGTTTAATAAGTGTACGGATATAATTTGTGTGTCTGACTTTTCCTACCAGATTTACCTGGAAAGAGACACTAAGCTGGATAAAGGTGCTTTTTTTAATCACCTTCCAGTACTAAAATGCCAGGTCAGCCTAAGTACTTTAGTACTAATATCTGGACAAATGATGTTTCAACATTTTAACTGTTATAGGAAGATAAGCCCAAAGCCTTGAAACCCAGATGAGTTCAGTACAGAACAGTGCTTGAGGATCAGATGTATTGAGCAAGTGCATTCAGAGAGTTCAGTAGTAAATATTAAGGCTTTATGTAAAATGCAATGTCCGGTTTATACTGCAGAACTTGAGAATAATGTTGGGCTTAGCACTGTGTGTTTCAGTGCTTTGTACCTGCCCCTCCTTAGACATAATGCTCACGTTAGCCGTGATTTTGTATCATGTTTGTATACAGACACTGAGTGTGAGCAAGCATAAAATTCTCTTGAAAATCTGGATGTTTGTATTGGGTAAAAGAAGCATTTTGCATTTTCCTGTTTGTTCTCCTCTGAAATTCCAGCTTTAGTTCCCGTTTCTCATATTTATATCTGATATATTGTGTTGTTCCACTTAACTTTTATTCTTCCAGAACATTTTCCGTCCATATTTAAGGCTCACAAACTTGTCCAAGAACTTGTTTTAATCATTGTTATTCGTGTAGATATAGTCAACAGCAATACAGGTGACATTTTCTGAGTTATTATCCAGCCATATTGTATTTATGTCCTACTTTGTTTATTTTTGAAATGCGTGCCAGCCAAGGAGAGCAGTATTTGTCATACTGTTCCTTCTTAAGCACCGTATCTCTAGAGCCTAAACTTTTACGTGCTGTTTCTCTAGATGTAAATGACCCTGTGCAGTTTTTCTTGACAAAGCTATTGCATTCGAAGTAGCTACATGAAATACTACCTGGGGCTGCAAGTAGTAGCCTACCCTTTCATTTTCCATGTTAAAACTCTTTGTTTTACGAGCTGAAGAGAAACTTCAAGGTAGAGAAGAATTTTTGTCAGCTGAGTAGTTCTTTAAAATCTTCATTTAAATGTCTTATTTTTAAGAGCACAGTTGCTTTATTCCAACTTCCAGAATGTATTAAATTTGAAATAGGAGATTCTGTTTTATATTCATCTGTATTGTGTTCTTATATTTGGATAAAGTACATGCAGCTGGACCATGTATTAGTAAAGAAACAGCGTATGAAAGCTTACATACCCCATGGATGATATTCTTAATTAAGACCAAAGCTCAAAAATGTATTTTACCTGTGCTGTGATGGAAGCATCATTCGATATGATTTCATTATACACCAGCTCCCTCAACTCCAGCTTATGGAAGACGGTCAGGTTGGGCTTGCTGGGAAGAGAATCCAAGCTTTGCCCACTTATCTGGAGTCAGGGGACAGTATTAATCTTGAGTCAAAGCAAGTAGATCCCAACACTTATTTGTGTTTAAATGTCTTCAAAGACCTGCTGACTCTGTGTCCCGGCTTAATTGTCCGGAAACCTTCTGTGTGAAGCTCCGTGAGCTGTGTTGGGTCTCAGACTGCATTTATGTCTCCTCTCAACCAGCATATTCGTTTTGCAAATTGATTTTTAATTGTGAGTCAGCTCTTACTTGCTTAATATTTCTGTAGCCATCATATTCTGATGGCAGACAAAAAATTTCATATGCTCTCTAGAGTGAAAGTAAGTATGGGGCTTCTGTGATTAAACAAACTTCTAAATTTAAAATTTATGCCGGAAGAGTACCTTTAGGTTTGCTTGTAATGTAGTACTATTTTTTTTGTTGGGGCTGGGGGAGATGTGGCAAAACCCTGCCTGTTTCAAGAGATCGCGGAGTTTTCAATTGTTAATGGCTTAGATAAAAAGAGAAATCATTTAAGTGTAAAGGATAGAGATTAATGGAAAAAATGTGGTTTCATTCATATTGCTTCACCTCATTCATTGTTCTCTAAAGAAGCGTTGCCTGCTTGCTTTCCTCTTGTTTTAGCTGTAGATTATTCTTAGCACCAACAACTTGATCCAGTCTTTTTCTTTCTCCAGCATTGCCATGGCAACTAAAGAAAATATGACTTCACAGAGAGGGATGTTGAAGTCAATACAAAGCAAGATGAATACCTTGGCTAGTATCCTTTCCTAAAAATTTGTGCTGCCAGAGCATAAGAAGAGGTATAGTACAATTTTTCACTCTGTCATTTGGGGATCAAAATGCTTTTTGATGTCAGTGGCTGTATAACCTGTAGTGGTATTGTCATTAGTGACAAATGGACCATTTTTTTTACCAGTCTCACTTGATAATCTGACTGAAGCATCTTAATGATGAATGTGGTGAATAAGTTGGTTTTGCTCAAAATTGAATACTGCATATAAATCAATGTAGCTCGATTCTCAGGTGGAGATCTGCAACAGCATTTTATGGCCTTCCCTGCTATATGTTTTTGTAAAAGTATAATTTCATTTTACTTCTCACTTTTTTGCTTTCAAGACTGTCCGGAGCTGAAGCTTGGCATACTTTGCTGCTTGTTATCATTTACAGCTAAGGGTATTCATGACATGAGTATCCTCTTGTCTGTCACAGTCCTGTAGATGTTAAGATTTTGGCTTGTTGGTTTCTCTTCATATTCTGTGCTCATGGCTAAAGAATGTGCCAGCTTGTCAAGTCATACATGTTTGTCATTTTCCCACTTACTCCTTCCTTTCTGTCATAAGGGCCCAAAGAACAACATTAGCATCATTTGATTAGACAGACTACATCCTGAAGAGATGTATCTTGGTAACCCATAAATTTCATTACAGTTCTTAGCAACTGGCAAGAACAAAAAAAAATTCAATAAGCTTTGGCCTTAAAAGATTCTTGGTTCCAAAGACATGAAGCTCTGAAATGTATTATCTTGTTGGCAATTGTATTTTGTACATTAAAAGATAGATTTACATCTTTATGATTCTACAGTAGGAGGAGTTCTTCCTTATGTGCTATACTTGAACAATGCGTAGTCATGCAATGTGCATGATTTTCTCAGTCAAATGCCTTTGGTTGTTCCCTTCACCAGTAACAGAATTCCATTAAATAAATTCCGCAGATGTTTTATATAACTGCCCCATTTATTTTTTTTTCATTCTCATTTAAACACAATTATTAAAAGTAACTAAGCCTCACATATTAGAGATTAAAGTATATCAAACGCTGGTAATTTAGGTGATCAGGTGATGAATTCTGTGTAAATGTGAATTCTAAGCTGTTCTGTTCTCTCTCTTCTCTGATTGTCTGTTATTAGTGAAGTACAGTTGTAATCCTGCTAACTATCCATCAGGTTTTTTTACTGCATCTGCTTTCTCCAGCTTGAGAGTAGTTCTGCATTTCTTGCGGTATTGGGATTTCTACATACAGACTTTGGGGCTTGCTAGTGAAGATAGTGTTTGCTGATATGACCTTGACTCAAATTCCTTAAAGATCGGTTTCCAGCAGTGAACAGCCTGATTCAAAGGATCAACCTTCGGAAGCGACGAGATTCTCTCATCTTGGGTGGCATTATTGGCATCTGTACCATCTTACTGCTGCTATATGCTTTTCATTGATGGATGTTCCCCCATGGACTCTGCTAAACTCATCACCACCATCCCTCCCCCCCAGTCAAGGAAAAGTGAGTGGGGGAAGCGACAGACTTCAAACAGCCTGCTCGTCATGGCTGCGAGTATCAGCATGATGTCTAGAGCTTATGATGGTAGACTGTGACACTGGTTTTGGGTTGAAGCTGCAGTGTTTCTCCTTCCCTGCCATACATCTTCCTTTGGTTAAATTTTGTGGGGTTTGTTTGTCTGTAATTCCCTTTCTCACTGCAAGGTAGGTGAATATGGGACGCTTATCAGAACCGGTAGAACAGTTTCTCTGCTCAGCGGCGGTGGGGAGGCCTGTTGTTGGCTGGTAAGTAGAAAAAGATTGTTACGCTTGCCTTGGGTGGAAACTGCAGTAAGCCAGTTTCCCGTGTAGGCCAAGCGCAGTACTGAACACTTTTGCCCTGTGAGAAGAATATTGCAGCTTTAAGCCATCAGGTTGCTTTACTACTAAATACATGTTCTGTAATTCTTTTTAACTCATGGTTGAGATACTGGTTATTTCTGCATAATTTGTGCTGTGAAAACTGTGCTTCACACAAATTCCTCAAAGTAAAAAAAGGATTGTTCAGTTCACTTTTTGCACACAATATGGATAAACTACCCTCAGTGGAAGATTTGTAAGGTTTCTCGTGGCTTTAAAGGGACTAGTAAGTCCCCCTTTGTAAAAAGGGAGCGCAGCGTCCTAGCAGCTGTTTACTGTAGTGTTCAGTCATCTGAAAAGTGACCAAACATAAGTTCACCTAAAAGTAGTCTTTTGGGTGTAAATACTTTGATTTTGGCTGGCATCATAAAAGTCTTTATAAAGACATGATAAGCAGTTTGAAAAGTCTATATTGTAATTTAGATAAAGTTATTCTAATAGCATTAATATTTTTACACTGTAAGTAGGATATAATCTAAACTGTCAATTAGAAATTAAAATTATGACAGTTATACCTGAGGCAAATGTATCTGCGTGCAAAATTTTTGGACATAACTCCTCATAGTAAAGAGTCGAATGTATGAATAGCGAAACAAGTATTATTTACCATTATCTGGGGCGGGGGGGAGGATTTTTTTTGTCCAGACATGCAACATGAATCCTGTTGTGTTTGCATCTCTAAACAAAGCTGATGTCAGGAATGGCTTTGATATTGCAGATTGACAAATTACGGATTTTTCTGCTCTTTCAACAGCTCTTTTCCATCTGTCATATCATAACCCAATAAATTCAAATTGAGGCACTGAAATATCTTTCTAAAAACTTGATTAATTCTTTTCACAATCAATTTACAGTGCTCCTAACAGATTTCATGTATGCCATTACCCACAAATGTCAGATAGTCTCCAGGTTCTTTTCTGGAACAAAGTCTAGTGGGACAGACGCAATTTTTTACTGCTTTTTATAGTGTCTGTGAAGTACCTGTTGGAGGGAGTAGAGACTTGTGCCTGTGTAGTGTGCAAAACCACACTGTTGCGCCTAAAATGTTTGTATGGAGTTGAAGGCTTATTTGCAGACTAATAACTTTGTGCTAAAAAGTCAACAGAGGCTTCTAATCAGTCGTCTTGTTGTTGGGATTAGAAAGCATTTGGAATTAATATGTGTAAAACTGTGGGGCTTGTATTTTAAATAAAGGGTGATTATTTGGTTGATTTGGGAATGTTTCTGGTTTGAAATGAAGTGTTCATTAAAGGGGTTTATGAAAAACCTTGATGGATAAAGGAGGTTTATTACTGAATCTGTGTGTTGGGAGATCAAACCTCTTCTTCTCGATGCTTTTTCTTTGATTCCACCACCACCCTAAGGGACCCTGATCAGCAGTCGTGCTTCTGTTTAGGATTTGTAGGATTTGGTTGCTATATAGTTGGCAATATGAGATCTGCAGTACCGTAAATAAATTCACTTATTTAATCTTACAACCAGTCTTTTTACTGGACTTAATTATTTGGTGCATATATTTAATCTTATTGTGTGAAAAAGCTGCTATGGAAAATATGTAGATTATAATAAATATGTAAACATAATTGATTTTTCATGTTATGAAAATGTTATGGAGGAACTGATATATTTTAGTATAAAATAATGGAAATATGCTGAATTTTCTCTGATAAAGCTTTACTGGAAATGGTTTCAGTGTTGGCAACCCCTCCATGGTTTTTATTTGTGTTGGTTTTGAGACAGAGTTTTGTGTTGGAAAATACATTTAATTAACCTTGTAGTCTCCCCTTCATCATTTTCTTGTAGTCCTCTAGCAATGTGAGCAGGAGTTCTGCTTTGCTCTCTGAAGTGGTGCGCTCGCATATAGCCAAGGGGAAAGACTTGCTAATTCTCCTGAACGTCTCTAATAACGTGGACCTATAGTTAGAGCAATGGACTGTAAAATGAAAACAGTGGATTGTAGTATTTAATCTCAAATCCCAAAATATAGGTTTGTATGTCTCCTGTTGCTAAATACGTTCTCTAAGTTTTTCATTCTGTGTGGTTCCTCTTGCTCTAAGGAGAAAAAAAAGTGGTTAAAGAATTCTCATTTCTGCAATTCCTGGCAAAGCTGCAGTTTCGTAACTCAACCAAATAGAATTGTGCTGAGAAAATTATTGCGAAGCCATTGAAATGAAGTGAGAAAATCCATAATATTTCTACAGGGCACATTTCTCACACACACACTCTCTTTTAATTTCTACTTTATTCTTGCCGGTACACAAGCACCTACTTTAAACTTGTCCAACAACCCCCTAGCCAGGCATTAAAACGTAAGGAATCTTATTGATAACTTTTGATGCCATGCTTCACACGGATGCGAATATTTTTATCCTTGCTCTTTAGACTATTTTTTTACATGTTTATCTGATCTTCAAGGGCTGGTTGCTAGAGCAGAGGAATGGCATTCGGGCAACACCCAGTATTGCGTGTTCAGTCAATAGTGAGCGTTTGTGTGGCCATAACCCAGACCACAGCTGTAATTTATCCCCAGCCCTTCACCGGAGCGTGCCTGAGCAAGGGTGGAGGCAGGGCTTTGTGATCCTGTATGTCTCTGGGACCAAGCAGTGTGGTGCTTCTGGTAATATCAGAGTTTGCCCTTCCTGGGAAGGCACGACATTTTTTTCTTAACCAATATTGATTTCAGGAGCTTTTGCCTGTCGAAGTGTGGTATAAATTCCTGCTGGATTCATTACACTGAATAATCAACTAGAATTTTTCATTTGTAGTTTTAGAAGTCCTTTCTTTTGGACGGTCTTAAGATTACTGTGAGAAGGAGTCGGTTCCTCGCTGAATGTTGAAAACAAAAGAGCAAAAGTAGATTTTTTTTTTTTTTTTTTAGCTGATGTGAAAGTTTCCGAGAAATGGTTCACAGCTTGTCCCCCAGGGCTGCGTCCTCCGAGGAGCTGTGTTCTGAAACCCCCAAAACTGCTGCACAGGGAGCAAAGTCTGGCCCACCACTTCTGATTGTGTAACTCATTTAGTCGGGACTATTTTAACTCTCTAAACATAGCAGGTTGTTTCCCAAGATCACTTGATGCATAATGTTTTCCTATTCTTTCTTTTTTTTTTCCCCAAAGCTTTCATTTGAAACAGGAAGGAGAGGTAACAGCTGTATTGCTTCTGAAGGAGGAAATAATTCCGAAACTCCTTATAACAAGTATCAGATTACAAAATCCTTCAGAGCAATTGTCCTATTGAGCAATGTGCAGTACAGGAGGCTACAATGAAAGACATACTGAGCCAAAACTGAGCCATATTCTGGGTGACATCTGCAAGTCCTCTTGGTGCCCCGTATCTCTCCTGTCAGCTGGATATTTGAAACCAGTGGTGATGCTTTCAGTTCTGAATACCTAAGCGGCTGTTGGTCTGTCTACTACTGAGTGAGGAGAGCAGTTTAAATAAACACTCAAGACAAAAAAACTCTTTCTCACAAAATATCCCAGTCCAGACCCTTGTAAATGAGTTTCTGATTGCACTTTCTGATTTTTTTGCTTTTCATATAGCTTCTTGAAACTTATTTTATTGTAACTGTAATTATTTTTGTTCTCACCTATTGTGCATTCTCTGTATGTATTTAAAAAAGCTTTGATATGTAATTTAATAATAAATTAGAATTCTAAGCAAGGTGCTTGGTTCTTTCCCCATGATGATCTTTGCCTACCTAAACTTCAGGGAAGACGCAGAGAAGGTTCATCTCTCCAGTTTGGGATTGTCACTGAACAATTTAGTGTGTTCTCCATTTTTGTACCAAATACCAGATGCAATGGAGCATTTCCTGACCCAAAACGCTTGGTTTGGTGGGAGATGTGTTCCTCCTACCTGCGTGTGCAGACCTGGACTCCCCTTCTCCCCTTCTGTTTCAAGAATCTGCATTGGAAGGGTCTGAATATAGTCATGACTTTTTTTCTTGCTGTTCTTTGACAGATGGACCAAGGATGGTTTTCTTTAGAGGTAAGCTTTAAAAAGTTTTCTATGTATCCATAGTATAAAACATTTAATTCCCAAATGCACACCAAAACTGATGCGTCAACTGATGTTGATTTGAAGAGCCTTCTCAGCATAAGGTGCCTCCCCCCTGGTTTAATACACATCTCAGTAGTTGAGTAGCTTCCCCCCGCCCCCGCCAACTTCTCCAATCGTAACACAAACGCCAAAAATAAGCTGATACTTTGAACATGGTACAAGCAATTGTAAAAACTCTCTCCCTGAAGTTCTCTGGTGGCCTGCAGTTGTTTTCTCGCGCTGCTGTGGTCCGGACCACCTCCATCCTCAGGTGTTCAAACCAGGCAGCGTCGTGCCTGAAGGACCCATCTGTATCTGGTAGTTTTGCAATTGGTGCTAAATCTTTTGATGCCACTCAAATTTATTTTCTCAAACAAGAAAATCTGCCTGCCAGTGTGATACCCATCTATTTGCATAAGGCTGGGAGTGAAGAGAGGTAGTTCTCTTCATTTCAGAGCTGTCGTGCTGTGCCTGTAATGCTGCTTTAAAGTAGAGAGGGATTTCTGTATCCTTAATGTGCCTACTAAATATTCAGGAATGACCATATGCTTTCTCAAGGGAAGGCTCTGACTGTGTATTTCAAGCTAGAGAAGAAACTTCAAAAACTGTTTCGAAAATGGAAAGGCAATTCTGATTTCGGATAGTGGGAAGTGCAGTTAGTTTTTCCAGTTTGCAGCGCTGGTAATAAGTGGTGCATAAAATTCCATCTTCATTTGGATTAGAAAATAAATTATTAATGGAGCTGAATCCTTTTTTCCAACTCCCTGTACAGTCAATAATTTATAGTGGCACAGGCGTAAGATACATATTTTTAACCATCCGCCTCCCAGAATACTGTTGTTTCATATTGAAAACTGCTGTCCTTCCTGACAAGCTCAGGCACAGTGGGTGTTCGTGCATTATGGATGAGCCGTGCTCTGCTCCTTTAGTCCTGGTGCAATTCCATGAGCAGCTTTCCTGCTGAAAGAGAGCTGAGCGCTCCATTAGAAATTCGTAGGGAGAGACAGGAGCGTCTTTTGTTTTATGCGTTTCACTGAATGTGGGAGACGTACTGCTGCGTGGACTTGAGTTTTGAATGTTTTAATAGCAAATCTCGATGTTTACAGCAGATATTTACATTTTCTGAATGCCGGCCCTATATGCAAAACGGGGGTCTTCAGGTCCAAAAGCTGTGCTGCCAGTGCTTGCGCCTTAGCGTCTGGGCTGTGCTCATTAAACGCTCGGAGCCTGCTGTTGCCTTCATCTTCCCCTTTCTTTGCAAGCTGTTTGAGACCGTTACGAGCATGTGTGCTGCTGCTCATCCCTTGCTTAATCTTTCCCTGTCACTGCAGCCCTCCTTGCTCTTTGTTCTTAATGGGACCCTGAGGCTTTGCTAACCCAGTTTTGATAGCACTGCTAGTAAAGCAGAAGTCTGGCCGTAATCAAAGTCCCTCTGCCTTTGAAACAGCAGTTGCAATTCTCTCTTTGTGGATTATTTTCTGCTTGTCTTGACTTCCACACCCTGTGAATCCTCTGTCAGCCAGTGGTGTGATTTTGAGAGGTCTTCTGCGATCGTGTCCGTTTAGGTCTCGTATCTTGCGTTGCTTTACTTTTCTTCGTCTGCTCACCGCACTGCCCGTCAGATTCTCGTCCTTTGCTTCCCGGGTGTTTGGCTTCAACTAGACATTTCAAACACATGAATTTATTTTTGGTCTCGTAATTTTCACTTCTTTTAAAAAAAATCTATCCTTACTTTGAAGCCCAGAAAGGCTGTCCCAGGGTGACTTGAAGCTTATCGATCAAAGCTACCCCTAGAGCTCTAGCTGAAAATTCACTGATAACTGCTTCGGTGCGTGAGCCCAGCGTGCTCTTCCACAACTGCTGTAAACGGGTTGGCTTCAGTCCCTTCAGATGATGTTTTGTTTCTTTTCTTATCTTCCTTGCCCATACCCATCCATCTGATGCAGGGTTCTTGGAAGCGGGGACAATATTCTTCATCTTTTGTCTTTTTGAAGGTGCACTGAAAAGAACTAGAAGCTCCTCGCTGCAGATTCCAAAGTCCCATTGAGCTGTGAGCTATATAGAGTTTGCGCGTGCCTGTGCCTGGCCGTGTCATCTGCTGCAGATCCCTCTGACTTCAGACCTGTGCTGAGCTGGCTTCTTTCAGGGTGAAATGCTGCTGAAATGTCAGATTTTTAAGGGAACCTTTTCTTAAGACTCTGCAGGATGCTCGGGAATATTGCAGATGTAAAAAGAAATGGTGAGTAGCTGCGAAAGTGCTGATCAGGTGTCCCTGGCAGGTCCAGCTAAAACCACACAAATGATCATTTATTACGTTAAAAAGTAAGTGCACCACGCAAGGACCTTGTCACCAGTGGAGACTGGTGGGGACCTGTGTCACGGCGCTGAACAAGCGGGAGATCCCGTGAGTGTCCCCCACCTTCCAGCGTAGGGGGGAGGCTGAACCGACGCTTGGACTTCATCAGCCCGTCTCCTGGACGCAAGAGAAACACCCGAGCAGAGAGGCCAAGTGCAGAAGGGCTATACGTGGATATTTCCCTGCTGTGCTATAAATGGAGTTCCCTCTAGGTCAGGCATGTATCACCAGCGCTAAATTTACTGGTGGGGAGGTTTGTGAGTCAGGTTTATAAAAGCATGCACTGCTTATGTAAAGAAATACAGCTTAGAAAGAGACAGAAGGCGGGAGGGCTCTCAGCCTGCAGCAGAGACCATTCCTGGTGTACGTCTGCCCTCTCGAAATAAATAGGTCTTTGTATTCAGATGGTAACCGCGCTTTCAGGTTGTGTCTGTACCTTACAGCAGGACTGAGGGATCTGCTGGCCAGCTCTTCCTGCGTTTCCATACATTTCAGGAAATGTAAATAATTTTCAAGCCTACACTCTGGTTTAGATGAAGGGTTTTTTAAAAAAAAGAAAAACAAAACCCACAAACGTTTGGGGGATGAGTAAGTTCATCTCTTCTTGTAATACTTCAGGGATACTTCAGCTTGAGTTGTGCCGCGGTGCCTCTGGGAGGGGAAAGGAGGGATGTGAAGGATGCTGCCGTGGGGATTTTGGTATTCCCGTCCTTTTCATTCGTTCAGGTACGTGTGTCTGTTTGGCCTTTGAAAACCTGAGGCTCCCGGAGGCAGCTGTGTCTTTGCTGGCAGAGCATTGCCGGGCACTTTGCCGTGTGGGACAGGCAGATGTTGGCCATCCTGTACCACCACCGGCCTTCTCGGGTCTGACCACAGGCACGGCTACATCCCAGGGGAATGAACTTCTCCTACGCTTCCTGAGAAAGAGATGTTCCTTAATTCAGCAGCCGAGTCCCTTCTGCAAGCGTGGTGCCCCTAATGCCCTTCAGAGGTGAGTGCTGGACTGGCCACGGTCTGGGAGATCTCGGCAGGAGAGGCTGAGACAAGCCATCGCCTGGGCAGGGGAGGAAGAGCCTATTCCACAGCTGTTAGCTCATTTTGGGGAACACTTCAGCTTATACCCGCTGTACGTTTTGCAATCAAAAAATGGAGATAAAAATAAAGCATCACTAAAGTGATCGCTAAAGCTTTAAAGCTACCAGGTCGTATCAACATTCCTTTAATTTTATTATGGTTTGCTGTGTAGCTGGGCCAGCTGTTTCAGACCAGTAATGAATTACAGTGAAGTGGGCGAGGTGCTGTTTTGTTTTTCTGCCCAGCTGGAATTGATGAAGTGATCCGTTTGCATCGATCCTCACTGGGAAGGAGTTTAAAATTCAGGTTTTATGAAATTGGACCTGAGACCAAATAATTGGAAGAAAATGCTTTAGAATCTGCAGCCTATAATTAAACATTTCCAAGAGCCAGCGAGATACAGCGAGCTCAGCAGAAGGAGGCATTTTGCTGGGAACACTTCCCGTCTTTGCTTTGTTTCACGCTGTGTGCTATTAAAGCAAACAACTTCACAAGCTTCAGAAGCGTTCGGCAGCTCTTGAGCAAGAATAGCATCTAACATTACAGCTAAGCTGGAAACAATGAGGACCATCAGTCGTCTTTTTTTTTTTTTTTTTTAAGCACGTAAACTAGGTAGCTTAGCTCATGGAGAAATCCCCATTACTCTATTTTAGGTATTCTAGAAATTGCAGGATGGGAGTTTTCATCTTCTGAAGGATCCAGCAGTAACCACTAGAAAGGAAAGATCTTCATTTAGAGCAGTGCCCAGATCTGCTGGTGCAATTCATACTTACCTGTGCAAGCCAGGCTCTCCTCTTTTCAATTGTATAAATCCTAACCACCGGTCCTTCTAAGTTTATCGAATATGTCTTGTCTGATTAAAAAAATGAGTTTGAGACGCGATAGAAACGTCTCCCTTGTGCCACATAGGATCAGCTAGACTCCTGATTAAATGTCTCGCTATGTAGAGGTGGGAGCCGTGGCTGTGTCGCTCTGACTGCCTTTGCAGGGGAGCGGTGACAGCTTTGAACTGGAGGCAACGTGCGGAGTCGTGCTGCAAAAAAGTTGTCATCACTAAAGGGGAAGGCTGGTTCTGGGTAGGAAAATAGGAAGACTGAGGCTTTTGGCACCCTCACAAAGTCAAATTCAGTTTCTCTGCTCTTTTACCGGAGCCCACCAGGAGTTGTGTTTGGTGAACTTCAAATTTTGAAGGAGACATCCACCATACACCCTACTTTTGTCTTTTGCTTCATCTCTACAGCCAAGAACCTGTTCTGTGAGTAGCGAGAAGTTTGGGGTGCAATCTATTATTTTTTCTGGCCAGCATTGAGCTACAAGCCCTGCGTGTCTCTGCAAATCGGAGTGAGCTGCACCAGAGCCAGGCACGTTTGTGTGCTGCCCATCACACGGCCTTGCTGCTGCAGATCTGCAGCCCTGAGCTCTCCCGGTGCGACTGCGCGATGCTGCTGCCTGCGTGGCTGCGGCGGCTGCAGCAGCCCAGGGCTCCGGCTCCGTCGCCTCACAAATGACTTGCCAAGAGGCTGTGCGTTGTTTTGAGGGTACCTTAGCTGCACGCTTGTTTTTTTTCAACAGCAGCCAATGTTAGGAATGAGAGAGAAAATGAAAATGTTTTCCCTGTGCTTTTAATTCGTAGCTCCTGTCCGGAGCAAAGTCATGGAAACCAGTTGAAGAACTGGTGACCAACTTTTTGTCCTTTGCTTGAACCCCAAAGCTCATGCAAATTCATTACCGAAGACAAAGATTAAGAGGTGAATGGAGAGCCTATAGTGTTTAGTAGAAAATATATGCAACATGGAAATTGGATGTAAACCTCTTGCTGTTCCTTTGCGAATCTATTATACATGAGCCCATCAGAGCAGCATATTAATAAAACAGGAGGCTAAAGCACTTGGCACTCCCATCTCTTTAGCAAAACATCAGAGGCGAGGCTACCAGCTTCGGTCTGTGGAGTCTGGAACTTGCACCTGCCCAGCTGCTCCGATGCTCCGGTCAGGATGCTCCGATGGACATCTCGCCACTGAAGGGAAATCTCTCCATGGTGCAGGGGTCTTTTATTCAAGTAAAATTCTCCTCCTCCGGCACAAAACCATTGTTCTTTCCTGCTCAGCCTTCTTGCCTGCTGAATTCTTAAAGCAATACACAACGAAGGCCAAAGATGACTTAAAGCAACCTCAGATATCGTGTGCTAAGATGCAAATTGCATCTGTTCCTCGAAAGCTCTCCCCACCAGGGCCACTCTGTCCCAGTCTTTTGTTATGCATGGGTACCACCAACCACAACCACAAGTCCCTTTGCTTTGCCGAGTAGTGAGAAGTAAGTTACGCTGAATTTTCTAAACATCTACGTTTTGCTTCTCCGTCAGGACAAAGAGAGGTGGCTCTTCGGACCTCCCCTGTAATCCCACTCGTGTTGCCAAGGTCCCTTGTGCAGACACTAATACCTCTTGCACTTCTGGGTGAGCAGAGGCAGCAAGGGAACACTGCTGCTAGATAACACGGGCTTCCTGCAAAGTCCAGCCTTAGTGCAAAATGGGAGTAGCTGTAGTACAGTGTGAGTTGGGACCTGCGCGGCTGTAAGTATTCGTGGCTGGAGGCTCTTAAAGATAGAGGTTTTAGCAGCTGATAACCTAGCCCTGGCACGTGAAACTAAATATCAAGAACACCAATTTAAGTAGTGTTACAAGGGATGGGTATTTAGGAGTAAGAACCAGCAGATCTAGTTGGACTTGCAGTTTTCAAAGCAATGGGGAATGGACACACTGAAGAAATGTGCTTGATTTGTTAAAAATGCCCCAGCAAGCTACAGAGGCGGGTAGGGGGTGGGAAGTGTAGTGTAAGAGAAGGGCTGTGGGATAAATAAGAAGGCTGAGCTTGTTGCCCGGTGAGTTCGAGGCTGCAGAGCAGCTTTGTCTCTCTGGGAGGTGTTTGGGCACTGATGTACCTGTGTGGTGCTGCCTGAACCATAGGAAATAGGAAACCTTAGGGACAGATCCAGTATCGAGACAAGCTCCGGCTTATAGGGGCTGAGCTTTGTGCTGTGGGCAGCAGCAGATCTAGAAGAACTAATTACTGTTCCTTTGATCATTTTCTGAGATACATATGAGGATAGCAGGTCTGTTTTTCATGAGTTCATGAACATTTAATCTACATCCTCGCTGGCTTTTTGTACCTGGGGGGGGTGGTCCTATTTATTTTTTTTTTCCCTCTAGAAGAAAAAACCCTACAGCTTGCATCTTTAAGAAAGGAAAAGACTTATGTATCATCATATTGCCTATGAAAATGACAGGTAGGCAGCGCTGGGGGCTCAGCGTTCCTTAATGCCTCTAGCCATTTTCGGTGGGGAGTGACCTGCCTCTGCCTTGGAGGGAATCTCATCGGCAGGACGCGCTCCAGGCAGGACCATTAAGTCCATTTGTTGCTGAATCACGCTGCGGGCTGCCAACATTGCAGAGAATTTACATCTATTTTTTTTTTCCATCGTAGACACGGATGAAAGTGGAAGGGTTGTGTCTGATACCTGCTCTGGGGCCATAAAGCCTCAATTTTTGATCCCGGCTGCTGGTGGTGGTGGCACCTGCCTCCCGTGTGTGTGCTGCTTTACTGGGAGAGGGAAGGAGTTGTCCTCGGGCAGCTGCAGGACTCTCTTACCTCCAGTAAGTCCTACCCTGAGCTGAAGTCTGGACAGCTCGAGCGTATTGCTACAGAGGAGAGAGCTCTGCAAGACAACTAATTCATCTCAGACTTGGCAAGTCTTCTCTCCGAGCTGGGTTGGGTTGGAAGCTGCGTTGCCATTCATTCCCGGAGGACGCCAGAGATGCGCAGTCAGAGGAGGGTGTTAGGATTCAGCTGAATGAAGTTGTCGTGCAACTAATCTTCAGTACAGCCTTGATTGACTGGTGTGCCGTTACACAGAAATAAACTGGTAGTGACCCAAGGTGCGTGTTATACGCAGTCAACAGCCTTCCAGTGTGACTGGTTGGAAAAACTCCTCCTGGGAAAAGACTAAAGCCAATGGTTTTGGTAATGGCTGAATTTTCAAGACTTGGCTTAACAAACTTTAAAAAGGACTTGTTTCCTGGGAGCAGCCTGCGTTTAGGATTTTGAGTGGAGACCAAATATTGCTATTCATTCTTGAAATCTATGGTTTTGAACAATAATTCTGGTTTTCGAGCAGATTTGGCATTTGTTCTCTCGTACTTGGTTGTGCCCCATAATACCGAACTGCAGAGGCAGGGCCAGCAACGAGAAGCAGTTCCCAGTGGCTACTCCCCATCCCATCCTTGTGCCTTGCAAGCAAGGAGGATTTCTCCTGCTTCCCTGGGCTGGCGTGCCTGGTGGCATGGCTGGGGGGAGATCTCCTGCAATAGCCATGCTTCCCGAGGAGCTCGGTGCCGCTTGTCTCCGCAGCACAAGGCTGATCCCTCTGGACCCTTCTCTGCTCTGACTTGTGCTGTTTTCCTCTGCCTTTTGCTGACATGTATTTATTTGCAACCCATTGCACCCAAAATACCAGCTGATCTACTTGCTCTTGGCGTGTGAAGCAATAGTTAAACGAGTAGTTTGGATATTTTTTTTTCTCATTTAGACAGAAGAAACAAGTTCAGCTTTGACCATGCATGTTACATTTTAATTTTTTCTCATGCCAAGAAATACAAAGAAAGTATATAAGATATATCATATCATCCTGCAGAAAAAGAAACGTTTATCAGCAAAGAGAAGCGCCCAGCTGCAATTCCTGATGTGTTCATGCTGCGTGTGAAACACGGCTCTTCCAGTTTGGCTTCAAAACAGGAGGAGCCGGTGCATGGACAGTGGTTGCGGCAGCGGGGAGGATAGACCCTGCACTTCCACGCAAAGGATCGTGTCCTGGGCACCATCTAACAAGGGCACCTGCTCCGAAGTGGTATCAGGGTTGCCTTGGTGAATCCTGCACACGTTCCCTTTCTGATGTTTCTTATCCTGGATGGGTATTTATAGGTTTGAATTTCGCTACCTACTGGTGTTAGCAAATGCTTTACAAATATTCCCACTTTGAAAAGGCTGCTTTCCCCCACCACCCCCTTGGCTTGTGCCCAAGCATGGGAGTTTTCAGTCCGAACCTAACTGTCTTTGCCAAAATTAAAGGATGTACGCTGAAAGAAAATCAACCTTAAACCTGAAATTATTTCAGCTTGACTGTGCAACCTTGGCTGTGGTTCTGTGATAATAAAGTGATAGGGCAAGGTTGGGGGTATCGGGAAAAACAGAATAAATAGTCATGGGACCAGCCCAGTGCATGTGTTTCTACAGCCTCTCCCTGGACTCAGACCGAATGCAAACAGAGTTTTAATTTTATATAAAAGGCAGGATCGGCTCCCCTTGTCTACATGGAGAAATCTGTATTTGGAAGGTCAGCTACTGCAGCGGTACGTGCTTGAGTCCGCAGCCAGCCTGGGTCAGAGCCTTGGAGGAGCAGGTTCCCTACCCCTCGATAACCCCTTTCAGCAAGGCCCAGCGATGACATCTCATTGCCAAGACCTGTCCCGCATTAAAGGAAAGGCCGAGGATGGGAGGGAAGAGCCTGTGAGACTCGTGAACTGCTCTAGGGGCAGAAATGCTGAGAGGAAAGCACGTTAAACTCACAAAGATGGGGAGAGAGGGGTAAATTGGAAGGGAGTGAAATACCACCCAGAAAAAGCAAACACATCATTAAGAGAGCAAACTTTGAAATCAAATCTTTTCTTTCCTCCCTTTGTGCTCAAATCCCTTTGGTCTCCTCTGCAGGCTCCCAGGCGGGCACCAGCCAGCGTGTTGCTGTGACCAGTTGACCCGTGCTAGACCTTTTCCGACCATCAGTCATCGCATCCTACGAGAAGCTGGTATGAACCCAAGCTAGCTTGTCTGCTCGGCAGCAGCAAATTGCTTGTTCAGCCTAAGCCTTCGATCTAGCATCGCTGTACCCAGCAAGGGCTCTTCTGTGCCGCCCCGCAGAGCCCGGCTCTCCGCCAAACCCTGGGGAGAGGAGCCTGGGGACACCAATGGCAGAGAGGTGCCATCAGCCATCCGCTCTGCTCAGAGACTTGCCGAGCAGTGCAAACCGTGTATTTATATCCCACCAGGACCTCACACTTGTCGATCGTAACTCCTACTTCAACTTACATTTAGAGACGTTTCCCACCTTCTCCATCTCTTCAGCAAGCTATCCTCCTACCAGCTCAACTTTGCTGTCAGGTAAGCCTGGATTGCCACCGCATCGCTTGGATCTCTCGCCTCTCCCCTATTGCCTGCTTCACTAGGGGGTAGAAATTGGCCAAATCCTGAGGATTTTGTGACTGTTATAATTGCAAACACAGAAAACTCGATTCTGACGTATGTGCTTAGAGGAGGCTGCAGCAGGTGGCAAAGAGATGTGACATAAGTAATAGGGCTTGTTTGGGAGGATGGAGAGGGAAAGTCTTTTCGTGACATAGTTTTTGCGATTGTCCTCCTGTGTGCTAAAAATGAAGGTAAGGAGAGGAGCAGTCGTGCCTGGATGTGGAAAAAAAGGTGCTTGCGCTTAGGCGAACACTAAATCAGTGAAAAATTATGAGGGATGCTGTTGTTCCTCACATGTGGACCAAAGGAGGAACCGTGCCTGCTGGTGGCCTCAGGATGAAGTTCTGCCATGATTTACCTCCTCATAACACGATCGCAGGTGAGGTGTGTGTCGAGGGTTGGGGACCCAGCAACTTCTGCCTTCGTGAATATACGCTAATGCACCCAAAAGAGCCAAATAGGCAGCTGAGCTGGGATAAAACTCTGCGTGACGTGGAGAGCAAGGATCTAGTGGTAAAACCTTTGCAAAATATCAGGCTGCAAAATGTACAGGGAAGCTGGGGGAGAGCAGGGAGATGAGACTTCCCAGATAACCCTGGGGAGTTTATTTCTCTAGCACTGGAGAGCCAGGTTACAAGGAGAGAAAATATTTTGCTAGGAGTAACTGTAGAGGCTTTCCCCTGGATTTAAATGCGGGATTAGGAAAAAAAGCTGTATTCAAGAGTGCAGTACAATTGTATCTAATCAGAAAGAAGATTTTAAAATGAAAGGAATTTAAGTATCTTAATTTTTCTTTTTTTATTGTACTTAATAGTGAGACGAGAAGGAGTTGCCTCAGCAGCCTGATGATACAGGCTAAGACATGAGGTACAAACCACATTTGGGTGCACGCAACAAATCATCACCGTGGGGTTTTTTGGGAAAGCTTCTGCCTTCTCCTGCGTTCAGATGAATTCTGGTACCTCTCCTGCTCTGCTTCACCAGCCTGGGACTTCTCCTGGCAAGGACCATTGCAGCTGCCTCGCAAAGCCCCCTCGTTCCTACAACTGCAGGTATCCCAGTCCATTTTGAAGTGTAGTGTGTGTTTGCCTAGATCTCTTTGGAAAAATCAGATTCAAAGGAAATCTGTATTCATACAAGGTTCTACTAAGGAGAAGAAAGAAAAATGGGTTTCTTTTTGGAGTTGTACAGTGCATATGACTGAGCAACTTTGCCATCCATGCAATTAGAGCAGCGTAATGCTAACCCACCTCGTGGGGGGTGGCAAGGTTTAATCCTTTAAATGTGGTAAAGCACTTTAGATGAAAGGCTTTATATAATGATAAAAGACCATTTGAATTCTTACTTAATAAATACTTGGCGCTCTCAAGTGCTATAACTCATCGCAGCAGTTTTCCCTGAATGTCGCCTCTTCCTGCCCAAGGAGGAGCTTGCTCAGCTCTTACCATAAGCTGAATTTCAGCAGCTCAAAGAACAAAGGGCAGAAGATGCACAGACAGGCAGCACTGCCCCTACGTAGCTCAGAAAAAAATAATGTGTGTTTCCCAGCAAGCAGCTTTCGGGTTCTAAGTGTTAAAGAAGGAAACGTTTGGGGGATTTGATGGGATTTCATCAATCATGAGATCAGAGTTTGAATCTCCAGGGGGGAGTTCTGAAGAGCTTGGGAAGAAGAGATCTGGTGCCTAAGGGGCACCGTGGCAGCGGCTGTGGGTGGGATCTCGCACCCAGCAGTGCTCAGGGGCCCCTGTTTGCTGAAGCTCACAAAAAATGAAGTGCAAAAGAAACGTTGCAACTTTTGTCCATTTTAGAAGCCAATAGGTTGTAATAAAGCGCTGGCAAAGGGGCGGATGGGAATGGAGCCCAAGAAAGTGCTGTGGTGATGTGCTATTGCTGTGAGTCTCTGGAATCCCTTTTAATGTAGAGAAAAGTGTTAACAGTGTGTCTAGGGGATTTGGCTTGCTTAGCCCCTGGATTCAAATAACACCTAGCAAAAGAAAACACTTTGAAGAGGAGCAATCGAACAGGTGACAAGAGAATTTTCACAGCGATGCTCATGGCTTTGCACATTAGTTACTGCAGAGTAACTACAGCGTGGATTTACAGTGGACCGCTACCCTGTGCTAACCCCACGTGCGCACGCGTGCCCACTCACATACTCCAGAGAAGAAGTTAGTGCCAAGCAGTTACCGTGTTGTGAAGTTTCTTATGGTGTGCAGTAGATTCTCCATGTAGACAAGCCCTCAGAAGCATTAGATTTGGTCTAAGTTTGGGGGTTTTTTTTCAGGAGATTGGTGGTAGGGGGCAGAATTGCCCTGAAACACCTTATTTCTCAGTGCAGTCCATATTTCTAGGTCCCAGGCTGTCGGCTGGAGACAACAGAAGGGCCGGGGAGTGCAGCTCTTGGCCATGTACTTGTGCCCGCAAAGTTTTGATAAAAGAGAGAGGCTCAGCTAATACGGAGCCAATGGATATGGCCAGAAGCCATCTACAAAGCCTGAATAAAATAACAGGCGATGAAACTTTGCATAGTCTGGGTGGCCGGAGAGAAGACCAACCCCAGTAACAACCCGCGGCAAGGACAGGGAGAGGGGGAGGAAGAGGGGCTGGGGCTGGGGGGAGCGTGGTGGGATCGGATCCCGCGGGAAACAGCCGAGGAGCCGCACGGTATGGAAGACGTGGTGGGGCGTGGGGTACCTATAGGCAGATCGGGAGGAGCAAAGTCTATTTTCTTGTTATGTTAAATATAAAACATTAAAAAATAATACATGTGGAACTTGTGGAACTGACGCCCGTCAGCTCTGGGGATGCTGGAGATTTTCAGAGATGCAGAAGAGCGTGTGAAGGGTGCAGGGACAGGAGCAGGGATCTTAAACTCCTCTGTGCCTCTGAAAATCTGCTGGAAGACCCTAAGCTGAAGCTCAAAAGGGTCGGGGAGATGAGCACTGACAGTGGCGGGGGCTGGATCATGCTGAAGCTTTTGTGTGATGGACATGACGTGACATAAATGTGCAAGTGGGTAGAACAGGCTTTCCGTGCCTTGGTACTGCTGCTACAGATTAACCAGGCTCTTTTCTCACCTCCACTAGTATTAATCTCACTTTGGGTGCACAGAGAGAGAAATGTGTGGGTTCGCATAGAAAGCATTATTTTTCCTTCCATAAAAACCCCACCATGGGATTGGGGTGAGGAGGAGCCCGGCGTTCTCATGCAGCAACATCCTGCTCTGCCAGCTCTGAGATCTGCCCTAAGTGACAAAAGAGCTTGTAGGAACAGACATGGAGAACATTCCCAAAGGCATGCAAATGGCCATTGTCTCTCTTTTTTTTTTTTTTTTTTTTTTTTTGTCATCAAAAATACAAAAGCACCCACCACATCCTCCAGCTTTTGCGGCTGCGTTTTGTTTGGAGCAGAGCCGTGGTCCTGCTGCAGCTCTGCTCTCCCTCCTCCTCCGTGGAACAGCTCTCAGCTCCTGATGGCAGTTTGAGCTTTGGTTTTTTTGTAGAGACAGAGAATTTGATGATTTAAAAACCAACAACCCCCCAAAAATTCAGTGACTTGTGCCAAAAT
Organism: Harpia harpyja; assembly: GCF_026419915.1. Lineage (NCBI taxonomy): Eukaryota > Metazoa > Chordata > Aves > Accipitriformes > Accipitridae > Harpia > Harpia harpyja. The sequence goes on along the minus strand of NC_068951.1, from coordinate 5,389,791 downwards.
TCTTAGGACTCTTCAAAATGTCCTGTTCTCGCCTTAAATTTTTCTTTTAAAATAAGCTTCGCTCTTGAAACTCTCTCCTCCTCTTGTACTTTAGTTGTCTCCCCACTCCGTGAGTTTTGCTGGAGGGGAATGAGGTAGTAGATTTCCCCCTTCTCCTCTCCACTCGGCGTCCGATGTCCTTTCCCATTCCTTCTTGCGATGTTTTTTATCCCATCACTTGTACAAACTCATTTCCAAGAGGCGGTGAAGTAGAAGCATGCGTTCCTTCAGACGGCGCTCCAGAGCAGGCTGTCCAGGGCTGCCCACCTACACTGTGACAATTTTTTGTTGCAAGGCTGAAAGTAAAAACCCCAAAAGGAAAGTTGTCTTCCTCCTCTTCGAGGTGTTTGCATGCTAAAATGTCTGTCTTCTAGGAAACTGTAAAATAAAGAGAGTCTTAGGGCAGCTTCCAGTAGTTACAGATGTTTCCCTTATGCTCTTGGTTTGGGCTTTGTGTGTTTCTGAGGTTCCCGTTTGCCTGAGCTGCATGCTGGTCATGCTGGTTTTGGCAGGTGAGTTTGTGTTTGGGAGGTTCCCCAGACATTTTGGGATTGCACTTCTGGGCGGGTTGATCTGTGTCCTTGGACCCCTTTGGTTTTACCCCACTACACTCTTCCAAACCCACCACAGCCTTTGCCAGGGTTAGACCTTAGGTTGCACCCGAATTAATTGGGTGCACTATGGGAGAGTACAGGGAGGACTTTCCATTCTGGTCATTTGAACCGTGTGCGTTGCTACTGCAAGGAGCCCGTTCTCCAAAGTGTTTTGCATGTGTGCGTGCAGCTGGCGATGGTCAAACCAGCCTGGACCGTGCAGGTGCTTAGTGCCCTACCACTGCAGGTGGGGTGGGAATGGAGCACCGCCTGCTCTAGGGTGGTGGTGGGTGGTGGGCAGGTCTGTCCTATAAACTGGGCTGGAGACAGGAGCCCTGTGAGGTTCCTGCTGTAGCTGGGCTGGGGAAAAGAGAAGGAGATGTTACCTCTGACGCTGAGTGAAACGTAGAGCACGATGATGATGGTCCCCAGGATAATGGAGACGATGCTGAGCAGCCTGGCCATGCGGCCGAGTCGCCGGGCTCCATCCATGTCCCCTTGCTGCCCGCTGTTCCTTGACTGGGGGGAAACACAGAAAGAGGCTTTTGAGAACGGCTGCAGCTCTGGGGTGACTCTCTGCCTCTAGACCCCAAAACGAGAGCTGCTGCATCAGCTGGGGAGCTGGATCTGCCATCCTGGGCTCTCGCAGGATTCCACGTGTATCACCTCTGCGAGCCCACGGCTTTGACAGCCTGTGGTCCTGCTAAACTGATGTGCCCGGAGAAGCCCACCTGGGATGCTGTTCTGCTTGCCTTGGGTAGGAGCTGGACTGGCTCAAGTCTGTGTGTTATTGGAGTGACTAAAAAATAGCCCCAGCGTGGGACAGTTACACTGTGATTTCCTCTATTGAGTTCTTTGGGCAGCTCAGCGAAAGCTTTCCTCTGCTCTGTAACTAAAAGAAAGGGCTCCCTGGCTGTGCCAGGGCTGAGGATGTGGACTCATTAAGGGATGAAGAGAAATCCCCAAGAGCTGCAGCTAGAACAGGACTTGCCTGGCATTGATGTTGGGGGACACTGGCGTCTTAATGGGAGGCTCTCAGTGGGATAAATTCATAGAATCATAGAATCATTTAGGTTGGAAAAGACCTTCAAGATCATCGAGTCCAACCATCATCCATGCCCACTAAACTGTGTTACGGAGTACCCCATCTACACGCTTTTTGAATACCTCCAGGGATGGTGACTCAACCACTTCCCTGGGCAGCCCATTCCAATGTCTGAAATTGCAGCGGTCCTTGTCCTTGTGAACAGGTGGCAACCCAGGGTGGATGGAGAACACAACTTGGCGGTTCCCTCGGAAACTTTGCTTTTCACTGCTCGGTCAGGGCTGGCCGCCCATGGGCTCGGCAGAGTCCCAGGCCCTGGGCGCACCTCTGGGGGGGGTTAGTGAAGCTTCCCCGGGGTCTGCCCAGCAGTGCTGCTGGGACCACAGCTGCAAGGGGCTGGGTGGGTTGAGCAGGATTTGGGCTCACACCCAAAAGACATAAGATGGGATAAGCATGGGCTCACCAAAACCTTGCCCGGTGCCTGACGGGGCAGCGAGGGCGATGCTGTGGTCTGACTCCTCTGCGCTTCAGTGCCAGCTCTCTTACAGCCCTATGCTCGGCAGCGGTGCTGACCTGCTGGGCGAGAGAAGCCTGCACCTATGCCAAGCACACACAGCAACCTGAAGACCAAGCACAGCTCATCAGAAAAAGTGTAATATGCAGATGCATCGTAAACCTTCAGAGTAAGCAATTAAATAAGGACCAATGTCGCTTCTTGCTCTTGTAATCGGCAATCATTGGGTTCCCAAGTGAAAAATACTGCAAGTAAGAATTCCTGGTGAGGGAGAAGCATTGCTGCTGAGAGAAGAGCCCAAAGTGCTCCCCAGCCTGCCGGAGCGAGTGTGCTGGGCTTCCTGCACTTGGCTGAAGGAGGACCTAGCACTTAGCAGATGGGCAGCCGCGCAGTACCACGGCGAGGTTATTACGGTGAAATTACTCACCGTGCGTCAGCATTCGCTGCGTGTGTGGTGGAGAGGCTGGAGCCCCTCCATCAGCAAAACGGGAGCTCCCTGCTCGGGAAGAGGCAGACGGTCTGTGAGTAGCGCGGCTCTCCGGACCGAAAAGCTTTCCCAAATTCACGCGGCGCCCTTCTGCCTCCCGTGAAACCCATCGGGAAGGGGTTTTGGAGGGAGGGAAATTGGATAAGGAATTTTAAAGTCCAGCAGTAATGTTTTTACCTGATTGGGAAGGCTTGGAGTGGGGGGAAAGGGAAGCAAGGCAGGCTGGGGGGAGGAGGGAGCCTGGCACCCGCCTCTGTCACCTTGATCCCATGGAGGAGTCGGGCAAAATTCCCCTCAACTTCACTGGGGGCGGGATTTTGTAGATAGTTTAACTGCCTTGAAGCAGTTACTCTTTCTTTAGAGAGGCTTTTAAATATTTAACATTTTTTACAGGGGTTAAAGGCTTCTTCCCCTGCCCCGTCCATCTCCAGCCATGCTGCTTCAGCCGAGCCAGGTCTCAGGAGAAGTGGGAGATGTGGGGCAGGCTGTGGGGCCGGCAGCTCCCCACAGCCCCGTACCATGTGCCGGCTCCTTCCTTTGGAGCGTGGCTGCTAAAACTGAGGAAACTCCAAGTTAAAAGAAAAAAAAAATTTAGTTAAAAAGAGTTAAAGGTGGACCTGTATTAAAACAATCCCACTTTCCTTTCAAAAAATGTGTATCTCAGAAATAACTGTGCTGGAAAGGGTCCCCTGTCAAATGTTTAAAAAAAAAAAAAAGTAAGAGTCAGGACACCTAGCACAGCTCCAGCACTAGCCGTGAAACATCATTGAGAATCCAAACAAACAAATACTTGATGTTACTACCCCGTTTCCCGTTCAGCCTTCTTTAATACCACTACCCTCTTGGCAGCACCATGACCAAAAGGCCCCCAGCCCCAGCCCGGGCTGCGCGCTGGCTGCTGCTCCGTAGTGCTCGGGTAGGTAAAATGCAGCTTTAAAGGTTTCCATGTACTCATTTTCATTTGTATCGCCACGTAAATAACATAGCGGAGCCTCAAACAGGCGGTTGCTTCCACTGCATCCCTGCGAACGTCCTGCTCCGCTCACGTGCCACCCTGTATAACGATGTCCCCACCGCTGACGCCAGGAGAGCTCAAGACCTTGTTTCTTCTGGTCTCGACAGCACATTTGACAGACCGTATCTAAAAGTGATGGGATGCAGCCAAGAGCCTATTTTCATTACAGAACAGGAGGTGACAAAATGAAGCCTCATGGGCTGGTGGCGAGAGATGGGGAGGACGCAGCAGCCCAGGGACTGACAAGATCCCTGCCCTGCTCACTGACGGCTTCCAACATTTGGGATTTTTTTTTTTTAGGCTCCAAATTTTGTAACAAGTGTAGTATTTTTGCAGGGTGTGGGTTAGATTGCAGTGAAATACACCATTTTAGCTGTTTTCTACGGAAAATATATAGGCTAACAAATTTGATATATTTATCACTACAGCTTCTGGAAGTGTTTACTGCTCATTTATCCTGAACAATTATGAAAAATACATCAGCATTGGCATGGGGTGTTTAGCAAGCATTTGTTACTGTACATATATTATTCATTGGTGTGGAACGGTTTGATTATAGCTCTCTAGTATCACTAATCCTGTGTTTTGCTTTCCACATAAAAACATTAACATCTTGTTTATTAATCGAGACTCGCCGAGGCAGAGTATCTCAGAAAGGCTTGAGGGCTACGGGGGAGTGAGTCACTGTGTGTGTGCCAAGGGACTCCGTATTACAGCGGAATATTAGAAAATCTGAAGGACCCTAGAAGTGGGGCTGGAAGGGCAGGCTGTACCGCAGCACCCACGGGGCCAGGTAAGTCTGCGTGATTCAAAAGAGTTATTAATCTTACCTGTTTTCAAACTGTTATCTGTTCAAGTTACTGTTCAGAAGGGGTTTTTTTGTCCCCTAATAGATCACCTAAGTTGTCCTGTTGCAAATGAAGGCAATTACTTTTCTGCGCTAGTCCCAGGGACGGAGAAGACAAATTGTCGCCTCCTCTTCCCCGCAATCTTTCCCAATTTATGAACTGGCTTTGGATGCACTCTGCTGCCTTCCACCAGTTACTCAGAATAAATCATTAATCCTCGACAATTGCATTTTGTTGAAGAAAACATTCAGAGAGAGGTATAAGTCAACATCAGACTCGGATAGATGACTGTGCCATTTGAAATGAGTAACGATAGTTTGACTTCTCCCACATCTTTCAGGAATGACAGTACTTATTTTGGACACCAAGTGCTGTGCAGAATTGCCCTTGGCATTACTATATGCTGCTTCTGGCTGGATTTACCTTTCTTTTTCACTTCATTTCATTTGTCTGGAGTTTTGTACACGGGTAACTGACCTCTCTGCTTCTTCCCCCAATGTGGCTGCCCTTTTGTAGGAAGGGGAAAGGGTTTGATAACAGCAATACAGTGCGTGCGTGTGGGACCCGGCCCTGCCCTGCACTCCTCTGAGATGGGTCCCGTGGGGCTGTGCTGCCTTTGTGTCCATCAGCCCTGCTCCCCGGCTCGGGGAAAGACCCAAACCCCTTAGTGCAGCCAGGTCCTCGCTTGGTCAAGAAAATGCATCCAAGGGTCAGTGGAGGAGCCTCCAGGTAACTCGTTTCCACAAGACCAGTGTTATCAGGAACAGGCTGGGGGCTAGAGCAGGTTTTTTTTTTTCTCCACCTCTGGCCACAGGCCCTGCTGAGATCTGAGAGCAGCTTTTGAAAAATGATTTATGAGACACTAAACCCAAAAGCATTCATTTGCTTTCCTCTCTGGTTGCTGCTTATTACCCAGAAAAAAGCTTTCATGTGCAAAAAGCATTGACTTAGGAAAGAAAAATACAATTGCAGAGCTAAAGGAACATCAGCACATTGTGGAAAGGTCCCCCCTGCCCCCCCCCAGGCACCGGGAATCGCGAAAACCTGGTTCCTGCTCAGATTTGTGTGTGATCAGGCACTCCTGGGTTTTATTCTGTGGGGAGACCTAAGCCTGTGGGAACCTCGGGGGTCACTGGCAACTAAATTCCTGCCTGGTGTAAGCAGGTGAAACATCAGCTGATGCCCTGAGAGCTGCTCCTGCTGGCAGGAGGACCCAGGCAGATGTTTCCTGGCTCCCCAGGGTCAGCACGGAGCAAGGATCACTCCTCGTCCTGCTCCGCTCCGCCACGCAGTGTCCCTGGCTGACAAAGCCGGGGAGGGGGGTGGTGGTGGTGATGGTATAGGCATGGCCAGGACTAGAAAGGGCAGTAGCAAATTAAGTGTCCCATGGGACAGGGAGTACAGGGGCGACTGCGAAGGGGCCAGAGGATGCGCGCTGGCTATTAATGTGCCGTGTGAGCTAGAAACCTTGTCCTGGAGAACAAGCTCATCCGAGTGCGCCTTCTGCTTCGGTGGCCCCAGAGGGCTGGGGTCGGGCATCTCCTTCCCCAGCTCTGCGTGGGCTCTGGTCAATGCTGTCAAGGGCCTTGGAAGCAGAGGGCAGCCAAATAGTCTTATTGCCTTTTTGGTCCTGCCTCCCTTCGGGTTTAACACAGTAAATAAGTACTGGTACCTCACTGCCCAGCAGTATGAACTGACTCCTGCTCTTTTTTCACTGTTTAGTCTTCTACTCCATGGGGCTTATGTGGCCCAAGGTACATCGCCACCGCGCCAGAGGCTCTAACGCCTGCAAGGGAGAGTGTGAGAATCTATTTTGCATGAAGGCTGATGTGGTTGGAAAATCCCCGTGAGAGACCTTGTTTATTACCATGGATATGCAATACCCAGCTGCTTCCCCTCTCGTTGCAGTGCAAAGCCAAACAAGGCTGGCTGGCTTCCCCGTATGCTGCCTGAACAAGCTCTGCCACACAGCTGTACCACGCAGATGACAGCTGGCACTGGCAGAAGTGATGATTCCGCCTCAAAATGGAAACTGGTCTCTCTAGAGGGCTTTCTGTGGCAACTGCTGGTGTCTGTCTTCGAGTTCTTGGTGGTTTTAGGGGAAGTGCTGGCTGCAGGTGCCCCTCAGTGTATTTCTGTGTGGTAAGCAGCTAACTGCTTTCCCCAAGCTGACTTCCAAAGAAAAGATTTGCCTCCGTTGCAAATCAAGGGTATAAAAGGTGCCCGGGGGCTGTACAGCCGTGGGGCGTCCTGACGGGTAAGGGGGTGGCCGTACTTGCAGGGCTGTGCTGGCTGAGCCACCCATACTCAAGACAGGTGGAAGGCCGGCTGGCTTTATTTTCCCCTGCTCTGATGTTGGTGTATTTGCTGAGGTGTGGGGGATGTTTAATGGAGAAAATTGCTTCTTCAGGGCAACTAAAAGAGCTGCAGGTGCAGGCTGTCCCTTTGAAGCATCCGAGGACAGGAACCAGCCCCCAGGCAGGGTCTCCCCAGTGCTGCAGGACTGGGCTGGGCTGCTAGGAGATGCGGAGGGAGATCCCTTGTCCTTGCTTCGCCTCCCAGCTCTTTCCCGGGGAAGCCCGGCGAGTCGCTCTGGACCTCTGCCTGCCGGCAGGGACCGGCTTTACCGGAGCCGCCGGGCTTCCCGAAGCCCTGCCCTGGGTCCTCCCGCATCCCACCGCCCTCCCCAAAATCCATCTCCATCCCACCACCTCCCCCGGGAGCTGTCCCGGTCCCATCCCGCCTCCACCCACCTCCCTTCCCCGGAGCCCGATCGAAGAGTCCGGTGGGAACGGGCACAGCCCAGCCCAATTCCCCGGGGCTCTCCCGGTTGAGTTGCGGGAGCTGTAGGGGCTTCCTCCCGCCCCGCTCCCCGCCGTTCCCGGTCGCCGCCGGTGCAGCACCGCGGACAGCGCCGGGGCGGCCGCTGCCCGGCCGTCGAGGGCGGCGGCGGGGTGGGTGGGAGCCGGCGGCGGGGATTCCGGGCTCCCGGTGGGTCCCCGTACTCACCATGATGGAAAAGACGAGGGCTACGACGTTGATGGGCCAGACGGGGCAGAAGCAGGAGAAGATGGCGAGCACCAGGTAGTCCCGCGGACGGCCCTGCTCCGGTGCCGCCGTGCTGGTGGCGGTGGAGGAGGCTCTACCCAGGCTGAGCCGGGACGGCGAGAGCGGGGCCGCTTCCAGGTGCCCGACCGACACCGACTTGTAGGCGAGCCCGTGCCCGTTGCGCTCCGCCTCGCCGGCTAAAGCGGCCGTAAAGGATTTGGAGCCTCGGAGGCCCTTCTCCTCCCGGCCTTCGCTCGCCGCCAGCAGCTTCTCGGTCTCCTGGAAGCGGGTGGGCAGCACCGTACCCGAACCCGAAGCCGAGCCCGAGCCCCCGGGCGCGGAGCCGCTGTTCGCCATGGCCCGGCGGAGCGGGCTCCGAACGAGCCCCGCCGCCGCCGCTCTGAGCTCGGGGCCCGCCGCCCCGCGGGAGGCCGTACCGGAGGAGGGGCCAGCCCGGCTCGGCCCCCCCCCCCTCCCCGGGGCAGGATCGGGGCCTCGGACCGCCCCCGGGGTGTCCCCCGTTTCTCCCTCCCCCGCCCCGCGCTCGGTCTCCGCCCGACCCCGTGCAAGGCGGTGCCGCTGTCGTGTGTGTCGTCGTCCCCCCCCCCGCCCCCGGCGGGATGCTGACGGGGTGGGAGAGGTTGGGAAAACCGGGGCGTCCCCTCGTCGCCCAAGCCCGAGGCTCTGTCTCGCCCCACCGATCTCCCCCCCGGTTCTTCCCGGGGGTTCCCACGGGCTCCGCTCGGTGGCCGCCTCCGGTCCCGGGAGCAGCTCTGTGCTGGGTACCGGTACCCACAAGTCCTGCTGTCCCTGGGTCCGTCCTGGCTGAAAGCCTTTCCCCAGGCAAGTGGGGGGACACATGCGACACAGACCGGACCCACAAACCCCTCATCGCTGCGGGGGGGAGGTGGTTGAGCTGCCCTGTGCAGGGGCTGCCTGCTGCCCGGAGGTGTGAGGGTGTCTGGGCAGTGTGGGGGTGCTCGGTGGTACCCCGGGTTCCAGGCGCTCTGGGAAAGCATCTTGCCTCGGGTAACAGGGTGAGAGGAGGCACTGGGCACGCTGGGCTGAGCTTGCCCTGCTCTCGCTCTGCGTGGGTGACCCTGGAGACGTGGCAGCTGGGGACGGGGACACCGGATTAGTGGCAGGTATGGTGTCCCTACCTAGGACCCGCAAAGGAGAAAGGGTGCTGGTGTGGGGGTGGGTTATGTCCTGTAAAGCAAATAACAGCATCCTTGGGAGTGGGGGGTGCTGTGAGGGGCAGGAGGGAGGGCTAAAAAAACCCACAGAGCCTGGATAAGATAGAAGTTTTCCACCCATTCTGTGTTATGCTTCAGTTCCAAATTTGTCAAGGATTTCCCTGGCAGTGAGTGCCATTTACGGGGCACACCCAGCCCCTTCTCCCTCCCTGAGAGGTGCCCAAAGAGCTTACTGCCAGCTGGGACGTGCTGCCCAGCCCTGCCCAGAGCCTGCCAGGCTGCTGCCCCCCCAGCTCCCCCCCCCCCCCCCCCCCCCGGACTTATCCCATCCTGCAGCCTCTGGACAGAATTAGGACGCACATTTCGTAAATGTGAACCTGAGAGCAGTGGGGTGACCCTGCTTCAGGGGGGTCTCGCAGGGTTATGCCCCCCCTGCTTCTCTGGCCATCTGCTTCCATCTATCTCGCTTTGCCTGACCACCAAAGCTGGGGGGGGGTAAAACCTGCAGATGCAAATTTGGGAGGGGGACAAATTTGAAATTTGGTTCATGTCTGGCTTAGGGCTGGGTTTCACTTAAACCTTCTTCGAATGCTGGTATTGCTGGGCTCTCACTCCCGGTGTGATGGATGCTGACGGGGCAGAGCAGGGGTATGCACTGCTCCGGGGAGAGCCAGAGCAGGGAAAGCCCCCCCAGAGCAGGGATGCTGTTGGGAGAAGCAGGATTCCTTCTGTGGACATCGCTGCAGGCCTTCTCCTGGTAAGGGGAACATCTGTTGGAGATTAAAGCCGAGATGCCTCACACTGTCAGCACTTTAAAGAGGCTCCTTTGCTGAGCAAAGAGCTCTCTCTCCTGGCTGCTGCTAGCTTTCCTCTGCTCATTGCCAGCTCCCTTGTCCCACCCGGGGCTTAAGGGAGGAGGAGGAGACCCTGGGGAGGGAGACTGGCACACCAGAACGGAGGGTTGAGATGGTTGTTCCAGCATGTGCCCCCCCCCACCCCGGGCAGGGAAAGAGCTCGGACTGCCCTTGGTGGGTGGGCAGCCAGCGCTGGGGCTCCGCTGGGAGCACTGGGGCTGGAGGAGCTCTGCGGGGGCTCAGCACTGCGGGAATCATGCCGTGTAATTTGCCCTATCCAAAAATCTGCTGGTTGTGGTGTGTGCGTGGCTGTAAAACCCTGCCTAATTCCTGCAGCAATTCCAGTTTGCTGAGCCTCGGGCAGAAGGGAGCCCTCCCAGCCGGTCTGAGCTCTCTAAGCCAGAGGGAGGGGGCCAAAGGGGCCTTTTTAGTAAAATTTCCCCTTTCCTCCCCACCGCTGGGACCAACCAGGCACGCGCTGTCGGCCTGTCCCACCAGAGCCACTTTGCCACGATCAGGAGGAAGCCGCAAACGGACGAGTGGGTTTTATGAAAGCCGACATCTGTCTCCCCTCCCAGCCTGGCCTCGCAAATCTGCTGGGCACAAACGTCTGCACCAATGAGCTTAGCATCAAAAGTCCCCGGGCACTAACCTTTCCCTGTTTCTGCTCCCTTCCTTCACCGGCGGGAGCCAGAGCGACCAGCCAGCCAGGGGCTTTAGCGTCATCCCCACGGCCCATCTGTCCACCCCACACATATTAACAGCCAGTGCCCTGGTGTTGGCTTTGTCAGTCGTGTTTTCTCACAGAGCAAGCAAGAGAGAATAAATAACAGTGACAATCGGCAACAGTGAGACCTCGCAACAAGAAACACAGAGCTGGCACTTCCAGAGGACTTTCCGCCTTCCCCAGTTTTCCCGCAAAGCGGAGACCCGCAGCCGGACAGCGCTGGGGTCCCGTACGACATGTCGGGGGGCTCACGGTTCTTGCCGGCATCGCAGCTGAGCTCTGCATCCTGCAGCGCTTCTCTCGTGCGCAACGGTCCCTTCCCGCTCCCCCACCCCACCCCGTTTATCCCACGGATGCGTTACCTTCCCGGTGCCGTCTCACCACCCCAGCCCTGCGGGTCAGTGGATGGGGAGGCACTGCTGGTGGCCCCAGCTCTGGCAATAGCCCAGCTGCCAGGGGACCGTCCCGGTCAGGGGGTCTTGCAGGCTGCCCGTGTATCTCTGCTGGCAGGCGCCTCGGAGCCCGGGGTGGTAGATCCCGCTGGAGCAATAGGCATGGTTGGGCATGGAGCGATCCTCCTTCGGGCTCTCGTAGTGATGGAGCTGCCTTTCAGGGGAAAACCTGGCATAGAGAGGGGACGGAGGGCAGCGCTGCGAGCCGGCAGCGTCTGCGGAACTGGGATCCGAGGGGAACTGGGGGTGGCTGGCCTTCACCCCCAGCTCCGGCGCAGGGACCCCGGCTCGGCTGCGGCACTCGGAGTGGGCGCAGGGCCAGCAGCGCCCGGTGCTGTGCAGGGACAGGGACAGAGCCGTGATCCTGTTGATGGCTCGCCGGAGGGTAGCGATTTTAGAAAGCCTTTTGCCGCCGAGGTCATGTTTGAGGGCCAGCCGCAGGGCGTTGAAGGCTTGGTTGTAGTCCAGGATCCTCTTGCGCTCTCTGACGTTGGCAGCCATTCTCCTGGCCTTAGAGCGCACCGGCCTGCTCCTCTTCCTCACCTTCATCCCTTCGGCGTCCCCCAGGCAGGCGGCTGCTTCCCTTCCCTGGGGGACCCACAGACCTTGCCCGTAGCATGCCTGGGGTGCGGCCCCCGCTTCCAGCTCCTCTTCCGAGCTGTCGGGTTCTGGCGCCGTGCCTTTCCCCATGGCTGCTCTGGACATGGCCGCGGTGAGGGGGGAGCGGGAGAGGTGCTGCTGCGGTCCTGCCTCCTGCGAGGTGTGGGAGACACTCCTCCAGGGACACGCAGCCGCCTCTAAAAACCCCACGGCGGGGCTCGTCACGTGGCTCCCTCTCGACCCTCCTTACCTGCCTGCAGGTGTGCTTGCCTTGCGGAGAGGCAGAGGGTGAGCCTGCCTGGCTTCTGCCCGCGGGGATGCTCCTGAGCACGGTGCCAAGCTGGAGGAGCGTGGGGTGCTGGTGCTGAGGTGCTCACAGGCCCCAAGGCGGGGAAGGACCTCTACCAAGCACACAATGCAGCGGTTGCTTTAGTCTCTGCTAAGAGTTTGGTCGCTGCAGGAGTTCCCCATGCTGCTCTGCCCTCTCCTCTGCTGGGCGGGCTGGCGGCTCAGCCTGGGTCGGGTCATCCCTGGGTTTTATACGGTGCCATGGGGCAGAGCCCCATGCGGCATCACCACCCTGGCACAGGGCTTGGGCTCTGCTCCCGCACGCTCAGTGGTGCTGCGGCATTTCTGTTATTTCCCAGCTAGGGGAAACTGAGGCACGGAGTGGTGAGGTTGCTGAGGAGAGCAGTGAGTCTTGCACCTGAGTGCAGGAGAAGACAAAATGACTCCTGCCCCAGGTACGGGGCTGGAGCGCCGAGCTGCCTTTGAGATTGTGCCTTAGGGCTGCTCCACGCATCTGCACCCCGGCGAGCCGGGAGCATCCGTGGGCACGGAGGTAGGTGGGTGCCTGGGCAGGAGCAGCCCCCGGGAGCCGATGGAGGAATGTGTGGGGCTTGGCACGCCTCTGCCCTGCGGAGTAGGAAGCAGGAATGTGGCAGGGGGGATTGGGGCAGGTGATAAAAGAGCTAAAGTGTTACCTGCCTCCAGAGCCTTCCTGTCCCTTCCCAGCAGCGGGGAGCCCGGGGGGGAAGAGCTGTCTGGGCTGGCGCTGCCGGGCCTGCCCGGCACTTACTCTGGGGAAGAAGCAGCTGAAAGCAGCTCCTTGTTCCCTGCATCCCCAAGCTGGTGAGACGGAGGACTTGCCAGATGCGGCAGGTCCGGAGGCCATGGGGAGGGCCAGGTCCCCGTCCTCTGAGCAGCGTGGGACCACCACGTGTGTTTATCCATCGTTTCATTAGCAAGCGGTCGCTAAATGCCTTCCTGTGTGAGGGGTAACATGTTGAAAAATGGCCCAGGAGTGGGTCTGACAAATTGTTGGGGTGACCGGTGCAAAAGCAGAGCCCTGGGAGAACGTGCCCCCACCTTGATCCATCCCTTCCTATCTGATTGTCCGGGCTCGTGTTTGATCAATAGCCACAATTAGCGGGGGGCTATTTGTCTATTGCCCTTCTCCTCTCTTGGCTCTTTGAAGTTGGAGCTAATTTAGGTGCCTCTGCTCCAGGAACCCAATAAATCAGGAGCCGGGGCCTCAGGGAGAGGGGAGGACCAGGCAGAAGGACTTCAAAGGGAGGTGAAGCTTGCAAATATTTTTGAGCACTCACCTGTGCTCACTCACTATGGTCCTCTTGTTCTCCCCAGCAGCCTTCTGGCCGCCCAGTCTCGCTCTGCCTAGGAGCAGATGCTCCACCGGCCACTGACTTACCCGGTGAGCTCAGCTCGGGAGCGAGGGGCTCTTCGGGATGCTTGAATGTCGGCAGGACGTGCATGCCGGACCCACTTAGAGACGTGCCTGTCCAGAACACAGCTAAGCAGGATAGATCCCTGCCGCGGGGAAGTTTTTGCTGGTGTGGGAGGTCAGGACGTGCAGTACGGAGCAGATCCGGAGGTGGCCGAGCTGGGCACAAAGCCAGTCCCAGCTGGGGCGATGCTTGGGCAGAAGGCAGGCAGCAGCCCCGAGGCTGTCCCCATCCTGCCCACAGCCCCCAGGGAGCTCACTGGGGAGCACTGCTGGGGGTTCCCAGCATCTCGGCTCTGGGCAGCCCTGGCCCTGCAGGGATCCAGCCTCAGCTCTCGGAAGCGGGCAAGGCCAGACCGTAAATCACGGGTCATCGGATGCCACCTGCCGCCTGTAATTAGCGCATCCCGCTGGGCCATCCCCACCTCGTCCTGGATGCTTCCTACCTAGGTGCCCATTACAGGGTGGGAGGCCAGGAGGAACGCCCACCCAGGCCCCGCTCCCTTGGCCCCGGCTGATTTATCGCCGTGCGCTGGAGAGATTTATGGGCTGAGACAGGGAGCCAGAAATGTGTTGTAAGGCTCTGCTGGGCCCGTCTGCCTGACAGATGATGAAAGAGCTGTAATTATCCGTCGCCATGCATAAATCAGGCCACTCATGGCACTCCCCCCTCCTCCCCAGCCTCCACGAAGGGGTTTGACCCCCGGGGATTCCCCACCTCTCCAGCATGTATCACACTGGGCTTGGGGCACTGCTGAGCGCTGGGCACCTGCCCGTCCTGGGCAGCATCGTCTCAGCTCTCACGGGTCCCACAGCCCAAAGGCGTGTTTTGGGTGTCTTTGCCCCTAACGCTACTGCTGGGTGGGGGCTGGAGCTCCCGCAAAGAGCCCCGGACAGGCTGCCCGTCACCCACTTTCATCCAGCACCCCCAAACTGCTGCTGCTTCCAGGTGAGAGCTGTCGGGACCACCTGGGAGCGCAGCCCTCACCGGAGATGAAACCCTGATGGGGTGATGAGGGGGCAGCCAACGCGGGAAGGCTGCACCGGGAGGCCCGGCTGTGCCGGAGGGACACCGTGGTGCCGAGACACGAGAGCCAGGGACTGGCACGCAGGGAGGTGCCCGCCCCTGTGCAGCCCCCCGCTCTAAGGTGGTGACGGCAGGGAAGGAGGAGGCGGTTGTTGCGACACTGCCTGGGCCCCGTGCGTAAATAAATAGGGCGCTTTGTTCCTGCTGGGGCACGGCCATGTGGCATAAGGGACAACAGGCTTGTGAGTCATCCCCAGCCAGCCAGCGTGCAGTACATGGGAGGAGGCAAGGGAAGGCAGCTCCTGGAGACTCCTGCCTCTGCCTTGGCACTCCTCGAGGTCCCATGCCCCAGCACCTTGCATGGCACAGGGGAACCGCCAACCCTGCCCAGGGTGCGGGGTTGGAAAGCCCCATCCCGCGGGGCAGGGCAGCTTAAATGCAGCGGGCACATGTGCTGCGGCACAGCATGGGCGAAAAGCCTTATGCAGGGCCTTCGTCGCCCACCGCAGGAGTTTGTTGCCTGCCCCTCCGTCTGGTGGGGATGGCCCATCCGTCCTGAGACCCGACAGGGCAGGCGGGGTGTCACCGGCCAGAAGATGAGGATGGTCAGGAGACGGACGGAGCTCCATAGCCAAGGCCAGGGCACATGGTGGCTGGGGAAGGGCAGCTCGGTGGCACAGGAGCTACCCCGCTCCTTCGAGGCTGTCGTTCCTGGCTTGGGGACGAATTTCTCGCAGCGCGTGGGATTGTTTGTGTCATTAGCTCTCGCTTTATTAACTGCTCTAACGCTGCCAGCACCACACGCTTCCTCGCCTGCACAGCATCCTCCCGGCCCACATTCCCCAGAAACCAAAGGTCGAAAACAGCCGGGAATACAGCATCCCCCCCCCCCCTTTCCCGCATCCCTCCCGGGCTCCCCAAATCCATCACGTAGCAAAGCCCGGACAGCGTTCGGCCGTGCTCCCCGGGGAACGGCAGAACCGAAGCTACCCGGCTACAGGTAACCCGGCCGCTTCTTTTACCGGAGCCGGTGGGGCGGGGGGGGGGGGGGGGGGCGGTGGTAAGTGCCGCTCTCCGCCCCGGCGGGGCCGTACCGAGGCGGGGCGGGCCGGGGGCGGGCACCGACGTCAGGCCCCGCGGCGGCGGCGGGGGGCGGAAGGCGGCGGCTGGAAGAGGAGGAGGAGGAGGAGGAGGAAGAAGAAGGGGGGGGAGAAACTTCGGGCCGGGGTGGAGTGGGGAGGGGGATGGCGGCGGGCGAGGCGGCCCGGGCGGACTTCGCAAGGCATTGGCAAGCGGAGTTCCCGGGAGAACCGGCGCCCAGTATGGAACTGGGTTCGGTACGGGCCATGGAACGGGAGCTGGAGCGTTGCCGCCGGCACCTGCGTCGCCTACAGCGGGCGCTGGCCGAGGAACGCTTTAAAGTGGGCTACCTGGAGGCTGCCCTGGCCCGTGGTCCCCCCCCTCCGCCACCACCACCGCCACCACCGTCCCTACCCGCCGCCCCCAGTCCGCCGCCGAGCCCCGCCGGTCCACCCGCGGGCAGTTCCCCGGAGGGAGGCAGCGGCGGCAGCTCCGACGCGGAGGACGCTTTCTCGGCAGGTGGGTGCCGTGGGGAGGGGTGGGGGGGTGCCCCGGGCCGCGGCACGGCCGAGGGGGGGTGGTGGTGGGGGGGGGTCATCCACCACCCTGCGTCCCAGAGCATCCCACACCGGGGACGAGGGTGGCCCCCCCGGTCCCCTGTGCCGTGTCCCCGTCGCGTGGTCAAGGGCGTCCTGTGCCGCTGCGTGGCCGAGGGGTGTCCCAGTCCGGAGGTCCCGTGGCACGGTCGAGGGCACCCCGTGCCGCTTCGTCCCCGCGTCCCCCCGTGCCGCGGCGTGCCGCCGTTAAGGCCATCCCGAGGCGCTGCGCCGTCCCCGTCACGCGGTCGGTGCGCCCCGTGCTGTGGCAGGGCCGAGGATCTGACGGTCTCCCCGGGCTGTCCCCGTCACGCAGCCAGGGGCACCCCGTGCCGTCACGTGGCTGAGGCCACCCCAAGCCCTTGTGCCATCTCCATCAAACGGCCAGTGCCACCCCCAGCCCTTTGCTGTCCCCGTCCCACCACTAAGGTCACCCCAAGGCCCCGTGTCATCCCTGTCCCACTTCCGAGGGCATCCCGTGCCAAGGCCCCATCCTCAGGCATGCGAGGAGGGAGGGTGGCTGGTCGGTCCCCTGCAGCTGGCTCTTGGTGATGTGCCACTGACCCAGGAGCCACATCTGGGGCTGGGACACTGCGGGAGAGTCACTTCGTCCAGGTGTGACCTGACTCACGGGGACACCTCTGCTCAGGTGACACCCTGTGATGTCCCGTGGGGAAGTCCTGGAGCCGCTAAAGCGGAAGCGTGTCGGGGCGGCGAGGTGTCCCGGGGCGTTTCGCTGGGCGGATTGAGGACAACGTTATTTTGCAAGTGACTGGCTGTTTCGTGGCACTGAAGGCGCAGCCAGCTAGCGCTGTCGCCCATCACGCTGTCCTACTTCCAGTGGCCTGGAAGTTGTTATTGCATCAGCTTTAATCCCGGTTCAAACACAGTCCTGACAGCTAGGGAATGTCACTTTTTATGTCGCTAATTCTGCAGCTGACTTGAGTTAATTTTGTTCTTGCTCGATTGTTTGGGGTGGTGGTTTTTCCCCAAGGCTGTATCGTGCTGGTTTAAGACGGCCTGGGTAGCAAGGGCTCTGCTGTCGAACCGTGCTTAGTATTTAGTGTAATTTATATTTATCGCATTAGTCTACAGGGCCGGAGAACTGCTCGGTTTCCATTTCACCTTCCCGAGCCGTCTGGAGGTGAAATGTCCAAAGTACATGGCTGCTCTCGGTGGTGTCTCCATACTGCGCCGGGCTCGCCCACACGTGTGTTTGTGCCTCTCCCCGATCGGTGGGGACTGGCCGTGGGAGCCTGCTCCCAGCCCTGCGGTGAGGACCAAGGGCATTCGATGTGTCGCCTTCAAAGGGCCGCCCCAAGCCCTTCTCCAGTTCCCCGTCAGCGAGCACTGGTTGTAGTTTTGGATTGCTGCTCACCGGCTGAGGGGGCTCGAGTATGTTGGAGCAACCAAGCACAAATCCTTCTGATTTACACTCAGATCCTGCATTTTATTTATATCTGGGTAATGCTCCTGAATGTTTGCAAACACCCAGGACTGTGCAAGGCTGCTCTCAGGCCGGGGGGATGTTGTTAAAGGGGCTTCCCTGGAGCACAGCGCAAGTCCCTGACGGTCCCAGCATCCTAACTCGGAGGGGTCCTCCAGCCCCGTGCCGCCCTTCGAGGTGGCTGGACCAAGACCTTTGCAGCCGGTCGGGGTGAGTCTTTTGGGCAAGACCTTGAAATCCAAGGTTGCGTCTGCTGTGGTTAAATGTGGCCCCTTCCTCCTCCTCCTCTTCTTCCTCCTCCCCCCCCAAATGGGTCTCCATCACGGTCCCCAGCTCCTGCACTCATCCGAGGAGGCAGCGTCCCCTCTGCCGAGCGCCCGGCTCCTTGCCCTGTGGCACAACCGGGCTCTGCGCGGAGGTCGGTTGACGGCGGTGGCGATGAGCTCTCCCCAGCCTTGTCCCGAGCCTTTCCCGAGCGTCAGCACTTTTCTTTGTTGCGCGTTATAAGGGTGCCTGTGTGCACCGACGGCGCTGACATTTAAAAGCAGAATTTGCGAGTACAGTAAAACGCGTGCGGTCATTGCCTGGGTCCCCCTTTCTCCGGACAGTTGGTTAACTTAGTGCTCCCATTGTTTTCTTCTCACTTCTTTTTATTTTTCAGATATAATGAAAAATTCCTGATTGCAGTGCTGTTGGCTTCTCCTGCCAGCAGTCCAGGCTGTGTGTAACTTGGTTAGCACTGCTCTGCCTGCATCTCTCAGTATTTTAATGTGAATTTTGGAGCTTAACAGTGCTGTGGCTGTGGCTGAACGCGGTCGGCCCCCGGCTGTTTCACCGTAACCTACGGCAGCTCTATCTGGACAGCAAGCAAAGGAGCATTGAATATTGTCTTTTTGGGAATTGCCAGGGAAAGACAGTGGTTTCCTTTAAGTAGCTTGTGATTAATCTGATTTAAAGCGAGGAAATCTGCAAGATGCCCCTGTTTGTGGCTATTGCATGCGAGCAGCGCGTGTGACAGCCAGATACATGATCCTGGCATCTGAGATAACGCCTGTGCCAGCTCACCCGGGACCAACAAAATCTGAGCGTCAGCGAGCAGATGGCTAAAAACGAAGCGTGGAAGGGACTAAAATTCCCTTCATCTCAGCCGTCACCTGTCCCTGTGGCTAAACACGCAGCTGGCCTCACAGCTGAGTATGCGCGGTGCCGCGCGTGGCCGTGCCGGGAGGTGGTCAGGGTGTGCCGGGGTGCGGCGATGCTTCGGCTGGGTGCTGCCTCCGTCACCTCCCTTTTGCCGCAGCACGAATCTGGGGCAAAGGGTCCGGTGCTGCGGGTTGGTACCCACGAGGAGAGGGTGAGCTGAGCGGGCGGGAGGCGGCTGTGCTGGTGACCGAGAGGAGGGATGCGGTGATGCTCATCGGGAGATGCTTTGTGCCCGGCAGCCAGGTAGCGTGCACAGGGGTGGAACAAACTCGGCGCTGGGTTTCCCTGCTTTGCCCTTGGGAAGCGGAGAAAGAGGCCGGCTTTGCCACGGAGGTGGGATGCCGTGGGAGCTCCTGAAGCTCCTCTGGAAGGCTGCTGGGTTCGGGAGCCCCCGACCTGCCCTGTGCAGCACCCTGCACCCCAGAAATGCGAGCTCTGGGCTGGGGAGCACTGGCATAGCTGGAATAGTCCACGATGGGGTTGGCTGGCGGATCTGGTTACAGCAGGATGCTGCGGCTGTG
This sequence comes from Harpia harpyja, assembly GCF_026419915.1. Lineage (NCBI taxonomy): Eukaryota > Metazoa > Chordata > Aves > Accipitriformes > Accipitridae > Harpia > Harpia harpyja. Next base: position 5,370,758 of record NC_068951.1, on the reverse strand, counting down.
AGCTGTGCCGTAAATGAAATCCCCAGCCCTCTGTTTAGCTGGAATTACAGTTTCTGTCATGGAAAGATCTTGGAGTCACGTGGGCTCTTCTGCTCGCCCTGCCACACCACCTTCACTAGTACCTTGGGAAATGGGAAGGGAGGCTGCCGGCAGCCGTGGGGTCCCCGCCTCGAAGGGCGGTGAGCACGGAAAGGCAGCGGTGTCGGTGTGTGCACCAAAGGGCTGAGGTGGGGAGGGGGCCCTGGGGTGTCTGGAGTCTCCGGGGCATCGGTCGCCTCATCCCTGCACACCCAGCTGGGGGCTGGATTGCTGTGGGTGTTGTGCTGGGGGCTCCTGGCATGGTTTGGGTAAAGGCAGGGCTTGTTCTTGCTGCTCCATCCCTGCTTTCAGCTCATGCTGCTGCTGGCAAATACACGATACTGCAAAAGTGGCATCTCTGTCCATCCCGCAGAAACTCCTCCACAGCCAGGGAGGTGATGGGGCAGCGCTGCAGGCAGGGTTCTCTCCTGCTGGCCTGAGCCACCCTTGGACCCTGCTGGTTCCTCGTCCCTTTCTTGGAAAATCCCCAAAAACCCTAGCAAAAGGAGAGCAGAAAATAGTAAGCAAAGTCCAGAGTTTATCCTGGTGCATCTCTTTCTGTCTGGGGTAGGTCACGGCATGCGAGAGGCAAAGGAGCGGTGATCCCGCAGCGCCCAGGACGGTGAAGTGTTGCGTTGTCTGTGCATCCATTTCCCCCTCCTTTAGCACCAGGAGGGGATCTGGGAGTCGGTGCCAAAGCGAGGAGGTGCGTGGGTGGGAGTTGTCCCTCCCCAAGAGCCCATCTACCACCTCTGTGTCCTCGTATTTATTTTTTAAATTTTTACTTCATCATATTTCCCCACTGTTGGAAAGCGCTTGTTTGGCTGTGAAGATACTGGAAATTCTTCTTCTGGCCAGAGAAGGCCAGACAGAGTCTCGGTGTTTAATTTTAACTGCTTAAGCGAAGGTACAAAACCGCAGTGTGCGTGTGTGGCTGTGTGTGGGCCTGCCTGGGGACCTTTGAACCATCTCCATCTGCTCTGGGGCCTGGCAGCGTTTTGGGAGGTGGCTTTTCTCCATGAAACCCCCCTGATGGCAGCGTGACAACAACCCCTGCGTGATGTGGGGCTGCCTCCCCGGAGAGTGGTGCTGCCCGAGACAGGGACTGCAGGGTTGGCGCTGTTAAAGAAAATCATAAATAAATGCAAAAGTTCACGAGGTTAAAAAGCCTTTGAGTAGAACAGTTGTTGTTTAAAAGCATACCTTTTAAATGAGACCAGTAAGTGCTGGTTGTTGGAGAAACTTCCCTGCAATGGGCAAATAGTGGAGGGCTTGTAAAGGAGCTGGAAGGGCAAAGGGGAAACCTGTGAGCGGCTCTGCCCGCGGGCACCCTGGGGATCTCTGCCCCGGGGCAGAGCTGCCAGCAGCCACAGCATCTGCTGGATGGAGAAACAGCCCTTCCAGGCGCCAGCACCCTGCGAACGCCGAGCAGGATGGATGTGCGGCGGGACGGGGGTCCCTGTCCCTCTCACCGGGCAGGGGGACGGTGGGTGAGCCGGCCCTGGTGGGTGCGTCTGGGCTGTAGGCAAGCTGTCGTGGCTGGGTCCGGCTTTCCCCTGGCCTGCTCCCCTCTGCCGTCAGCTCTTGCGTCAGCTTAGCGTGGTTGCAGTGGGAATCTGGCTGCTGCCCAGCATCACGAACCTGCACCTCCTCCAAAGCAGATCCTTAAAATTGGTGTGAGCGTTCCCGGGGCGGCTTCTTCCTCTCCCCCGGCACGGCTGCGGTACCTGGTCTCATCGGCCTAGAGATGCCGACATCTCACCCGGCTGCAGCATCCCTGTGCATCTCTGTGTGCCGTCAGCTGAACACGGTCCCACTGGCTGGGTATTTGTCCCCCAGCATTTGGGGCAGAGATGATCCTGAGCTCCCCCTGCTCAGCAGCGTTCAGGCGATGGGCAGCAGCACGGGGCTGCGTGCTCTGCCCCGGTGCCCTGCGGAAGGGAAGGAGGGGACGCAGTTCCCCTTTTAGTGCCAAGGGTGCCACGGGCTGTGCCCGCCATGGGGGTGAGCGCTTTGGCTCGGAGGTGGCCCCCCCTGGACCTCCAGGCTCGGTGCAGCGGTGGCCGGTTGTGGGGCAGTCGGTGGTCCCCAGGCAGGAGCAGCAGCAGGATGCACCAGAAGCCTTCATTAGGTGGCTGGCTACAGCCAGAAGTGCCCTGCGGGGCCTGAATACATTTGCATTGTAAGTCTATTGAAATCTGGTTTGGTTTTTTTTTGTTGTTTGTTTTTTTTTTCCCCTGGAAAGACACTTCTGTGCAACGGGGCTCTTTGTTCGGCTGGTTCCTCCTCCCCTCCTGCCCAGCATGGCCAGCGATGCTGCCAGTTGGGATCCCAGTGGATGGCTCTGCTCTGTCTTCTGCTGGACGCTGTCTGTTGCGGCCAACCCTGCAGCAGCAAACGGAGGGAGACGCTTTCCCCCGTGCTGGCGGGGGATTAATATTCCCTTGGGTTAGAGAGAGGAGCCGGGTTTAGCCAAGGCAGCTCACTGGAGTGTGCATCCATCCCAGGAAAATGGCACCTGTGCCACTGGTTCATGGCATTGCTGGGTTTGTCCTCCTGCTGAGGTCGGCCGGAGCAGCCGCCGGGAGCCAGCCGGAGGGAGCACACCGATCTCGCTGCATCCCCAAGAGACATCTTCAGATAGACTTGGCTTTCCCACCCCTAGTTACTTTATCAGTGTTTGCTAAGCAGGACAATTTGCATATGTAGATCAGTAGCAGCAATACTTCTTGGCTCTCTTGGCTGTAGCTGGGGAGCGGAGCCTGGCCAGCCTAAGCAGAATCGCGGAGGATGTCCTGCAGATTTGTCCCGAGATAAGTTCCAGCTGCAAAGTTCAGGGATTGTTTGAAGATCTGGCAGATAGGGAGACCTTTGTGCTCGGACTGGGGCTTTCTGCCATGGGCAGTTTTTGTTCCGACACTGCGAACCAACACCTCTTCCTTCTCCTTCGCAGGTCCTGCGGTGGCAAGCAAATCTGGCCGAGCCGTTTCGGCAGTGCTGGCACTGGGGCTGGGTGGGAGAGGAGCAGGCTGGGTCTGCCGTGCTGGCAGATAACAGCCACGATCTCCTCCCTCTCAGAAGAGAGACACAATGTGATAGCCGGCCCAGGCCTTCATCTGATATTAGAGGCTTTTTCCTGTGAGCAGCCACCACCTTTCTTTCCTTCTCTGTCTGGTGTTTTGAGAGGCCAAGGGCATTGCGGCTGCGGCTGGGTCTCTGCCTTCTTCCCCAGGTTAGCTGGGGGAGGACCTGCCCCGGCTCTGGCACCCTGCTTGGCTCCCCGAGGGCAGGAGGGGCTGCCCTGCGCTCCGGGCACCTCTCAGCCATGCCCCGGGGCTGCGAGCGGAGCTTGGGGGGCCGATACAGCGCAGACCTTGGGGTTCCTGTCCTGCAGGAAAGTGATACTGGGGGAGAAGTTTAATGCTGAGTTGGACTGAGGAGCAGCACGTTCAGGATGCCCAGCGGGAAGGACCTGCTATGTTCCTTGGTGGGGAGGGTGGAAACGTTTTCATTTATTCCTCTTTTCCCTCTCTGCAACCTCTGGCAAGGGGATAGCTGCTGCTCTGCACCAGCGAGGGACAGCCCAGACCTCCTGGAGAGCCCAGCAGAGTGGGCGCTGGAGGAGCTCGGAAAGCTGGGCTCTCGGCTGGCGTCTCCCACTGCAGCCCTGGGCTCTGCAGCCCTGGCTGTGTCCCTGCCCTGGCTCCAGGACATGTAGGCTTCACCTCTCCCAGCCAAAGGACTCTGCTGCTCCCTTAATCCTTGTCTAACACTGCCACTTGCATGGTGCTCCCCAACCACCCTCTCCTCCTCCGCTCTTTCCCCAGAAAAACAACCCCTTTGCCCCACGCCAGTGTTGGAGGTGCAGATGACTGCGGAGCTGCTCTCCGGTTGCCGCCAGCCCTGGGTGCCCACCGCCAGCCCTGGGTGCCCACCGCCAGCCCTGGGTGCCCACCGCTAGCCCTGGGCGCTGACCACCAGCCCCAGTCTGGCCCTGGGCGAGCGCTGAAGCTCGTGTGGCTGTGGCTGGAGGAACCTCTTGCACAAGAGTCCAGAAATAGCGATGCGTGGGCTGGTGGGCAGGGGCTGGGCAGATGCCAGGCAGACAGCCAGACACCAGGCAGGCTGCGTGGGGCCGGCTGGTAGCGGGGAGGAACCACAGGATTCAGCTTTCGGCTCTTGCTGCAGGGATGCTGCCGCTGTGCTGCAGTCGGAGGTGGGGGCAGTTTGGGGGGGCGAGTTGAGAAGGTGGTTGGCAGTGTCTCTTCACCCAGGGCTGTGTCACCGCAGGGTGATGGGTGTCTGGATGTGGGTGGGTGCTCCCCCCCCGGCCCTGGAGAGAGGTTCAGCCGCTTTGTAGGTTTTGGGGTTTTTTTGTTGTTGTTGGTTTTGCAAAGGTGAAAACAGCATGAAAACTAAAGTAAAAATAAAGCCTGATGGTTTGGTGGGGCTGTTTTGTCCGGGCTGTGCAAGCGCACCTGCCTAGGTCGCTGTGTGCAGCCAGATAAGGCTCGTCGGGTGCAGCGTGGGGGAAGCTCTGGTTTGGACATCTCGGTGCGTTTCCAGGCCACCCGCCTGGCCGGGTGGCAGGGCGCTTGCCAGCCTGGTCCTCCTGGACCGTGGCACTGCCAGGGCCTGCTGCGTGGTGTCACGTCGGGGGGTGGCCAGCCGGTGGAGGGCTCCTGGTGGCCTACGGGTGGCTCATCTGAGTGCTCAGCTCATGCCCTGAGTTGGATAAAGAGGAGGAGATGCGAAGCAGGGGGGTTGCATGGTGGCGTGGAGAGGCTGATGCTATGGGCAGGAGTGGTCAGGAAGCGTGTCCGGCTGGGGGAGGCACGTGGAAAAACCCCTGCGTGCATGCGGAGAGCTATGCGTGGAAAACCAGCTGCCCCCGGGGGGGGGGCTGTGGGCTGCCTGCTGCCCCCATGGCTCTGCAGCAGCTGCACCTTGTGCTGCTGGTGCTGCTACTGGTGCTGCTGGTGCTGCTGCGGCGCTTTCCGAGGCGCGAGCGGAGCGTGGTTTCCTGCCGTGAACAGGGTCGATGTGCTCAGCCGAAATGCTGTCGCCTTCCTGGCAGCTCGCTGCGCCGGGCAGCAGGGCCTCATGCTGCGGGGGGCTGTGGGGGCTGCAGGGGCACGGGGTTTGGTTGAGGAGGATGGAGGGGACTCTCCGTTGGAACCTTTAAGGGACAAAGCGGGGACAGGCCGTGGTATTGAGCTGGAGCCTTGGGGAAGTTGGTGGGGGACGGAGAGTGGCACTGTCGCATCGTGGTCACCCTTGGGCAGGGGTGGCACTGCCCGGCGCTAACGGCCTGGGAACGAGGGGAACGTCGGCACTGGGCAGTGCAAGGGGGTCGTGGTGCCCAGCAGCATCCCGTTGGGGCAGCTGGAGGGATGCACTCAGCTCCTCGAAATCCCTGGGAGCGGGGCAGGTGAGGAGTGGGAAATGGCAGCTGCGGGGCTGCACCCTCTGCCGCTGACTCTGCACCCGGTGACTCGCAGCCCGGGGGGGTGGTGGGCTGTGGGTGCGGGTCCTTGCCACGCCGGGGCTGGATACGGCCCCTTTGGGAGGCAGGGCTGTGCCGGGGCAGCGGTGGCTCCTTACCCTGGATGCCAGGTGCCGGTGGTTCCATGCGCCCCAGCCACGCCAAACCAAAGCCTTGGCATTGCTGTGCTCCCCCAAAATGTATCGGCTGTGTCCGGCATCAACATCCCCGGGAGCGGGGATCAGGTGGTGGCAGTGCCTTGACAGGGTCCCCTCAGGTTTCCCAGCCGGGCCGGTTGCCAATGCCACCCGCGTCCTGGCACTTCACGCTCCGGTGGCTCTACCTTCTCCTTGTGCCCGGCGGAGCGTTATCCCTCCTGCCTGGTTCCCATCTGGTCCCGGCGCCTGGTCCAGGCCCTTCCCCGCATGGCTGAGCCCGCAGGCAGGATGCGGCCGAGGGCGCCGATGAGGGATGCTGCCCGCACCGCCGGGATGAGGGCAGCGGTGCCGGCACGGGCTGAACGAGGGCAGTCTCTGCACTTGAACGCTTGGCTGACGCCCTGACATATTGGGGTTGATGACTCTGGCACTTTATGTTTCCTTTGGCTACATGCAGCTGGGGAGGGCACTTTAACCCCTGCCTGCCTGTGCCGCGCTCCGCCGACCCCGGTTGTATGGGGCAGGGTAGGTCCCGGCTCCTGGAGGTTCTGGTTCCTCCTGGGGCTGCCAGAGCCAGGGATGGCGCGGCCAGGAGGATCCTGCGTCCGTCAGCCGTAGCGATTTGAGGGGCAGGTGAGGTTTTTCTGGGGAGGGGGCACAGCATCCCTGGGTCATAGGAGGGAGATAAGACCATGGCGGAAAGGGTGATGGAGCTGGGCTTCCCCTTTCCCCCCCACTTTCCTTGGGGTGGCCTGGGGGGCAGCCACATGCCCCAGTACCACCACCGTCCCTTCCTCCTCCTCCTCGCCGGTCCCCAGACCCCTGCGGAGGGTCGGCGTGGCTGCGTGCGGGGGGACGCTGAGCTCGGCTCCCCCCGGCGAAGCAGGGGCGGGAGGCGGGACGCGCTGCCATTGCCAGGCGGCACCTCCTTCCTTGGGCACCCCTGGCAGAAGAACCACCGTGTGCCCGGGCAGGCGGCCGTACCCGGCTCTCCCATCCAGCCTCCGCCTGGGCCTGCGGCCCCCCGCCTCCCGCCCTCGTCCGTCGCCTTTGTTGTGAGATGAGAACCGGCTGGCGGGGCTGAGAGCCGGCACAACCCTCCCGAGCATGGAGCCGCTGAGCCACCGCGGCCTGCCACGGCTCTCCTGGATCGACACCCTCTACAGCAGTACGTGGCCTGGGCTGGGGGGTGGCGAGGGGGGCTGGGGTGGCGGGTCCCCCTCTACCTGTTGTGTAATGCTGCATCGTGCTGGGGAGGGATGCTGTGCCGGCGATCCCGTACCGGGGGGCTCCTGAGCTGAGCCGAGCCTGGGCAGGGGGCAGGCGAAGCTGGCAGGGGGTCGCGCACCCCTCCCTGAGCATCCCACATGCCCCGGTGGCACGGCAACGCCGGCCGGAGTCGGTCCAGCACCCCCAGGCTCCAGGGACCTGCGTGAGCCGGATGGGTGATGGTGGCCCCGGCACGGTGGGGCTCACTGGGGCCGGAGCAGCCTGATAGCTGGTGCTGCCCACGGGGGTCCTTGGGGACGTGGGTGCTTTCTGCCCCAGGTTCCATCCCCGTCCCTCCGTGGCCGTGGGAAGGTACCTCTCCCCCAGCCGTGATTTTCGCAGCGAGCTCCGAGGCGCTGTGCCGAGGATGCTGTGGTAACGCGGTGTGGGTACCGGGGGGCTGGCAGCCGGTGGGGCCGGGGGCGTCCTGCAGCAGTCTGGGGGGAGTGCGAATCCCCCCCCCCCCCATCCCACGGACAGGCAGCGGGGAGGAACGGGCGCCGGAGCCGTGCCGATCCCGGTCCCGCGGCAGCTGTCTCAGCGGTGGCCAAGGGAGCCAGAGACACGGCTAGAGGATGGGGGGGCTCGGTCATGGGGTCCCCGTTGTTCAATCTGGGGGAATGTTGCGCTGTGTGGGCACCCTGGGGGTGATTTTTGGGGTGCAGTGTTGAGCTCGGAGCCTGGCGTTTGTGGGGCAGCCAGATTTGGCATGGGTGCGTGGGAAGGCGGGATGCTCCGGAGAAGGAGGCACGGTGCCCGCTGCGCAGATCTGGCATCTGCGGTGCCCTGGAGGGAGCAGGGGCTGCCGGGGGGGGGGCACGTTGCATAGGGCTGAGCCCCCCCCCCAAGTTTTCCAGCCCAAAGCCTCCGACACCCGCAGCCGGAGGCCGCATCCAGCAGCGGCAGCCCTGGGGTCCGGCGCAGCTCTGCAGCTTGTGCAGGCGGCTGAGCTGGAGCCCGGAGGCCACATCCAGCCCCAGCCTCCGCACCCTCCTTGCCAGCCGCGGCATCTCTGCAAAGCGATGGCTCTGCCGTCCCAAATCCTGCTCCGGCCGCCCTCGCCATGGAGGGGAGAGGCGTGGGGGAGGCTACTCGGCGTGCCCACGTTTTGGGGGATGCGGGGCAGGGTCCGGCCTTCGTCACACCTGGGAAGGCAGTGACGGCGCGGAGGAGATGCTGTTTGTGTCGAGCCACCCTTCGGAGGAGGCCCGCGGAGGCAGGTCCGAGGCCAGCTAACGCATCTGTGTTGTCATGGTGAATTTTCACCCAGGCATAGGGAAACCACGGCATTTCCCCAAAACCTCACGGGCTCCGTGTGGATGTTGGGCTTCTCCCGGCAGTGGGGTAGGACAGGCAAGTGTTGGGGTGTGCTGGCACGCTGCCGGGGTGCCGGGGAACAGCATGTGCCCAGCTGGAAAGTGAAGAAAATGCCACCCTGGGCTGCTGTGACTGTGCTGCCTCTGCCCAGGCTGGGCAGGAGCCAGCTGCTGCCCTTGGCAGTGCTCCTTCTTGGGGACCATCGTGCTGGGATTAGCCTGGGTCAGACCTGGGAAGACATGGCAGAGCGGAAATATTATTTTCCTGGGGAAAATAATCTCCCGTGGGGATGCGTTCCTGGCTCTGTCACCCACCTGGGTCCAAGTGCCAGCCCGCAGGACCCTGGCCCTGATGGGTGTCAGCATCCCATGGGTGCCAACCCTTGGTGCGTTGTGGGGCTGGATCCAGCTCAGGGCCACGGGGCTGTGTGCGGCAGCCGGGGTTACAAAGCTGTTTCGGGCTGGGGTGTCCTCACCCCTCAAAGTGGCTCCCCTGGGCCAGGCTGCCTCCCTCCCTTTGGTCCCCGTGCCTGGGGTGGAGCAGGAGGATTTCCACTGCTGCTAAAAAACGGGAGCAAAAATAGCACTGGGTTTTGGCACGGGCGCAGGAACAGGCTGCAGGGGCAATGCAGCTGCGGGGGAAGGAGGGAGGTGCTCGGTTTGGGCTTGCTGGGTGGCAGGAGCACCCCACAGGCAGCGAGATGCAGGGGCCAGCCCCTCTGTGTCCCCTTGCCCAGCAATGTCCCGCTCGCCTGCCCTGGCTGCTTGGTGGTGCTCGGTTCCCTCCCCGCAGTGGGTGCTGGGGGTGCTGGGGAGGTCCCTCTGCCCAGCGTCCCCAGGTGAGAGCCCCGTAAATACTGCACGGCTGCGGGTGGCACAGCTGGAGGCACAGCTGGAGCTGTGGGGACATGGCTCCGTCCCTCCTCTTGCGGGCAGCGCAGGATCCCTCTCCCTGGGGTGCCTGTAGGACTCGTCCCCAGCTCGGGTCTGGGACTGGGACGTAGATCTGCTCCAACTGGGAGCAACGGCTGCGTGAGAGCTGGGTCATTCCTGCGTCCCCGCAGGCCAGTCCCTTCCCCCTCTGTGCCACCTTCTGATGCCGCCTTCTTCCCTGCACCGCTGCGGGTGTCACCTCCCAGGGTCCCCAGCCGCCTCATTAAAGCTGTGTGCCTCATTATCTTGCCGCCGAGCTGCCCCAGCCTGGGTTGCCAGGTCTCCCACAGTGCCGGTGCCACTCTGGGTGCCCCCGACGCCCACCCCGCGGTAAAGCCCAGAGCTGTAGACCTTGGCCTTGGTGGTGGGGAGGTGGTGGAGCCTGACGGCCTCGGAGTTGGTGTGCGTGGTGGGGACCGTCAGCTTTGTCCCCTCTCTGCTGCCTTGGCTCCCCATTAGACCCCATCTGATGGGGAAAGACGCTTGGGTGAGAGGTTTGGGTTTCTCTGGGGCATCCCCAGCCTGAGGACAGTGCCCAGTTGGGTGGACTCGGGGGAACTGGGTGGGGTGGGTGTCCCAGGGAGGTGGCCATCATGGGGTGACACCAGTGTTAATGTACCTCATGCTGCCTGGCTGCTGGCCGGCGCTGGAGGCATCCCAGCTGGGACCTGTCACAGGCAGGAGGGGTGAGGGACACCCCACCATGAGGAGGCAGGACAGGTTAGAGCCAGGGATCCCCTTTCCCTGGAAGCTGAGGACCAGGAGGAGCTACGGGCTCCCCCATCTCTGCCCATCCAGCTCGTTCAGTCCCAGGCAGCTCCAGGGTTAGATGGGGGCTGCGGTGGCCTGGTGACAGTGGCATGCCAGCCTCTGAAGGATGGTTATTAGCTGCTAATTGCTAATGAAGCAAGGTCTGAGAGGGGCTGGGCTATCCTGGCAGAGCTGAGATGCATCTGGCCCTTGTCAGGGCTCTCCTCCATCCCACCCCCAGATGCAGGATGGGTCCCCCCATCCCTCCCCACTGGCACCAGCAGGGCTCCCGGCCTGATCAGGCTTCGCAGCGCTCCTTCATTTAAAGATTTATCCACTTTCATTATGAAGCCGAATGCAATATTAATGTGCTGAGTGGTGTTGGTGGAAGTCAGGGAAGTCCCCGGCTGGGGGTGGCAGGGCCGTGGGGGCACGAAGCGGCAGCAGTGTGGGGTTTGGTCTGGGACAGCTGCTTCAGCCCCCACGCACCCCGTTTTGGCCAGAGTATCGGCCAGGGTCTTGGCTGGGGTCTCCCCCCTGTCCGTGCCCAGGGAGCCTGTGGGGACAGCCATGGGGCTGTTGGGTGGGGAGTGGAGCGAGGGGCTGGGGAGGGTTGGGCAAGCCGTGCCCACCGCCTCTTTGGGAGCTGCCGAGGGGGTCTTGGCTGCAGGCCCTGGGTGGGGGTGCCGACTGCACCCCACGGCCGCCCCTGCCGCAGCCGGGCTCCCTTCCCCCTCCCCTTTGTCAGCATCTCGGGGCTGCTGCAGCCGCCTCTTCCCACCGCCACCGAGCCGCTGCCGTTTCCATGGGAACAGGTTAGGATGTACCCCCGTCCCCCGCTGCGCCCCAGGGACCCGCCGCAGACCCTGGGCCCCCCCTGCTCCCACTGGGGCTCCGGCTCCCCGAAATGGCTTCCCCTCGGCCATGGGCAATGAGGGACAGCGTGGGGCATCCAAAAATGGGTGCTGGCCTGGCATGGCGGTGGCCTCATCCTGCGCTGGGGAAAGCAGACCCCTTCTGCCCCCCCCCCGTGTGGCCCGGGCTGCCCACCCGCCATGGAGCTGCCACCCGTCACCCTTCTTCCAGGGGGGGTGGCACTGTCCTCTGTGCTGCAGACCCAGACGTCCTGGCACCCGTTCCCACGCTCTGAGGAGGATGGGCACGGGGAAGTGGGGAGGACGGCGGCCGTGGCTGCCAGCCCAGCTCCATCCCTCCCCGGGGATGGCACGGGGATGGCGGCTGTCAGGCGGGCAGGGCAGAGCCCCTCGAGTGGGGCCAGGGTGTCTGGCAGAGCAGCTGTCCCTGCACAGAGGAGGCCTGCGGCCTCTCGGTGCCGTTAATTATGCAAATATAGGGAAGTGTGTCGAGCGAGCGGAGCGGAGGATGCCCTGTGGGGCCAAGGATGCTCTGCCTGCTCAGCCGGGCAGGCAGAAAGCAGGCAGCCAAGGCCGGCAGGGCCAGGGTGGGCTACGGGTGCGGGCGTGCGTGTCCGTGCGTGGCCCTGGACACGGGGTCGGTTGGCCGCAGGTAACTGGGGCGGTTGTGGTGTGCCGTGCGGTGACACTCGGCCGTGCCGCTACCTGGATGCTCACCACCACCCTCTCTTCCCCTGGCAGACTTCAACTATGGTGCGGACGAGTACGACGCCGAGGGCAACGAGGAGCCCAAGGCACTGCCAGAGGGCTCAGAAACCATGCCCTACATTGATGAGTCGCCCACCATGTCCCCCCAACTCAGCGCCCGCGGCCAGGAGAGCGGGGACGGTGTCTCGCCCACACCCACCGATGGCCTCGGCACAGGGGTAGGTGCTCGGGACGCGGAGCTTTGCACCGGGTGCGGTTGAAGCTGGGGGCTGTGGGTGCCCGGCTCGGTTGTGTCAGCAGTGTCGGTGGTCCTCTGGTGCTGCTGTGACCTGGGGGACCGTCCCCTGGCATCCCAAACCCTGCTGGCCGTGGCCCTTTGGACTCCGGGGACCAGCAGACTCCGGGGACCAGCACCCTGTTCTGCTGCTGGTGGTGAGGGTGCCGTGGCTGTGGGACGCGTTGTGTCCCTGCCTCGTTGCGCCATGCCGGTGGCAGAACCGGGTCGGAAAGCGGGGTCCGGGTGCTGAAGCCCAGTCGGCCTTGCTGGGAAGCCTGGGGTTCCCGGGGTCCCCGGGGTCCCCCGCTCCGGGGAGCCCTTGGGGACAAGGCGCAGCCGCTCCGCCGGGCTGCCGGCTCCATCTAGCGGCACTTGGGGACGAGCTGCCAGCTGGGGAAGGGACACCTTGTCCCCCGTCCCCCCCCTTCTTCTTCTGGGGAACTTAGATTTAACCCCTTCTCTCCCTCTGCTCTTCCGAGAGCATCCTCGGGAAGCCCTTGGGATTTATCCAGGGTGTTTCACGGGGGGGGGGGGGGGGATGCTTGGGGAGCTGCGGGCCGGGAAACCAAAGGGAAAAAATGTTTTTTCCAGAAGACAAGCTTCTGTAGAGCCCGGGGGGGGGGGGTGGCCGCTGTCCCCGGGGACATGGGGGCTAGCGTCCCCGGTGTGTGCCCTGGACCAGTGGGCTCTTGGCAGGGCAGTGGGCGTCTCTGGTCCCTCGGCACAGGGCTCGGGACTGGTGTGGGGAGCGACAGCCTGGCCCTGGGCTGGGGGGGACACCCCCCTGGGGGACACCCCCCCTCCCCCGGGCGCTGGGGAAGCTGCCGTGGTCCCGCAGCCAGCCGGGGGTTGGCCGGGGCAGGAGGCCGGTCTAAGAAAACGTGAAAGTTTTTTTTTGGGGGGGTTGTTTTGCTTTTTTTTTTTGTCGTGGAAAGAGTTAAGCCCTTAACCCGGATGCTGAGGCAGAGGAGGCGAGAGGTGTGGCTTCCTCCCCAGGGCCCGCTGCTGCGCAGCATCCTCCTCCCGGCACCCAGCGCGGCCCCACGGCGGTCCCTAGTGGGTGGGTGCCGGTCCTCTGCCACCCCGCTGCGCGAAGGACCCTGTCCCCCCGGGACTGGGTCCAACCCACCCGGGCTCAGGGTCCCTTGTCCCCCAACAGGACGTTGGGCAACAGCCCTGCGAGTCCCAGCCCTGACACCCCGGTGCCTGGCGATGCGATGTGCTGTGGGCGATGGGCTCCCAGTAGGGATAGCAGAGGGTGGCTCTGGGGACGCAGGGGTGGGGGGGAGATCCTGGGGGAGGCTGGCAAAGCGGTGCCCTTGGAGGCTGGTGGAGCGTGTTGGGGCTGGACGCGGGCAGTAAAGCCGGCTTGGTTGGCGCTAACAGGATTGGGAAGTGTTGGAGCTCAGCACCGGCTCTGCCTCTATCTCTTTATCTAGAGCTGTTTGCGCCGGGGCTTAGTGGAGAACCATCTGAATACCGGCACATTTAATCCTACGTGTCCAGCCTCGTGATGGGCACGGGCTTGCATGCGGGTCCCGCTGTGGCCAGTGGCACAGGGTGCGGGGCTCGCCCCCATCGTTCTTCTCCAGTGAGGTGGGACTGGTGTCGCTGCCTTTCGGAGGGCTGGAGGAGGCTTCTGATGGGGCATCTCTTCTTGCAAGCTCTTGGGGCAGGTGTGACCATATCTGGGGCCCCCGGCCACTGGATGCAGACAGAGCCTGTCTCTCCCTCTCCCACCTGGGAGACGCAAGCGCCATGGTCATGGTGTGGGGTGGTGGCCCCAGTGCTGCTGGGTTTGGCACTGCGGGTGGCTTTCCCCTGGGCAGGGAGCGTTCCCTGCACTGGGGACCCAGCCGTGGTGGGCAAGGGTCCCGGTGCTCTGGCACAGACCCCTCTTAGCAAAGGCTGGGTAAAGCCTGAGCTGTGGCATGGACGCAGGGCTGGGCACGGGCTCTGGAAAGTCCCCGTGTCTGTGTCCCTGCCCACTTCTCGCAGCAGGAGTTTGTTCCAGGATTGGACAGGCGCGGGGAGGAGAGCTGGCTCCTGCAGGCAGAGCACATGTGGCCGCTGGTTCCCCTTTTACTGCCGAGGAGCAGGGGGGAAACTGCTGAAACAGCTCTTGCGTTAGCGTCCCCTCCTCCAGCCCGGTCTTGCCCCATTTGCCAGGGCCCACGATGTCCCTTGCAGGTGCCCCCGCCACCGCTCGTGTCCCCGCTCCCCGGCTGCCCCGGGGGTTGTGGTCTGACTGGGGCAGCGGCGAGGTGCCAGCGCTGATCCCCATGGGATGCAGGGCAGATGCTGCAGGAAGGCACGCGTCTCAGCTGTGTTACCCTGCCCCGAGTCCCCCCTGGGGCAGGGAGAGGTCCGGTACCCTTCTGGGGGTGCAGAACCAGGTCCCCTTACGGGACCAGGCGATGCTGCTGCCCTCCAAGGTCACTTCTCCCTGGTGCCAATCCCCACGCTCCGGCTCTCCGCCTGCCCGCGGGACACGGAGGGACCAGGAGGCCGCGGCAGGCGGGACCGATGCTCTCCCGTTGCTGACCGCTCTGCTGGGCGAGGGTACGGGAGGGCCTGGCAGGGGACGGGGGACCCTTCCCCGTGAGTCTCGCTGGGTACGCCGAGCTCTACCGGCGTGGGGAAGAGCTGGCTCGGAGAAGGCGGCTTGCTGCGCGCCCCAGCCTTGACCGCATGCCGCCGGCGGAGCAGCCCCACCTCCAGCGCCAAGAGATGCATTTCCTGTAGCGAGCGTGCAGGGCGGAGCGGCGGGGCTGGCTGGGGTGTACGGCGGCGGGCAGCGGCCCTCCACCGCCGGCGGCCCCCTCCGGGGGTGAGCGGAGGCCAGGGGAGAACCGGGTTGTTCCTCTTGGCCCGCCATCGGTGACCCCAGAGTTGCCGTCGTCGCCGCTCGGAAGCGGTCGTGCGGCCGCCTCGGGAGCGCCTGTCGCTGCGGCGGGAGCCGAAGGCCTGAGCCGGGGCAGGCGGGAGCACCGGGGATCCCATAATGGCTTCTTTCATCCCGCGGCGGTGGCCGGCGTCCAGGGCTGAGTCAGGCCAGGCCGGCTCAGCCGCGTGAGGCCCTCGCCCGGAACCTTGCGGGGTCCCCTCTGCCCCCCGCTGCCCGGCCGGCCATGGAGGAGGAAGAGGAGGCCATAGGGTACCTGGATAAAGTGCTGGAGGATGAAGATGACTCTGAGCCAGGAACCCCCACCAGCCCCGGGTCTCCGTTCTCGGCCGGCGAGAAGGTGGGCGGCGGGGGCACCCCGCTCCCGTGCTGGGGCGGCGGGTGGGGGGGCACAAGGGGCGTCTCGCTAGTGCTGGTGACACCCAGGTCTCAGGGCAGCTCCTGGGTCGCTGCGGTGGGTGCTGGTGGGGGGCAGAGCTCTGGGGGCAGCGGGAGCATCACTGCAGACCCACCGCTCCCCCGGGACTGCTTGCGGCCGGGGGGGACAGGGCAGAGCTGCGCCAGGCATTGGGTGCAAAAGAGCTCAGTGGGTGCTTGCGCAGAGTGGGGGCGAGCACCCGGTCTTCCTCCCGTGGGGGAGCCGGGGCCACGCGTGCTGCTGCGGGGGGGGCTGTGTGGCTCAGCAGAGCTGGCGCCGGTTGCTCAGGAAGGGGCTGGACCACGCTCTGCCACTGCCCCACCGCACAGCCACCAGCAACCCCAAAACGGCCCCAAACCACGGTGGCTTGGGGGCAGCCCCGGGGGGGACCCCTGTGCTGGCAGGTACAGCCTGGCACCCTTCTCTCGCCCACCCTGCCGGGGGTGCCTGGGTGCCCCCGGGGGGCTGGCACGGGGCTGGAGGAGGGCTCTGGCTCCGCTCTCCTTGGGGGTCTCCTGCACGGGACGGCTGCCGGGCTCTGCTCTAGGGTTGCCCCTCTGGGTCACGGGGGTCCGGCTGGCATCGTCCCCGCGGGGCACAGACAGGCCCCATATCTTCCCAGCTCCCGCGCAGGGCCCAGGCTGGGGGAAGCAGGAAGAGCCTGTGACTAATCGGTGGCAAAGAGCCTGTGAGCTCCCAGCACACAAAACTGGCCCCCCCGTACACCCCCCTGCTGCACCAGTCACCGCGGCTCGGCCTTAGTGGTGCAGGCTGGCAGGGAGCCGTGGGGTGGGCACCCTGGTTGGCGCGGCAGCCCCCAGGGCCGGCTGGCAGTCGCCAGAATGGGACGGGAAGATGCTGATCCGTGGCCGTGCCCAGCCCGGGACTGTGCCCCTCCTTGGGTGGTTGGAGCTGCCAGGCCCCCCCATACAACAGCCAGGGCTGGCAGGGGCAGGCGGCACGGGCAGAGGTGAGCCAGGACCAATATCCCCTTGAAACCGTCCCGAATGGCTCATTACCCGGAGCAACCGATGTCCCCGTGGCTCTGCTTGGCCCCCGTCTGGGTGGCAAAGCCCGGTTCCTGAGTGTGATTTTTAAGGGGGGAGGCCAAGGCACGCCAGGCGTTCGAGGCAGTCCAGGGGCTGGGGCACCCCCATTGGGTGCTGGCAGAGCCTCGCTGAGGGTCCCAGAGCTCCCCAGCCCAGCCATGCATCTCCCATCTCCCTGCCATGAGGATCATACCGTGGGAGGATCATACCACGGGAGCATCAGTGCTGCAGCAGACCTGGGTGCGAGTTGAGCCGCCGGCAGCCGGAGCGGCAGCAGGGCACCGTAAAGCCTGGGACCTGCGCCGGTGCCACTGGGCAGTGACCGCTGGAGTGGCATTTCCCTGGGAAAGCCTCAGCTGGGGAAAAGGGTGGCGCTGGATCATGTGGCAGCACCATCCACCGCCAGGCATGATTTCACCGGGCAGCTCTGGACTCTGCCCTGGGAGAGTCCTGCCGTGCCGCACGCCACGCTGGAGCATTGCCAGCAGCGCTGGGCTCGTGGCCAGCCGGGAGCAGGGAGGGGAGCGAAGCCCGTGGCTTCCCAGCTGGCTCCAGCCTGGCTGTGCCGCCCAGCGGGCACATGTCCGGCCCTTGCCACGGAGCTTCCCTGACGCTGGCGGGGACACGTGCCCGTGCAGGGATGCTGGGGATGGGGTGGTGGGATGAGGGGTCTCCTCCCGTGCCGCTTGCTGGCTCAGCCAGGCTCCTTGCTGTGTCGTACAGGGTGAGCGAGATGCTGGCAAAGGCCTGGAGATGCGGAAGCTGGTGCTCTCCGGTTTCTTGGCCAGCGAGGAGATCTACATCAACCAGCTGGAGGCCCTCTTGTTGGTGAGTACAGCCCCCAGACTGGACACCCCCTCCAGTGACGTCCCCCAGCAGGGGTGGGTGGGTGGAGGGATGGATGGATGGGGTCATTTCTTCCTGGACTACCTCCGGCAGGCAGGCCTGACCCGGGGCACTACCTGGACAGGAGCAAAGCTGCAGGAGGCACGCCGGAGCCAGCCTTGCTCTGGCCCAGCTGCCCCCGTCTCACCTCCCCCTGCTGCCAGTATGCCTGGCGGGGAGGTATTTATAGCCCCGCTTCCTCTTGTGGACTTGCTGGCCCTTGTGGCAGAGACGCTGTTGCACAACGCGGGGGTCACCGCCGCCACGGGGAAGTCTGCGGGGATGCACAGTCCCGGGCAGCCCTCGCTGCCGGCTCAGATCCCCCTTGTCCCCAGCGTTCCTCTCCCAGCCCTTGTCTCAAACACTCTCCCTTCTCCTCCTTCGGCAGCCTATGAAGCCACTGAAGGCCACGGCCACTACGTCGCAGCCTGTCCTCACCCTCCAGCAGATCGAGACGATTTTCTACAAGATCCAGGATATCTACGAGATCCACAAGGAGTTCTACGACAGCCTGTGCCCGAAGGTGCAGCAGTGGGACAGCAACGTCACCATGGGCCACCTCTTCCAGAAGCTGGTATGCGCCTTCCCCGGGGCTTGCTCCGCTTGGAAGAGGAGGAGGGCCAGGGAGATGGAGCACGATGCTGTGGGGCTCGGTCCCACGGTGTGGCTCAGCTCACACCCTGCCACGTGCTCATCGGTGGCTCTGGGACTTGTTGCATCCCTCCGCTGCTGCCCGCCTGAGCCCTCCCATCCCGGCAGCCTCCGTGCCCCTCGCCGCAGCGGGGATGCCCGCAGCTGGTGGGTCAGCCGTGACGGGTTTTTGGCTGGAGGTGAATGGTGTGGCTTTACCGTGGCGCTGGCGGGAGCCCAGGCGCGTGGGTGACCCTCTGGGGAGAGGCAGGAGGTTGCTGCCTCTTCGCTGCCTGTGGGTGCTGCGGCGGTGGCTCCCCAGGGTCACGCTCCGGGTCCTGCCGCTGCTTTGGACTTGCGATGGGAGCAGGGGATGTGCCCGTGGGTGCCGTGGCCATGCTGGGGAGGGGAGGAGGAGAGGGCAGGCTGAAGGGTGCCGGGAAGCGGCTGTAGCTTCAGCCTCTGCTGTCCAGGCGCTCATTACCTCTCTGCTGGATTTTGGAGGTTTGTGGGGGCACAGGGCTGGGCAGGAGCCCCACCATCCTGCCCTGGGTGAGGGCTTTCCCTGCGGAGCCAAGCGTGTGGCTCCCCAGCTGGCTATGGTCTGGTAGAGTGTCCTGCTGGGAGGGGACAGCTCTGGCCAGTGTCCCCTCGGTGGCTGCCTGCCCCTCACGCTGCGGGGGGCTTCCAGCATCCCGCTGGGTGCCCGGCTAACCCCCGCTCCCCGCAGGCCAGCCAACTGGGGGTCTACAAGGCCTTTGTGGATAACTACAAAATCGCACTGGAGACGGCAGAGAAGTGCAGCCAGAGCAACTACCAGTTCCAGAAGATCTCGGAGGTAAGCTGGGCTGGGGCTGTGCCGGGGGGACAGGGCTGCCGCGGCCGGGCTGTCCCAGCACAGGGCAGAGAACGCCGACCGCATCTGCCCGGCGGAGATGCTCTCCCTGCCCTTGGGGACTGTCCCAGGGGCAGGGCCATCGGTGGCTGTGCTGGAGGGTCGTGATCTCTGAGTATTGCAGGGGTTTGGCTCCCGCCTCGTGCAAGCTCAGGTGGGGTTCAGCCCTCGCTGCCGTCATTTCTGGGATGCCGCGGCAGCCTGTACCTGCTCGTCCCATCCAGGGAGCGTGGGTGCTGGGTGCTGGGCACCTGTGGCTCATCTCCTGCTGGCTACATTTCCATGCCTGGCTCCCCTATAGAAACGGGGACCTCCGTGGCTGCAGCCTGGCTCCCTGCTCCCTCCAGCCCCTCCACAGCAGGGCTGTTCAGCTCGGTGGGACCAGCAACCTCCCCGGGCTGCTCTGGGTCCTGCTCCAGGATGCCCCATGGGTCCACCGTGTCCCCACTGCTGGGCACAGCCAGAGCTGCTCCTGGCCAGGCAGCGTCCCGTACAGTCCCCACGTCCACCCCAGCACCCATGTGTCACCTTCAGTGTGGCCAGGCTGGGTCCAGGGGGAGATATCAGGGTGCGGGAAGGGGGGGGGGGACGGGACCCCATGACCTTGAACAATGACCTTCCCCCCACCCCAGCCCCCTGCGGGCTGCCTGACGGGCCTTTCCCTCCCTAGGAGCTGAAGGTGAAGGGCCCCAAGGACTCGAAGGAGAGCCACACGTCCGTCACCATGGAGGGTACGGCGGGCGCGGGCGTGGGGAGGGGGACGCAGCCTTTTGTCTACGCGCGGGACTGGCGCGGATGAATTACTGAGCGGTTCCCGCGAGCGGAGCCCATTGTGTTGCCGTGTGCGGAGCCGGTGAGGAAGGGGGGGACGCAGCTCTTTAGGATGCTGGGGGCGTGCAGCAGCCCCCCACCCCCTGCCCACCCCCCTCCTCCCCGCCCGCCGGCTGCGCCAAGAACCGTGCTGAGGGGCCGATGCCGTGCCGCAGCCGGGCTGAGCTGCCACGGGGCGGCAGAGATGGCTGCGTGGAGACGGGGCTGCCATGGAAATCCTCGTCGTCGTCCGGCTCTGCTGTAACTGCACCTACGGTGAGGCGAGGGGGGTGGCTCTGAATTTGGGTGCCGATGGGGAGCGATGCTGCGGGGACGCTGGCTCGGGGCTGGCTGTCCTTGCTGGGGGCGTGGAGGCTGCATCGTGCTCTGCAGCCTGAAGTTGGGAGCGTCTTTGTTCCAGGCTCTGTTGAATCATCTTGGCTCCGGCACATGGGGCCACGCGCTCGCCTTCGCCGCCGGGCAGGGGCTCGTGCCGGTGGTGGGACGGCGAGGGACCGGGGCGGGTGGGGGGACCCCCTCTGCCTGGGCTGTGCCGCGGGGGATGGCGATGGGGAGGGGTCCCCGTTTGCTTGACGGAGGCTGTGAGCATCATGGGGCTGGAACGCCCGTGTTTCTGTGGCTGGGGAGGAGAGGCTCCGGGCATCCCTGCCGGCTGGTGCCTGGCCCCGTGCTGCCTGCGTGCGGCTTCCAGGCTGGTGGAACTGTGCCGGCGAGGAGCCCAACGCTCCTTTCCTTGTGCCAGGACAGCCCCTCCCGGGGCTCCCCGGTGCTTTGCATGTGCCTGTAGTGATGGCAGCAGGAGGGTCCATCCTCCCCATGGCTCTAGGGTGGGGGAAAGGGGGGGGAACACCCTGCCTGCCCCCTCCATTCCAGAGCAGGGCTCTCGCTGGCTGCTGCAGGGGAGCGGGGCTCCGGTTTTACCAGCTGGCACAGAGTCGCGGGGGATGCAGCCTCTGGTTCAGGGTCCAGCCCTGCATTCTCGTCTCCTGAGCAGAGACCCCCTGTTCGCCAGGATGGGGGCCCCTCTCTCAGGACCTGGCACCATGAGGGACCACCCTCCGAGGGAAGGGGATGGGAGCCCCCCGCAGCTCATAGCACAGGGTGGGGGTGGGCAGCACCTTTCCCTCCTCTGCCCTGGCCCAAAGGCCGGCCCCGCTTGGCCCTGGCAGTTTGGGGAAGTGCTCTGAAGTGAAGGGAAAACCCAGAAGCATCGGCATGGCTGTAAGCAGCCCGGGGAGGCTTGCGAGCGACCGGGTGCGGGGAACAGCGCTGTGAATGTGCTCTGTGCCTTCGCCTGCCCAAAGAGCCGGGGAGGAGGAGGAGGAAGGTCCAGCTGCTTGGGGTGAAATGTGCCTCTGAAGAGCCCCTGGGGCTGGTTTCCTGCTGGGAGGGGGTGTCTGTGCCCCGTGTGTGGGGCAGCTTTGCCCCCCCTGCCCCGGACGCAGCTTCACGTGCCCAGGCGGCTGCGGGGAGGGAAGACGGGGCAGCGGTGTTGGGACGATGCCTCGGCCCGTGCGTTCTCTGTGGGTGGGGAATTTGCCACCGCTGGAGCAGCCCGGGTTTCTCTCGCACCCAGGACTGGCTGGGGTGGGGGGATATGGGGTGTCCTATGGGGTGGCAGAGCCCGTGGAGGGCAGGGCAGGGACAGGACCCGCCGCTGAGCCGAAAGGGAAACTGAAAAACCTGCTGGCTGCTGGGGGTGACGAGCAGCTCTTCTGCTCCACAGCCACCGCATGGCAAGCTGGCGATGCCAGTGCGAGCGCCGTGCCCGGGGAGGTCCTTTGCCCTGGAGGGGGGACACGCTGGCACAGTCATGGTGGGGACGTCCCCCAGTCAGGGCAGACTGGTGTTCACGACAGCCTCTCTGGCTTTGCTCGCTGTGACCTGTGGCAGCAGAGGGGAGGAGGACATGGTGGCGGGGTTGGTGTCCCCATCGTGCCCTGTCCCTTGGGGACAACTGGGCTCTGCCCTTGCTCCACACACCAGCCCAGCTGTGGTTTCTCCTGCTCTTGGCAGTAATGTGGTGGTCCGGCTGTCGCTGACTCTGTGCAGAACGGACCCCAGATGCTCGCCCAGGGCTCCGTGCGGACCTGGGGGGGTCTCTGGGAATCTGGTCTCCCCTCCTTGCCCCCATGGGATGCGGTGTTGGCTCTCACGGGTGGGAGAGGGGCCGGGGTCCCGGCGGCGGGTGGCTGCTGACGCCTCCTCTCTCCCCACAGCGCTGCTGTACAAACCCATTGACCGGGTGACACGGAGCACCCTCGTCCTGCATGTGAGTGTGACGCCAGTCCTGGCATGGGGGGCGGTGGGGGGATCTGCCCCCATTGCTCTTGGGGACCTGCAGCCATGGGGAGCGCTGCTGGGGGGTCTCTGCGGTGGGTGCCGCAGGGCCAGCTCACCCGCGCCTGTTCCCTTCCAGGACCTCCTCAAGCACACCCCGGCCGACCACCCGGACTACCCGCTGCTCCAGGACGCCCTCCGCATCTCACAGAACTTCCTCTCCAGCATCAATGAGGACATCGATCCCCGGAGGACAGCGGTCACCACCCCCAAGGGGGAGGTGAGCCAGCGGGGTGGGCAGTGCCTGGGCACAGGGTGAGGGCTGAGCCCTCTGCCAGCCCCTGGCTGGTGTCTCCACCCTGAGGAGCTCCACGGTGCTTGGTCAGGAGATGTAGGGTTTCCTCTAGACGCAGTTCTGCGTGCAAGTTTAGGGCTCTACCTGGTCCTTGCTGCTTGCTGGCACCCCACTGAGCGTACGGGACTCAAAATAGCACCCAGAGGACATGGACCTTCCCATGTACCTGGTGGCTGAGCCACGGAGAGGGACAGGAGCATCCGTCCCCTGCGGTTTGTTGGCCTTTGCTCCCTGCCCGCTCTCACGCCAGCCCTGCTGCCCCGCAGACCCGGCAGCTTGTCAAGGATGGCTTCTTGGTGGAGCTGTCGGAGGGCTCGCGGAAGCTGCGGCACGTCTTCCTCTTCACCGACGTGCTGCTCTGTGCCAAGCTGAAGAAGACGGCTGTGGGGTAAGGAGGGTGCTGGACACGGGGGGAATGTGTCACCATCCCCCCCGTCCTCCAGTGGGTCAGGGGACGAGCCAGGGAGGGTGTCAGGCATTAATCGGTGCCCGTGCCCCGGCCGCAGGAAGCACCAGCAGTACGACTGCAAGTGGTACGTGCCCCTGGCCGACCTGGTGTTCCCCTCGCCGGAGGAGTCGGAGCACTGCCCGCAGGTCCACGTCATCCCTGACCACGAGCTGGAGGACATGAAGATGAAGATCTCAGCCATCAAGAGTGAGGTGCAGAAGGAGGTGAGAGGAGGGTGTGGGTGGTTGGGGACCGTGCAGAACCTGCTGCCTGGGTGGGTGCCTTCCTCTGGGTCAGGGATGGGACATGGGGGGCCGGGGGTGCCTGCAAAAGCTCCTGTCTGCTCCCCACCTGCAGAAAGCCAACAAGGGGCAGAGCCGGGCCATCGAGCGCCTCAAGAAGAAGATGTTTGAGAACGAATTCTGGCTGCTCCTCAACTCGCCCGCCATCCCTTTCCGCATCCACAACCGCAACGGGAAGGTGAGGAGGGTGGGCTGGGGGCCGGGCTCAGCCCTGCCTGTGCGCAGTCTGCTGCATCGCCCTCTCTCTTCTAGAGCTACCTCTTCCTGCTGTCGTCTGACTACGAGAGGTCCGAGTGGAGGGAGGCCATTCAGAAACTGCAGAAAAAGGGTATGTTTGGGGCTGCTGAAGCTCTCTTGGGGCTCCTGGCCACCCCAGGAGGTCCTGCAGGATCACAGCCTGCTGTTCTCCAGTCCCCACGATGGGTGCTGGCTGCATCCCTCTGAAGCTCCTCTCATGTCCTCTCGCAGACCTCCAGGCCTTTGTCCTGAGCTCGGTGGAGCTGCAGGTGCTCACGGGATCCTGCTTCAAGCTACGCACCGTCCACAACATCCCGGTCACCAGCAATAAGGATGGTGAGTGTCCGCTGGGCTGGCGGGTCCCTCTTTGCCTCCGGCTGATGCTGGGGAGGAGTTGTGGGGGTCCTTCAGCTGGAGCGGGGTCCCTGCTCGGGGACCCTGGCTGTGCAGGGGGACAGCTACCCACCAGGTGGCACTACTGGAGCAGAATCGGGCTCCCAGGCAGAGCAATCCCAGCTGCAACATGGGGCTGCTTTTGGGGTCTCTCTAGCACCCCCATGGACTGGGCAGGACCAGGGTATCCCCAGGGCGAGACCCAGCCAGCCCTACTGGGAACTTCCCCCAGGGCTGTCCAGCAGCAGGAAAGCTCGGGATGTCCGGCAGGGATGACCGGCAGCGGGGGATATGTGTCATCTTCCAGGCCTTAGGGATGGCCCTCCGGGGGAGTTGGGGACATTGGGGTGTCACCGCAGGCACCTAGCACTTACTATGGAAAAGCCTGCCTCGGGGACAGCCAGCCCGCACGCTGGCCCCAGGGCACAGGAGGTGGCAGCTGAGCCCTGACACAGCCTCTGCTCTCCCCGCCGCAGATGACGAGTCCCCCGGGCTCTACGGGTTCCTGCACGTCATCGTCCACTCCGCCAAGGGCTTCAAGCAGTCTGCCAGTAAGTGCGGGTGCCCACCCTTGCTCGGAGGGGCCGGCGTGATCGGAAGAGCTGGGGTCCAGCATGTGGCCCCACTCTGCCCGCAGTGGTTCCCTGGGAGCCGGTGGGGATGTTCCTTGGGCGCTGAGCGGTGTCTGCTCCCCCAGATCTTTACTGCACGCTGGAGGTGGACTCCTTCGGCTACTTTGTCAGCAAAGCCAAGACCAGGGTTTTCCGGGACACCACCGAGCCACAGTGGAATGAGGTGAGAGGAGGGTGGGATGCAGGGAGGGGACCGTGCCCCCCTTTCCCTTCCAGCCCCAGTTTTGAAGCTGCTCTGGGGTGCTGGGCCTGAGCCACCCTCCCTCCGTGCCCCAGGAGTTTGAGATCGAACTGGAGGGCTCCCAGTCCCTGCGTATCCTCTGCTACGAGAAGTGCTACGATAAGACCAAGCTCAACAAGGACAACAATGAAATCGTGGACAAGATTATGGGCAAGGGGCAGATCCAGGTACGCGCTGGGGCTTTTGGGCATCTTCTTACTCAACAGTGGACCTTTTTTGGGGCACCTGGGCTGGGAGGGTTGCCCTGGAGTGATGCCTGGGAGACGCCTGGCAGCGTGGACAGGCAGCTCCGCTTTTGGGAGCTGGGTACAGGGATTGTGGCTCGGGGTTGAAGGCAGAGAGGTGGGCGAGGCATCAGGCTGGTCCCAGGGCACGGTGGCTGCAGAAGAAGGTGGGACAAAATGACAGAGGGTCCTGTGGAGGTGGCAAATCCAGCGGTCACCCCCCCCCCCAAGACGTGCGCTTCCATTCTGCCGCCCTCCGCGCTGCAGCCCCGGGGGGCTGTGGGGAAGGGGGTTAGCACCCGCTCCAGGGAGGGCTCTGAGCGTGCAGCCCCCTGTCCCCCCCCTGCCAGCCATCCTGTCCCCCCTCTGCCACCATCTGCCTCCCCTGTGCCTCCATCAGCCGCTGTTATGGCAACGGGGGTTTCCAGGGCAACGGCTGAGCCGCACTGATTGGCGATTGCCAGGCAGGGAGGATGAAGGCCTGGGCTGCCCTGAGATGCTCCCAGGTGAGCAGGACCGGGCAGATGGAGGTGGGGGGGGGCAGGCAGCCCCCAGACCCCGCATCCCTCCAGCACCCACCTTGGTCAGGCTGCGGGGTGGCCCAGGGCAGCGAGGATTGATTGGGAATGGGGGTCCCCCTGTGTTTTCCTGGTGGGGACCCCCCCGTCTGGCTGCTTTCCCCGCTGTGCTGGGGACAGCATCGCGCCTGGGACGCAGCCCTTGACCCAAGGCCACTTCAAAGGGCCCGGCGTGGCCGCCTGCTCCGTGGGAAAGCGGCTGAGGGCAGGTCCTGGGGGAGCAGGGAGCGGCACGGAAATACTGCTGGGAATGGGACGCTGCGGGGGGACGGCACCGCGCCGGGCGCAGGGTGGGAGACGGGGGCAGGGGGGGCTCCGCTTCGCCAGCGGCTTGTTCATACCCGAAAAATCACCCGTCTGTTGCCCTCTCCGCAGGGAAACGGCGGTGTGAGGGTGGCATTGGGCCAAGCGGAAGGGCCGGGGCAGGGAAGGGGCTCGATGCCCCGTGGGGATCAGTCCAGCTGCACTCTCGGAAATAGCCTGGGTCAACAAACATGAGTCATGCTGGGAGACACGGGGGTCGGGACAGGGACAGCACAGCTTGTCCCCACCATGCGAAAGTCATGGGGGAAGAAAGGGAAAGAGAGGAGGCCCTGGAGCTGCTTATCCCAAAGAGGACCTGGCTGGACGGAGCAGTGTGAGGGTTGAGGCCGTCCTGCCGTCACCCAGAGCCACGGCTCGGCCCCTGCCCTGGGAGTGGGATGGGTGGCGGGGCAGGGACGAGGCAGCATGGCTCTGGGCAGGATGGGCAGCACTGCTCGGGGGGGCTGTGGGTCGTGGCCAAGCCCCAGCGCTGCCCCTTTGCCCTCTGCCCTGAGCTGTTCAGGCAGAGATGCTGCCCCAGATGGTCCTTACCCCGGCGGGTCCCTGGGCTCATCGTGAGCCGCTGCTGGTTCCAGTTAGCGGCAGGAGTGGGAGACACGGAGCACTGGCATCAGCATCTCGGCAAAGGCCCGTGGTGTGCGTGGGGCTGCCAGGACGGCCGAACCTCTCCCTGCAGCCGGCGCGGTGCCCGCTGCCCAGCTCTAATCTGATGGCCCAGGCACGTGGGTCAGCCACAAAAGCAGCTTAGCGGCATCACGGGCTGGCAGGAGCAGGTCAGCGTGCGAGGGGGATGCTGCAGCCCCTCTGTGGGGAGCAGCGGGGGCTTCCCTAGGCTGCAGAGCCGCCACGTGCAGGCGGCACGTCCCGCTGGCACAGAGGACGTGGCTTGGTCCGTGGAGGGGCTGGGGTTGGCATCAGCCTCCTCTCGAGCATCCTGGCAATGAGCCCCGAGGGGTCTGCAGCATGGTGAGCGTGGGACCCCCACCCTGAGCCTGTCCCCGGCAGAGGGTGGGCACCCTGTGCCCACAGGGGACGGCTCCGCTCCCAGTTGACATTAACCCTGTTTTGTTGTTGTTAACCCCATTTTGCGTGCAGTTTCCAAGGCTGGGACGTGCCGTGGTCGGGGTAGAGGTGCCGGGGGGGGTCCTTTCCCCCTGGGGGGCTCGTGTCCCTGGCACTGCAAGGCTCAGCTTTGCTCTGAGCTGTCCCAGTCGCTCCCAGCAGCTGGGCTGTGTCCGGTGGGTGCTGGCGGGGGGGGTACCCGGTGCTGTGGCGGGGGTGGCAGACAGATGCTGGGAGTGAGCAGAGCAGGCTGCGAGCGCTCGTTGCCCACGTTGCAGAGGGGAGAGGCTGGATCTGGCCCCCATGCCCTGGGGTGGGTGAGGAGACAGGCGGCGGGTGTATGAAGGGGGTCTCAGGGTGATGGGGCAGGATGGAGCAGCCCCTTCCTCAGCCCCAATTTGATGCCCGGGGGGGGGGGGATGTGGCTGTTGAAATAGAGCCTTGTGTTGTCGTGGGCACGGTGCCTGCTGTACCCGCAGGGAAGAGCTGCCTGTCCGTCTGTCCCTGGGCTGGCGGACGCTCTGGAAAGGGGGGCGATTTGTGATGTCGGGGCTCCCCAGACCTTCCCGAGCGGTGGCAGGCAGCAGGGCGAGGGTTTAAACGCGTGGGGACCGCCGGGGGGGGGGGAATGGGGGGGGCTGCCTTTGAGTCACTTCCTCGCAAGGGGAGGGAGGGAGGGAGGGAGGGAGGGAGGGAGGCTTTTTGGGGCTGCCGAGCTGCTTTTCGACAGCCTGGCTCCCACCCTGAAGATGAGCCCTGCTCGTTTTCCTCCCCACCGCCCCAACCGGGCTCCCCTCCCTGTCCCCCCCCACCCTGACCACCACTGATCTCCCCACCCGGAGCAAAAAGGATGCTGGTGCTTTCCTAACCTAGCCCAGACCACCCCCCCACCCACCCCCCCCACCCCACTCCGGCTCCTCCCGACCCACCCTCGTCTCCCCCCCCCCCCCCCCCCCCAAATTCTCCCCCTTCACCCGGAGCCCGAAGCGGTTCACTGCGATGATGGAGGTGCTGGTGCAGCCGGATGACAGCCCCGGTCCTGTGGGCGAAGGGCCGGAGCGTGGCGTGGAGGAACCCGAGGGGAAGCGACCCCCCAACACGGGCGCCCGTCTGTGGGGCAGGGTGCGCAGCAAGCTGCTCCGGCAGAAGGTGCTTTTCGGGGGACGGGGTTGGGGGGACTGGGGACACGGTGGTGGGCACCAAACGGGCTCTGGGACAGCTTCGTCGTGTTGCTGGGCTGTGGTGTGTGTGGTGGTTGTGGCTTTGTGTGGGTGGGGGGGGGGTGGGGGGGGGTTCTGATATGGGGGGGCTGTGTTGTTTGTGGGGAGAGGGTTGCGGGGTCCGTGCGCGGAGCAGGGAAGCTGTTTGGGTGCTTTGGAAACTCTTCGAAGCAGTTAGCAGCCTGCGGGGTGTTTGTTTCCCTCCTCTCCCTCTGCGTGCTGGGGGGGCTGAGGTGTTTGCATTGGGGGGGGGGTCCTGCAGAGGGAAGTTGGGGATCCCCCCTGCCCAGCCCTGGGGCTCACCCAGGAGGCAGTGATGCTTGTGGGCTAGCTGGGGCCAGGCTCCTGGGGTGCTGCAGCACCCAGTGCCTGCGTACCCCCTCTTGCCTGGTTTGCAAGGACCCCCCCCCAGCCCCCCCCGGGTCCATCCAGGCTTCCCCCAGCTCCCAGCCATGTCGCAGCCACATCAGCCCATGCTGCCCGTATTTGTGGGAGGACGGAGGGCAGGGGTGGGCAACGGAGGTGACAAGGGAGGGGGACAGCACCGTCGCAGGCTCTCCCAGAGCCCCCACGATCCCATGGGGGACTCTGGGGGTTTCCCTCCGTGCCGTACCCCTGCGTGGGGAGCTGCTGGCTTGGGGCTCGGCTGTGACCGTGGGCAAGAGCTGCCTGGGCCCGTGGGGGTTTGGTTTGGCAGCAGCGGGGCCAAGGTTTGCTCGGTGGCGGGGCTGCCGGCGCGGCAGCGGGGCTGCCTGTGACGCAGCGGCATTAACCTCGATTCTGTGCCGCCGCCACTGTTCCCGCAGCGGGGATTAAGGGGCAATGAGGGCTATGCGGGGAGGCTGCTCGGTGGCTGCTGCTAGCTGTTGCTGGGTCAAAACACTGAGGGGGTTTTGTTTCCCAGCCCCACATGTCCCCACCGTGGCTGGCGGCTGCTGACCGGGAGGCACTGGGGCTGCAGGGGCAGGATGTGGCCCCGGCGGGTCTGTGCACGGTCCCGGCGTGCCGCGGGTGTCTGCTGCTTCTTGGGTCGCTCTCAGACAGGGCTGTGAGTCGCCGGTTTTTTTAGGGCTGTGCTTTGCTGCTGGCAACGTTTGCTGGTGTGGGGTTTGCTCTGTCCCCACGGCACGGAGTGGCTCAGGGACCGCCTGTTCCTTGGGGAGGGAGCTGCTGGCATGGAGGTCTGGTGGGGGCATCTGCTTGCCGGAACCGGGGCAGCCGCGGGAGGCCAGGCTGAGATGTCTATGGGTGCTGCGCTGATGGGAAGCAACCCTGGTTGTAGCAGCTCCCCCAGGAACCCGCTCCGTAGGGTCATGGCAGAAGTGGTGTCGCTGGCTAAGCCATGAGTTTGCTCCCGATGGCTTCGCCCCAAGCTGATGGCTGGGTGACCTCGTGGGCGTGAGGTGCGAGGAAGGGATGTGCCCAGCCTGGCAGCCCCTGCCCTGCTGCAGCATCCCGGTGCTCGGGGCCCTGGAGAGCCGCCATGGGGGTTTGGAGCCATCCCAACTCCTCACCTGGGAGCCGTGGGGACCCGGCGCTGCTTGGGTCTGTCTCGGCTGCCTGCGCAGGAGGTGTATCCGCCACACATGGCCTTGGAGGTGTCTTGAGGACAAAATCCCAGGACGTGGCCTTGTCCCCTCGAGTTCAGAGTCACCCCGTGCATGAGATGAGCAGCAGGCAGGGGCTGCGGGGGTAAGCACCAGCAGGACTTGGGGGTCCCTCTGCTACCGGAGTCTCCCCAGGAAGCACAAAGCGCTGCGGGGCTGCCAGGATGCTCATCGCCCGCCACGCTGCCGCCTTTTCCTCCGCAACCTGGGGGCTTGTCCTGCGAGCAAACACCTTCGGGTAATTTGGGAAAACGGGATGATGGCACATCCCTGTGTCCGGGAGCAGAGCGTGTTTCACCTCGCCGTGGATGAGAGCGGCACCGCAGCGGATGCTGGCCTGGGCACGGATACCACCGCTGCTGAGCGTCCCCTGAGATGCAGAAGGGAGCAGCCCGGAGAGGTGCTGGTGACCTGGCTGAGCAGTCTCCCTGGGCACGGGCCGGTGGTTGAAGCTGGCTGACCTGCCAAAGAGGAGCTGACATCTGGGACAGCAGCATGTCTCTTGGGCCATCCTGCACAGCGCTGGCACAGGGGCTGTTCCCCGGAGCTCCCAGGCCAGCAGTTCCCCACCGGCCCGGGACGTCCCCGCGTTGTGGTGGAGCATGGCGGCTCCCTTTGGAGGAGAAGGAGATGGTGGTGGGAGCTGAGACGGGGTGTTTGCCAGCGCTGTGTGGGCAGGAGCTGCCTCTGGCTCTGTGGGTGGATGCTCCCGTCCGTCCTCCCACGCCTGGAGACGAAGCATCGGCGGTGGCTTTGCTTCCTGCGGGGAGCAGGCAGCGTGGCGGTGCTGCCTGGTGCGCGGGTGCCCCAGGGGTGTATGGGGACCTGCCCCAGCTGCAAGGGAGTTCAGGCCAGTGGTCCGGGCTGAACTAGCCCAAATTTGGAGCCGTGCCGGCTGCTGCGGGGCGCTGGATGGGGACGATTCTGCCCAACTGGGGACAAGTGGCCGCGGGAGGCGGCGTGCTCGGGGTAAGGTCCGCGGTGCTGGCGGCAGCCAACCTGGCTTTTATTAAAGCTCTCTTCAGAACCCTGCTAAAGCCCTTCCAGATGTGAGCTGCCAGGGCCATCAGAGCCAGGGGGGACCCGGGGGGACGGGGATGGGGAAGGCGTATGCGGTGGTTGCAATTAAACTTGCACTGCAGAGCGGGGAGGCCCACAGCTCCCGATCCGGCTGGGGCACAAAGGGCTTCGCTGCCGCTGCCTGGGGCTCACAGGGTTGGATGCTGTCATGAGTGGGACCGGGCTGTGTGGGGAAAAGGGATGAAAGCCCCACGGCACGGGTGGTGCGGGGCTGGCGTTGGTCGTGGTGGGTGCACGGTAGCGCTGCGGGGGGGGGGGGATCCGGTGCTGGCGGGGGGGACACGGGGGAATTGGAGCAGCAGGGCTGGGGTTGGCGGCGGGCTGGCTGCAGCCTCGTGATCCTGGTGTCCAAATCTGCTGCAGGGCCCCACGGGAGCCCAGGGCAGCTGCAGCCTTCCTCCTCCTCCTCCTCCTCCTCCTGCTGCTCCCCCCGCTGCTGTTCTCAGCAGCCGCAGGGCTGGCGGGGAGGAGGTGGCGTGGCGCTGGCCGGGCTCTCCCTTGCGCCAGGCTGGAGCGCCAGGGAAGGCTCCACGTCAGGAGCCATTCCCGGGCCGTGCTGGAGACCGCAGCACATCGGGCCGTGCTGGAGACCGTAGAATTGCCCGTGGCACTGCAGTCGCCAAGGAGCTGCTCGGGCTTACCGTGGCACAGGGCTGGGCGTCGGGCGATGCCACAGTGCTGGGTCTGTGCCGAGAACCGGGAAAGCTCGATCCTGTCCTCGGGAGCGTGGGGTCTTGGTGTGCAAGAAGGGACGTGAGGGACTCCAGGGTTCCCCCCCCCCCCATCATGATGTGTGGTGGCTTCACGAGGAGCCAGAGGCTGGGGCAGGGGAATGGCAGCTCTGTGGCCGGAGCAGCGGTTCTGGACATCTTTGCGCTCGCCCGGAGCATTTCCCAACCCAGCAGCTGTAGGAAACTCCCGTGTCCTTGAGGAGTGACCCCGCACGCTTGGCGCGAGCCTCGCATGGCAGCTGCGTGCACGTGGCCCTGGGAGCCCCCACCAGTCCCTGCCAGCTCCCACATCCCATCCCCTTCCCCGAGGGGACATTAGTGCTGGGCTCTGCCCCACTGCCCGCCCTGTGCATTACGGGGATCGATGGGGCTGGATCGATACCACCAGATGGGGACTGAGAAGCCCCGAAAGGCAACTGCACCCACCTCTGCCCAGCCCTGCGGCCCGGCGTCCACCATGGCACGTGCCGGGGCCTTGGGAACGCCAGCACCTCGCCACGGCGGCCGGGTGCCGGGGCAGCATCACCAAGTCCCCCGCTAGCCCCAAAGCCAGAAATAGCGGAGCCCGTCATTCCCAGGGGTTATAAATAGCCTTGGCTATGGGGAGATGTTGTTTTTCTGCATGGAAAACGCTGCCCTAGTTCTGTTTCATCAATCTGCTGCCAGAAATAGTCCTAATTTCTTGGAAATTTCTTGCTTCTCGGGTGTGGGTTAAAGCACTGCCTAGCAGGGTCTCGGCAGGGGCCAGAGTGGGGAGGCTGAGCCCACCCAGCTTCGGGGCACGGCCAGAGGGACCCCAGACCTTCCCTCTCCATCCTTCTGGCATGGGCAGCACGTTGCCAGGGAAGAGCATGTCCCGTGCCCCACACTGTCTGTGGGTCGGGGCGCTTTCGGGGGTCGCCAGGCTGGGGCGGCAGCGGGGCTGGCATGGGGCTGCATCCTCGCGGAGCTCACGCACCATCTCGCCCCGCAGCTGGACCCACAGGCCGTGCAGACGAAGAACTGGCACATGGATGTGATTGAGATGAACGGGGTAAGCTGGGCCACGGGGACACACAGCCCCTCGCTTTGATTGTAGCCCCTTCCCCGGGGCTGTGCTGTGCCTTCATGCGATACGGAGGTGACGGGCCAGGGCCGGGCTGCTGGGAGTCACCTCCTGTCTCCTGCAGATCAAGGTGGAGTTCTCCATGAAGTTCACAAGCAGAGACATGAGCCTGAAGAGGACCCCATCCAAAAAGCAGACCGGCGTCTTCGGGGTCAAAATCAGCGTCGTGACAAAGTACGTGCGGGGCTCGGGGGGGGGCTGATCTGCTCCGGTCCCTGTGGCTGTGGGGTTGCACCATGTCCCCTTACTCCCACCAACACCGGAGAGCTCAGCTTTTGCGCTCTGCTGGGGTCTCATCTGTTCCTTCGCCAGCCCCATCCTTCCCACCGGGCAAGTCCGTCCTGCCCGTGGGCCCAGGGTTTGCAGGGCTGAGCTGGCTGCCGTAGGGTCCCCCGGGAATTTTTTCTCATGGCTCTGCTTTCCGAGCCAGGCGCGAGCGCTCCAAGGTGCCTTACATCGTGCGCCAGTGCATCGAGGAGGTGGAGAAGAGGGGTATCGAAGAGGTCGGCATCTACAGGATCTCTGGTGTCGCCACTGACATCCAGGCGTTGAAAGCCGTCTTCGATGCAAGTGAGTGTCCCGGGAGACGGCCGCCCTTCGCGTCACGTTACCCTGGGAGGGTTCACAGGCACCGAGATGCTCCTGGTCCCCTGCCCTGCAAGCCCAGGGTCTGGTTATTGCACTGCATGTGTGCAAAATGTGCCGGTGCGCCCAGGAAGGGGCTGGGGGAGAGAAGGAGGGTGTAGCTGGGAAAGCAAACGCCCAGAGGTCCCAGCCTTGTTTGTGCCTTGGTGTCTCTGAGCTGCCGCCGCGCCTGGCTGGCTCCTGGGAGACACTGAGTCAGGGCAACGTTGCAAATGGATTTGCAAATTGTTCCGCGTCCCGTTGCCCAGCCAGGCGGGAACCGCTCGGCTCTTCCCAGCCCTGTCCTGGCAAAACAGTGCTGTGGACCCAGCAGGGCTGTCCCTGCCCTCCAGCCGACAGCCTGCCCAGGCAGCTGGGGTGATCTGGGGCGGTTGAGACCCAGAGGGGAAGGAGGTGCAGGAGGCATCACACGTGGGTGCTCTCTGGACAGATAACAAGGACATCCTGGTCATGCTGAGTGACATGGACATCAATGCCATCGCCGGCACGCTGAAGCTGTACTTCCGTGAGCTGCCTGAGCCCCTCCTCACTGACAGACTCTACCCCGCCTTCATGGAGGGGATCGGTAAGGGCTCGGGCATGGGGAAGGGGTCGGTGCCCAAGCGTGGCTCTGGTTGGCATTGCCTGCTCCGGGATGGGAGACTCCCGAGGGTCCTTCCCAACTTAGCCCACTCGGTTCTGGCTGTCCTTGCCGGCTCGTGGTGCTGCTCCCCAGGGTGCAGGCGGAGCCCTGCAGGGCAGGGTCGGCCGCTCATGCGCTGGCTGCCGGGAGGCATCTGGCCGTGGTGGGTCCTGCTGCTGCACAAGACGTCACCAGCCCCTATCCTGAGGTCTCTCCCTCCTTGTCTCCAGCCCTCTCGGATCCTGCTGCCAAGGAGAACTGCATGATGCACCTTCTCCGCTCGCTGCCTGACCCCAACCTCATCACCTTCCTCTTCCTGCTGGAGCACTTGAAAAGGTAACGGCTCGGCTTGCGGCTCCCGGGCGGCTGCCCGGCGCGGGTGGGAGGTGCAGGATGGGTCTGTCTCCACTTTTCCGTGGGGATGGGATGTGAGCAGAGTTAGAGCCGCTGTCTGATTCCTGTGGTGCCTGTGCAGCCGCGGGCTGATTCCAAACTGGAGGCAGATGGTGCTGTGCTGGTGCAGAGCAGGGCTGCAGGCAGCAGCCAGGGCCAGCAACAGCAGCTCGGTGTCGGGCAGGCGGCAGAGTAGCCCCTTCCTCTCCCAGCCCTTCCAAGAGGGTGCAGCCCCAGGTGTGTCCCACCTGCTGTAACTCCCCGGGCTCCGGCGTGTTCGCCAGGGTCAGGCTGGGACGCGGCATGCCACGAGTCCCTTTGGCTGATGTCAGTGTTGGCTGGAGGGATCCTGGAGAGATCCTGGAGCCGTTGTGCCCCACGGAGCAGTCCCCAGCACCCCAGGACCACCGGCCACGGTGCCAGCAGGGATTTTGCAGCGCACGGCCGTTGATGCGGGTCAGCTCTGCAGGGAGCACACGTCCTCTGGCAAGATGCAGCTCTTGGCTGCTGCAGCCGGTGTGCAGCTGGTTGGACGAGCACTCTGCGGGGAGCGGCTGGCCTTGGTGCAGGACGAGGAATCAATTGGGAGCTGTGCAGTGTCCCCCTGAGCGGGAAAACTGAGTGCTGAGTCCCTTCCCACCAGTCCAGCAGTAGGTCCTGCAAAACAAGGTGCAATAATCCCTGTAACTTGTCTGCAGCGAGTGGCCAAAATCCAGAGAAGTCAGCTCTGCGGACATGTCCCAAAGCTGCAGGTGACGCCCCGTGTCACTTGTCCCGGGGCGAGTGCAGCAATGCGTGGTTTGCCAGGCTTTATCTTGGCGCAGATGAAGCCCGTGCAAACCTGGGGGCGGACAGTTTTGGGGCTCGCTGGGGACCCGAAACCCATGGAGGGCACGGGGCTGTGGGCAGGGCAGTGGTGCAGCACGCAGAGCCTGTCCAGAGCTGGCCACGAATTTGGGACCAGGGCTCACGGCTCATGTTACTTGCATCACGAAGCTTTTTTTGTTTTTTTTTTTTTTTTTCCTCTGGTTTGGCTAAAACCAAACAGAAAAAGTGATTGATGCTAGGGGGGTGGGGAAGGAAAAAATCCATTTCCATCCTGAGAACTGGGCACAGCCAGTTCCCACATCTGCTCCCCTGGCCGGGGCTCAACCGTGCAGCCTGTGCCGGGGAGCGCAGCTGCCTCCTAACATGGCAATGTTGTGGTCCTGGTTCGCTCGACACAGGCTGGCTGGGGTCCCCGCAGGGTCGGTGGGGTAGGGAGGACTTTGGGGGGGGCAGTGGGTGCGGGGAGGCACGGGCTGGTGCGGAGCTCGCCGTACCCTGCCAGGGTTTGGGAAGGGTGGAGGCCCCGCAGCACATAAGCAAGCAAGGGCTTGGTCGCTGCCACATCACACCCGGGGCTCCCGGCCAGGCCCGGCGGCTCCGGCGGAGGCCGTGAAGGGGGCAGAGCTCCCTGCCCTGCACCTGGGTTTGCCGGCGGCCGTGACGGGCAATGGCAAGCCGGAGGTACCCTGCCGGGGCTGGGAGCTGGGAGAATGGAGAGCAGCGCTCGCCCCCCTACCCCTGCCATCGCCCCATGGTTGCCCCGCTCCGGGAGAACAGCGTTAGGGGCTCACGTTCCCTCTCTCCCCGTACCCCGCAGGGTAGCTGAAAAGGAGCCTATCAACAAAATGTCTCTCCACAACCTGGCCACGGTCTTCGGGCCAACACTGCTGAGACCCTCAGAGGGGGAGAGCAAGGCACATCTCACCCTGGCCTCCGACATCTGGTCCCACGACGTGATGGCCCAGGTGAGAAGGCGTCCTGGCAGTGTGGGGCTGCGGCCCGCACCCAGGGGTGGGGAGCGGAGGGGTTTACCTGCCTGTCTGGGTAGGTTTGTAACTCTTTGCTGGATGTGGCTGCACAGGGCCAAGCTGGGAGGTGGCAGCTCTGCCCCTTTCTGGCCTAACACCCCCCATTTGCTTGCTACAGGTCCAGGTCCTTCTCTACTACCTGCAGCATCCTCCCATCTCCTTCACTGAGCTGAAACGCAACACACTTTACTTCTCCACGGACGTGTAGCCTGCAGGGAGAAGGCACCAGCTGCAAACACTCCCAGCTCCCTGCTGGGGGACACGGACTGGATCGCAGCCCCCCAGGGAGACCGGCCCGGACCCAGGACGGTGCCGCCTGCAGCTCCTGTACAATCGCGTACCAGTGGCCCGGTCCTACCCCAGGCGCCGTGCCTCTCTGTAAAGTAGTCGTGTCTTATGTCCCTTCTTGTGTTCAAGAATTGGTTTTATGTATATTTGTTCAACGGAAGAGGTAGTGACTGACAAGGGCTGTGGACACAGGCTTCCCCCTTGGCTAGTTTTCTCCTGGACTCCTTTCTGCCTGCTCGCTCCTACCAGGCACCCCTCGTCTCACCCAGCTCGAAGCCTGCAGTGTCCCACGAGTGCCTGTTTCGCTGCCCAGCTCCCCTGCCCCACGCCTGCATGTGCAGCACCGGCTTGCTTCAGAGCCTGGGAGCTCACGGGCTTCCCTCCCCGGTGACGGTGATGACCAGCTCTGCTTTGGCTTGCTGCCTGCGCAAACGTTGGACCCCGTGCCTGGATCCTGCTCTGGCCCGAGCAAACCTGCGACCACGAGAGCAGAGGAGCGGGGTGCTGCTTCCTCCTCGCCACGTCTCTTCTGGGTGCTTTCAGGCCAGTCCCCTCTACAGCCCTTATCGTGCGCTTTGCCTGTGTGCGTGTAGCGTGGCGGTTACTTCCCTCGCTGTATCTCGCCTCCAAGTAGCGTTTTGGGTAACCTGTCACACAAGGCTGGAGCGAGAGGTGCTGTGCTGGTCTCGATCCACGGCCAGCCGGGCAGGTCTGCTTCCTCCGCCACAGGCTGACCCCAGGGCAGTGCTCTGGCACTGACGGGGGTCCCATCAGGGCATGTGGATCCCAGTTTCCCCAACAAGCCCTGGCGGGGCGGGGAACAGGGTCCCTGCCGTTGCCGTACACCCGTATCTCTGCCGCAGCGAGGCGCGCACGCCCCTGCCAGCCCAGCACTGCCGCAAGGACTGCCGACACTGGCTGTGCCCTGTGGCAGAGCCTGCCGGGGCACCAGCATTCCTGATGTGGCCACAAGAATGGGGAGGTTTTTGTTTCCCTCCTTGGCCTTCCCCACTGCCCTGGGCAAATGGCAGCACATGGCCCTGCCTCGGTGCCAGCCAGGCTGACAGAGGCAAGCGCTCTGCGGCAGCTGGATGGTCACCCAGCCTGGAAACCAGCGCAGAGGGACAGGAGGAGGAAAGCCTTCGTGGCCCTCACTACTGAAGGCAGAAGTGCTTCATTTTCTCTTTCTCACAAAGCAGTTGCTGCTGGATTAGCCGTGCCCAGCCAGCTCAGGTCCATTTTAGTTAGTGGCTCCAGTTCCTGACCCCCAGGCTGATGGCTGGAGTTGTCATGCCATGTCCCAAGGCAGGACAGCCACATGTCTGTGCTCGCTGCCAGGCTGTGCTCCGGCTGCCCGAGTGCCTGGCTCCCGGTATGTCCCCCACCTTCCCACACTCACAGGTAGGTACTGGTACCTGTTGGGACACAAAACCTTTCGCTCTGTGAGCCGAGTCCGTGTCCTTGTGGGAAAGCTCCCCCTCCCCGATTGCGTTGGCCCCGTGCTCTCCTGTGCCAAATGGAGATGGATGAGAAGTGACCAAGCGTATCCCTGCTAGCAGCGGCGTTGCCTTTACCCTCCTGACTAACAGACTGTTCCAGGTAGAGCCCGGCCGCCTGCCACTGATGCACCAGGTATGTCCAAAGCCCACCTCCCCGGGGAAGGCAGCACTTGCCAGCCCCGCACCAGCAAAGCGACTAAAGGAGGGGAGGTCTTTCAGTCCCCCTCCAAAGGGCTCACACTCCAGACCCTGCTCCTCTTGACTACCAGCTAAACAGAAGGGAAACAGCATTGCAGAAAAGAACCAGGCGTCTGTCTTGGCCCTGGACCCAGTAAGGAGGCCGAGTTTTAGATCTGACTGCACAATGGATCCCTGTGTGTGTCTGATTTGTTACATGTGTCCAAGTCTCTGTCCACGATACTGTCATTCCAGATGGAGACTCTGTACAGCCAAATTCCCCCCGCGCGACAGTGGCTGGAGGCCCGGTCCACACAGCCCTGGCACAACAGGCTGCGGCCGTCCCCATGACTGGCTTTTGCTTGTCCCTACAGGAAGGAAGAAGGGGGGTGGACTCTTGCAGCTACAGGTAGAATAGAACTGTTAATTAATATTTGACTTTCAAAAGTTGTTAAGGATATATTTTTGTTTGTGTTCTGTTTCAATTTCTGTAGATTATAAACTTTAAATGGCTGTAAACCATGTGAGGAGAAAAAAAATGTTAATAAAAATGCAAAGCCCCAACATTTGCACAAAAGGAGCCCTGTGGTGTTGCTGTTTGCACTAACTGATCACCTTGGCATCACAGCTTCTCTTTCAGTTGTGGAAATCTTTCTAGTTGCACTTCAAGCCAGTGGTATAAGCACAGGCATTGTGCCAGGCAATCTTTTAAGAGACATCTTATGGTTTGGGCTACATCCTTGCATTTCAGTACATTCTGGAGGAAAAAACCTGGACTGTCTGGAGCCAGCCTGTTTAATCAGCCCAGAATTACTCAAGCTTAAAATTCAGCTGACTTGCACAGCTTCTGGCCTGAGGATACTGAACAGGCACAGCAAGGGACATCAGGCAATCTGGAAACCTCATCTGATAGATCACATGGTGCTGTCTCCCCAGTTCTTCCCCTGTGGGAATGAGAGACAGCATGCCTCCAAACTGACCACTGACCACTGTATCAGCCAAACTACCCTGCTAGTATTGCTCTTCCAGGTAAGCAAGTGCTGTCACTATTCTGGGATGTCAAACCATGGATGCAAAGGAGGAGAAGTGGCTGGGAGAACCCTTATTAGGCGTGTGCACTGAATCTGAAATCCCACTGCCTCAAAAAGATGAGGGTGGGTGTTTGCCCTTGCGGAGTGGCTCAATGGAGGTTAAAATCAGCCTAAACTATTCAGAGTATAAAAATCACCCCCTGAGGTCTGAGAACAGAGCTTGGTTAGAAGAGCAAGAGGGCTAATATGAATGCAAATCAAAAAGGCAGCAGCTCCTTGAGCTAATGAACAGATGTTGACTTCAGTACCAACATTCTGCACTTCAATTCCCCCAGTGTAACACTGGGGCACTCAGAGGTGGTACAGGGATGTACGTGATGGGAAACAGACTGTGTGCTAAGTGAATGCCCAGTTAATCTGTCTAACAGTGGTTTATTCTCACAACTCTGCTTTCTAGTCTTACTATCAAACTGCTGGAACTAATGGTGTGAGCCTGTGGCAGTTAAAGCAGTAGCAAGATTATTTGTACTCCCACAGTGAGGTTAAATCAGGCTAGCCAAGTGGCTACAGAGAATTATACTTCTGCAACAACCTCTTTTTTTCCCCCTTAAACTGTTTTGTTCATCTGCCAGTAACCATGCGGTTCTAAGGCTAAGGATTCCTTTTTGCTTTTCCCTTTAAGACATGGTAAAGAAATCTGGCTCTCATCTCTGTACTCGAAATAAGACAAGTTGTACAGATGGTGGTTTGTCTTCAGCTGGTATTTTAAGAAAAGCCTGGAACAAACTTATTTCGCCACAGGATCTTACCTCTCCTCAACAGAGTAGCAAGCTGCAAACTGATAACTGTTAAAACACTTGCAGCACGTTCAAATACATGATAACCTAAATCACTGCCTTTCTTTTTGAAGATTGTCCTCCTGCCTCTTTTGATGCTAGCAGCAGACTTAATCAAAGTCAGACCCAAAGGATTGAAAAAGCTCAGAGTCCAGGCTTGTTTCCTGGAAACTGACAGTCAGCTGATCTGTCCTGGAGATACTGCTCACTGCGCCTGGCTCCATCCTCGCATACTCCCGCAAGTCTGCCTGAAGCAGCACGCCAGGGCTCAGAGCCAGATTATTGTTAGTCATTCAGGAAAAGTGGCCAACACCATCCAGCTTGCGCTGATCAGGACTCCAGAGGCAGTGGAAAGGTAAGCCTGATGGTTCTTCTGCCGTGATGCAGGCTCTTAGCAGCAGCACTGGAACAAAAGGGAAACTTGCTCCCAAGGGATCCCACTGTTACCGTAGATAGTAATCAATTGCAGCGGAGAAAGCAGCAAATCCACCACAGCCGATAACCCCTGCCTTCAAACCAGCTGCAATGCAAAAAGGGTGGGAAAGAATGAGACAAAATAGGAAAAATATTTTTCTTCCCAGTAACTAGCTTACGCTGGGCTGGCTTGAAGAGCTTAACACCTGCAGGAACCTGGCGGTCCGCCACCAGGGAACACTGGCACTACCACTGCCCAAGGTGAGGGGGGAACCTGGCACGCACCGGACTTACTTAAAACTACCACGGCTGGACTAGCACGGCACGCTGTCTGGGTGCTGTGTTGCTAAGTCTCCCCCCAAAGGATAGAAGAGAAAACGCCAGTG
The DNA here is from genome assembly GCF_026419915.1 of Harpia harpyja. Taxonomy (NCBI): domain Eukaryota; kingdom Metazoa; phylum Chordata; class Aves; order Accipitriformes; family Accipitridae; genus Harpia; species Harpia harpyja. The sequence continues at coordinate 5,330,330 of NC_068951.1, read as the reverse complement.
GCCATTGCTGATTTCGGTGCGCTCTGATCTGAGCGCTGCCAGTGGCTTTGCTGTTGGACTAGGGAGGGATGAGAAGAGCAGCTACTGCTTTGAAAGCTCTAAGAGGATTAGGTCCAGGACAGACACAACTTAACAAGCTCAATTAGAAGCACTTTCAAGAGCACTTTCTTTTCTTTTATGCTCTGTGGACAGGTTTTTTTCTTAAGGAGAGGTGAGAGAAGTTTGATATTTCTGATGAGCAGAGCAGCTCTCTTCCTACTTGGGGCTTTTCTCCAGATGTTGTTAGCACTCAAGGCTTCCCGAAGTCCCCACTAGTGCCTGCTGGACTAAAATCCCAGTGCTCCTGCTCTTTTACAGCTAAATAGAATTGTCTGTTTGAATTGATATGTGAGAAAGGAGGAAAGCATTTTACACACTGTGCAAATTAACAGAGTTACTGCCAGTGAAATAGTACATATAAGCAGAGCTCTGTTAACACAAGAGCTGTAGCTTCAGAGAGTTGCTCAGTATGTATTTTTGGCTCCCTCCCCACAACACCACAGAAGAGTGTGGATAGCTAACACCATTTCCTGATTTTTCTTTCAAGTCAACTCTGTTCATTTTCCTCCAATCTCACTGTCCTGTATGACCAAGCCTTCCCTACCCACACATCTCTTTCAAGCTGACAGGAAAGCGATAGAGCAGTTCTGCCAGTCCAGAGTACACTCTCACGTTGACATCACCACAACCCCATGCAAAGAGATTTGTAGTGTGTGTTCCGTTAAAAACACCGCATGCTGCGTAACCAAATTAGAGTCCTATCACAGAAATAGTTCATAGCAGGCTCTACCAACCTCTGAAGCCGATTGCTCCTCCTGTGATGCAGCCGCTAATAACACTATTCTTCCAGTCTGACTTGCCACGATACTGTGGAATTAAAAATCAGAATCAACAAGTAAATACGGAACAAACACTCAGTATCTGTACTAATACCAAGAAAGATTAAATGACCTTCCAGCCCCTTCTCAGCTGAGGATGTTCTTCCCTCTATTCTCAGCAGATGGCCCCCTGCACTCTCAAACAGAAGACTTGCAGGGCCAGGAGAGGAAGGAAGGGGTCACCGACAGAGGTAAGTCAAATCCATATGGTGCAATGCAGTGCTACGGCAAAGATTCTCAGGTGAGCCGATACAGCCCCCAGAACACAGCACTCTGCACTGGCACCAGCTCAGAGATTTTAAAGGCACTATAACTACATGAGCGCAACACTGAGCCTGGCCATGCAGCCTGGTTCTCAGCACAGGTGAGAGCCAGAGCACCCTGCTGACAAAGATGTACTACTTCCATAGCCAGAGCACGCTAGTTTTCACCAGCACAGAGATCTCTCTGTTCTGCTCCATTGTGCAAGCAGATACACTTTTCTCCTACATGAGTTAAGAAATAGTTGTGTCTTTCATTTAAAAGTCAGTACTCAAAATTCATAGCAGGCTAATTTTCCTATTTAAGAAAATGGATGATAGGGTTACCACTGAGCTGCACAAGGTCATTACTTGCTGTAGGGACAAGAAGAAAACAGGCTTGTTACTTAAGAACTTTCATCAAAGGATCCCTTTCTGCATATGGAATTTTTAGAGGCTCAAATTACCGTGTTGCAACTTGCAGTTTGATGTCTTAAAATAACAACAAGTACTCATAGCTAGGGTTTTAAAAAGTAACGCCTATACTTGCCAATACATTCAGGACTTGAACTGAAAAGGACCTCGCTAATGCACGCTCCTTTGCTTATTCTGTCAGAGAACAGCAGTTCTGGAGACAGGTCTCAAAGCTGAAAAGCTTTAATGGCCAAGAAACAAAAAAAACTTGCCTACTCCCTTGCCCTATTACACAGGGGATATACATCTAGTAAAAGAGATTAAGTGTACAAGAAAACATTTCTTAATGCTTAAGAAGTTATTACTCACAGATTCTACCACACATTCTGTGCAGGAGAACATGGCGCCCACAATGGCAAAGTTCTTTGCGTAGGATATGCCTCGCTGCCCCATATCTTTGAGGACCTCTTTTGCGGTTGGCGTGCGATATGGATCCTTGGGATCAAACCCAACGTTGGTGTCGATGCCAGCTGTGAAGACACCAAATGCGCCTCCCAGAACAAATCCTGTAAAAGACAAACAGCATAAAATGAACCTCGGCTGGATTCGAGCAGCACATTGCCCGCAGGCACCCAACCACCTCCGCTCCCACTGTCTGTCAACGCTGCAGCGTGAAAGGGGCCAGTGCAAGAGCACAAACGGCCTGTCCCTTGATACTACAGACGCCGGCAGCTATCACCCTCCTTGCCGACAGCCTGTGCTGCGCTGACGAAAGGCTGTGAGCACATCTATCCTTTGCAAGGAAGGCAGACAGACAGAGAACCCTCCCTGGGACCTGTGACAGACACTGGAAGAGGCTTAGAGGGAGGAAAATTAAACACGGGGGGCCCTGTGCTGCAGCATCTCCCCCCCCCCCCCAACCGCTCCCACAGCTGGCTGCCCCGACCACCGCTCCCCCTCAACGCCCCGTCCCTGCAGCCTCCCCCGGCTCCCTCAGCCGCCCCCGCCGCACCTCCCACGCAGGCCAGCGCCGCTTTGAAGGCGCAGCTCTCCATGGCCCGCTCCACCATCTTCTGCTCCTCGCTCTTGGGCGGGCTGGGGATACCGCCGAGGGCGGCGGGGGTCCCAAGCGCGGGGCCGCCGCTGCTCGCCCACCAGGTGCTGCAGCAGCAGGCTGTACTGCAGCGGGGGAGGCTCCGGGCCACCCGGAGCGGAGGGCGGCGGCACTGCCGCCATGACCGGCCTCGGACACCCGCCGCCGGCCCGGCACCGCGTCCCGGCCCTCCCGAGGCGCCGGTAACGCGGCTCCCGGCAGCCGTGGCGGCGCGCGGGGGCCCACGGGAGCTGTAGTTCCGCCGAGGCGAGGCGCCGGCCGCTCTCCGCTCCCCTGCGACTACGCATCCCAGCGTGCCCCGCGGCAGCGCCTTCGCAGAGAACTACAACTCCCGACAGGCTCCGCGGCGCGACGAGGGTAGGTGAGTGGCGCGGCTTCTGACGGGATTGGCAGTCCCTCGGGACCGAGGGGGACTACATTACCCGGCGTGCTGCGCGCCAGCCCCCTGGCGGCCGTTGGGGCCGCTGCAGGTGAGGTGAGGGCTCCGGCTCCGGCTCCTGGAGCATCTTCGAGAGCGGCGGCGGCAGCAGGTGAGCGCGGCTCGGGCTCCGGCTCCGGTTCCGGCTGGGGCAGGCCGGCGGCCTCGCCCGAGGCCAGCCCCGGGGCTGGGGCGGAGAGGGCTGAGGTGCCGCAGTGCGGGACCGAGTCCCTGTGCCCTGGCTGAGGTGCGGGGAGGGGGCGGCAAGCTCTTGAGGTATCGGCGGCGTCGCGCGCCGTCCTCCCGCCGTTTCCCCCTGACTGACTGGTGTCTGGGGGGGGGCAACAGGTCCCGCGACGGGGACGGGCGGTTGCAGCCTCTCCCCCGCGCCGTCCCTGGAGCGGCCGGGACGAGGGCAGCCCTCCGGGGAGGGCAGCGGATCCCGGCGGTAAGCGGGGTGGGCGCCGAGCCCGGGTGCCGCTGCCGTTGCCGGTGCGGAGACCGACTCCTGTCGAAGCCCCTGCCCCACGGCGGGGTGGTTCAGCGCTGTGGTGCACCTGAGGCGCTGCTGGCTGGACGTGTGGGGGAGGTCGGAGCGCGGGAAGCCTGCGGTTTACCCCGGCAGCCGTCAAGCGTCGTCTGAGGTGAGAGCTCATGGCACCTCAGCGTATGAGCTCCTTAGCCTGAGCTCAGGAAAGGTATCTTCACTCTTCCATGTTTTCCACAGGCTAGGTGAAAATGCTGGAGTGTCAGGCCATCTCCGGTAGCTTTTCTGAGGAAACCCTGGCTGCCTCTGGCGTAGAGTGCCAGTTTCACTTCAGGACCTGTGTATATCTCAGAAGGGCTTGGAGAATAACCAAAATCTGTCTTTCTGTCACAAAATGCAAACTTAACTCATGTCAAATCATATAGAAACCTTTGCTCTTAGAAGCTTGGTCTCTTTGGTAATGAGATGAGAAATGGTGCTTCTTACCCCCCCCTTTTTTTTGTACCCTTTTTTTTTTTGTACCTTTTTTTTTTTGTACCCTTTTTTTTTTTGGTACCCTTTTTTTTTGGTACCCTTTTTTTTGGTACCTTTTTTTTTGTACCCTTTTTTTTGTACCCTTTTTTTTTGTACCCTTTTTTTTTGTACCCTTTTTTTTGTACCCTTTTTTTTGTACCCTTTTTTTTGTACCCTTTTTTTTTTGTACCCTTTTTTTTTTGTACCCTTTTTTTTTTGTACCCTTTTTTTTTTTGTACCCTTTTTTTTTTTTGTACCCTTTTTTTTTTGTACCCTTTTTTTTTTAAGCAAGGTACTGTGAACATTAAAAATCTTTTACTGCTTTGCTTGTGTTGCATTTTGCTTAGCCTGTTTTACTTTCTTGTTCTGGTGGACTAGAACCAGCTTTCTGTTCAGCTCGGCACAAGTGAAGATAGGTATGCCTTAAAAATAGCTTTCTTGACTTTTTTAAAAAAATATTTCTCTATTTTAATGTTAAAATTACCCATAGGTTTTTAAACACCTGAGAAATATCTGGGATGGTTTTGACAGGATGCTTCGAAGTAGTGTATTTCAATAACTGAAATTTTTAAAGACTTAATAAGTATTTTTAAACAATGCATTAAATATGAAATCTTCCTGATACCCTGAAACGCAACTCTCTAGAGATCCTGAAGTAATCTGTTTTCTTCCTTTTTTTATCCTTTGCACTTTGTCTTGCTTATGTCTTATTTTAGGACTGGATAGGTAGGTTGAAATAACAATTTAAATTGATGGTTTTACCTCTTCAAATATTTCATTATACGAAGTTCGTTTTCAACAACTTTCCTCTTAAATTCCACTGCCCTCTACTGGCTGGACCAGTAGGGTCCACCTGCCCAGTGCTCTTCCCTCTCCACTGTTTTTTACTCCTTTCTTGGTTTTCTTTTTTTTTTTTAAAGGTCAGAAACTGTTGAAAAGTGTGCAGTTAAAATCTACTAAAACAGTGTCTTTACAAGGTAGAGAAGGTTGCTAGCAGGATGATCTCCCTAAGGAGCCCTGAACTTTAGATTTCAATCTTCTCCTTGATCCAAAATAACCTAGTTGGACTGATCTTGAAGTCACACTGCAAAGCCTATTTTCCAAAGGCACAAAGGGAAAAAAGATATTTTGGATTTGGAATCTGAGGACCAAGAGTTTACATGTATAGCTGGAATATTGTTTTGACTTTCTTTTCTCTGTTCCTGGGTTTTGGAGAAAATGCTGGGTTACTATTTGTTTGTAAATATAATATTTTTATAAATAAATATTTTGCAAATACAGTTATATAAAATACTTATATTTATATATACAAGTATTTATAAATAAATATATATTTCCCCCCCTTAGGTATTTCGTTTTCTCCTTTTCCTATTCATGCTGTTCTGTGTTCTATGCGTGAACAGATACATGTCCTTGAGTATTTGAATAATCTGATCTGCCTGACCAGTCTTTTCATGTGAGTGAAATCAGATGGAGGATTAAGGCTTAGAGAGAGAATCTGAGAGTTCAACACATCTTTGATAAATAAGTTGTTCAAATGAAACTTTCAGCTTTTTTTTTTTTTATAAACCTGTGAACCTTCATTATTGCAGACGTGTAGCCAATGCATTTGATCCTCTTCCTTCACCAGGCTCTTACTGTCTGAGTGCTGTCCCTGAAATCACACTTTCATCTTTGAGCTGTTAAGTCCAGTATAAGAACTTAGGTTATTTTTAACCTTGCCTAGTCCCAGATGAAATATTTTCGTTTGGTGTGAGTGTGCCTCTTTCCTGTGTAATGACAGCATTAGGTGCAGATGATCATGAGTTTTTCTACAGCCTGCAATGGACGCAATGCTCTAATGTGCTCAGCGTCTATTTCAGCAGAGGGCAGCACATGGGGATATTAAATAATTGCATTTCACTTGACCTTTACAGTGACTCAGTCTTTCTCCCACACTTCAATATTCTCCAGACAGGATAAACCTTGGAAATAATGGGGGTTTTGTTGGAAATCCTGGTTTTGCATATGTCTCTTAGTTGTAGAGCTCCCAGGTTTTGAATAGGCTTTGGCTGTCATTTCTGGCGTTGCTATTTAAAAAAAAAAAAAAAAAAAAAGTCTTCATAGTGCTCAACTTTATTTTGTAAAACTGCCAGTTCCAGAGTCTTTTCTGAAGTTATCTAACTGGGCAGGAAGTGGCTGAAGGTGGAAGCCAACAATAATTAGATTAAATCAATTTTTTTCTTTCATGCCTACCTGGCTGCACCTTTTTCCCCTTACCAGAACTGTGATGATCTAGGGGAATGAGAGGAAGAGGGGATAAATTAATGGATGTTTTCATGAAAAAAGGAGAAGGTTTCAGTCACACCACAAGCCGAAGAAAGTATGGCTGCTTTGCAGTTGGTCAGACTGCCGACCTTGCCTCTTGTGTAGCAAAGAGGTTTCCAGCGGCTACAAAAGGAAGTGTGCTGGGGCCTGCTGGGCTCTGATTCTGGCAGCAACACTTAATGTTTTCATTCTATGGTCTTCTCATCTATATGTTAAGTCTGATGCTTTCCTACTTCTTATCCAGGTTGTGAATGTAGTTGGTTTTTTGTTGGGATTTTTTGTTGTTGTTGTTGTTTAGAAGATTTTAGGTTTGAAAGGGCATGGGAGAAGTAAAGTTCTTTGTGAAATATACCTAAATTCAGTGAAGGAAAGTTGTTTTAACTTCTGTACTTCCCTTGGTTTATATGAGTTTAACCAATTTATTTGTTTGAGAATGCAGTTATTTTTTTCTGCTGAGGTAGCAAGGCTTTCAATGTTGGAGAATACTGTTACTACTGTGGCAAACAGCTAAAGTACTGAAAAAAAGTTGGATTGCAGCTAGTTGACGGGTATATGGGAGTTAAAACTGAAAAGGCATCCTGACGCTTTTTTTTTTTTCTTTAGGTCAATGTAAGATAGACTGCAGAGGGAGGTATTTCAATAAAATCTCCTTTTAGGATCAGCAGACTTGTTCCTTGTGACTGTTCTGTAACTCCAGAGAGAAGGAGCAGGATGTGGGTTTTCAAGATGACTGTATGATCCTGTCCTCTTTAACGTTTTATATCTCAAAGTGCATGTCCTTTTTGAAAGTAAGGGGATTTCTTTTTGTTTGTCCCACTTCAGCAAGTTACTTCTTCCCATCTTCACCATTTCCCCAATATTACATATACTTTTGTTTTCACCTATGAAATTCCAAATGCACTTGTGTTGTAACTCATTGTCTAAAAAAAGATCTGTATAAAGTTTCAGACATCATCATCTCCCAGGGATTTTAGCTGTTGCTATAGAAGCCTCAATTCTCTTTTGAGAGACCTTTCCAATATAAAGAAGTTGATACTGGAAGAAAGTTGTCATGGAAATATGCAGCAAAAAGAGAAAGGAAATCTCAATTTGATGACTGTTGCATAGACTTAGCCAACTTGGTGAAGTGGCTTTGTATCTAGAGATCTGATTCTGCAGATTCTTTGTACATTCCAGTGGACTGAAACACTACAGACTAGAACCTAAAGAAAGAGATTATTTAACATTTATATAACCAAAGATACCTCTTCAACTCAGTGAGCTTCCTGTTTATCCAGCTTCAAGTTTCCTCACTGCATAATAACATCTAAAAAGCAGTATGACGCTTCTTTAGGCTACCCAACCCTCCAGATGGGGAGACAAGGTCCCTTTGGAGCTGAGTTTGTGGCTGCGTTGCAGGAGCGGGGCTCATCGGTTCCCTGGTGTCAGGCCATTGGGGTGGGTGCAGAGAGCAATGTTATCTGCAGCCGCCACCAATGTTTCTGTGTTGGAAGGAACCCCCTCCAGGTGATGTTGGTAGGCCAGGGAATTTCCAGCAGCCTGGTTCTAATGTGGGATGAGCTGCAGCACAGCTTTTTATTATACTTCTGGCAATGACTGCTCTGAAAGGATTTATAGAGCCACCACTACTGAATTGAGGCTTTCAGAACCAATTTTTAAATGACTAACTAAAAATAGTTTATTCTGCAAGCTTCAGTGCCATGTCAGATTTGAACAGGAGTCCTTTGTGTCCAGCTAAATGGTGGTATAAGCAGATCCCTCTCCATAAATTTCTTGTCCACTTATACCATCGCTAAACCTGGTTGGTTCCCTGGTTTCAAGCTTTTTGTGTCTTTCTGAGTAAAGCCTCCTGATATCTAATAGATGTGATTATGAGTGAGCTGCCTTTAAATATCTATTACCAGTGTCACCATGGTAACTGCTGTAAGAGTTTCTTGCTGGTAGAAGGTTTCCAGCTCCCTGAGATACAACAGGGCAAAATGCTTAGGCTGTTGTTTTCACGGTTTGAATGAGATCACACACAATATCAAAGAGGAAAAAACCCCCATATTTCTTATTTTTAATGACAGTGAATGTTAACGGTACTGAAAGGAGTAAGATTGATTCTGGAGTCTGTCCTCGGATCAGAGAATAGAGGACAGTTACACAGGTAGTGACAGACCAAGCTTTCCCTGGAGAGCATGCCCTCATCAGCAAGCTCCTGTAGGAATAGGAAAATTTCACTCTCCTTGACTGAGCCAACACTTGGCCTTTCTTTTGATACCATCAACAAATGAACTAATTAATCCTAATGAAGGATGCAAAATCGTGATATTCCACTTGCCACAGGAGCAGGCAGAGTTGTTGAGTGATTCAGTGTGGAGTACAAAAAATTGAGCTGGCTTGTGTGTTCTCATTTCTCTGTATTACCAAACTGCTATTTTTTTTGCTCTAGGCTTCAGCTGCTGTGTACCAGGCTAGCAGTGTTAGTTGGGCAATACCCAGAGCGACTTACCTGCTGTCCTGGATTTCCTAATCTTCCCCTTTCCTTCTCTCATCTGCTTTCTTTCCCAAGTTCTTGTTGCTTGGCCAGTCATCCTCTCTTGCTCTGTACTGCTGTTTCTATAGGCTTCTCCACATGGCAGGTTCATAATGTCCCTCATGCTAACCCTGTCACCTCAGGGGGTTGTTTTGCTTTCATTTATTTATTTATTTTATGGTAAACAGGTCACAAACTCCATAGGATACTTCTTCCTTTTCATGCAATCTGTTCTCTTGCTTTATTACCCCCCTATTTTAGTATCTGCTGGAGATTTTAAATTATCACTTGCTTTTATGGAAACTTGGAAAGCTGAGCACCTGTTTCTGCTGCTCTCTCGCTTCATTAGCTGTGCCTGCTGCTTTTGGCGTTTAGGCCTTCTACCTTTCGGTAAGGGAGGCTTCCATTCATGTAACGGGCTGTTCAGTGTAGCTGTTCTGTACGAGAAAATGGGAGGCTGAGCTTAGAGACCTTGAGGAGAGGTGCAATTTGCATTCGCTTTCTGCATTTGTGTGTGTGGACAACTGACATGACAGAGCCAGAGCAAGTGGTACTGTGCACCTCTGATGGAAAGAGTTTGGCCTGTCTGGAGGATGAGTTAATGCTGATGAAGCGCTGATATTTGTCCTTACCTGCCTCATAGGCAACATGATCCACATACTAAGATCTTTTTTGCTGAGCTTAAGAGTGCTCATAAATTATTTTAGTTATATGTTTATTGCGTGCCAAATTTGGACTGATGGTTTAAAATCTTAAGTAATTATGATTACTAACCAAGAAATGCAAGGAAGTCATTTTCATAAGAAATCCTGAAAGCAGAACCTGGATCTCAGAATGGACTTTGCTTGCATTATACCACTGCATGTTTCTTAATAGTTATTCTGTAACACTGCAGTTAATACTGGGAGGATCTCAGTGTTTGGGTACTTAAAATTTCAGCTGCGTGGTTAAATTTCTCAAGTGTGCTAAGTTGATTTAAAAGTTTAAGCAGCAGCAAACATGTTTGTTCATACGAGCTGTCTGGAAGAAAGGAATTGCTGAACTTTAATTTAGATTCTCCCTTTTTTCTGGGTTTGCTTATGTCACCAAAGCCAGACTTTTATACTCTGATTCTGGGTGCCTATGTATAACAATATGCATGTCTTTCGCAAAACTGCTGACTTATTATACGGGAGCTAAAATCAATGGGCACTGTAGATCCTTACTAGCTTGTGATATTTTGTCAGTAATTTAGGTGCCTTTGTTTCCCTACCTGTAAAACAGATGAGTTATTAAGCTACTGCAATGATTAGCTGATTCTGTTCAAATAATCTGTAAAAGATGCAGAGAGCAAGAACAAGACAAACTCCAGACATTGCTGTATAGGGAATCAAACCCTACCAATAGCTTTTTTTCTGAAATCCTGATCTACATTAGAGATCTTGTTCGTCTCCTGGGACTTGAACTCCTTGTGCTTCATCAGTTTTCTCCGTTAATTTGTCCTAGTTTTTGTTGCTGCTGGGCTCCCTGTGATGCACTCTGTACATCTAGGCATACCCCACAGTTCTGTCTTCATTCAGGGCCTGTCAGCAGTTCCAGTGCAAGTCCCTCTGAAACAAAGCTGACAACTCAGGTCTTTTATTTGCATCACCCTGAAACACACCAAAAAGTTCAAAGCAGTGGGGCATTCCTCCACCATCCTGTTGGGTTTTTTTAATCCTAAGGCAGCCTGCAGCACACATCTTTTCCAGTCCTTAATTTTCCTGCACAGCTCTTCATTGTCAGTGATCAGCAAAAATTTAATGAAATGGTTCTCTGTTCAAGGCTCCTTAGTGTTTCTAATGGATACCTGTTGTAATTCCTTTCCCGTTAGGTGATAAAATGCAAGCTTTTCCAGCATGTGATCCCTCTCGGACAATAAACAAAGGGAGCAAGTAGGGTTGTGCAGTATTTTGCCTGTGTAGGTAGTAAAAACTTGCTGTGCTACTTGAATATGGTAATTCTCTATGAATTGTTAATGAATGCACATTATAACTTATATATCAGAAAACTAACAGTGAGGAATAATAATGAATGGAGATATTCCCTTTCCCCTAAGTCTTTCATTTAGTCATTGAAATAAAAAAAATTTCAGTTAAGTAAAAAAGAACACTGAAAGTCTCACCTTCCCCTCTCAGGGAAGAGCACTGAGTATTGTCTTTTTCACATATTTGGATTTATCTGCATTTTTAATAGAAGGGTGACTGCAGTAAAGCTATCCTTGGTTTGTGCTGTCTCTCTGATGCCTAAGAAAGTGCAGACATTTGAAAATTGCAGAGAAAAATAAACTTCGGATAAATGTGTGCAAAAGTGATCAGAGACTTTTATTTTAAATATATGAAATACAATGAATATTCCTTTACCACAGATTTCCTTCCTCATTTTGCCTTGTTCTGTGGGTTGGTTTTTTTTTTTTTGGTAGATAGAGGTCTGTTAACTCTTCAGTGTTCTACTTGGAAATGACAGAAATACTGAAAAATGCTGGTGCCTCTTACAGACTCTTACTTTTGAAACAGGCAGTTGCCTAATTCTATTTTTGACTTAGTGGCTGTTCCCTTGGAAATTTTAAAGTTGTTGTCTGGTCTTTTGAAATTTTGGCAATAGGCACCAGAGGAAGCTGTTTTTCTTGTCTCCTATAGCACTCCATGTTCCATAAAACATATCTGCCTTTTTTCCAAATTTAATGATTCTAGTCTCTTCCAGCAACAAATATTTTCTCTAGTTGCAGGTCAAAGCTGGTAGCCATGCCACAGGCTGAGCTCCTCAGGTATATGAGTGGGAACATGAAACTGTATAACAGTCTCTTAAAAACACGGGGGGGCGGGGGGGGGGGGGGGAATCTGAGTTCTCCAAGTCAGCACACATAGCTTTCTTGCACTGGCGGAGCCTCTTTGGCAACAGTTCCAGGAGTTCACTCTTTATAGCCACCCATTTGATCAGCATCATCTTGTTAACTGAACAGCAGTTGTTTTTGTCAAAGTGAAAAGTGGTGCCCCATGATTCATTCTGCAAATGTCCACTAGCTGCTTGAACTTCCTGACTTCTGTAGTGGAACTGAGAAAATAAAGAAGTTTGTATCAGTTATGTACAAAGAGGAAGAAAGCACAGAGTAAATGCTGTCCCAAAGCCATGGCCTGACTCCACTAATATTCGCTGTCTGATGCAGACTTTCCTTTGTAATTACTTTTGGTTTAAAACTCCAGACAGTAATGTTCCAAGCCTTATAACTGAATTAGAGACTTGCTTTAAAAAGACATTGTTATTGACATAATAGCCTTGTTTATGGAATTTCTCTCCTTTGTAATTAAGATTGTTGCATGCACAAAAGCAGTTAAATATAGCATAAATATCTGTAAATGCAAAGATATTTTAAATCTTGTTCCTTGTGTGAGCCTTTTTTTCCACACTCTCTTTATGTGCGTTTGTTTCTCAAATAAGCTATGCTACTAGAAATTCTGCCCTTTGTCCATTCTATTAAGTTGTGTCTCATCCATATTCATTCTTGTAAAATTGCACAGGCAGTGCATGTTGCAAGATAAAGCATTTGAATTCCTCAAATGCGATATTTTAAAGGTGTATTGATTAGTGGGGTTTGGTCTTATTCTCTCATACCTTGTTGCAGAGTCGTGGGAGCTAGTGGATTGAGCAGCATGCAAGCAATATGCTCACTGTTATTTTGTCTGTCAACCAAATATACCAGCTGGGTGAGAACCTGGCAGATTCTTTAAAAAAGTTTATATCACTACTTGAAATTGTCTTCTCATCCTGGCTGTGTGAAAGTAATTATGGTTAAGGCCCTGGACAGGCCATAGGCTTTCTCTGAGTCTGGCCAACTCATTTTAGCTGTCTGTTTCTGGGCTCTTTGTTCATTAAACAGAAAGGCAATTTTTCAATTCAGAAGGTTTTGTGCTGGTTAATTCTTTGGTCTAAGTAAAGAGATCAGATAATTATAGCAATAAGTGCTACCAGAAAACCTCTAAATAAACAAATGTACTGTCTGGTCTTGTTGGCTTTGGGGAAATTGTATGCCACTATTCCAGCCTGTCTACCAAAGCTGAAGCATGTAAATGCTGTGACTGTCTCCTTATGTCCAAGAATTGTCATTTTTAGGTTTTGCTCAAGTTATATTTATCAAAGCTAAAAATACCTTTGCAAATGAAATATAGTAGCTCATCTTCTCTCCCCATGCTGCTCATTTCAGTTCTTTATTTCTCTTGGCTGAAGGATAGGAAAACCTATTGAGCTGACAATGCTGCTCTCCCACTGAGCCCATATGAACTTACCAGCAATGGCAAAGAGACAGTGTGCTGCAGTCCAAAAAGTGTGCGCGTTTTCTTCAGACAAAGAAGCTTTTCAGCAAGGTGTTTGCAACTGATGTCCCTCCCATTTATGAGTTCAGGGTCCAGGGACCTGCAGTCGTTTGCTTCCGAGTCAGCAGTATTTTTCAGCTGTATCTGTTCTGTTTTGAAGGTGGTCCATAATAAAAGCAGAGGGAGAGACTTGCAGTCCCTCCACTGGGTACCTAAGTGACCTCTTTGCCTATGCATGCATCACTGAGTGTAGTGTCACTTCCTCAGGGAGGGGAAACACAGTGTATGTAGATCACAATATCTACAAGAACTTTGTTAACATGAATGACAGAAAGTATTGCCTTCTTATCCGAGCTATGAATAATCTCAAAACCTCTAAATGTTAGATGTATGAAAAGTAAGGAATGGATAAGTTCTTCTACCTGTGATCACACAGCCTGTCCTCGGGTACTGAAGAAACTGGCAAAGTAGGCTGGATAGAAGGATTGATACTGCAGGTGTCAGTGAACTTGGAATAGCATCTGGCATGATTGGGTGAATGTTTAGGGACTTATAACTAATAATGTATGCTTGATACCTGCCAAAAATAGACCATTATCACATGCTAAATAAGTCATGGTGTGGTTGTCTTCTTATTCTGGTGTTTTAAGATTTGAAGGCAAGAGTTTCACACTCTTAAGAATATAATGAGAAAGCTGGATCCCAAATCCATACCTTCAGAAGGGATTCAGCTTGGAGTCAGTCTGTGTCTTAAGGTTTGGTTACTCTGAGGTAACAGTAGTGGTGCCAACACTGAACTGAAATGTAAATTTGCTCTTGGCATAACATTAGCTTCTTTAGAGTAAGGGGTTCCAGAGGGTGCGGTAAGGTTGAACTATTCAGGTGCAGCAAGTCTTTTTAGGCTCATATTGTAAATCTTCCGTATCTGTATTATGAGACTACTATTGTAGCATCAACATTGCTTATATACTAGGTTCACACTGCTGGGAAAGGATCTCTGCAGTTCAGGAGAGAATTCCTGATCTGTAGTCACAGTCGGAATGTCTTGGGTCAGAGACATCAGAGAGTGAATAGCCCCCCCTCTGGACACAGTTGAACAAAAAGCCCAGTTCTAAACACCTTAGGTTTCTGTGTTTGAAATGTAGATTTGGATTTGATTTCTCTTTGCATTCCCTCTCTTTCTTCTAACTTGATACTACCTTTGCCTGCTTTAACTCCGTTAAGATCTCTGGCCCTTTCTTTTTTGTTTTCAGACACTAAATTATCTTCAGAAAGCATAAGAAAGAGGAACGATCTTGAGCATTGCTCACTCTTGTCCCTTATTTGCTCTCTTCTAAATAAAGAACAGATTGACACTTCTTCTTGGACAGCTCAAGAGAAGTCACTCAGGACTGATTCTAGCTACTTCTTGTGTAAAAGCCTCTGTCTTAATGTATCTTCCTTCCCTGCACACACACACTTTTCCACTTTTTTGAAGCAATGATGGAGGCAAGGGAAATGTCGGAAGGTGTCCTGGCTGTGATTGCTGGCACTCTGGGGGAGAGGTTATTAGCGTGGAATACAAAAGCTTCTGAAAGCTGCTTCTGTGGTTTTCTCTGAAAAACGCCTTCTTTCTATGGCCACCTCCTTGCCCTTCCTACATTGTATGTACCGCATGTTTTTACTTGATTGGATCGTGCAGACTAGTCTGGGTTTTATGCTCTCTGCCCAGTGTCCAGTTCTGCTTTTGGGGATGATGGGATACTGAAAGAAACTCTTTGTCTGCTTTACGGATTGAAGCATCTCAGTGTTTTGGAGGTGGGATACAAATAGCTTTCTTGCATAAATCCTCCTTGCTTTGATGAAAATATGATATTTCTCATTCCCTTGAGTAAGCAAGTGTGCATATGTGTGTGCGTGTGTGCTGAATGCCAAAGTGCTGGTGAAGCCAGCTTGCTTCCGTATGTGAATCATTTCTCAAGCAGCTCTCTGTGTCTCGCTGCAATGTGGTTTTCCTCTCAGGGAAGCACTCAAGCCCTGAATTTTCAGTCTGGCTTGCACATGCTGTCAGAAGCTGGTGGGAGACAGTTTTCTTTTTAATGCAGAAAAGAGGACAAGCTTTTACTGTAAGTATTTTAATATCTTTTATTTTTTAAGGTGGGAACTGTATTACCTCTAGAAGGGTTCTAGGATCAGTAATGTATTCTTAGGGTGACTGGACCTGCTTTGCTCAACACTTTTTTTTCCTAGTATCTCACTCTAAAACTAAATTGCATGAAACAAAATGTACAGTGCAAACAATTCTGCATTAGCTGAAAATGGGCTCGAGGTGGTCTAAAAACCATCACAACAGCAAAAAAAGTCCCACCATGTGAGTCTGTAAGAGCTGGCTACTGTATTTTTCTTCTGCTCTGCTACAGATTTAGTGACAGAAGGGTTGAAACTGTTTCTGTGCCTGTTTCTGCTTTCTTCTCTAGCAATTTAAGGTTGTGCTCCAACAGTTAAATGAAGCAGGAACATGAGCGGACTTTCCTCTACTACTGCATGTTCACATAGTCCAGTCAAGAAAGGGCAGAAAGGAACAAGCTGCTAAGCAAATAGGTTTGACAGCTAGCATCTCTGCAGGGGTTCAGTGAAAGCACTGGGGAGCATGCTAGATGAGTACCCTCTTACAACACTACAGCAAAGGGCTGTTCGGATTCTCAGCAAGACCCTTTAATTGTAGCAGTTTAACAGTTGTCCTTAAAATTGTACTGTGGACTGAAGCTTGATCGTACTACTACTACTAATAATAGCATTTATATAGCATGTAATATGGCAAAGTTGTAGAGGTGTAATTAAGTCCTGTATGTGTAGCAGTAAAGGATTACTGGTAGAACTGGTTTGAAAACAGGGATTCTCTACCCCCTTCTCTTGTACACAGTCTAAGTTCTTCTAGATGTCCCCTAGTAATCCATTCTGTCTCACCTCCGAAAGGGACTGTTTTGCATGTTCCTCTTCTACTCTTTCTAAATTATAAAGTGCTCTCTGCCCCTGTAACCTCAGCAGGAGAGAGGATATTTGATTTGCTGAAATACAGTGTTCTTTGCACAATTTGACAGATAACTAACACAAGAATACCTCATCCTAACATGCACACATGTATGTACTACCCCTTCCCTTTCCAGTTCAGTTCTAAAACAATTTAATTTCATTAGCAGTCCACCGAGGTGGGTCTTTCAGTCCATCAGTGGTCCCCTAAGTCACAGTTGTAAACCATTGATACTGTTGCCTAGATCTGTTCTGTTCTGTTCCTGTTCAGTATGAATAGTCTTAAAATGCAGAAGTCCTAGTTTCTCCTGCAGTTTTGGAGTTGTGTCCCCATCTTTGCAAGAACCCTTTCTGTTAGAAGTTCACACTGTCATTCATATAAATGTTCAGAAGTTCCCAGTTTATTAACTTTAATCAGTGATCTATTCTGCACTTTAATGTAAGATAAATATCCCTCTAAGGGATAGCTTCCAGGTCTCGACTATTTCTCTGCATTGTGATGGTTTGAAAATGGGAGTCGGGGAAACATCCCAGCATGTGGCAATCTATGTGAGGCTGCTCACTTGCATGCTGTGTGACAGATGTTGATTTATCTCATTTTTACTTTTTTTTTTTTCTCTGGGGGTTCCTTTCCAAGGCACATGCATGAGCCTATCTTCATAAATATGCTTTTTAGTGAACAATTATGATCCCCTTTTCATAAATGGAAAAACTAAGGCATAGAAAGCTTACATGGCTGAGGTAGTACAATAAATCTCTGCTGGAGCTGAGGATAGAATCGGGTGGAATCCCAAGCCAGCACATTGGCTGCGATATCATCCCTCTGCACTTTGAGGGGACGGGGAACCTGCCAATCTGTGTGCATGTACCAGTCAGGATTACCGTGTAGCCACGTGCTGTGTGTCTCTGTCTGCCATTCCAAAAACCATCATCGTTCCTTCTCTTTCTTGTAGATGTATCTACCCTCTATGCTACAGAAAAATGTAATGGCAGGTAATTATCAGGCAAACCACTTGTAATTATTCTTAATTTCTTTAGCAGTTATATAACTCTTGCTCTACCTAAAATGAAACCACCTTTTCTTCCTTCTTGCGGGTTGGCAAAACATGAAGTGTTAACCGTATGTGTCACTTGCTTTGTGCTGTATTCACTGGGACAGTAGTTCAAAGAACCTGGATTAATGAGCAGTAGCTACCTTGAAATGGTTCTAAAACATTTTGTTCTCAGCACGCAATATACTGAACATAAATTAAACCCATCTCTTCAGGGCAGAGTCATATTGGGGAAAGCCCAGAGTGACCTAATTCTTTGTGATTCTAACATGGTTGCAACTTCAAAAAGGAAGTTTGGAATCAATGCATCATTTTTACCCTTCCTGAATCTTCCCTTTGACTTAGGTCTCCAAAGGGTGGATGTTAGCACTATGTAAACTGATACACTTTCCCTGCTTGCCATACATTGAAGTAATGAGGGAAGTACAACTTATAAAAATGCATTCTCCAAATTCTGTAGTGTGGAATCACTTCCTAGATGTAGTTTTGATGTGACTTGATAAAACTTGGAATTTATTGCATAACCTCTATGTATGCATTCCGCCACTACATGCTTTCATGTACACTCTCCCAGTATGAGAATATGCTGCCCCTGCCCGCCTTCCTACAAATGCATGTTGCCACCCTACCCTTCTGATGATGGTTTTTTCCTTGTGTGCATCCATCAGTAATGCGATGAACATGATTCAGAATTGCCACATTTAAATCTACATCTCTGCCCTGGAGTTAGTGAAAGATCATATCAGTCTTTCATCCTTTCAACCTTACCAAGACAACACAATCTACTTAAACCAGAGAAGCATGGTGGACTGTTTATTGACAGCCAGCATACAATTGTGCTTCATGGCTTTTTCAGGTGTGACACCATGCAGCTGGTAGTGGCCACTGTCCTTCTGGAGGGCTAATGAGCAGAAGATTACAGATAGGTTGGGATTTTTGTTTCCTTATCCCAATATTGTTTATAAGATCAGGGGTCCTAGGGAGGTAGCAAAGTTTTTCTTGATATATGTAATGGTGACTGGTTAGGTAATCAGTGTGAGGAAGGAGGAGGAGGAGATTGAATATCCATGTACAAACAGCGTAATTTAAATTACAGGAGGAGCATGTTCCCAGGCGTTTCAAAGTACAGCTTTGGCTTGATTTTTAAGCATCAGTCCCTGTGGCAGATGACAGTTCTGGGTATTTTATCTACAGAAGTAGCAAAGATACCTGTATTTTCCTGTCTTATAAATGGCCAGTAATATGGAACAAGGACAAGAGAAATGCAGCTAAATAAATCCTTTGTCCATATGCACACGTGAGGATTTTGTTGTAACTTCTGCATTTTTTTCATGGGATCTAACTAAGAATAAAAGATTCACAAATCCAAAACACCATGGAGAATTTCTGTGGAGCAGGGTGGGCAGAAGGTTTTGCACTGCTGTCATCTGTCCATGCCTGGAAAAGTTATCAGTGACTCTAATGGTTGCGGTGGGAAGAGGATTATATTTTAAGCAATGTTGAGACATGGAGTTTTGCAGTTGCTGACCTGGACTGTGGCAGTCTTGTTGGGATGGTTTCGGAAGCTGAGCTGATGGCCAGAAAGCTGTCATTTGTGGCTGGCTGGAACTGTCCTCACCTGGGCCGTTTCTGATGTAGTTTAGACGTCCTTGTAACCATTCAGTGTATTTATGTACTGGTTAATAAATATCCATTTTAGAGAATTACAGCAATCAGCCTAAGGAAATAAGCAAGAAATGCCGTAAAGAACACAGAAATGCAAGATTGTCTCTTACGATTGTAACCACAGACAAAGTAACTTTGTCTCTGGGAGATCCAAGGGAGTTTCCATTGTCTGTTCCATTTGATACCGTGAAGGGAAGGGAAAAAGAACTGGCTCTGCAGTAGTTGCTTATACTGTAGAGGAAGTGAGCCGTGTACCCTGTAAAGAAAATTCTCATCTGATGCCATATTAAAAGTGCTTTTCTGAGTTGTTTGGGATTTTTTTTGAGAGTCCTACAGAAGAGCAATTAAACAAGCAAAGCAAACTAAAACCCAAACCAATAATTTTCATATGAGGATATAATCTTTGGGCAACCTTAGCATAATGAAGATTTTTGAAGATGTGACTTTTAAGCTATATCAGAGCCACTGATGCTTAAATCCTGGGACTGGTATTTTGTTTTGTATTTTCCCAATTATTAGCTGGGTGACCTTGGGCATGTATGTGTCTTAATTTCTGTGTATTTGTTTTATATCTAGAAATTATCAACATTTTTAACTCCTTGCAAAAGCACCTTGATTCTAAAACTGCCTAGCTGTATATATATTTTTCTTCACTCTTGAAAGTAAAAAAAAAAAAAACCAAACAAAAAAACCCCCAAAACCAACCAACCAACCAAAACAGAAAAACCCCAACCCACCAAACAAAAAACTAAAACTATCTTTGCTTGAGGCTTGCATAAAACCAGCAGAATTTGCCCTGCTGTAGCATGCAGTCTGGACATGAAAATTTCCAAGTGATGTCTTGTCTCCTGGTACTTTACCAGCAACACATGAAGATTCAGCTGCAAATGAAATTGGAAAGCAAGTCTGCTGAGGTAGACCAGAGGAAACTGCTGCTCAGTGTTTGGGGTCAGGTTTATAATTGATTCTCTTTCTCTGGCCAGCAAAAGCAAGATGAGCCTTAGAGATGAGGTTTTGGCCAATGGGCATATCTTGTCTGTTTCTTTGAGTTGTGTTTGGGTGGAAGAAGGTGGTCTGCCTTGTGATTTTTTTTTTTGGGGGGGGGGGGGGCACGGCTTTTAAATCCAATTCTAATGAAAGTTAAGCTTTGTACCAGCAAAAATCCAGCAAGTGTCTCCACTTGGAGGAGTAATGGAGGAAGGTTGCACTGAGATAGCCTCAAAGACACTAAAAACAAAGTAACAGAAACTAGAGAAAAGAGAGGATGGATGAGGTAGATACAGAAATACTACACAGCTGAAAGGAGCAGATGCCTAAGGAAAGCTGCTAAAGATGACCAAAAGAGTAAACCGTTTGTTTTTATTGTTAGCCCAGTCTTATTTCCAAATAGATTTTTATCTGTGCCTTCTATCTCCAAGTTACCAGTTACTGTATTGGACTTATCAACTTCCCTGGTTTGTGACCCTGGCTTGATTCCTGATATTGGCTAAGAAATCAAGATGAGTCATATGGAAGCATCTGTCAAGTCTAAAAATTGTTGTTTAAAGTGAATTGATGTGAAAGGCAGAAAAGAATTCTATTTTAGCCCAGCTGGCTATCCTGCCATATAGCTTCCTACACACCACTAGAAAATGCTTTACAGTTTACTGAACTTGTTAGATATTTCTATGTTCCAGTTGATAGTTTGTCTGAAAATAGCAGAGATTGATTAGGTTGGAAGGAAAATAGTATAAGCATGATGCAGATTTTACATGCTAAAAAAAACCCCAACAAACCCAAACCAGAAGAAAATTGTGCTTTGATTTCATGAGAATGTGTAATAAAGGTTCTGGAATAGCCTGACCTTTTGATGTAATGAAAAGTAACTGAATTACAGGAAAACGGCACTGGGGACTATGGGTTTTAACCCACCGGTGTCACAGACTTCTGTCCTTTGAGACTCCTATCTGCAAAGTTGGTACTTCTGACCTCATTTTTCAGAAATGCTGGGCATTCACAGGTCTCAATGAACGTGCCATCTGGTACATTACTCTCCAGATCTAGTAATGAGTTTTCATAATTCTTTTTTTCATTCTTTTTCCCAAAGCAACTTGAATGACTCTGCTTTAATTTGACTGTCCTGTTGAGCGAGTAGCGTTATGCACAGACATGAGAACCAAAACCTAAATTGTGTAAAATATGTGGGGTACAGATAATTTGTATCTCTAGCCCCCAACAGGGATTTTCCTATGTAACTTCATTTCTGCAGATACACTAATAATTTTTATTTACTTAATAGTGTAACTGCTAAGTTTCTTGACTGTGAAATAATATTGCTTGTCATCACTCTATCCTTTTTAGTTATTCAGAGTAAAATAGCTTTTAATAGTCAGCAGAATGTGTTTCCTAGAAGTTTGTTCTACAGGACTGGTGAATTATTCCTTTGATGGATAGCCAAGCCTTAAGATCCAAGAGACCTAACATTGTTTCTGCTGATGCTGACTGCCTGTGAGAGTGAGGATAAATTCTTAATCCAGTTTTTCTAGCCATAAAATGGGAATAATTCTAGACTGGTTCTAAAGATTTTTATTAATAAATGTGTGTGGACTGACTAATGAAGAAATGTCTACATTCTCAATCTTTAATAAAACAATAAGATTTCAAGTAAAATGGACTGTCTTTCCACTGTAAAACTTCTGCCAACTGCCAAAATAGCCCCCATCAAAATTTTCCCAATACCCTTTAAAAATACCAGTGAGAAAGGATGAACTATATAGCATGGCCTGAATTTTTTAAAACTCTGATGCCTGCAGGGAATTCTGATGATTACTGAGAGAAAAAGCTCTGTCAGGACCAGCTTTACATTTTTATAAACCCTCTGATTATCTCATTTGCAGCACCTGTTTCAGAGGAAAGGCGTATTCAGAGACCAGTGCTTTTGAGTGTAAAAGATTTAAAAAACAAACACCCCCCCCCCCCCCCAAACTCCTGCAGTTTGGAAGTGACTGGCAATAGAACTGATTTTGCTGCTCTGAAGCAACATATTGTTGGCATGAACCTCCATTTATTTCAACATGGAGCTGCTGCTTATCTTCAGTTTCTACATGTTTTCAGAGTACAGCTCCAAGCAGGGCATGTTACAGGAATTTAATTATGGCCTGCTAGTGACCTGCTCTGGCTGATGCCAAAGACAGACTTTGAATCTTGGGATGGCAGCATTCTGTTTGCTTCCTAAGGAAAGTTCCCTGTGAAATGTGAAGAAAGAAATTAAAAATAAAATCATAGAGCTCCAGGCGTTGCTTAAAGCGAGTCATCTTCCGGGAGAATGAGCAGAAGCGTGTCTCATCTGAAACATATTGAGACATAATGGGTGTAATACTAGTGATTTTGTCACTGTATTTGCAAAAGCAGCTTGGTTACATCTCTTGTGGAAGGCTGCTTCTCTTTCAGATTTCTCTGGGTAGCCTAGAGATCAAGTCATAATCTCTCTGGGGTCCTTTCGGAAGGAAATGCTGATATTTAGTTAAAATACAGTAGACTTCTACCAATATGTACTAAAGCCCCTGGGAGCCATTACCTGGTGACAGTTTCACAGATGCAGAAATGCAGATACACAAGGCTTGGAAGGTTGTGTGCAAAAGGGTATTGAACGATATACCCTGTTATAGTAGTTACAATATGAGTACATACATACTACCTCTGTCCTGACTTGTGAAAGGGACAGTCTTCCAAGATCCATTCAGCTGTGATAAGTTAGTGGTGATCCCATTCCCAAGCTCTCATTCAAGGATAGTTTCTGGCCATGATTGGCTACTTGCAATGTAATTTCTGCTGGCTCAGAAGGATGGTCTCTGCAAGCTACTGTTACCAGCCTTGGCCTGAAAATCACATCAAGGAAGCAGAGGCTGCCATTTAGTAGTTGCACTGCTGTGACAAACTACTGCCTTGTTTAAGATTTGGGACAGAAGGGTATATTTGAGGTGTCTTTTAACCTGAGCTTCTTCAAAAACTGCAGTCATTATTATCTGATATATTTGATGGACTTGGCAGTGTTAGGTTAACAGTTGGACTTGATCTTAAAGGTCCTTTCCAACCTAAATGATTCTATATTTGTGGCTTGTATTATTAGCACTCTGTCCTTATGCTCTCTTTTTTTCAGCATATTTAGTCGTCTTATCTGTTTCTCCACAAATGCTTTTTTGTCTTTCCAGATTTAAAAATTATGTTGGTTTTTAATGATTCATGTATTAAAAAATGGTGTATTTTGAGACAACTAGATAAAAGCTGTATATTATTTTTTTAAATACAATCTATTATAAACTGTCCCTGTAAGTGCTATTTTTACACAAGGATTAGAGAAACCTCTCTTTGCTAATGTTAGGTTTCCTCATGCTAACTGGCTGCAGGCATTTTATGTATCTAAGTTAATATTTTGACAGTTCACGGCTACCTAACTCAGTCCATGAGCCATTCCATGATACTGAATTTCTAGGGTTTCCCATTGTCCCAACTGCCCACAAGTTCTGTGAAACTTTTTTGTTGTTGTTGTTTATTTTCCTGTGATGCAACAAATTGAATTTGGAGGAGAGGAAAAGCTGACGTTGACTCTGAGAATGGATTTCCTGCTCTCATCAAAGAACAGCAGGAATTTTTTTCTTTTTTTTGGGGGGGGAGTAGTTTTGTTTAGTACTTCTTCTGAAGCAGTACTTCTAATAACTCAAGTGTGTGTTACCTACCTAGGAATGAAAGCAACTTAAGATGTGTGCAACCTTGCTTTATTCTTTGAAGTACTTTCCACAAGCCTTATATGTATTGGGATCTCACTTCAGAGACTGAAATCTTTATCTACAGTGCAGATTCAGGTTGGCCAAATACATGAGAAGCCTTATTTCCATCTTTTACAAATGCCGATTCCCATATAAATACATGGAAAACTAATAAACGCTAATAAATCCAAATATGTGCTTTTCAATTTTAATTTCATCTGCTTGGCGTAGTAAAATATTATTAAATCCACATGGCACATAATTCAGCTATCATTACATGAAAAAGCCAGTTTGCCTCAGGCTACTGGCTAGATTTCTTGAGTTATGGTTTCTTGTTTGTTTGGGTTTTTTAAGTACCTCATCCTGTTACTTCTAACATCATGGTCTAATGAGCGTATCACTCCACTGCAACTTTAAAATGCCATGGATGACTCAAAATTAAATTCTTTAGGATATCAAGAAAGCATCTGTACAGCTTAAGGCAGGAAATTATGAGATACAGTTATGAAGAAATCCAGAGGGTATAATAAAGCAAAATGCGTGTGCAAGCACTGGATCTACAAAAAACAGAATCTGCATAATTTGGAGATCTAATCAGGAAGGTAGTTTGCATGTGTAGTTGCTTGTTCACCCATATAAATACAGTGAACGGTATGCCCATTAAAAAAATAGTTTGTTAAGTATGTAAAGCACCAAAGCTTGCTAAGGTAGATCATGAACTGTGGGAATGCTAAGCATTATCATCTATTGTAATATAGCTTACGTATCTGTCAGTGTTTTTAAAAAAGGAGCCAAGTGATCAGCATAATCCTCAACAAAGATTACTCTGCTTCCTCCTCTAATGAGATCAGTTGATGGCTCCACACTGTACGTGTTAAGAATTTTAATGAAGGCATGGCTATACTTAGCAATAATCACTAGTAACTTTTTTATTTCTTTATTTAGGAGATGACAGGTTAGAGCTGTGGAGAAAGTAGACAGCCCTCTGTGCAAGAGGCACCAAGGATAAATAGAGGAAATGTCACTTGCTAGCTTTGTTCTCTGTAAGACAGCAGCAGAGCACTTGACATTCCCTTCTGCCTCTGTGCAGCAAAACACTCCTTAAATAGACCATCATGGCACCTGGAAGGTGCCGTCAGTGTTGAATACGACTTGGCCCCAAACAGATTTGTTTCCCATGAGTTCACTGAGTGTTCTTATTTGTGAATGTGAAATAAAGTATAAAGCAAATGATGAGATACAAAATGTGACCTAAGCCCTTGTACTGACAGCCAGAAAGAAATTGTTTCGGCATCTCTGTCAAAGGGTTGCTGTCCAAGTTCACACCAGCCCAGCTGGACTCCAGTGTGATAAACAGCGTGTGCTTACTGCGAGCGCATTGCCCTAGCTGAGACACTAGGCTTATCTCTTCCTACATCTTTTGGTTACTTGTTTAACAGACAAGAAGCAAGTTAGCCTCTGCCTACACAAAAGTGATACGCAGCTACATCCTATGTCTATTTTAGAAAATGAAGCTGCAGAAGAAAAATGTTGCTTATACTGAAGTGGGGGAGATACCAGGCAATCTCCCCTCCTTCCCACTCCCAACTCAGCAGGCTGGTGGGACTTTAAAAAAAAAACAAAAAAAAATCCAACTGATTATTTTATTCTGCTCCTGGTTTGGATTGGGCAATGGCTGGTGAAAATTTATGGCTTTAGATCTACAAAAGTTGAACAAGCGATTTAATTGGCAGCTGTCTACCTACTGAGAGAAACAGACTAGTTGTTCTTGCTGGCAGATTGAATTTGTTCAGCTGTATCCAAAAAAAGGAATTCATGTTGATTTGCTGATTCCTGGCAGGATTTCTGTCTTGTGTAAGTTTCTCTCTGAGGAATAGTGGATCTGGATTTTTGTTTGCAAGGAAGTTGATATTTTTTTACCGTGTTTTGTAAAACTTGGTATTGTGAAACATCTTTTTATCACTATGGCAACATCAACTGCTGCTTCTCTAGAAGACTGATAAGTTAAAGATATCATATTTTCCGTAGAACTGAGGAAACTTGCTTCTCATGTGACTTTTTAAAAGTGAGTATTATTTCAGTTGTAGATGCTGGATCTAACAGTAAGAGAAGTAGTTTTCTTTTTATCCCAAGGTTGTCTTAAATTGCTGTGGACTTCAGTGTTCTCAGTTACTCTTTCATTGTGCTTCAGCATTCACAGGTGTTCTGCTGGGGCTGACAGAAGTCTCTGATTTACATAGTCCCAACAAAAGTCGGTGTTCCTTCTGTGGTGTTTCATGTTACCAGTCAGTATGAAAAATAAGTGTCTGCAGCCTACTGTGAGGGATTCTCTAGGCTGAGTTTTGATGGGTATGAGAGAGGCAATAAAGTTTAGCATGGCATTTTCAGCC
Organism: Harpia harpyja; assembly: GCF_026419915.1. NCBI lineage: Eukaryota > Metazoa > Chordata > Aves > Accipitriformes > Accipitridae > Harpia > Harpia harpyja. The sequence goes on along the minus strand of NC_068951.1, from coordinate 5,304,214 downwards.
TTTAAACTGATGCCAGATATCTCTGTTGCCTCTCTTTCAGATGATATAAAGACAGTTTATACTTTTGCCTGTGTATACATATATATAAACTTTTTTTTTTTTTTTAGGGTCTGTAGACTGAGTTATTGGGGAAGAAAATGAAGAGTACTGCCAGGCCTTGGAGTGCAATGGCAAAGCAAGGGAGTCATGGGGTTGACAGAGGAAAATCGCTTTCCACCACCTCAACAGGAATGAAGACATCCAAGTCCTCGACTTCACTAGCCTTTGAATCTCGGCTCAGCAAGGTACTAACCAGTAGGGACTGTGCAAGCATTATAGCCTTGTTCCAGGTAAAAGCTTGGACCCTAAGACTTGGAGTGAGCTTGACCACTGTATTAAGCATAGGGAGATTATAATTGTGTTGTGTATTAGACTAATGCACGTTTCTGAAAATATTTTGCATGTGATGGGGGAGACACTGTATTTGTAGAAGGTATGAGTGGGTTCTCTTACACTGTCTGTGTGTGAGGGAATTGCTTTAGCTTTGAAGATGGAGAAAAATAAATGGCAAATTTTTAGTTCAACTAATTGTTACACATGTAAAGAAACTGAAAGAGATTTATTAATGGATTTCCAGAATTCCTAAAAATCTGTGCCTCTCTTCCTTCAAGGCAAAATATATTAACAAAAGAGATTACTTGCAATGGAACACACACATTTTATGAATCCTATCTTTCTATACAGATATATTTCAAAAATAGCAGAAACTTCTGTCAAAGCAATTTTAAGAAAATGGAGTAATACACCTGAAATGCTGCTACATCTGTACCCTTGCAGCCAGCAAACAAAAATAACCTTGTCGTCCAAATACAGACCAAGATACCAGTGATGAAAACAGACCATGGGCTTCCTGTTTGTAACTGTTTCCAATAGTAAAGTTTAGTAAACAATACATAACATGGTACAGCATTTTAATCAAGAGGAGGTCTAAACTTCATTAATTGTCACTGTTTCTTGAGTGAAGGATTAATTTACTTAACTTGCTTTGTAGACTCCTAGATGCTCTGAGCATCTTATCAATAGGATATTTCAGCCTGGTGTTCCAGGCAGATTGTTTGTCATTGCAGTATGTGCTGTATGGCTGAAGCAAGCATCTCTGAACGAATACTACCGAAGAGCCTAATCAGGAAATCTGATACAATTAATTTGTATATGGTGTTAAACGTAGAGGGCTTTCTTCCTAATTACAGCTAATATCTTCAACGTGTTGATCATCAGCAAATGCAAGATCATCAAAGTGGTTTCCTTGAAGAAACGGGGTAGAAAAAGGCACCATAGTTGCTGCTGTAGAAGAGGGCACATTGAAGAAATTACTGTAGAGCCTGCAGAAGTCTCTAAAGGTCAGAAAGTCAGATTATTCCATTCTGCTCTGAAGAGTGAGCTGACAAAACCTCTGCCAGAAGGCAAAATGTTAGCTGTTTGGTATCCTGGAGCAGATCAACACTTCAGCTATTGAAACTTACGTGCTCACAGGGTCCAGGAAACCACAGACTCTGAGTCAGAGAAAGAGATGAAAGGGAGAAAGAATTGGAGCTGAGAGACTTCATTTTGCTTTAAGACTTTACATTCAGGAACCGCTAAATAGGGGAGAGTGCTTGTTGTGTGCTCTCCTTTCATTTAACCGGAGCAGTGGTTTTCAGCCTGTGGTTCATGGACCCCCTGGGTGTCACTGGACAACTTCAAAGGAAGTGGGTTTTGATTTGTAAAAGCAGTTTAGGTGACCACAAACTGAAAAGGATAGAAAAAGTACTGCTCTAGGGAGACTCTCCAGAGCTTTGGTCTTTTAAAATACTTTTATTTTAAGTATTAAAAGTATTTTTCCTGACATTAGAGGCTGTTATTAGAGGTACACAGTCTGTTATGGAGGCACACAAATGGGAAAGCAGCTGACCAAAGTTCTGAGATAAACTGCTACTTCGGCTTGCTGAAGCAACATAATTTCAGCGTTTCTCCTTGAATCTTAAGTTCATTGTGCTTGTACTGCACGGATTTCTTGAGTACGCATTTAGAGTAGACTTGCTTTACTAGAAATCCCCCTCCCAAAAAAGACTACACAGCAAGTCCCTTGGTCCCTTGCTTTCTCATGTCCAATAAGGCTTACTAAGTAAATTAGTGATATCCACTAATATGTTTTAAAAACCACATACTGTAAAATACCCTGTAAAACAAATAGTTTACCTTCTTCCAAACTTATGAAACATGTCAGTATTAATTTTTAGAATTCTGCAGCTTATCTATTCTGAAAACCAATGCATCTTTTTTGCTGTGAATTATTTCCTTGGTGGTCACATGAACAAAATGTTTTCTTGTGAACAGACTTTGCAGTTTCTCTTCTACTGAGTCCTACAGCCCCTAGTAAAACAACTAGTATTAGGTCCCACCATGAGATCATCGGCCATCTTTGTTCACTGTTTTTCAATAAACAAGGAGGGTAAATAGCTGAAATCGTATAATGTTTAAGATAAGGGATTTCCAATTGGTAATTGCGTTAGATCTTGCACTGGCTGCTCTTGCGTTTTATTGTGGCAGGCTGAGCTTCTCAGCTAAATGATTTTCAGATTTTTGGCTTGGTCTCCAGCATGTTCTTTGTTCATGTCAGACACCCTAGTTTATGATGCCACAAAGTTTGGTGACTCCTGTTTGGCAAACATGGGAAGGAACTGGTAGTTGCTTGCTATTGGAATAGCTCAGAAGTCTCTTCAGAGGATCAAAGGTCACCATTGGGGCAAAACTGCATGATCCTGAGTGGAGAGACAAGAACCAGCAGATACTTTTAGTATCTTTTTTTGATAGAGTAAGGCCAGTTATTTGCTGCTTTGACCTGCTGGGTGTGTCAGGCTCTGCAACTAGCACTTACCTGCACAGGGCCAAATACTTGACTAAATGTAAACCAGTGAGGAAATACGATGAATGCTGTTCAGAGCAAGATCTGAGAAGCCGGAGTTGCCAGTAGTCTGCTCCTGTAAACTATTTTCTCCCTACCTCTCAATTATTTGCTTATTTGAATGGTCTTTCCCATTTTCATTCTTCACTGTTGAAATAGTAGTGTCTCTTAACCCACTTCACCAATATCTAGAATGCAAAACAAATGTAGAAATTAATAAAAAATTATTTAGTACGGTTATCAAAGCAATATTCCCATTGGGTTACTTTATGGAAATGTTCCTTTTCTCCCAGGAACCTTGCATTTTCAACCACTTGATGGGAATATTCAAGGTCTTAACCTTCTGGTTGCTCACGATCTCTGTTGCAGCTGAAAAGGGCAAGCAGCGATGACATGCTGACAAAACCAGGGGTGGCAGCAGCTTCTGGAGTCTCTAGGCTGAAGAAGACCATTACAACAGGAGCGATTTCTGAGCTTGCTGAGAGTCGACTGAAGCCCAGCACAGGTAGATACACGGATTCTGGAAGACAGTCTACTTTATATGAAATATGCCGTGAGCCTCGCTTGGTTGACCAAGATCCTAGCTGAGTTTTCCTTATGCCCCCCCCACCCCGTAGCACAGCTGTAACTTACCTGCTGTAATATTCAGCATATAGGACGAGACATACTGTGCTTTGCAGGCTGGCCTTTCACTGCATCCTACACCCCACCTCGGGGAGGGGGGGACCAGCTTACAACTCAGTAATCCAAAGTGAAAAGGGAGAAGCTGCTGGGGGTTTGTTTCCAGGAGCCGTCAAGGGCTGAGCCCCGTGGGGCCCGGGCCCGTGGCTGCGCCCCGAGCGGCCACGCGGTGGCGCCGTCGGCCCGCGGCGGTCGCGGCCTGCGCGGTGCTGTGCCGCAGGGCTGGCGTTGGCGGTACGCAGCCCGCTGTCTCACAGAGCAATAAATCAATTTGAAAGCTTTCCTTTTTACATTTTCATTACATATGAATAGAATTGTCTCTTCTCCCTCTGCTGAATGAGCAGAGCTGTTACCCTGCTGTTCCTGGGACACGGCAGAGACGCGAGAACAAAGAGCCAGCCCTAGCATCTTCATGTATAACTTGTGCTCCTAAGCTACGCTGTGGCATGCTCTCTCCCTCAGCGTTAGCCCCATCAGCTTGTTCCCATTGGTTTCAAATCTAAGCTTGTTTCTAAAGGCAGCGACGCCATCTGCATACCAAGGGCTTCTGTGCAAACGATCTGCTCTCCCCCTGGAGCTCAGCAAACGCTTGCTTTTGTCTGCTCCCTGGTGGCATTTCTAAGGGAATGTGAGATCTTATTAAATTTGACCATGACCTCCCTATTTGTCAAAGCCTCTGCAGGGTTTGGCTGAGTAACAGAACAATGTTACTAACCAGAAAGGGATTTCTGGGGAGAAAAAAAAAAAAAATTAATCTTTACATACTTCCTCCCACCCCTGAAAGAAAATGATGCATCTTGTAACAGTATAAATGTTTCACAGTAACCCAAAGACAGATCCTGTTCTGCAGTTAATTGGTGTGTAAATCCTCAAATTTAATAGGGACTAGTTGTATCCAAAGGCATTTGAGATTCACCAGCCAATAAAGAGGCATGATGCTGGCAAAAGATGCTTGGGAGGAGTAATGAGGGGAGAAGAAAACCTGTACGGATGATGCAGCATAGGATCCTGGGAATGCAGCCAGGGAAACAGCACTGCAGGGAGTCCAGAATGGAATACATATGTCAGATACAAAAATACTAGCACAGGAATAGAGAGCCCCCTTCTGCATGCATGTATAATAACTGGGATTGGGGGAGGGTAAGATTTATGATGATGACTACTTTAAATACAAAGGGTAAAATGGTTTATGGAGGTCAAGTTACATCTGGATATTGTTTTGCCAATTTAAATTACGTCAATAGATCTGACCTTATATATTGCTTTGCATCAACATTTGTAGAGTATGAACGTGAATATTAGTGCTGGGTGAAAAGAGTCCAAGTGTGGAACTATGTATATTGTATAGATAAATGCTAAGAATATATGTCCTACCCCTCTAAAATTCCTTTCAACCTAGAGAGAACTGTCACAGGTCTTATAGGAGCTATCTACAGGTAGGTATACAAAAAGACATGTATCTTACATATCTTAATTTTCACAGTGGTTCCATAGTCCAAAAGGGTGCTTGGAAATCTGGCCATATTCTGAGAATATGTGTCACTATCACGGCCACTGAAAAGTGCTAGATATTAGTGAGCAAGGTTACAAATCTGAATGCTACTTCTAGATTGCCACACTGTGAAAAAATACCAATAGGCATATTGCAATACAGTATCTTGTTGTTAAGAGGAAAATTACAAATCGGATATGACAGAGGGTACATGTTCCTGGGAACATTGAGTAGAAAAGGAGAGAACATTGTTTCAGTTTCTATATTTTATTGAAATGGCATCCCAAATAGTCACTGATTATCAAGACTACATTGCAATGCTAACTGACTGTGGAGCTAATCTAAGTAAGAATGTTCCTGTAGCTGGGAAATACAGATGTTTGTGTACATAGTCAACTGTGTAGATCTTGAAATTTTGTTCTGAAACCACTTTCTTTGGCTTCTTTGATTACCTTCATCAGTTCTGTATTTTCCTTTCATGTCTTAACTGCAGACATCATGTCTTCCAACCCCCTTCCTTATGTGTGCTTTTTAGATGGGACTTTCTTTGTCTGTTATTCAAGAGAGTGATTTGATTATTTTACTGAAATTATATTATATTAGTTCCAGCCACACTCTGGTGGTACTCGGTATTATGGTATTGTGTAAGGGAAATTAAAAGAAACAAGGTACGGAAATAAAAAAAAAAAAGCTTAGGTTTCTTTCTTCTTTGAGTGTGACTGTCCAGCACTTATGTGTTGACCTTGAGCAATAGCACGTGTTCCAAATGCTGCAGATAATAAATAATTGACATCAAGATTGCTTGTTTGAATAGGCTTGTTTGTATGCTGCCCTTGGTGGAGTTTAAGTTATTCATTCTAGCCTTCTGCTGACATAACTACCCCTGTCTGCCTTGTTGGAAGCTAATGCAGTAAATCATAAGCGACTTAAAGGGAGATGAGGCCAATCTCATGTCTCCATTTTTGGCAAGTGGACTTGAGCAAATGAAACTGGAGATGGATTCTGGCTGGAAGTTCTGTGCTGTGATGTTTGGCTTTGTAACTGCTTGGCAGTTTTGAAATCCCAAGTAATGGGAAATGACACGCAGGGAGAAATAAACGTCTTGGATTCAGCTTCCTTATCCACAGTATTATGTCTTTCCATGTACTGTCCTGAAGTAGCAATTTGGTTTTATGTTAAAACCAAATTTACAGAGCTCTTGCATTGCTTTTAATGTTTCAATAGATGAAAAAGAGTTGGAAAAATTGCAGAACAGGAGGAAGAGGTCACTAATCTTGAAAAACATGTACTTTAATGCATGTACTTGTAAAGCTATCCAATCTATGAAGCCATATAGTAAATAAATTATTTTAAAATGTTTAAATAGAGAAATTTATATCTCCATGCAAAACTAGGACTGTCCTCTCCGTAAAGTTCAGGATTATAGGAAATCAGTGACTTTTCAGATTCTGATCCTTTGAGGCTTGCAAGCCAAATCACCTTAAATAATGCAATTTCACAGAGAATTTCAAAGCTTCTTATGTGATGATATACTTCTCAGGAAGAGCATTGCATGGTAGTACTGGTATGCAAATGGAAAATTTGAGGTTTAGACAGGTGAAATTACTTGCTCAATGGATCCTAGAAGTCATTCCAAATCCTTGCTCTCGGTTCTGTCACTCATTCCCTACAAACTCCCAATTCAAGCACTTTCTGAAAATTTCCCTCAAGGCTGTCTAGTTTAATCATGTTCATGTGCTTCCTTGAAGTTATTTCAGTGCCAGCAGCTATTATCTGTTAGGTTTGACAGGAACCAAAAAAAAGTCTTATGCTGGACATTAGAAAAGAGATACAGCCAGGATGTGTGACTGGGTTGGGCTGTGAGCACATAATCTGAAAGCATTTAGAATACTTCAGGCATCCCCATTTCTCACAAATATATTGATTTTTATATCAAGCCCTGCCAGCTCTAATATGAAGTATCAGTTATCCTTGAAATGTAAGTAACAGATAGCTGTACTTTGTTTTCTCAGGCTGCTTCATCAGCTTATTTCTTTGTTCCTAAGTAAAGTCTAAATCTATATAGACATATTGAATTTGCCTCAAACAGTAGGAAACTGTCAATAACAATGCTTTAATCACTTACCCAGAATTTCTACAAATAGTAAGTTATTTTACTGACAAGCTCAACATCTCTCTAAAGCTCAAACTGTGTTAGAAGACAGGTGCTATACCTTCTCACAATGATAGTGGGATGTGTTGTGTCTCTGGAGGCCAGGAGAAGCCAAGATGCCAGCAGGCATGTGACGGCTGGCCTACTGTGTCATCCCGTGCTCCACCAGAAATGGCTGTTTATTTTTATGCATAAAATGGGCAAATTAATGATTGGCATACATTTTCAACCAAAGCAACAAAAGTGGGTTGTTTTTCCATGTGTGTCTGCTGAGTTGATTAACATCAATGGTTGGAGACAGTGCCAATACAGAAGTATAAAGGAGGCAAACTCAAAGATATTAAGAGTTTCAACTATCTCCTAGGCATCTAGCATTGAGACTCTGAACTCTGCAGGTTACCTGGACAAAAGCTACTAATCCCAGAATGGAACATTGCCAGCATTAGAAATGAAGCTGTACAAAGCATGCTGTTGTAATAAGCCTAGTAAATTAAATAGTAAAATAAAAATACCAAGAAATTTGGTATAATCAGTGAAGGCTATAGAAGGCCCTGAAGATTATATTCTGTTGTGGAACAGTTTGGTTTAAACAATGTTCCATTCCAGTAAGGAGAGCCTCCATTTTGATGAGTTTTTCTGTGACTTGTCACTCACATTCCTGCCCAACTGTCAGAGTTAATGTCCCAGTGACTAAATATGATACCTGTATATCTTCAATTCCTTCCTAGTTCTAGTAGAGCACATACCATTAGTCCATTTGTCCATCACTATTTGTTTGCTATGTAGTTAATGTAAAAAGAAAGATCTTGATTTCCCTGGAAAACAGTTGCTTGTAGCTTTTCTGTGTTGATAGTGATGATATTCAGAAAAGAGAGGCTTCAACTAAATGAGGCCAACTGGCCACTACCAGTGTTGGTGTTAGTGCTGGGAAGGTGTAGGTGTCACTTGTGAAACTCGAACAAGTTCAACTGTGGTTGATTTTAGAAGGGAGACTGGTATATGGTTTTATTGCACATTTCACTCATTAGATACGCTTCTTTCCCATCAACATTGAAAATGTGGCAGACTACAGATTTCAGAGCTTCCTGTACATTTATAGAATTGTCATTTCAAGATTCCTATTTGAGAGTAATGTATGGACTCTATCAAATTTACTGTCTTCTTTCTGCTAACTTTTCTGCTTGCTGAGTGTTTGTCACTTTCTGATGTGGGTAACCATTTAGGTAAATGTGAATTTAATCCAGACCCAGAAGCCTTCTCTACACGGTCAGGAAATTCAAGAAAAGTATTTTGTTTTTTTTAAAAAAAGCTTTCTTAAAAAAAAAAAAAATCCTTGAAAAAAATGTAATTGACAGTTTAGTTCTTCAGAAGATGCTAATGCACCCCAATTAGAACAGGAAAAAGGAAAGTGATTGCTTTTGAAGGACAGCTCTCTGACCTTGGGGCCCTTTTACTCTCCCATACATCAGTTCTTGATAGGGCCTGCTTTTTGTGATCTGTCACATCAAAGGACTACTATAGGTTTGTAGAAAGGTTGCTGCACTTTGCATTCAGTCTCGTTACTGTCTCATTTTTCTTGTGAAAGATAGAGACAAGTGTGAGACACTAATGAGATTGGTACGCTCTGTTCCACAAGACTTCACTAGAAACCTAATGACTGATCTCATCTGGGGTTTCCTAGAAACAATAAATATGCTTTAAAACTTCATCTGGAAAGCTAGTTGAGTTTTGCTTTCCAGGTACAAGACACAGCTCTTGCATAATTATTCTTTCTTACCAAGAAAGAGTTTCTAGCTCCAGAACTGTTATAAAAGGAAAGGAAGACTCAAAAAAATTGCTTTGTCAAGATGTCATTCAAACAGGCAAGGTGTACTGCAGGAATTTACCATGCAAAACAATGTGGAAATATGTGTCTACATTTACATCCATAGCTCTACATGTAGCTGGATGTGCATATTGACATCTACACACACTTACAAATATCTGCATGGTTGGTTGTAACGTATTGGTGCAAATGTGAATTTGTACCTTAGCCTCTCTGATGTTACTTAGCAAAATACTTCCTCTATCTGTGATTTCCCCAGGTATCAAGTAATCAGACTACGTTTCAGCACCTTTTTAGAAGATTTCACTCACCTCTAAAGTGAAGGCTCAAGAATTGAGGTAGATCAAATTTGGCATTCCAGATTCATTTTATGGCAGCTACTTCTCAAGTTTCTCATATTTTTTCTTACAAAGATTTTTTTTTTTTTCCCTTGTGATAGCCTGCATACTCAAATGCATACGTTCACTTGTGATGCCTTTGCTGGAAAAGTTCCTGCATGATGTTTGTTGCCACGTTAAATTTTGTTCTAATTCTTCTAATCTTTGCTCTTTCTTTCTGTAACCCATGGACAGTTCTACATCTTAGAATGGCTTGGAATCGGCACTGTGTCACATAACTGTTCTTCAGGATTCTTTTTCCCCTTTGATAAATATGTTACTCTGGTTGGATATTCTAATTGGAAAAGGCACTTATTCCAGCAGGGCAGGAGGAGCTCAGTAGTTCTTTCATGAAAAAATAGCAGTGGTCTCACCATTAAAATCTGATCTCTGTTGTCTTGAGATCTCGGTCCCATGATTCCTTGAACTAGAGAGATCTATTGATGGATGCTCTCTCCTTGTTCTGAAGGTGGCATATGAACGTTGACTGACATAATTATTTTTTTGTTCTGCTTTTGGCTGTATTATATGAACCTTCTTCCATAACTGGGAATGGAGTGAGTGCAGTGCATTTTAGTGACTGTCTGTTGGGATTTCTGATACCTGATCCTGTCAAGGATAACAGTTTTTCTGAGAGGCATTCGCAGGCTGTCTGCAGTCATCTTGCATTATTAAACAAGTAAGAATTAACTTCTGCTGACAACACTGTCTGCAGTATGTACCTCTTTCAGTTTTGTTGCTGTCCTGATCTACTGCACAATTTACGTTTACTGCACTGAATCTATTAACGTGTTTTAAGATTTTGCATGCAACTTCTTGTTAAAACAATCTGTGAAATAGAGACCCTTTTCTCTGTTGTATATTTCCCTGAGAATGACTTTGTTGGCACATGTTTACCAACCTGGGACCTGAGCCAGTTAAGAGGATTCAGTGTGTGGTAGGGATACTGAAATGCTAAATCTTAAAGACTGTAATGACTTGACTCATTAAATTGTTGACAGTTAATGGGCTCAAGCCAACATACATAGGGAAGATCCATTACAGCTGTAAGCAAACTGTGATGATCACAAAAGCCTTGCTAGGGATACCTAAACAGAAAGGGACGCATGCTTGGATGGTCCAGGAATAGTGCAAATCTATGATCTCTCTGTTTTTGTTTGTTTTCAGGCTTCTTTAGTGAAGTTGTTCAGCAAAGTCAACACAGCCTTGTGTTGACTACCTGCCCTAGGTTAATTATCAGCTTTCCTTCAGCTGGTTTGAAGAGAAATGGTCCTTAACACGAATTCTCTAGGCCTAGATGTACCACAGCCAGAATGCCTTGGCAGCATGCCACTGTGGTTGCACTTAAAGAATGGGAGGGAGCACAAGAAAGGAACGCAAAGCTGGCCTGGTCTAACAAGTATGCATATCAGGAGAGGGCTTGGCATTCCTTGTATTTTTTTTTCCACTGTTTTTTCAGCAGCTTTTGGCTTACATTAGATTTTAATACTGTAAAGTAAGAGGGAGGGATTGACAGCTGCATCTCAGATGGGTTCCTGGAAGGCTGTAGTTCTGTGCCATGAACTTAAGTATGACCTCACCAAGTATGCTCACAACAAAAAAATTGTTTTTAGCATGGTTAAAAATACATTTGCTCTTCTGGGTTTCAACATAGATGTTACATTTCTAATCCTTTGGGGTCCACTACTGTGCATGATATACACATCTCTGTAGATTTTTTTTTTTTCCCTGCTACATATGTACTTAGTGCTCATAAAATCTTTAGCATTAATGGAAGAAGTAGAGCATGATACTGTGAACACTGGTATTGATAATCAGTGTCCACCCTTGGGGCCCATTCAGTTTAGTTCAGTCTTCCACAGAAGGTCCAGCCTCTGGAGGTCCTGCTCAGCATCTGTAACTTCTTTAGACCTTAGCCTTCTGAAGAGACTGTCAGCTATCCAGCCACTGCAAATCATTCTGTGGCATCTTCACACTTTTTCTTTTGAGCATGGATTACAATTTCAACAGAAGTTATGCTAATTCATTTGCTGTGTTGTGAGAGTAGGATACAAGGAAAGGTTATGGCTGGCAAGTAAGTCCTGTCGTCTGACTAGTGAGTTGAAAGAATTATATATGTCACACCTTGAGTAATTCATTCTCCTTCTCACTATATAGAAAAGGGGTGTTTGTGGGGTTTTATTGGCAGTCCCACAAGTGGTTAGTGCAAAGGTATGAGTCAAACTTCATGCTTAGGAAGAAACCAGCTAATCTGCTTTATAGAGATGAAATTGTTCATTCATTCATTTTTATACCTTTATTACTGAGGAGGAAGGGAAAATAATGTAAAATGTTCAGATAACAAATAGTTGTCTAAAGATTTAGCCATGTGTCTGTCTTAATTTATTACCTAGTCACCATGCTAGAAGTAATGCTTGCCATTATTCCTTTTTCTTTTTCCTCAGTTTGATCTGTAAGCTCCATAAACAGTAATCTCTTATCTATGACTTCTGCTCAGGCTGTAGCTATATTTTAAAATTCATACCTTACCTTTCACTGTAGACTTGGGCTAGTAGACTAGTCTTTCGCCTGACATCATTTTCCCTATCACAGTGTTAGAATGTTCTGACTTATGTTTCGTGCCACTGTCAAAAATAACAGATTGGTTCTTCCGGTCATGACTCTTCTACAGTGCGCAGATTTTAGGTGTGTTTGCTCTGACTCAGTGATTACATTTTATAATTACTCCGGGCTTGCACCCCATACTGTACTGGGACCCTGTTATGCTATTTCCTTTTGTGTTACAGAAATAGAAAGCAGGTGTTAAAATAATAAATGCTCAGTGCCAGGATTTATCAACCAAAGAGATTATCTTGGCTAATGCAATCCCTCTGGTGAATCCTGTTGAAGAAAAGCAGAAGTCACTCTTCAGTCTATAATAGAAGAAAACCTCTTTTTCTTAGAGATATGTTTCAACAGCAGTTGGAGGACATTTGTATCTGTACCTTTGAGAAGGGCAAGCCGAGTATCCATCCTAATAAGATACAAGACTTAAGAGACCGTAAGATGACTTTTAGAAAAAGAATGCACTATCAGTGATCCTTTTTTATAGAACTTATATGGCTTATCCATTAAACAAAGCATTTTGTACTTAGCATGTCATAAGATAGAAGTAGACAGGAGTTTTGTTTAATGTCATCCACGTAGACAGCTGTATGAAAACTTTTAGCTTCATTCATAAAGTGTCAGAGCAAGAACAATGAAAAATGTAGGATTGACAACTAGCTCGCCCTGTTATATTGAAATATTAGCAAAATTTTGTTTCTGTCATATTGAATGAACTCCAGGTTTTTTTTATTTGAAACAATGGATTCACAACTAGCTAGATTAATTTCTGTATGTTTTATTTTCAATCTGTTTTGAGCCTAGGATGCATATTAGTATATTATTTCTGAATTTGTTTTTAACCCTCTTGTTGAAACCAAGATATTAAGATGATTCTGTTAATTATCCATGTAATGGAAACTGATTGCTGGAGTTATTCAGTATTCTTGTTTCCCATGTACATCATGACTCTATTAGTGAGGAGCATCTTGATTTCTTTCTTTGAAAGATCGGCTGTTGGCCAGTTTCTGTGGGTAGGCCTGCCTCATGCAGCTGCTCTTACAGTACAAGTCACAGTCAAAAATACTGGTGATAAAGATACTGTACGTAGATCATATTTGTGGCTGCAGCTTCTAGATGTAGCAGTGGCTATAAGGTTTGGTTGTTTTTTTCAGTGTTTGCAAGGAACTAGCACGAGGGGAATTTTGGAGATCACTGGAACAGTTTTTTAGGAATAATAAAACACCACATCCTTACTTCAACAACGAGAATTAGGTTTTACTAGTACTCAGTGTATCCTGTACGCCGTTTTTATAATACGGATGTGAGCCTGCAATGTACTGACTATTCTCAGCACCAGTTGAGGCTAATAAGAGCTGGGGAATGCTCGAGTTTACCCAGGAATAGCCCCAGAGGATATTGGAACAAATCTGATAGACAGGACTTTTCAGAAGAGACTTATGCTCATGATCGTGGTCAGGTTTTCAGGGGAGTTCAGTCTCCATTTCAGTATCTTTCAGGTATCTAAGTTTTCAGAAGATGCTGAGCATTTCTGAAATTTGGTCCCCTTAATTCTTGTGACAGCTTAGTTAAGAGCAGTCCTTAACCAGATGCGTAAGTGTATCTCTACTCAACCGTGTACTTAGATCTATGGGCAGGGTCCGTTTGCTCCATGGTAAGCATGCTTCGGGTGTTGTCAGGTGGGAGCAAAATGAATTTTGTCTTTGCTTTGGAGGCGTTTGGCTGCGCTTGTCTTTGCTGAGGGTCCTTCAGCCCCTCTTCACTCCCAGCTGCATTTCAGTATTTTGTTTTGAACTATACTAGTGTATGGCCTAGAAACAGCTCTCTGGCCGTTCACCCCCCTGCAGCCACGGCTGCTTTGGGGCACTGAAGCTCTGCTCAAGTTTCCAAGCTAAGTTCTTGTCTGCGGTGGAGCTGGGTTCCTGGCTTCAGCGGGGCTGGATGAAATCAGTGCTGTTCTTTGCCTGCAGTTTGCGCTTGCTGCCCCTGGGTGGCTTACCGTGCTCGTTGAGTCACTCCTCCTTTCTCTGCGCGCTCGCTCGCTCTTTCTCTGCCTCTCTTTCTCCCCCTCCTTTTATTCCAGCAGTCAGGCAGCTAATTAACTGCCCAGGCCGGCCTTCGGTGCATAATATTGTAATGAGTTAGGAGGGAGAGCCACGGCTGCTTCAGCATGAGCCGCAGCCTCTGTTCCTGGTGCCAGGAACTAGGAAGGAGCTGACTTCTTCCCTTTTTAAGTTGACTGAAGCGGAGACGTTAAAAGCAGATAGAGGCAGGTCCGCCTCTGACACCGAGCATGAGCGGGGCGCCGGGGTCCTAGAGGAGCTCGGGGAAGAGCCGGGGGAGTGACCGAAGATGGGCAACCAGCCTGGGCGAGCGGAGGAGCACGACCAAGGTCTGTACGGACCGTAGGAAATGCCGGGGCTGCTGCCTGCGGCTCTCGGGGCTCTTACTGCGGGGGATGGGGTTTTGTTCTTCGGGGGCACGGGGCTGGGGCCGGGGGCCTTTAACCGCCGTGTCCCACTGAGCGGGAACGGAGGCTGTTGTCGTAGCTAATGCTGATGGCTTCGAGCCTGCTAGAGAGATTACTGCTGTTTACCTTGTGCCTTGTAAATGCTGTTTGTTACTGCTCCGTACCTGAAATCACAGCACTGTCCTTAGGGAAGATTTTCTGAAAGAAATCCTTTGGTTGGAACAGAATGCCTACAAGGGAGGGACCTTATTGCCTGACAGATATTATTTTACATAGTCTGCATGATGCAGCTAAAAAGTTACAAAGCTTATCTAGTGATGTACATACAACTTGTCAGGATCTGCAGCTCGGCTGTGTTAGCCTTCACCTTTGTTTGTGGCCTGAGGCCTGAAATTTTCCAGGCCTTAGAATTTAAAATGATGCCTTTGTGGAAGGTCTTACCACCATTGTCCTTTCAGAAGTGTAGTGCTTTGCATGTTAATCAGTAGCAGATTTTATAGAAAGCTAAGAGCTAGTATCAGGTATATCTAATTCCCCTTGTGCCAAATGTCTATGCTGTACGCTAGGAAGGCTAGTAATTTGTTCCTGATGCCATAGTACTGTTTTGGTTGCCTTTTGATTTGTTTTGACTGTTTCTCAAATGCCGAATGAGAAAAAAACAGTAGGCCCACTGATTTCTTCTGTTTATTTCTTAGTTTCTCTTCGTGCTTAGAACCTTCTATCGTACAGAAAACTGGAATCGGTTGTATTTCCTGGCACTCTGTTTGTTACTGTTGCCATGGGAATTTCATTCACAAAATTCCATAAAAGTTGTTATTGCTTGATCAGGGTTTCCTTATAACTTCAGATTAGATATGTAGCTATTGGTTTAAAAGCAAATACATATGTACTTGATCTCTAGTATTTTGAGGAAAAGCAAGAGGCAGACAACGCTGCATTGCTACTCTAGGATCTCTCACAATAGATCTGCCAGTGAGTGCTGGAACAGCAGTTAGGTGTAGTGGAGAACTCTCTAGCACTATGTTAATCAGCAGGCTAATGAAGAACACAAAAGCTGCCAGTATCCAGTCACCAGAAGAAATGCTGCCCTAAGGGAAAGTTAAACTTTAGGCTGGAAAGTATGGCTGCCAACATCCCCAGCCCCTGAAATCTATATTCCACTGGCCACTGCCAGCTATAGAAGTTTTGCTGGAACTAAACAGATTACTGTCATTTGAGGAGGGTTAATACTGATAATAAACTAAGGGAGAGATGGATAATGGCATGGGGAGGTACACTGCTAACTTTTGATCAGAGTTTGAGAAAACTGACTTTGATTTTGCAGGGCCAGCAGTGGGATTTGAACAGCTTATTACTATTAACATAGATGATAAATGAGCGTGCAGACCCCCTGTGGGTTTTGAAAAATCTCTTTCATCCTTTGTTTTCTCTTGTCCTGTGATTTCTTTTATTTTTTTTATTGAAGGGGAAAGAGTTATGCTTCTGTTGCACCTAAACAGTTATAAAACTATTCTCAGTTTTTAAGTGTAAGCTGTCCTAAGTCTTGTTTTAATATGTCCTGGCTGTTCGTGAGGTATGAATATGACTGAAAAACACAGAGCATTTTGTATTGAACTACACGCTCAAAACTCTGTTTAATCATGAAAAAAGTTCCAAGAACATTCCTGCTGACAAAATGAATTCTGACATCATATTCCTTGTTGTATGTGAGAGCTCTGGCTTTGGAAGTCAGAGGATAATGTCAAGACACGTGAAGCAGAGTTTGTGTTGATTTTGACAACTAGGATGAAAACACTTGTTTTGCACATTAGAATGCGATACATGGAATTATCTGTGTTGGGCTTTGTTTCTGCTTTGATGAACTTAATTCAGCTCTCATTCAGGAATACCTACATCTTGAATAACAGTGGTACTCTAAGTTTGGTCCTTATGGATTAACCGAAATAAACCCCAGGAACAGACCTCTCTGTTGATCTAGCTCATGAGCCAGCTTTAAATACAGACAATCAAATCTTGACCTGTTTCTCTGAGCATGATATTCAGGGTCATCTCGTTTATTTTTCTTTTCAGGAAACTTTACGGACACTGCATGGTTCATCTGTAAGTCTTTCACCCCAAACTTACCATCTTGGGGTACTGGGGACAGATTTTTAAAACACATGTTCCTCCTGTTGGTGTCACTGGACACTGAAGTCTTTAAAAATCTGATCCTAAATGCCTCTGTTGTGATATAGATTACAACCTAGAGTAAAATACTTATTTTCATATACTTATGAGAGTATGATGTACTTTAACAGGTTTTCCTGTTCAGTGTAAATAGGAGTAACAGGACATGGGGATGCTAACATTTTGGCTAACGAGTCTACAGTTCTATGACAAAGATACATTTTAGTTTTGAAACTAAATAAAATAATACAAGTCCCAGAAGCAACACTTTCAGAGTCTGACAGTGCCCATGTGAGTGATCCTGACTCTACAGCTAACAATTAAGGTTCGGGATATGAAGTTACAGCTGTGATAACCCCAAGTTCTGGGTGGGCTGGTCAGTACTGTCAAGGAACAGAAAGGAAATTATTGCCCCTAAACTGAGCAGTTTGAAGGTAACACGTATTTAATACAGGGGAATCAGAAAGAAATGTAACTAGCTGAGGAAGGGATTGTGGAGAGGTGAAGACAGAGAAAGGAAAGACATCTTCCATTGCATCTTTCTTGCAAAGTAATCCACTGCTGGTGTCTAATGGGTATGTTTTGAACAGAAGATTTACAAGACTCTTAACAGCCCAATATAGCCTCTTTTTAAGTTAATCTACATGTTGCTAAAAGTGTAAGAGTGTCTAAAAAGGATTTTAAGAGATCACTTGTAATAATGTTAGATTCTATAGGCTTTTATTTTAAACTACTTTTTACAGTCATTTGTAAGAACTTTTTGTTTTGTGGTGTGTGACCAAAGTTTGCATCCCTTGTTTGCCAAAACTGCTACTTGCAAGTGGTCGCTTTTCCTGCTATACCCAAGTGCTCTGAATATTCATATTTATAAAGCGTGTGGAGGTTTTAGAATGAAAACACCTATAAAGTAGTACAGAAAATGATGTAAAACAATAGTGAATATTGCTGCAGTTTGTCAGTAGAGTTAGTTTTCTGCTTTTGAAAATGGCTACCCCCAGCTGTGAAGGAACCATTAGTATATAAAAACACAGGCCAGAGCACCCGTGAAATAGTTGGAACATTTCATGGGAGTTGTATGGAACAATACAGTGTTATCCAGTGCACCATGTTTATTGAGAGAAAGCCTTTCACATGTTAGTTTGCCTTGGAAACAGTGAGGCAGCCTGTATTTCTGAACAGGAGTGCTAAGATTCTTTGACATTGGTTGACACAGTGATGGTGGGGTTTTGTTTATCCTCTAAACATCTGCAGGTGATGTGATTAATATTTTTGGGAAGAGGTGGAAAAATGACTCAATACATAGAAAAACTTTCTTGAAAGAAGCAGTTGAATGGGAAATGTTAACTTCTCTAGTTGGAACAAGGTGACGGGTGGGGTTATCCAAGGGTTAGACTTTTTTTGGGACTGTGCTTATTTGTAAAACATGCTTACATGGCTTGGATGAGAATATCAAATGTCAGTGCATACACTAAACCAGTATTGATCTGTTTTCTTATGTGTGTTCTGTCCTGGCCTAGAGGCGGCTTCATTTTATGTTTGAGGAAGGGATTCTTCGGTGTAGGATATATAGTTTGTAAAACATATGGAGACTTTCAAGATAAAGGTTATTGTAGAAATATGTTATTTCTTGTGATTTCTGTTTTTTGTTTTTTTTGGGGGTGTGGTCAGATCTCTTCTGGGTACTCTCTTTAGTCTCTCTCATCTGCTTCTTTTCCTTTTTCCTTTCTTCTAAACATGGGAGCCGTTCACTTTAACTCTGTTATATGTCAGCACACCATTTCTGCCAAGCAAGAGCTCAAGAGAACAGATGAATTTAATGATGGTGTGGGGGGAAGGGAGAGAGGAGAGAGGGGCCAGCAAAGCTAATGAATCACATAACAGCTTTCATGGAAATACCGACAGCAAGTCATGTCCTCTTCAAGCTCGGGCAGCGAGCCGTAGACCTTTTGTTCCCAGTAGAGCCAGCAAACCACAATTTGCTCTCCAGTGGATAGTTTAATTCCTTAGTCACCTCTTCCTCCCACGAGTCATTCTTGCATGGGGGTTTTACAAATGCTGTCATTCCTCAGAGTAGTAACACGCTGCTGATTAAACTGGTATTGAAGAAGTTTGTTTTCCTCTGGAGGGTAATTTCTACTTGACTTAAGCTTCTCTTCCAAGGCCAATTAGGGCCAGCTCTGTTGATTAGTCTTGTGATGTGACTTGACTGGACTGACATTATTAAATAATTTCAGAAATACCGACAAACACATGTCAAATGGCAGTAGTCTTTTCTGCTCTGCAGGCCAGTGAAAGGAGTACAGCCAAGAGACTATGTCACAATTTGGACTGGCCTCTTAGAGGAGTTTAGTCATGAGTATGACTAACTTGCTGCCTCTGAAATTATCTGTTTGAGGCAGAGTTAAGTGATAATCTGAGGTCCCCTGATCCCAAGATGAGAGGCCAATGAATGCTAAATTAATGGAAGAGATCATCAACAAGTGCTCCTACACTAAGGCAAGGGCCTTTACAATAGTTTTCAGCATTGACTGGGAGGATGTGCTGAGTGGGAGTACCTTCTCTGTGGGCAGGACCAAGGCTTTTACAAGAAGAACTTTTAGGGCATGGTAGGCAGCAGGATGTGGTTTATGCATTTTGTTTTGTGTTAGATTGTTTTGCTGATGAAAATTAAAGCCATTTTTGGATGAAGGCAGGGAGCTTCTGCTGGGAATCTTACTGAATGAGCTGGTCAGCAAGAACTTGTCCTGTGGTTAGAGCTCTGCAGACTATGCTTTTGCCCCGGTGCTGGTAGTGTTTTAGGATCTATGAATAGTTGATCTAGTATGATAGCAAATGTAAAAGCTAATTTTCTTGAAGACTGTTTTATTAGTTTAGTTAATGTGCTGCAGTTGGCTTGACAGTGGCAGAGTGATAAGGAAACAGCCAGTGGATGGTTGTGATTGTGCGTGTTGGTTCTAACACAGTATTAAATGACTCAAGGGAAAAGGGTGAAAGGAAGAGGGAATAATGCTGGCCTTGGAGAAAAGCAAAGCTTACTTTTTTTTGTTTGGGTTGTATTTGGCTGCACAAGATCTTAAAGTTGTAAAGCTAGCCAAAGAAATTTGAGCAAGTATTGCACCTTGGTCTTCCTACTGAAACCTGTCAGAGCCCTGCAGGTATTCATGAGTTTGTTCAGAAGCGGTCCTGTATTTTGAGCTTCTACTAGTATTTCAGCAAAGTAATTTCTGTTATTTTTTTTCTCTTTTCAATTTCTCCTCTATTTTACTGATTTACTCTTCATAAAATTTCCTGATTTCCACAGGGAGTGTAGCTTTCAGAACAACATGAAATTGTAAAACTGAAGCAAAGTACTTATCTGATTTCGTTGGCACTTGTTTTGCTTGAAGAGGACCTTAACCTGATTTTTCTGTGACTCTCACAGATTGCCACTAGTTGATTAATCTTTGATACTTTCTTTTGATACTTTCCCATGCTGTATCTCCAAGCAATTTGAGCGTGACGATTAAAGATGATATAAAACTGAGGATCTCTGATGATAATAGACACTGCTAGACTTCCCATGCATCAGCTTTTTTCTTCCCATAATCCAAAGTAGACCTGTGTTCACAAATCTCTTTTGCAATGTTCCTTCTATTATTTTTCATGGAGCCATAATGTTTTTCCATAAGCATCAATAGATATGGATTGCATGTTCTGAGACAGCATACTCTGTCCTTGTATGATCTGTGCTCATCGGTCAATTCTCTTAGGCTATAGAATTGCAGCAGAATGGCGGTTTTCTGCCCTTTTAATCAGTCTGCATAGCACACAACTAACAAGCTGTATATTTTTGTCAACAGCAAAATTTAAATGTAAAGCTCTTACAGGCAAATTTGATTTTGATGACTGGAAAAATATATTCTTGGTTAAATGTAAGGCTAACATGAGTTTGCAGGGTCCAGTTCTGAGCATGCACAGGGGATGTGTTGGCTGAAACAAGGACATACATTCTTCCATTTATTACCAAGATGAAGAGCTGTGTAATTTTTGTGTCTTGAATTGAATTTGTTCAATTGCTTGGAAAGATTATTAGAAACTAAGTAAATAGGCCCATGTCCTGTGAGTAAAGTTATGTTCCTCTTCCTCTTGTCCTGCTGGGTGCTTTGGTGCTGTTAAAAATCATCAGTGAAAGTAGGACACTACTGAATCAAGCAAGAATTTTACCAGTTACTTCAGTGAAGTCATATTTATTAATGTATGGAAAGGGGCTCTAGGAACAGGGTGCAGTTAGTTGTTTGACATATTTTACTTATGTTGGCTGACTTTTCTTTTTTCCCCTACTGAATTGTAGTTTATCCTTAACCTTTCTTTTGCATTTCTTTGCCATGGACTGGTGATTGATATTCAGGATAATTTGATGAATGGTAATTAGTTATGTTTTGATTGCTTTCGATGATCTGTTCCATTTCTAAACTAGGATGATACCTGAAAATATAAAGGCTACTTCAAAAAAAGACAAAATGGTTATTGAGCAAACTCTTACTCTTTGAGGACACTGCCCTTCTTCACACCTTCTGTCTCAGGACATTGCAGTAGGATTCTTGAATTCAGCTGAACAACCTGTAAGGCCATATGATTTTCTTACAGCCTTTTAATTTTGACCTGTTTACCTTTTACAGGTAAAAAGGTCATTTTGCCTTTTACCTTAATGGTTTCCTTTAGATAGGTTTGTGCAAAAGCGTCTTAATACACAGCTGTTCCAACAGGAGTGCGTAAAGCAAATGTGAACACACCAAGGTAATGTTTTTGAAATGCCATAGAGAAAAAGGTAGAAACTAAGCATATTCCTGATCATCACTGTTTGAACTGTCTCTGACCAGTCTGACTGGAGAAATCTCATCCTGTACTAAGGATAGAAAGCTGTTTTAATTAACATGAACAAAGTAAAATGCAAAGGTGGTTTCTCCTCTGCATCTAGAGGATATTCTTTTGTATTTTTCACACCTTAAAGGTCTTCTGCATTTTGACATTGGAGCATTTATACTGACATGTAGAAATCCTTATAATACCATATAATTGTGCCTCTTATATTCACTTTTGTAGGGGTTGTTTCTACAAGAGTGTGGATAATGATAAATTTGTTGGCAGAAACCTAGTTCTTTGCAAGGCAGAGAAGAGAAGAGAAAGACCTTCGAAAGTGTATCTGAATATTTACTCTCATAGACAAAAACCACGTATGATTCCTGAAATAAAGCAGAGGAAATTCCCTATGCTTGTGCAGAACAGAACCAGCTCAGCAGTAAGGTCTATTAGTCACAGTTAACAGCTGGTGAGGATGAGACTGTGAGTTTGCACGAATACCAGTCATGGCGGGGACTGGTATTCTCTGCTTGGAGAAAGCTTACAGCACCAGCTTGCTGAGAGTGCAATAGCCCTGGTGTTTGTCTGTCCGTGACGTGATAGAATAGTTGCTACATTGCAGCCTGTAGAGAAAAAGTAACATTTTACTTGTTCAAGGGCAAATTGTCAAAATCCTGTTTTCTCAGAGAACAAAAAGAAAAGCATGAAAAAATTATATGACCAAACAGAAGTGGGTCTAAGTCTTGTTCCCAATAGCATGTAATGTCAGCCATAATGCTGGT
The DNA here is from genome assembly GCF_026419915.1 of Harpia harpyja. Classification (NCBI taxonomy): domain Eukaryota; kingdom Metazoa; phylum Chordata; class Aves; order Accipitriformes; family Accipitridae; genus Harpia; species Harpia harpyja. The sequence continues at coordinate 5,281,903 of NC_068951.1, read as the reverse complement.
ATTCTAATGCTGGAGAGGGATAAGGCACTGGTGTCATATCCATCCCCATCTGCAAATATCAGTCCTTGAATGGAAAAAGCGGTCCAGAAAAGTGGTGCAATTTAAATAAATCTTCAAAGGTTTTTAAATCTTCATATAATGGAAGGTTGTGTGCAGAAGATGGCCTGCTTTCGGCTGGCTAAAGCAACGTGCAGAAATATTTCGTGTATTTCCAGGCCTCCTAAAGTACATGGCAGCAACTTTGGTTAGCCTGAAGCAGAGTATCCACTTGGCTATCCATCGGTCCTAGGCTTACAATCTATCTTGCCCCAAGGTGGGAGGCACAAAGCTCTGATAGTATTTCTCCAGGCTTTTCCTGAGCAAAAGCTGGTGAGGGTGGAGGTGTCAGAAGGGAAGAGACAGTGCTCTGTGAGAGACTGAGGATATTTCCACAGTCCTTATCTTCTAGATCTTGAGAAATGCTGCTTTTGTAAAACCTTGTTGAGTTTGAAGAATGGACTAATCATGTTAGAAATTACTCTCAGCCTCCTCCACACATAGTTTCTTTGAGGCTGCTTGACTGTGGAAAATCTTTGACTGATCTTTTAATTAAAAGCTCTTTTTTTTTTTTACCAAGGAGTTGAAGCTCTTCCTGCTTTGAAGTGGGCAACTTTTTATAGATAAACATCTCATTATGTTATGAGATTTATTCCTCTCTCCCCTTCTGTCTCATTTCTTTTCTTGATGCATCTCATCCTGTGTTGTTAGTTTTAATGATTTCAGCCCAGTTCCTCGTATCAGCTATTCAGGATAGTGCTAGCTGCCTCCCTTATTGCTATACTAGGCAGAGCTAAAGCTCTGGATGAGCTGTGGAAACTAAATGGCAGTCCTTTCCCTACCCCCTCACTGAAGCAGGCTGGAAACGACAATAAAACTGGGTTTATTATGTGGTCATCACATTTTATTAAACAAAAGGCAGTTGTAATACCAATGCAATGAATACTGGTTATTAAGCATTAAGCAAACAACTTAAAAAAAAAAAAAAAAAAAAAAAAAGGTCTTTAGCTTTTAAGTTCTGCCGTCTGTTTTAGGGGAGGAGGAGGAACCTCCTTTCATGTTTCAATTTTTGATCCTTTTTTTCCCCCCCTCTTTCTGGATTAGCAGAGTTTGAGAATTCATGAGGAAAAAGTTATTTTGGCTCAGTCAGCCCTGGCCTTTTGGCCAAGTGTGGGGCAGCATTCCTGGACTGGAAGGTTCAGGTCATGGTTTCCTAATACAAAGCACTCAACAGCAGTGCTGTGTAAAGGCATTTTCTGCTGCTCCATTCCTCTGTAGTGATTTGCTGCTCCCTCAGTGGTACAAGCTGAAGTGTTTATGGGAAGGACAGTGACTTAGATCAGGATCTGCCTTTAACAAAGAAAGCGAGGGCGGGGGGGAGAAACCCATGCAGGTATTTTTATAGCCAAATCAATTCCACGATTCAATTCACAGCATAACCTCATGAACAGTTAAATAAACAGATTGAATAAATTAGCCTTCTAATTGTGACAATGTTGATATTAAGCATTTCCCTGCTTAAAATTGCTTTTTCGTTACCCTTTGTGCTTATAGATATGATGTCAGGTAGAGTCTGGTAGATTAGAGGAGTGATCCACAGCACCTGACTTGACTTGAAGGAGCAGGATTCTTTTCACTTTTCTTTCCTATTGAATTCTTGGACCAGGAGGTTTTAGGTAACTCTTCTTCATTAACTTCCAGCCACAGATCGGATGTTAACATTCAGTTGTGAGAGCAATTGTATATACAGTGTACATGGAGGAATGTATCTACTTGCTACTCTATGATGACCATTATTAACTGAATTTATATGGTTAGATTTAGGGTTGGGGTTTTTTTTGTTTGCATTTTAATTTCCTGTACTTCTCGAGACACTCAACACTCGTATTCTATCTAGTATAACTGCCTTTTCCAGAAATGGAAGTACAGCTGTCTTGTCACCACTGTTAACCCAGTAATGGCTGAGTGATGAACTTCTGGGCTAGATTAGCTGGGAAGCCATATTCTGAGCTAAAGAGAATTACTTGTATGCAAGCTAGAATCAAGGAAAATCCTGGGATTCTTACTCCAGTTGGCGGTCATTTATCTCAGGAATAATCCTAGTACAGCTGTATGAGTTGAGAAATTAGTTTTCTGTGTTTACCTCAGAGCACATCCACTGCTTTTTCTGAGCAGCACCTTCCTGGGGGAAGTGTTAGTAAACTTCAAGGATGTCCCCCAAAGCAGTTGCTAACTGCCCTCTGGACAGCAGAAGCCTCAAAACTAGCAGGTAAGAAAACAAAGGAAACCCCAAACCTACCAAGCAGATCAAACTAAAACTCCCCTTATTTCAGTGAAACACCAGAGGTTTTGTCTCCATTCACTGAAAGATTCATATTTATGGATATTTTTCTCAGTTTTGTTTTTTTTGTTGGGTTTTTTTGGTGTTTTTGTTTTTCGAACAGTTGTCTAAAAAAGCCCCAGAATAGAGTTTAGCTTAAAATTAATTTTGCTGTAGGTATGAGATGATTATACCTGATCCCATGTCATTGTGACAGGTGCATAGGCAGGAAATGTTCCAGAACAAACAAAATCAGGAAGTGTCACAGTACACAGAAATCCCTATAATTTTGGTGTGCTAATGTCACAAGTATATAGAGTCAAGGCCCTCTTAAGGAATATAAGAATTATATTTTTTTTTAATCATGAGCTATAATGGTTGTGGAAACTGTAAAATTGGATAAAAAGAAGCAGCAAGTAGGGGTGACTTTATTTTAAAAAAAGAAAATTCTGAATTTCTGTAACTTCCACCAGATTAATTTTGGGATAATGGTACATATAGAAAGTTTTAGTCATTCTTTTTTGGGTGGTAGACAAGGGGTATAGTTAGCAGGTGACTAAAGTTTTTGGCAGGCCCAGTGGTATTAATGGTTCCCAAAAAAGGAGGCTTGTGTTTACCGGGGGGACATTCCAGTAAGTGTATGATATAGAGTTTCTCTGAACATTTGCTAGACCATTTGCTTTGGATGTCTCAATGTTTGTTACGCCGGGTTGCTGGGTACTCTAGAAATCTAAAGCAGCGCTGTGGTAGATTGCAATTACACTTGTAATCTGCACCTGCGCTGGCAGACATGATGTACATTGTTTGGTTATGCTGTGGGTTTTTGTATACCTCATTTCAGAGGTGAACACAGTGGTGTCCTCATAATTCTCTTGGTGCCAGCGGCTTATGGCACAGTGAAGCCCCTTGGATGCTTCTTGACTCTTGAGCAGATTTGAAAGGGAAATTTGTATTTGTGAAAGCAAAGACTGAGCATGCTAGCTAAGGATACATATGCACAGAACAATTCTTGCCTCTTCTTAGCTTTGCCAATGTACTTCACAGATACATCTTTGGCCCTTGACTTCTGAGAAAAAGTTCCCTCTTACAGTACAACCTGCACTGTTTTTGTATTATATTCAAGATAGGCATATCCAAGCTTGAGTTTTCATTTGAGACTTAGCAAACCTTCAGAAACTCCAAGTAAATGGCGTAAGAAATGTTCAGAGGAACTCTTTTGTATGGACACGGGCATGTGTCTCAGGGTAAAGAGATTTTAACTACTACTGCTGTTATTCAGAGAGGAATTGTATGTGAACGGGCCCATAAAGAGGAAAAAGTCAGCTGAAATTCACAATGAGACTTTGTGAACAGGATTTTTATCAGATCTAGTCTCATTTACCTTCTGAATGTGACCTTGTTTCCACTGTAATGGCATTGAGCTGTGACTGTGAACTTGAGCTTCAGTTCTTGTTGTCATGGCTGTGCTAAGAGCTTAGAACCACTAGATGCTGAGAATGGCTAATCTTCTTTTTCTAATTGCATTTTAACACTTTTTTGGAAGAGTTAAAAGTGACTTTCTATGTAAGAAGGAACAAGATGACAGAATTATTGATCGGGGTGAATCCAACAAGCTGAAAATAAAATATTTGTGATCTTTAAGAAATTCCTTAATTGTGCAGCAGAGATTCCCTTTTCTAAAACCACTGTATAACTTACTGAAGGGGACAGTGTAAATAGGGCCTTTTGTGGATTCTAAGAGTACTGGACAGTACATCTGTACGTTTTTGCTTGGTTTAGATGTTAAAATTTGACCTAAATGGAGTTACTTCAAATATAAGGTCGTCTCTCCTATTGGGTTACATTCCTGCCATGGGAGAGTCTCTTCTAGTGGCCACCCTTCAAAAGAATGTCCTACCAGTAGTTCATTTGCAGATTTAAATTGATGACAAGTAGTTTTGTCATGACTTAGTCTTTGAGTTACTAAAATAGCGCCTTTTCTCCTGTGCTTCTTGCACCCCAGATCTCTTGACTCATATCTTCTAATTAAAACAAAAAATAAGCCAACCTTTACAAAGTCTTCAGCTCTAACGTCAGTGGTCTCTGTAGTCTTAATTAGGAATTGCTCAGATCAAGATGCTTATTGCTGCTTTTTCTTTGGAACCTCTGGTAGTGTAACTTTTCACATACAGGTATCTGTTGTTACCTAATACTTTGTAATACAATTTTTATTTCTCTTTCTTTGGTCTCTTACTCTATTCCTCTGTGTCAAATACCAGTACCTGAGTTGCTTTCCTACACTGTCCCACAATGATTACATAGATCAAAATCTTTGCATTTAGTCTTCTAGTTTTTTCCTCCTGTTGCATATTGTACCTATTCTACAGGGAATGTAGTCAGGCAGTCCAGACAGTCTAACAGGCCATTACAATTCTTCAGAAAAAAGAGTTCATGTTATAATTACTTTTTAGTCTCAGTGTTTGTCAAGTGAATAGAAGGCCTTATTTGAGCAGATGCTTCTATATAATTAGTGCTAGATTATCAAAACCACCTTTGTTGTTCTGCAGCCATCTCCTTGTCTTTTTTAAAGCTAGGTGGAGTCCAAGTGAACCTTCCCAAAGAGTTGCTGACCTGTAAAGGTGTTGGCTCTATGACTAATACTCTGCAAACAGACTAATTCAGGAGAACTATGACTGGCCAAGCCTAGGTTTGCTTTGTTCGCTGTTGCATAAAGACCGGGTAGCAGGGAGCATTGTCTTTCTGCAGGACAACCCCAAAAGAGATAGAAAATGGTATGCTGCTCTTCTGAGTTACTGAGGATTATCCAAAGGAGTATCCAACACTCTGGTCACTGAAAAATGCTGATAGCTAACCTGTCCAGCTCGTTCCCTTTGTCTATCAAGCAGATCAAGCCATAATAGTTTGTCACAGTGTAATAGTGTCATTCTTTATCCTGACTTTTACCTAAGCTGATGGTGGACCAGAAGTTTTAGACATTTCACTCTCAAATATGAAGTTCTGAACAGCTTAAGCAGTTCTGAAAATAACAGAAGGTGCTGATCTGTGTCTCTTGGCACCTGTATCTCTTAGAAAATCGGGCCTTCTGCATCCAGTTCCATTCTTGTTCTAACCCCCAAGAAGCACTTAGAACTGATTCAGATCTTCTTCATGAGTTGATTTAGTTATGTGCATCCATTCATCAAGCTGTCTTACTGTTAGCATGCCCGGAGGTTTAAGGGTAGGAGCATTAAACAATGTGGCAGAACATTTATAGGGATTTTGCTTCCGTGTAGATATCTGTATGAAAGAGTGCAACAGCATGGGTGAGTGTTGCTGATATATCTGCCCTACTTTTCAGCAGTTATGTTTGCTTTTTCTCATGCTACCGTGAAATGTGTCAGTCTGTTTCCTGTTA